>NC_088115.1:8780416-9382708 GCF_036370855.1 Dromaius novaehollandiae | reverse complement strand
GGTGCTTTCAGGGCACCATTGCCACGTTGGCTCCCACCTGAGGGTCAGGTGCTCATCGAGGACCTGCAAGTGGCCGAGCCCTGCAGTCACGGCCCTGTCACACCGGGAGCTCGTCCACCCCGAGCAAAGGTGCTGGGTTTTGGTTAAGGGCCCCCAGACTCGGGGTTGCAACCCTAATGCTGCCTCCTTGCTGCCTCCCCTCTTCTTACCCACCAACTCCAGTAAGACTTACTGGGTGAAAGGAAAAGCTGATCTTGCCCCTTCTCCTCCAAAACAAACCCCTCGAGTTTTGGAGGAAAAACACAGCAAAGACTCCCAAATCCTTGAGCGCATGGGGCAGCCGGCAGGGATCAGCGTAATCCCTGGTGCAGAGGCGAGCTGTTCCCGGTGCGCGCAGGGTCCAGTGAGCTGGGACATGGAAAAGCCAAACCAGGCCCATGGCGATGACACCTGAGCTTGGGTGGGCTCCCGCTCCCCCCCCCTTTCAGGTTCAACACATGTTTGGGTAATTAGCTAAATGAGGGATTAGTTACTGCCATCCCCTTCACAGCAAGGAGAGATTAAACTTGCCACTTGCCCCTTTGCAGGGCAAAGGGGGAATTAATTACCTGTGAGGTTAATGAGCTGCTGGGGGAGGCTGGGGCAAGTGGGCATGGGGCACGCAGCGTGTGCCTGTCCCAACCCCCGCCGTGGATGCCCTTGGGGTGCGGGGGGTCGCTGGCTCTTGCGGGGGGTGTCGGGCTGCTCACAGACCAAAGCAGAGGTTGAGGATGAGAAAGTCGCCCGGGTCCATGTCTTCTCCCCGAAACGTCCCTCTCCCCCGAGCAGGAAGGCTGCGGGACGAAGCCAAGGCGAGCCAGGAGCTCCATCTGCAGGTGGAGCCCAGCCGCGCCGAGGTGGCCCCGAGCAGTGCCGTCGCCCCAAATTCAGGCCCGGGAGCGCTGGGGGGGCCGCGAGGGCTGGGGGGGCCCGGAGGAGGCGGCAGGACAGCCGGACCCAACACCCAGCCATGGCCATTCAGTAACCCCCACGGTCCCCCGCCGGCGGGGACGGGCCACTGTGTTTAACCTGAATAAACATCTCCAACGCCCCAGTTCCCGGGAACCCTCTCTGTTTGCAAAGAGTCACCGGGGCAGCACCAGGCATCGCAGGGGATGGAAAAACCTCCCAACAGGGCTCAGCAGCTCCGGGAAGAAACTGGATCCCGCTGCCTGCTAATCTCATGCGTGTCGTTTTGTGCCAGCCGGTGTGGCACAAACCGGATGGCAGGATGGAAGCACGCGCTGGGCCGTCCTGGAGGTTGCACAGCCCGGACCGCTTCGGCTCCCGCTGGCCCGCTCCCGGCTGAGGCAGCGGCACTCGCCTGCACTGCCCAGGGCCAGGCTGCCTGCGGCACCCCGCGTTTCACCCCAGCTGCCAGATTTGTGGGAAGACATCGGCCAACGGAGAAGTCCTGCATCCAAGGCCTCCACGGTGTACAGGAGAGCCGGTTTGCTCCCACCGCCTCGGCCAGGCTCCCGTGCCCGGGTGACCCAGCCCGTCCGTGCCCCTCCAGGCCGCTGGTGCCATGGGGCTTGCTGGTGCCTGGACGTGATTCCTGGTGCAATGGGGCAGAAACACCTCCGGGAAGCACCGCTGGGCACAGGGGAGCTCTCCTGGCCACACTCCGGCTGCATCCCGCAGCGCCAACCTCTCGGTCGCATCGCCAGCTCGCCGCACCCCCGGCACCCTCAAGGAAACCGGGCGAGTGATGAAGCCCCACGTTACCTGGCCAGAAACACAGTGCCAGCTCCGATTCCCCCTGCCCCAGCATCATTCACACCGTCCTTTGCATCGCTGCCATGTTTTCCTCATCGCTGTACCTGACCCCAGCACAGCTGCTGATGCAGGTGCACATGGGAAATGGCTCTACTAAACCACAAGGAAATGCACCCCGGGGGGAGCAGAGCTGGGGGTTTACCTGCCAGCAGCAGCCAGATGCAGAGGTTTCAGCTTTGCTCCTCCAGAACGCACCAGGCAGCCGGGTCGGGACATGAGCCCACGCTGCAGGGACCGTCAGCACCGCATCCACGCCGTGGGGCTCCCTGCCCGGAGGGCGATGGGGGTTGGCAGCTGTTCCCTGCACTATGCCACAGAGGGGAGAAAAAAAAAAAAAAACAACCAACCTTCCTTCTCCCCTTTGCATCGGCCACCCCCAAACACAGGAACTGTCAAAAGCAGGGGCAAACCTTGGGTGCAAATCACTGTCACCCTTGGGGATAGCATCAGCAGAGGCAGCTGATCCAGGAGGTTTATTCAAAGCCAACTGCAAGCTAAAACCAAAGCCCACAGCCCTGCACAGAGCCAAGCCTCCTCCTCTACAAAAATCACAGCAAAAGCCCACATGTAATTCAGGCCTCTCTGCCAGGTGCCAAAGCCACCCCTGCCCCACATGCATCCCTTGCTCCATCCTGCCACCCCAAATCCCTCAGGGGGACTTACCATGTATTTGCTGCTACTACCACCACCAAAATATCCTGATACCACATCTGGAGCCTGTTTCTGATTTTATATATCAGCCATGCATGAAGCAGGTGTCATCCACCCCCTGCTCCAGCCCGGCTTAATTTCAAAAGCCCGGCTGGAGGTGTCAACTAATCACAGCCTTCCTCCACTTAGCAGCTCAGGGCGAAGCTAATCACTAATTTGTGTGCAGCTGCTCTTGCCCCGACCGAAACTGCTTGCCCCCACCCCTCGGGTGCCCGGCGTCACCGCCCGGCGAGCGTTACCCAACGCGGGGTGCCACGCAGGGACGGACGGATGGGCGGATGGATGGATGGATGGATGGATGGATGGACAGATGGATGGATGGATGGATGGATGGATGGACGGGGCGCTGCACCCCGCTCCCACGGAGCGGCCGCGCTTCCTAGGGGCGATCCCCACGCGAGGGTGTCCTGATGCCCGATAAATGGCCTCTCCTCCGCCACCACGTTTCAGCCCAGCCGCCGCCGCTGCCCCGCGGTTCCTGTGCCCGGCGGTGCCGCTGCCCACTGCCTGCTTCGCGGGCTGAAAGGGGCAGAGGCGGGGATCGGAGGGAAGGGCCGGTGCCAGCACCCCGGTGCCTTTTCCTCCAGGAGCCCTTGGACGCGTTTCCCCTGGATTGCTGTGTTTGCCCAGCCGTAAGAAAACAGATAAGCGCAATCAGCAGCTCTGTTTTGACTCCGTCGCCACTTTTTGTGGGTTCACGAGATGTCGACCAGGATGCCCGTAAAAACAAGTGCCCGCAAGGAAAACAAGCTGCCGGTTCAGGGAAAACCAGCCCATACGCAGCCTTTAGCAGCAGGATGAGCCCAGCAGATGCCGCGGCGGGGGGTGCCGGCTGCGGGGGGATGCTCTCCGCCCACCGTGCTCTGCCCCCGGGCGTCCGGTTGTCCCGAACGGCATCCCGGGCAGGCGGCGGCTCCGGCCGGCGGGGAGCGGAGGGCAGCCGGGGCCGCGGCCCCCGGGAGCCGTCCCCAGCCGGAGCGAGGTGCCGGCCGGGGCGGGAAGCCAATGCCCTGCGTCACTCCCCACGGCCAGCTCAAAATCTGGTCGGGAGCCAAAGGGCTGCCGAAAAGAGGTGGATTCCAGGAAGGTGTCCCAATATCGGCAGCTCTCGCGCGCCGGTAACCTACTTCCCCGCTTTCGGCCGCCGGCGGCGTGGCGACTGAGCGGGGCCGGGGCATCCATCCCGCGTCAGCTCGCTGCCGGGGCGGCTGGTACCCGCGCGTCCTCCCTGCCCGTCCCACCGGGCAGCCGAGGCCAAAGGGTTTTCTAGGGCCGACCAGCCCCGATCCCACCTCTCCTCGGGGAGAGATCAGCTTTCCCAGGAAGGGCAGCGCGGGCGGCGCTGCCGGCAGATGCCACCGTGCCGAAAGCAGTCTCTGCTTCTTATTTAACACGCGGGCTGAGCTGCAGCTCGCCGGCCGCAGGGACAACTCACGCGCCGTCTGGCAGCGATTTCGTCAGCACGGCCAGACCCACACAACCAGTTAGCTCGGAAAAACAGGCACGCGTCTGATTACACCTCGGGAGCCGCGGTGCTCTGGCTCGCGGGCCACCACGGGACCGTCACGGGGAGCCCGGCGGAGGCTCGCGGGCTGCCGCGACATGCGCTGTCCCCGTCCCCGCAGAGCTGCTGCTGTGCAGGTGCCCGGGAAGACGCAGGTGCCACGAAGGCTGCTGTCTCGGCACGTGGGCTCGCCACCAGCAGAGCCGGGCTACCGAGTTGTCCCAGCCCCGTCTCTCCAGCCCGCTCCCGCTCACCCAGCACCGCTGCAGGCAAATCCGAGTCCCGCGCCGCAACCCGGCCCGAGGCAGCGGGAGCCACCAGGACCCATGCGACAGCTCCGATGGGGTTTTACCACCTTCGGCCGGGCTCAGAAGGGGCCTCGGCCATGGGGATCGGGGTCAGCGGCCCCGCGCTGAGTGGCCCGCGGGAGGGCAAAGTGGGGCAGAGCCCAGGAGGGAGGAGGCCTGCTAAAAAAATCGGGGCTTATAATAGAAACGAGGTTACGGCGAAACTGTGGGTGGCAGGAGCTGTGGCGGCAGGTCACGCTGGCTGCTGCCAGGGGCTTTCGAGGCGGCTGTGCCGGCGCTGCCCGGACAGGGGCTTCCCCGCGGAGCCAATGCAGCGGGAGCGCGGCACCGCACCGAGTTCGCAGGGCTGTCGGTCCTCAGAGCCCGGGACGCCTGGGCACCGAGGGAGCAGGGACCTGGGTGCAAAACGAGCCAAGCTCAGCCTCGGACAGGCCCCCGGGCAGCGCGGCTGTGCCCAGGGGCGATACATTTAACGGGGCCAAAGCCCTTGCTG
Source organism: Dromaius novaehollandiae (assembly GCF_036370855.1). Lineage (NCBI taxonomy): Eukaryota > Metazoa > Chordata > Aves > Casuariiformes > Dromaiidae > Dromaius > Dromaius novaehollandiae. Next base: position 9,377,874 of record NC_088115.1, on the reverse strand, counting down.
CCGAGACGGGGTCTGCAGCCCGGCGGGCATCGCCGCAGGCATCGTGCGACCGCTTGGGCAGCCGGCCAGAGGCTCAGAGGAAATAGGGAGCGAAGCGGCAGCGCCGCAGGAAAAAAAGCAGGGTTTTTCCCCTCCTTCCTTCGCAAGTGGGAGAAGAACAATGGACAATGAGCCGCGGCTGGCGCGGCGCGAGATAAGCCCGACCTCCCCGGGCTGCGCGGCGGGACGCGCGTCACCGGCCGGTCCGAGCCGCACAGAGGGCCCCGGTGCTCCCCGACGGCTCGCTCCCCCGGCAGCCGCCCCAGCACCCCGCACGGCCGAGCCGGCCCACGCAGCTGGCGGGCGGCCGGGGCTGCTCCGCGCGCCAGAGCTGCTGGCACACGAGGGACCGTCCGTCCGGCGGCCACGTCCCCAGCTGGGCCGAGGCCAGCTGGAGCCGGGCAGGGCTGTGCTGGCGAGCTGATATGGGGGATTTACCGTGCTGGCCAGTGGGTGGTTCTCGGAAGAGCCCGCTGCCCCGCGCCGGTCCTGTTCCCGAGCAGGATGTGGCCTTGCGGCACGGATGATGCCGCCGGAAACCAGGGCATCGGGGCTCTTTGTCGGGAGAGGGGTGACTAAGGTGCACGTTTTGTTGGCACAAGGGGTGAAGCGGGAATGCTGCCGCGAGCGCCCCGGATGCCCGCTGCACGTGGGCTGCCGGCTCCACGCGCCACGCTGCCAAACTCCACGCGGGGTTTAACCCTGCCGGCTCCCGGCCGGGTGGAAACCTCCGGCGTAAAACCCGATTTGCCAGTGAATCCGGCATCATGCAGCTGGGCACCATGGGCAGAGGCAGGGTGAGCCGCTTGCTGCACCAGGCCGGGAGAGCAATGCCCCTGGCTGGCCGCGTCGGAGACCAGGCAGTGGTTATATCACCTGCGCGTGGTTGCCCAGACCATCTTCGCCCCCTCCATGGTTCGGCCGTCACCCGCAGAGGGGTGCTGCAAAGCACAGCCCCGCTCCTGCCCCCGGGACACCCCGTGTCCCTCCCCGATGCCACCTTGCCTCATCCCAGCCGGGCAAATCCAGAGCCCGTGCCGAGGCAGCTGAGGGGGGATCCGGCTTTCCCGAGGGGCCGGCAAGGAGGGAGGATGAGGAGATGCCAGCAGGGCCTTGGGCAGCCCCTGGCAGGGCACGAGGGACGCCGGGACGTCGGCCTGTCACCAGGGCCACCTGCACCGTGCGCTCCCACCGGGTACCCCCAGGGACCTGGCCTCGCCGGTCGCGTGCTCACGGGGTGCCCGCTGCACCATGAGGATGCTCGTCCTCGCGCGCACGACGCTCGGGGCACAGTGCCGCTTTGCACGAATCAGCCTCCCCCGACAGCAAACGGAAGGGCTGGTTTTGGGGGGCAATATGAAGAAACGGCAGTAAGTGGAGGAAGGAGCAAGGCAGGATGCGGCCAGGGCTGGTCCCCAGCGGTCAGGGCAGATGAGCTCAGCAGAGCCCGGCGGGACGCAGCAGAGCCGCCGTCCCTGCCCTGCTTTCCCAACTCACCCCGCTGGGTTTCGGGGTGCCGGAGGCGGCCGGGGCGCCCGGGAGCAGGCATTCCCCAGGTGCCGGCGCTGGCAGGAGGCGGCCGCGCCACGGCGGGCACGTGGCCGCCCGCCTTCCCCTCCGCGGCCCCACGTGCAAAACCCCCGGCGAGGTCGTGCCCGCAGGGGCGGCTCATGCTGCAAAAACCCGCCGCCGGCTCCGCGCACCCACCGGCAGCCGGGCACCCGCGGACGTGGCGTTGCAAAGCGCCGTTGGCCTTGCTCTGGCGCCCGGCCGCCTTATGCAAGAGTGGGGAACCGACCCTGTTTTATAGGTCAGAAAATGGAGGCGCGGGGCAGTTAGGGGATTGGGCTAGGTCAGCCGATGAGTCAGTGGCAAAGGAGGGCCGGGAGCGCGGCGAAGGCTTTATTAGCGGCGGAGGGGTGGAGCGAGGCTGCGGAGGCAGGCGCAGCGCGAAGCCCAGGCAGCATCTGCCCCGCGGTGCTCGCTCACCCGCCGCCCGCCCGTGTCCCCGCGTCCCGCGATGCGGCCCCGGCCCGGCGGCTCCCCGCGGCCCCCGCGCCGCCCCTGAAGGCCACCGCAGCGCGCCCGTCCCCGCAGCAGCCCCGCGCCCCCGCAGACCCGGCCGCGGCGGAGCTGGCAAGGCGCTGATGGAGCAAGGTCAGTGAAACAGGTTTCTCCTCCTCGGTGCCTTTATCAGGGCGCTTTGATTCGTCCTCTCCCCGCCGCGGCCGGGCGGCTGCAGGCGCGTTGACAGCGGCTCTCGTTAGCTCGGTTATTGAAGCAGGTCTGGGCAGAGGGTTGGACTCGGCTCCGGATGCAGCGGCTCGGGCGTCGCGCTGCTGCCTGGAGCAGAGCGGGGTGGGTGGAGGGCAACCGGCCGCCTCGTGGGTGCGGGAGAGCTGGGGAGACCCCCAAGGAAACCTGTCCGGCCGCGGGGCTTTGGCGTTCCCGCAGGGCTCGCTGCAGGGGTTGAGGGGGTTTTGAGATTGCATCCCCCTGTACCGGCCCCTCCGGCCCCGGAGGGTAGAGGAGCAGTGGGGAGGCTATTCCCACACCTCCAAAAAAGCTGGAGTCTGGAAGAGAACAAGCCGTGGGGCGAGCCAGTGGCCCTCACCGCTGCGGGCAGCCGGCTCCGCGGTGAGTGCGGTGGCACATGTGCCAGCCCAGCCCGATGCCAGCCCCTGTTGCCATTCGGCAAGACAGAGCCCTGATTTCGGCGCCGGCGGCAGGGATGCCCGGCCTGGCACCCTGCGGGTCCCCTTTAATCTCCCCGATCCCTCCCTCTCCCTGCGCCGTCGGGAAGGAGCCTGGTGGAAGACGTCTGGTTTTCCAGCTCCGCGTGACCCCGCAGCTCCCCGTTACCCCCGGCGCCGAGGGGCCGCGGGCTCTGCCGCCGCGGCAGGGCCGTTTCCTCGAGCGCTTTGGCAGGAGCGGCTCCGTGACGCTGCCGAGGTCGGAAAGGGTTATCGGCGCCGCAGCCCCACAATTGCAGGGCAAACCCGCGCTCCTGCCGGTGCCAAAGTCGGCACGGAGCCGCTCGCGGGCGGGTGCCCCACGCGATCCTGCCCGAGGCTGCGACGCAGGCACGCGCCGCGTCCGACCGGCGCTTTTGGTCCCGCTACTGTGCTTTGCAGGGCGCAAAGAGCAGAGCGAAGAGTTGGGATTTTGGCTTTCTGCCCTCATAGCTCGCACACGCGGGGTGCCTGGGGGTGCTGTGCCCGGGGCTCCTCCGGGCGCTGCCCCGTCCTCCCGCTTCCCGCGGCACATCCAGCCCCGGCCCGACGCCGAGTGCCCCTCGGAGGTGCCGTGCATCCTTCTCACCCGCCGGCAGCAGCACTTGCAGGGATTTTACCTCGGGCCGCATCCAGGCTGGTGCTGAGCACGGGGAGGCTGCTGCTGCCCGCGGTCCCCAGGGGAGCGGTGTTGGAGACATGCACAAGGGAGGGCAAAGCCACCGGGCAGGACGGGGGCTCTGCATCCCTCCCTCCCGCTGCCCCGCGCTCGCCGCCGGCCCGGCCGGTCGCCTTTCCCCCAGCCTGGCTGCGGGCAGCAGCAGCCCAGCGTTATTCAGCCGCTCGGCCAAGGAGTGAATCCCCAGCAGGACGGGCAGGAAAGAGTTAAGCAAGTGGTGTGCGATGCCCGGGGGCCAGCACCCAGGAGCCCAGCCGGCCCCGGACCCCGTGACCCCACTCCATGGGCACTGCTGGGGGTCCCCGGACACGGGAGGCGAGGAGCATCACGCAGGGCTGAGGACCGGAGGCATCCCATCCTCCGTGTGCTCCCCGCAGCCGCAGGAGCAGCCTGGCCACATTGCCCTTTGGCAGCCCCCCATCTTCGCTCCTGACCGCGCCGTCCGGGGAAAAGACCCTGGCGCTGCCGGCAGCCCGCGAACGCTGCTCGAGAGCCGCCCGGGGCTGTGGTACCCGGGTGCCGAGCGGGGCTGTTGCGACACCCACCCGTGCACCAGCATCTCCAACGCCGCCGCCGCGCAGCAGTCCCTCGCTCATCCCCAAAATCTCACCTGCTTTTTCCCTTTTCAAGGCCACAGCCCAGCTCCTCGGGGTCCCAGGAGCCCAGCTATAGACAGGGGAAGGAAAGGCATGGCAGTAACAGCGTGCACTGGCACATCGTACTCGGCACCAGGGCAAGGACAGCGGCTCGCTCCCCTCTTGGAAGCGATGCTGCTGTGGCTCGGGAGGGGTCTCGGTGCTGCCAGCACAGCTCCTGCATCCCTGCACCGCTGGGGAGGGGGAAACACAGGCCCAAGCTAACCCCAGGGCCGATTTTGCCAGGCAGCCTGCCCTGGGGGGTGCAGGGCAGTTTGGCGACGGGGGCTTGGGGCATTAAGGCTTTGCAGAGCCCGCGGGGGCTGGTGCTCGCTGCCAGGGGGTTCCTGCTGCCCCGGACGCCTGTGCCATGCCCGTGGGGACAGCGCCAGGTCCCGGCTGCTCAAGGGGGCCGGTGTTTGGGCGCTGGCAGCGCCGGGCCGGAGGAAGCTGCCGCCCGGAGCGGTTTCTGTTTGGGAGGGCATTTCGGGGTGTGCCAGGCTCGGCCTCCACCCCGCTTTCACAAGAGCCCGCTCCGGCGGGAGCGTGTTGTTCTCGGCTGCAGCAGAGATGCAATTAGCACCCCGGGAGGCCACGCTGCTCATGCACGGACCACATGTTGGGCTCTACAGGCCCCGGAGGTGACCGCAGTTGTCCCCAGAAGCCCAGGGCTTTGTTGAGCAGCGTTTTGGGCTCGTTCTTAGCTTGGTGGGGACTTGTCCCGTGACACTTGGGTATCGTCACATCCCTTTTCAACCAGGGCAGCTCTTCGGAGGGAAGGTGATTTGGGAGGGGTGTCTCTAGCTCCCTCAGCATCAGCCAGACATCAGCAACTGCTTGGATGCTCCTAAACAAAGAGAAAGTTACTGAGTTTGCGACCCCCCCTACCTGCCCCACAGCACCCAGGTGGAAAACCTTTCTCTGCTCTTGGCCCACAAAAGGCCCCTGGGGGTGCCAAGCTGGTAGCTCTGCTTCTCCTCTTCCATTGCTGGGGTAAACCGGTACCCATTGCGCTGGAGTGACAGCAACACAAACTGGGACAAATTGTAAAGTCCCACGGGAGCACAGCAAGTTCAGGAGCGTTTCGGTCACCCAAGGCTGCCCAGGGTCCCCCGCAGAGAGAAACAGACTCCCCGCAGCCGGTCCCAGGGCTGGTCCAGCTCGGAGGTGAAAGGCAGAGGACTCGGATGCGATCGCAAACACAGGTGGGGAAGGGGATGGATTGAGCCACCACCATCTCACCTGCAAACCGGCCTTCGGTTACGCGTCCTGCTCGCAGCCGGGACCTGGCGGCCGTCCCCGCGCTTCGCTGCGTCCCTGCACCTCGTGCCAGGTCCAAACCTGCTCCCCGGGGCTGGGTCTCGGCAGAGGGAGCTGTGACATTAGCACGCCGAGCCGCCAGCCCGGGCTTTGGAGTGGGACCAAAGAAAACAGTGTTTTGGCTTCAGCATGCGGCAGCCTTTTCCTGAGAACTGACTGACTCCGCATGTTTGATTTCTACTACTTTTGCCTGGAAATCAAGCCCAAAGTTTCTGAGAGTTATTCCAAATATAAAAGCATTTTATCCTCTAGAAATTACTTCTAAAAGCTAAGAGCAGTTTTTGTCTGAAGTGCCTTTCCAAAGCTGTCTGATTAGACTCCACTCCCTGCCATTCCCACACTAAAACAGGGCAAGGCAGAGTTTACCGAGCGAGCCCGTGGTTGCAAGGCAGTTCGGTAGCACCGTGTTCCCCACCGTGCAATCCTGACCCACCGGCAGCCGCGAGCATTTGCACTCCCTGCTGCGTTTCTGGCTAACTGGGATCCTCAGGAGGCCCCAGCAGGGCCAAATGCCAAAATGTTTGTTCTCAGTTTGCCTCAGTGCAGAAAGATCTCTAACCTTCAGGGCAGCGCTGGTGGCCAGCCGATGCTGGAGCACCTCTGCACGCAGTGGGGTGAGGTGGTAAAAACCAGCAGGGACTCGAGCCCCCGTGCTGCTCCCAGTGAGGCTCCAGCCATCCGGAGGGCAGCCGGACAGAGAGCCACCAGCCCCCCATTTCTCATGGGCAGCAAGTCCAACTGTCTGCAAAGGGCACTCCTCCTCCTCGTCACGCACTCAGTGTGCAGCCCGCAGCTCGCACAGGCGGAGAGAAGGACTTGCACGGCTTCACGCCAAGCTGATCCGCATTCTGCAACCAGAAAAACAGTCTGCACCACTAAAGCCTTTCCACCGTAAAATACTCCACATATAGTTGTACGCACTTGTTCTCCTCTGAACGACCGTCAGGAAGGCTGGTCCAGAGCTTGTTGAGCCACCCTCGCCATTCGCCATCTTGATGAGCTGAACGCTGGGCGAGACATCGTGTCTGGCTGCGGATGCTCGGTGCTTACAAGCAGGGTTCAAGCTCAACTGCTTGAAGACACGTCTGCGCAGCCGTGGCTGTGCGCCTTGCAGGAAACCTCTTGGGAGTGGAAATGTAGGCTGTAGGCTTGACACGAGAGCTGGGCTTCGGCTTATCTCAGGATAGGGACTTGTTTCAGCTGCTCTCATAACGAAGGGTTGAGGAAGCCAGAGCAGGCACAGGAGACATCCAATGCAAGAAAGAAATAGCCAGCCTAACTTAAACATTCTCCACTTAGTCCCAAGAGCGGCATGGGAGCAGAGACAGCCCAGCACAGAGGAAGTGAATGGGAAGCTGTGTTTGGAGGGAAGCATCTTCACGTCTCAAGAAGGACAAGCATGGTCCAGATCCCAGACAGACCTGGGGCGAGCACACACATCCTGCCAGAAGTCACCATGCTCAGTTATTCCTTATCGTTTGCATCAATTGACATGAGGCTAGATAAATAGCTAGATTAACCCAGGCATAACTCAGTGTGTTCCTCCAGCTGCACATGAAGTGATAAAGCAACCTTCCGCTTACGGGCAGGATTCATGCCCATGGATGTTCCCATGCCTCACCAGGGCAGCCACCATTTCCCACAAAGGCTAGACCGGACTTTCCTTTCTCTCTCTACTAGAGCTGGGGCTCAAACCTGCCTGCAAGAAACCGGCAGGAGCCCAGGTCCTGCTCTGCAGCAGCCGGCACACCATGAAACTAGTGCTCTCGGCTGCAGCCACTGTAACAAGGCAGGCCAGAACGTGATTATGACAGTAACGAATTAAACCTCACCTTGGATTTGTTAAGATCCAGGAGACCTTATCAGTAGGATAAGCCTAAGGTTGGATCCCCTGGTCTATGGCATCATTTGAGCCATCATTGCATTCCTGCTGTGGTCCGGTTTTCAGCTACCTCAACTGCAGTCTCGGTACCCCTGTAAGTAACCTATGAGCTGTCTAGTGGCAGTCACCTGTTTGTGGCTTTACTATCTCACCTGAAGCAGTCCCAGCAGCAACGTAATCCAGGTGGCACTTCCCTAAACCGGTAGTTTGCATCACAGCCTGAACAGGCACATTGCCAGCACGGAGCTGTTGACTCTCTCCCATTGGGCTGTGTCACCGCCAGGGCGTAAGATCAGGTGAGGACACAGGTCCACAGCACGCTGCTCCACCCACGACCCATCCATGGACCATGCGTGTACTACGCTACGGCAGAGGGGCTGGGAGCTGAGGGCCTGGAAAATGAGTGAAACCGTCAGTGAGAGAGGTGATGGGTCTGTGTGAAACACCCGACGTCTACAGTTCAGAGCTGGGCTGCATTTTGAGCATCGATGTATTAGGGCTGCCTGGAACAGCCTCTTCGCTGCAGCCCAGCAGTTATCCTCCGGTGCCATGTTCTGTCGTGGGAAACTCTCAGAGGCAAACATCCAGGCCCTTTACACATAAATTGCTTACGCAGCTCAGTGCTCTGGAGAGGCAGGACAGAAATATTACCTCTGCAGGGCAGCCTATGTGATTGGGGCACTGAAAGGCATCTACCAACACATTCAAAACACCATCTCCGTTTCAGATCTTCTCATTCAGGAGAGCACAGACCTGATTCACAGATGTGCTGAGCACCTACTGGCAAAAGTCAGAGCTGGAATATCTCAAACCAAAACACTCAAAAACCAAGGTAATCAAAACTCACCCCAGATAACACAGTATCAAACAACATATTCAAAGCAATCAAGAACCAGGAGAGGGGCCAGGATGCCCCATTTCCCTGCACCTCCATCTCAAACCCCAAATCAACCACTTTGCTCGAGAAAGTCTGGGTGTAATTATTTATTTTGGGTCCCTTTGAAAATACCATCACATAACTCCTTCCACTCATGGCTTTGCATGGTTTCTCAGCCGTGTGCGACTACACAGTTTCCTAGCCATCTGTGCAGCACACTCATGTTCCTCCAAAGAGGAGGCAACGGTTGTCCCATCGGACAGGCAGGATGAAGCTGCCTAGTCCGAGCTCAGCAATCACCTCTCAGTACCAGGTACCACCTGGGAGCACTGCACAGCCAAGGAGCACAGCGAGGGAGCAGGAGGGCAGTTCAGAGGGACTGAAGGGGACGGCATCCAGCTGCCCCAGGAAGAGAGTCTCTGGCTTGTGTTTTCTGGCAACTTAGAACTGGTTTTGTTTCTTGTTCATGGAAAAAAAAATGCTGCTGCTGCTATCTGTAAAGGGAAAGAGAAAAATCTGTCAGCACTCTGGGGATCCAAGAATGAGCAGTACTGAAAACCAGTAAAACCAGCAAGAAACACACAGATGTTTAGAGGCTGGGAAGCCCAAACAACACAGTGGATTGGAGTGTCAGTGGACGTGACAGTGGGGAGACCCAAACTAATGCCTTCCATCCATCTCAATGGCAGGCGTGTGGTCCTTTTGGACCAAACCAGCCAAACCCTGGAAACGCCAAAACACAGCAAGAACATCTCCAACTCAAATATGCATTCTCCAAAGGTTTCAGTAAGAACTCAAGGATTCGAGGAAGGATTCTGAAAGCCACTGGGCACTGGCCTCAGTCTGCTCCCACCGCGGAATTGCGGATGATTTCCTAACACCTTCAACAGGTGAAGGGTCAAGACAAGCATGAGTGTGGTTGAAAATCCCAGCTACAAGGACTCAGAAGAATCAGACCACAGAGCAGTCTGCATTCATATAGGTTATGAAACAAAACTTCACGTCAAGCCCAGCCACATTAGGGCTGTTGAGTAATGAACTAATGCTATCGCCACCTTTCCAAACTCTCATCATTTCCACACAAGCAGGAATTTGCCTACACACAGAAGCACTGCAGTTACCTGGACTCTTCCAAGCGGGTTGAAAACAAACCCTTACATTACCCACATCTCCACCTGATGAAGAGTTTAATCGTTCAGTAGCCCCATCTCCTACTTACAGTTCTGTGTCTACAATGACATCTGGCCTCTCCAAAGTCTGCCGTCTCCGCTGGATGGCATCCACAATCTTTTTCCTGGGACCCAATGGGATATTGATGCTTTTCAGGTCATTATCTGAACATAGCATGAGGGCCTCCAAGTCGATCTTTTCCTTCTTCAAGATGGAGATGAACTCAAACATGTGCAGAGAAGCCAGGAAAGTCTCCAAGGGGCTGGTGTCTGGTTCATCATCATCATCTAAGCCCAGCTCCACCTCGTCCCAGGGTAGCTCCTCTGCGTTCCTCTCCTGCAGGCTGTTGGCACTGCCAATGCTATCGTTGAGACTTGGCGAGCGCTGCAGGCGACTCCGCAGTTTGACACCTACCCCATCGGCGTTGCTTTCTCCCAGTGTGCCAGTGTCCTCCCGGCCGATCCCAAAGAGCCCGCTGCTGACGTAGTTGCGCCGGAACACCATAGTGCCCAGCCCAGGGCGGTTAAACAAGGAGTCGTGGCCAGAGTCAGTGCTGACTTCCGAGTGGGCTGAGTCCATATGCAAACCTGGATCGCTTATGGCACGGGAGACGGTATCTTCATCTGTGAGGAACATGTCTCTGATATTACGCCGAGTCCACTCCTTGGGGCTGGCGTATGTGCCTTGTTTCACAAACATGACATCATTCCCTAGCTGCAGGCCAGACAGAGACCGCACACTTTTCCTCCCATCCTCATATATTTTGAATGTGCCATCCACCTGCTTCTTCTTCTCTAGCTTCTTCTGTATTTTCGTCTTTCCCTTGGCTGTACCATGGATGGTGGCTTGTGAGTATGGCAGGGAAGTTACCATAGACATGTGTTGGAACTTCTTGCTTAAAGTGCTACTCGAATAGCTAGAGAAGCTCATGGTGTCTGAATTATCTGACATCTCCTTTTTGTACCGTTTCTCCATCCTTTCGTGGTGCTTCTTCTGCAGCTTCACACAGTCCTTAATCCTCCGCTCTGCATCGCGGAAGGCCTTGTCCTTCAGTTTGCTCACCAGCTTGGGGTTGAGGCTGCTCTGCTTGGCAGCGATGGAGTCCAGGTAACGCACACACTCCATGTGTCCCTTCATGGCTGCCATGTCTAGCGGGGTGTGGTAGTCATTGTCCAGGCACCAGATGTTGGCCCCAAAAGAGATGAGGAAGGAAAGGCAGTTCAGGTGGCCATTGGCTGCTGCCAGGTGGAGAGGGGTGTTCCCCCAGATGTCACATTTGTCTGGATCTCCCCTAGACAATAAGGAGAAGAACCGGTTAGCTCACAGGCCTGGTTGACAGACTCTGCTGAGATATTTCCTAGAGAACAAGCTATTGCAGTTGTGCAGGGGCAAATCAATAGCACCAGCACCATGAATCATTTCCTCCTCGAAATATAAAACCACATGCCTCCAGCCCCCACAACTTCACTTTTAAGTCTTCTGGAGGGGTGTACCAATGACATGAAATCACATGCTCGACATGCAAGCCTCTGGCAATTCCCACAGCTGAATTTAACTCTCAAGAGACATGTTCCTGCATCCAACCAATCTTTGGAGAGAGACAGGCCAGATCCTGAATAGCCCAAAACTGAGATGTGGGGCAGATTCCAGCTCAGGTTTTTAACTTACAAAATTTGAAGTCTCAAACATCTCATTAAATGCTACGCAGATTCCAGCTTCAAATCTTGACTTCATTCTCATTCCATGGAGAGATATCTCAAAATATCCCTGCATACATCAGGTTCTCATGGAGGGTCCCACCATGATGGTAACACCACCAGGAAATGGCCATCCTAAGCATTGGTTCTCAAAACTGCCAGCTGCTGCGCTTCTCTAACTTCACATGAACTAAATCCTCCACCCTTCTTTCATGTGTAGGGAAGTTCAGGACACAAGAGGACATGATTTCAATAGAGAATAAGAGCAGAGTTGTTGGCATAGGCCTAGGGGTTGGGTTTTTGTGGGGGTTCTTTGCCGTACCATGCTTGGTTTCAATTGCATGCCTCGAAGTTGGTATTAGCACATCCTGAGAATCTAGTTTCAGAGAAAGTAGAGATTAGGTTTCTGCACTCCTCAAGGGCTGGACACTCGACTAACACAATTAGAAGCTCTTCTCACTTTGTGCCAGCCCCTACTCCAGCAAGCTGTTGATGGGGCACAACCGCTTGCCCACATCACCCATCTCTCATGATGTGGTGGGCCCGTGGAGCAGGATAGACATGAAACCCAGGACTTGAGGCAACTCTGCACTCCTGACATTCCTCTGTATTTATGATCTGCTGAAACGAGAGATCGTTCACACCCCTGCTGGCACCAGGCTTTCGCTTGAGCGTGCGTGCTAATGATATGCAGCCAGCAGCAGTATCTGTCAGCAAGGCGCTCTCCCTTCACACACATGGGTAAGGCAGAGCCTTTTATTAAGGCTGTGCAGCTCCACCACTCTCAAGAGCAACTGCCCACGGTGGAGCATGGCTCTGCCAGAGTTGCAACTCAGCACAGCTCCTGCCCTTTCGCTTGCCACCCTTTCTGATGAGCTCTAGAGGAGCCAAGCACTGTCCCTCCGCCATGAGGAGCCCAGATACAAACCCTGGCTACCAGGGAAGTGTCTGGAAGAGGGTTCAGCCAGCTCAGGCATCAGGATGCTCACTCTAGGCCTTCAAAAGAAAGAGAGTAAACACACTGGTAGAACCAGGGGTCTGAAAGGGGAACGCACCCTCGAGACATTCACCCTGGGCTATTTTATTCCTCATTGCTTTAGACTTGTGTTGACAAGGGCTGGGATCAGCAGAGCCCAGAAGCCTTTCCCAGATCCCACACGTCCTCCGTGCTACAGCCCATCTCACTTGAAAGAGGCTAAAAGGTGCTTCAGTGACAGAGAGCTGAGATTGCTAGAGCTAGGGACTTCTTCCCCCTGCCAGCTATGTTGCTTTACAACTCCATCACTAGTGTTCATACACGAGACCCAGTAACATCCCCTTCCAGCACATGAGCCCTCACAAACTTAGGGCACACTCCAAGCTCCCCACACCCTGCTCTGAACACTGGTGTTCAGGAGCCTCAGCAGAGCTACGCAGCCTCTGTAATAACTAGTTCCCAATTTTCAGGCTTTGCCAAAATGTCTTAGCTATCTAACATGGAAGGGAAATGACTCTACAAAAGGCAGAAGGAATAAAGCCAGTATCCAGAGGTTAAACTGGAGATTATTTGCATCTGGAGCATGAGTTCACTCTCGGGGCTCCTTAATAGCCACTACAAGGTGCATTCAGCTTTTCCCTTACTGGGAGCATCAGCAGTTGCTCTCCAACAGGCACCTATTTTCACAAAATTTGTAGAAACTTAGTAACTCTATGATCTTGAGCCTTCTGGCAAATTCAGCCAGAGCTGGTCGAAAGGTTCAAAAATGTGTAAGGGAACTAAGCCTTAAAAAAATCACAAAGCCCTGCAGGACTTAGGTATCCAGAGCCTTCAACATTTCTCACTGAAGGCAAGAAAGGCTTCAAAGATGCGGCCTGGAAGAGCGCTAGGGAGAAGAGGGGCAGGGAGACTGCAGGAACTAAGGAGCTGTGAAGCAGCTGAAGTAGAGGAGGGGAGCTGCCAGTACTGTGGCAACGCCGAGTTGCCGGAAGAGGTAACTCCCTATCCACCCCCCTACCCTCATAGTGACATGTCCAGGCTGGGAAATTCATGGGGAAGATAAATATTTGATGAATTGCAAGAGAGGAGTAAATTATTGATGGAGCTGGATTAAAGAGCCAGTAAAACTAGAACTGCTGGGGCTGGCGGTGGGACTCAGCGCGTGAACGGTCATTTGTTTATGTGTACTCTGAGTGGGCTCATGTGTGTTGGCTCAGACATGTACGGGCAGATGAGCCAGGGCACTGTGAGGGACCCGACACCTATATGGACTTCTTATTTGGACAGTGATTTAGCAATGGATGCGCCGGAAATAACCTTGCTTCCCAAACCAACCACTTGTTTTGCTGGATGCTTTATCCACACACTACATCTCAGAGCCTCTTCTCACATCCATCTGGTTTGGGTGGCAAAGAGCAATGCCAGAAGGGTCTTGGGAGATTCATATGTGAAGCTCTACTTTCCTCATGCTTTTTATTGCCTCAGAGAATAAGCGAGGAGAAAGAGCATCAAAACCAGCTTTCCCTGGATATTTCCACTGTCTAGAAACCAAGATATTAGAGCAAAATAAGATCTCTGGGTCCTTTTGACCCATAAATGGCTGACAGAGGCACTAAAAATGCATCAGAAGGAAAGAAGAATGGTGACTTGCAAAGCAGATGCATTTGATCTGGCGCTGATAATAAACATGAGGCCCTCCCCCTGGCACATCTCAGACCAAGCAAAACTTCACCTCGAGGGCACCGCACACCAGGAGATGCTGACTGCAGGGTCCACTAAGTGGGAACGTATTTTAATAACAAGTATGAAATGCAGCACTTCTCAACTTCAAAGCGTTTTCAAGTGCTGAGTCAACACCTGTAATAATTATTATTAAAAACACTGTTAATTGAGCCCCTTGGGTGGACATGTGCATCTCCTGAGTCATTGCATTCTCACTGTGACGCGCACACTCACTCCCTTCCTGCCAGTTTTTCCCCCCACTTCTCCCATGGGATCTCAATTAGCCTGAGAATCCAACGACACTTACACACGTCCTTCCCTGTTTGCATGTGTGAAGTTCCTCTGATAGCAATGGGCTGGCTCACCCCCTGGCAGGCATGCTCATGTGTGTGCGGGAAGGATCAGGCCCCCAAACTGTGAGCCGGCTGGTGCGGAGTAGCTCTGGCTCCTGTAAAACACTAAGTATGTTTTTGGCTATAGGAAGAGGAAAGATCAGTTATGGCCTTGAGAGAAACAACCAGTTTCAGCATAGCTGGTTGGGGCAATGACTCAAGCAAAGCATAGAGATGAGTAGAAAAAGATGAGTTTGGGACCCAGAGTTCCTTATATCCCAGATTTTGTCCAGGATAGGGTTGATGGTACGTCAAGGATTAAGCTCTTCTCCAGCAAGTCCAGATACTCAAAAATCTAGCACCAGATGCTGTAGGTCAGGCTCATCTCAGACCTTTCCCCCTCTTGTATTTCAGCAAGAAGCTAGGTTAGCAGTTATTGTGGGAGCTGATGTTACTAGTGATTATTACTGCTATTTGTACAGCAGTAGTGCCTAGGGGCATGTCTTCTGGCCTAGTACGTCACCACAGCCAGATCTCACGCTGCCTTGAAGAAGCCAGCTCAGTTACCGGAAGCAACCAAGCCGTGATAGCATTCCACCCAGCTCCTTCACCTTCCCGGCAGGTCATCACCCCAGGGAAGCTCCCCACTGACACGGCCACGCTGCTATTCCTGGCACCCAGGTGACCATCAGCCAGCAAGGAGGTCCATCACCTTCACATGTCCTACCTGCTGCCTTATTCCACCCCGCTCCGCAACCCTTCCCTCGAGCAGCCTGGCTGACGTCAGGAGCCGTCTCTTCTCCTCCAACCCACTGCTTCAGTGTGGGGTGCATGATCCACACTGCCTCGCATCCCTCTGCCATTAAAAGTCAAGGCACTTCTTAAAAGGAGGCATCCATGACCCCCGTTTCGTAGCATGGGAAACTGAGACGCACCTCGGCAAAGGAATGCCAGGGGACAAAGCTGACTGCAGCCCTGTCTAGCAGGAAGATGCATCCCAACCCCTCTCATGATCTACTCCAAGGCAGGAAAGTCCTGGCTGTTCCCAGCCAAAGCCCTCAGACTTGTGGCTAACGGGACCTGAGCCAATGCCTGTCACTCCTGCGGTTCTTCATAACGAACCACGCTGAAGAATTACTGCCTCTGAAAAGCTGCAATACCAAATGCCAATTAGCCTGTCTTTTCCCAGCCATCATGTTAATTGAGTTTGTTTCCCTCACTGGAGCCCAGCCAGGAGGAAGAAAAAGGCTTTTTGTGTTGCTAACAAGAAGGATGAGCCACCGCTGACCCCTCCATCCCATCCCCTCTCTCTGTCCCCATCCGAAGGTGGCACTGAGGCACAGACAAATCACTGGCTGTTACAAAGCCTCTCCTGCTCCGACCTGGACAAAGCAATAAGTCTGATTCATGACCTGATCTGCATGGGCTGAGACAATGAACTTTCTTCACACGTCCGCCAACAGCACTGTCTTACATCATACCTTATTTCTCCCTCTCCATTTCGGCCCCGCACCACAACTTTCCAAACATGTGGACATGTGAACTAGGCTCCTTCACTCACAACAGTTGGACAGAGCTTAGCTAATCCTGAATATCCATCAGCCAGGCTTGCAATGAGGCACGGAAATCAGCAGTAGTGATTTTCTTCTCCCTCGCCATCCACTCTTGGTGTCCCTCGCACAGCCCTGCTTTTCCAGGGCCTCTCCTGGCCGGCCTCCCTCACCATGCCAGGATGTTTCATAACAGCCTGGCCCCGGCGCCCGCTTTCCAGGGCGCAGAGACCACGGGAACGGTCTCCCAGCTCGTCTGGGCACCAGACCTTCACAGAGTGCTGGCAAATAGGAACTGGCGTTTTAAAAGCCCATCTGCCCCCGAGACCTCCCCATCACCGCTCACTGCCTACGCGCACCCGTCATGCACGCTCCTGCCTCGAGGAGCAGGCCCGTCTTTGCCTAAGAAGGAACGTTTTGACAGCTGAGACCACAGACAGCTGTATTGATGTTCTGGCACAGTGACGAGCTCCCCGCCTTGCTTCCCAATGGTTAGATCCCAGGTGTAATAGTAACACTTCCAAAAGCCCTTGAGCAGCACAGAGCAAGCTTAACTTCCGAGCAAGACTTGGGCGCCTTTGCACATGTCATCTGAGCCATCAACAGAAAATTGAAGGGTCTGCCTGGGGCGGGGGGGGGGGGGGGGGCCCTGGGTGGCCACCCCGCTCTGGCACCAACCGCCCCTACCCCCTGGCTTGGAGGCTTTTCTGTGTTTTGCACCCTTTGGCCGGCCAGCGCTGACCCAAAGCTGGCTCCCAGGAGCAGAGAGCCCTGCACTGACGTGACTGGAGGGGTGAGAAGGCTCCACTGATCCCTGCACGGTCCTGGGTGAGCATCTGACAAACAGAGACGAATGCTCGGATGCAAATTCATCCTGCAGCCCCCGGACAAATGATTTGCTCCACCATCCATCACTTAAAGGGCATCAGGCCTGTGCTGGGCTATTTTCCCTGTCAGCAGCAAATGTATATTAGGCTGTTAATTAAACAGCAGCCAAGATGCACCCGGACATGTCCGCTAGGACCTTTTTATAATGAATTTATAAAAGGGGCCCCTCTGCAGAAAAGCAGCCCTCGGGCTTTCGGGCGAGGCGGTGACGGCTGCGGGGCCGGCGCGGGGCGGCAGCGGTGCCGCTGGGATGTGCGTGGCGGGAGAGCGGGCTACCGGGGATGCTGCAGGGAGGAGCGGGCCGGCGGCACGCGACTAGCCAAGGCTGGGAGCACGAGGGCCACGCGAGGAGTGTGCCCGGGAGGATGTGCCCAAGGCATACAGCCAGTCCGACAGGCCCGTGCTTTGGATGAAAGCTGTGTTTCGCCCTCTCCGCACCGGACTCCGAAAACATGCCTTCCGGAGCACGCTCCTGTCGCGTCAGCCACTGAAGGACTTCTCAAAGCAACGCCACACACAGCCCTTCTGACCCCAAGATCTTAAAGCACCTTACAACAGGCAGGCAGCAACGTGCAACAGAGCTTTGCCTATAAATACAGCCGGCCAGAGCCAGGCGAGACGGCTGGAGGCTTTACACAAGCAGACCGGAGTACAACCGTCTCCCATGAGGAAACGCCGTGAGTGTGGGAACAGGCACAGTGGAGACACGGCTGATCGGGCACGAGAGCTGCCAACCCAGCCCTGGCTGGCTGCAGGCAGGGAAATCTCCGCTCAGGAGCTGATGGCCCAGCTGAGCCCCGACCCAAAGCGGAGCAGCAAAGCCCTTCCAGGGAGGTGGGATGTACATCCAGGCTCTCAACCCCTGCGCTATTCCTTGGTATTAGGAAAAATAATAATAATAATAATCTGTGCCATCACCGATCCCTCAGCACAAGGCTGAAGACACCCTTCAGATGAGGTGTTCGGAGAAGCGACCTGGGGCAGGAAGGAAGTGCTGACACGTGCTCTCTAGGGAGGTTAGCAAGAACAGTCGAGCCAAGGACAGCTGAAGAAGCAACTGGGAACAGAAGATCTCACCTTAGCACACACCTTCCCACCAGTTTCCTCACCACCACCAAAATTTAAAGCCTTCCACTCTAACAAGGTCTCTCAATCCCACTCTCTTCTCCCCACCACATCCATGCTTACGGCCCCAGAGATCTTCAGATTTGACACTTCTTTCAGCCCAGATGAGGGACCAAGAGAGACACATCAGCATCAACCAGCCCCCAGTGGGAGACTGGACTTGAACAAATCTGCTCGCGGGAGACAGGCTCCTGAATTTCCCGGGCTTCAGGTGCCTGACAGGTTGCCCTTGGGTCACATACTCAGATCTCACTTTAGGTAAAACAGACAAGCATCACCGACCGCCCGTTGGCACTGCCCCCATCTCTCCTCTCCATGAGCATTTCTTGCAACAGAAGGAGCACTTATTCTCTGTCCCCTTTTTTAAAGGGGCGACTTTAGGGTCAGGCAGTGACCTGACATGCTAGCCTTTCGGACCTACCCGTCTACAGGGCCTGACTCAGGACTGCAAAGCACTTGCAGAGGGTGCAGCGGGACCCAGCCCTACCTGCAAGCTGCGGGCAGGGTGTGGGGCAGACTCACGGGGTGGTGATAGGATCGGAGGAGGTGGAATAACCCTGAGTGATCAACAGATGCATCAGGAGCTTTGGATCGGACTCAAAGCAAGAGGAGAGAAAAAAACAGAGGGAAGGGCAGGAGAGGGGCCGGTAGGGACGGAAGCTGTCGGCTCCTGGGGCACCCGCACCCCCACTGACCTGTGACCAGGGAAGGGGAGAGTCGGGGTCCCAGCTACTCTATCCCACGGGGAACAGCCCCGAGCGGATGCCAGTGCTCACCCTCGGCTGACAATCAGGCGCAGGGCATCCAGGTTGCCGTGGTAAGCGGCCCAGAGGGTTGGGGTCATGCCATCCTCGTCCGGTGAGTTCAGGTCCTTCTTGGTGGCTTCCTTCAGGAGGTCCAGGTAGCCATCCCGGGCTGCTCGGTGGTACTGGTCGTTCATGGTGCGAAGCCGTCCCTGGGCGAGCGCATGGGGGAGCGGGCGCCCGGGGGGCTCAGAGGATGGGCATGGACGCGGGGAAGGGGGAGCTGCCGGGAGGGCCGAGCTCGCCTTGCCGCAGCGCCCGCAGCACCAGGACACCTGAGAAGTCCTGCCGGGGAGGCAGGAACTCCTTCAAGCCCAGCCGGCGAAGCTCTCTGATGCTTCCCCTGGGTCCTAAGCGTCCTCCAGCCCTGCCTGCTCCTCACAATGAACCTGTTCACACATCAGCTCCGCAGCGCATTAAAAGCTCCAATTAAGCAGCCTCGCTGCATCGGGCCAGCAGCGTCTCAGCCAAGCGCTATGGACACAGGGTCAGGCAGCAACAGCCCATCAGGGCCAAAACGTCCCCTAAACGGAGCATGCTGCCAGCAAGTCTCACGGGCCAAATCCTTCCCAATACACCCCCAGGCACCCTTCGCCGTAGCTACCCCATCACGAGTGATGATCAGCAGGGCCCCAGGGCAGAGCTACAACAACTGCAGGAGAAAACGCGGGCTGATGGAGCACTTGCAGCCCCACCAGAGCAGAGCAACAGCAGAGACATGGAGGGATGCTCCTCCTTTTGCAGAGACAACCGAGAGGAGTTTGGTGGCTGTCCCAAATTTCAGAGCAGCTCAGAGAGGGTTCATTGTCCAGTTTAAAAAATTGCAATGTGTAGACACCCCTAGGTCACTAAACAGCAGCAAACCCAGCAGCCTCCCCTGTCCCTACACTATCCTGTTGTGCCTGCTGGACTCTGCTCTCCAGAGAATCACAACAAACCATGCAACAGAAACCTGTGATAACCCAGGGTAACTCAAACAGGCTGGGAAACCCCCTTCCTCACCCCTTCTCCCCCTGCAGATTCTTGTCCATGCCTTAGGATCTCTACTGCGATGTATAAGAGTGTCTGGTGTCCAGTTTCTTTCACACCGGCACAAAATTCCTGGCAGTGATGCCTGCTGCCAGTCCCGCAGGGGCTGCCAGGAGGGCTGGACACTCCCGGGGCCGGCACTCATGAGATTCCCGGGCCCGGGGCACCCTCTGCCGTCGGGAGAGGCCAAGTCGGGACATGGACCAAAGCACACGACTGTCGCAGCACATTGCACTGAACGGTGAACCGCAGCACCTGGGACACGCTGTCACAGAGGAGGAATTTGCTGTTCCTCATCGCACAGTCTCAGCCATGCCCGCGGGAGCTGTGCGTTTCACCTCTGGTGCGCCTGGCCCTGGGGAAGGGATCTCCAGAGCTGCGCTCTGCCTTTTCCACCAAGGCCCTGCGGCAGCGTACAACCCGCTGTGCAGTTTGCGCTTGGAGAGGGGAAGGTCACACTGAGCAGATGGGTGTAAAAGGGAGGAAAGGAAGGGTGAGAAAAAAGGGAAAAGACTGCAAGAGGGCAGCAGAGAGAAGCTGAAAGGTACTGGACAGAAAGGAAGGAAAGAGGCAAAAACAGAGAGGGAAGAAAAAGAGAAAGAGAAACACAGCTTATGTTTCAAGCAAGCATATACCCCAAGACAGCAGAGGAGTGGCCCAAAAGCAGTCCCAGGTGCATCCTACAAGCTGCTGTGATTAGCCCCTGGGTGACCAACACCGACTGAGTCACCACCCCAGCTGCCTGGGGACACCGTAAGCACGGCAGGAGGGCCCGTGCCCCGCACAGGGACGCTCGCAGCAACAGACTCTACTCACTCGCTGAGCCTCCCTGGGCAAGCCCTGATGGGATGTACTAGACAGAGGTATTTGCCGCTGGGATCCTTCCAGATGAAAAGCAGTATAGTAATGCCTACAATTCATTACCAAGGTTATTTAATGATTCTTGTATTATTGCTAATTAAGCTCATTATTGTTACCATGCACACGTAGTGGCTCCCGGGGGGGATTGGGAGTGTTGCCCAAGGCAGTAAACGTTGTTTCCCCTGTTGCTGGCTGTAAGGACAAAGGAAGATAAATTAGTGCATTTTAGCCCAGGGACCTCTCAACCTCTGGCTTCTGCAGACTCTTCCTAAAAGGGTCTGCAAAAGACAACCATTACCAGCTCAGATTCATTGCTCAGGAGTCTGGGCTTCCCCTGGGAAAGGCTGAGACAGCTACAGACTGCGAAAAGAGAAACCACTCACCCAAAAGAATAACCCGCAAGGATTAGCAGAGTCCAGGTGGAGCAGTGCCAGTAGTGCTTGTGGCAGCCGGCTGGTGGCAGCACAGGAAAGACGCGCAAAGGTCTCCCAGGACTGCAGGGTAGATCCAGGCACTCCAGGCCCAGTCCCATGCTGGCTGGTTTGATGCTGGGTCAGCTGGGTCTCTGCTGGGCAGTATGGTCAGCTCCTGCAGTGCTGCAAGAAGGAGCACTGGGGTTAACAGGCAGGAACAGGATGGAGAAAACACACAGCAAACAGCCCTCCTTCTGCAACTTGCCACAGGGGAGGCAAACGGCAGGCAAATTCCCCAAACGCCGTGCTCATAAAAGAATAAAACATATCCTCATCCACTCTGAACTGCCCTGGGTCCCCTCGTGTCCCCACTGAAATATAACAGCTAAGATAACAGGTTTTGAGCAAAAGCTTTGCCCCAGCCTCCAACCTGGCAAACATTTGAATCCTGCATGCTTTGTGTTTTGCAACATGGCTTGCTTCCCCTTGAACACAGGGCAACCTGCTCCAGGTGACCCTGCTTGAGCAGGGGTTGGAGTAGATGATCTCCGGAGGTCCCTGCCAGCCTCAACCATTCTGAGATTCTGTCAGGGCTGGGGAAACATCATCTCACCCCAGAAGTCAGAGGTAGTGTGTCAGCAAAGGGGAGCATGGATTTCAGTCCCCAAATCCTGCTTCGTTCTAGTACTATACCTCCCTTCTATAAGACTGAGCCGCTCTTGGCACAAAATAGGGACAAAAACAAATTTCTTCCTTTTCCTCATAGATGTTCCTGTGTGGGGAAGGCTCAGAGCATATTTATGAAATGGTACAGGGTGAGGCTTAATATTTACCATACTCAGTTAACCAGAAAGCCAAGCCCCAAAACATTAGCAAAAGAAAAAAAAAAGAAAAAAAGAAAAAGAGTTAATCACTTAAACCATCTTCTCTCAAGGGAAGAGACCTTGTCCCTGCAGGATGGTGGATTTGTTGGGGTGGGTTTACTTTATGAAGACTATGACTGTGCAACAGAGTGGTCCAGGCCATGCTTCGCTCACCTTAGACGTGCTTAGACATAAGCTCACCTCATACCTGTCCTGGGTAAATAACTCTGATTTCCTCATCTCTCTCCTGCTTCCCTAAAATCAGCTATTGCACAAAATGGATCATGTGAGTTTCTCTGAGAAGCCCATGAAGCACCAGTGTCAGCTCCAGAGATGGTATAAATCACAGAGACATCCCAACAGGTATAAACTCTTCGGCTGACCAAGCTGCAGCAAAGGGAAACTTCTCAGACAGCCTGGCAAGAGCAGATATTTGGATTCCAGGCAGCAAAACAGGTGGGTGGAATGACTTATTTCAAGAAGTTACCTTGCTTTTTTTCAGGCTTTTCATAGTGCATCAATGAAGTATCAAGTTTGCCACAGACAATGGGCTTTAGAGGGAGCAGAGATAGCTCATGTCTTTGCAGGAGCTGGTATAAACCATGATGTGCTTTTCCAGACTCCCAGGGCTTTCTTATCTTTCAGTGGCCTGCTCCTTAGAGAGGAAGCATGATGTTTTCTCTAAATGTATTGTTTTGGACATTTGGAAATCAAGCCACATTGGCCATTTGCCCCAGGATATTTGATCGTGTGAGTGTTTTTCTGGTGCTTTTCCAGTATCTTACATTAATAAACACCTAAACGTTGTGTGACTAATTAGGCACGCATTGTTAAACTGACCTGGGATCTCCCCCAGACGATGGCATCATAAGCAAGAAAAACAGCCTTCAGGGGAATGGAGAGAGAAAGGTTGAAAATGAGCTCATACCTCTTACTGCACTTGCTGTCTCAGCCTTCCCTGTTCCTCTGACACATCCTCTCTTCCTCATCTTGTGTCCTGTCCGGCCCTGGGCTATTCAAAATGAAGCGACCCCTCTCATTCATGGGGTTTTCCTCCCAACAGTGCTAACCCTCAGCTACGGCATTAGCTGAACCATGATTGAAGAGCCCGTGCGGAAGGACAGCGAGATCAGATGCCCAAACTCCAGCATGGGCTGTGGACACAAGGATGACAAAGCCAGCCTGGCTTCGAGCCAGACAGCTTCCTTCAGCCACCAGCCTCATCAACCCCCTTCCCCTCCTACCTCCAAGGAAGTGTGGAAAAAGGGCGGCCGCATGTTCTCCATCCTGCTGGCCGTGCACCTAGCCCTGCTGGCCTGCACGCTGGTGAGCAGCGGTGCTTTTGAGAAGATCGCCGTGCATGACTATGATGTGTTCTTCCTGCTGACCATCATGATGCTGATAGTCATCGTATGGATAATCTTCTACCTCGTCAGCACCTCCCGGTGCCCAGATGCCATCCCCTGCAAAGACTCCCACGCAGGGCCTGTCTGGCTGAGAGGTAGGAGCCCTCGGAAGGGCTAGGGCTGGAGGTGAGATGCAAGATGAACAGTTCACATGCACATTAGTTATTACAAAATGGAAAACAGAGTCTAGATAGGGCCCATATAATGTCCTTCCTTCTCTAAGCATCATGCACTTACCTCAGAAGGTTTGTTCCTAGTCCCTCCACCCGCATCGCTGCAAGACCCTCTCTTACCCATAAGGACTCCTGGTGCTTTACAACACCACGTTCCTTCCCCACTTTGCCATTTTCTCTTGCAAAAACCATTAGCCCTGTTTGGAGCAGACAGTTGATCTAGACGACTTTCAAAAGTCCCTTCCAGCCTAAATTATAGTATGATTCTATTGGCAGAAAATTTGGGTGTTGGAAGAAAAAAAACTGGGGTAGAAACAAAACCTCTCTATGGCAATAGTTCCTCTTTTTCCTTTCACCCATCTGCATTAGTCCATATGTACATACCTCTGCCTAACCGCAGACATTTTGGTTCCTCAACAGGAGGCCTAATCCTATTTGCCATTTTCAGCCTTGTCATGGATGTGTTCAAAATAGGATATTACTCCAGCTTCTACAGCTGCCTATCTGCTATCAAAATCATCTACCCCATTGTACAAGCAATATTCGTGATCATCCAGGTGAGGTGGCTGTGCTCTGTCTTGGGGAGGGGTAGAGAGACAGGGGAAGCGGCTCTGGTCTCACAGACCGCTCAGCTCACCCTGCAGAGGCAGCTCACGCAGGTGGGAAAACATCTCCTCCAGCTGATCACAACTTCTAGCTGTAAGAACCTGCCTTAAGACATTGGTTCAAACTTGTTCCCACCCTGTGACATTTTAATTAATACCAGAATGGCCTGCCCCAAACTCTGATCCAGACAGCCAGGCTTCCTTTCCTGTGAAAAGAGATGGGGAAGAGAAGAGGCAGGGCAGGGCAGGAGGCCTTCTGCGTAGGCAGCTCCTACGCAGAGGGCAACCAGCTCTGTGCCAACTCCGAGGAGGTCAGGTAGGGACAGGTTAGATAGGAACAAGGGCCAGGCATGGGTGGGGCAATGGCAGCAGGACTGGGCAGAAGGAGCATAGGAAGAACAGAACACATCTAGCAGACCGAATGGCCAGGGTTATGGGCTAACAGGCTGGGCCCAGCTGGACCCTAGTGAAAGAGGCTCCAGCTTGCTCTCTGCTGAGCAAGGAGATCCCTACCTTAGAGTGGCAGGCTTTGCTTTCTTGCTTCGTTTGAAATAATTTCTTATCTTGTCCCTGCCAGACATACTTCCTGTGGGTCTCTGCCAAAGATTGCGTCCACGTACACCTGAACGTTACCAGGTGAGTACTGTGCTTTGAATCCCCTTGGCCTGGAAAGACTGGGCCACTGCCAACCTGCTGCACTCTTGCACACAGCAGAGATGCGACAGGGGGATGATGCCATCTCCCTTAATGCTGGCCAAAACTAAAGCTGCTGAGTCTCTCTCCAGCTAGTATTAGATCTCAGCTCAAGCACTTGAGGATCTAGCAAGGCTGGGATCCAACTCAAGAAGGCAAGCATTATTCAAGTTGATTTGTATTAAATAAAATGATTCATAGCTGACCTCCTTTCATGGGAAAGACAGTGATGCAGCAGGCAAACATCAGGCTAAATGAACAAGAAATAAGATCTCAGCCACTTTTGCAAGACTGGATCCATTGGAGACCAACCGGAACGTATTAATCTATTCCCTATTGAGAGGCTCTTTGAAAGCCAACAAGAGAGTTCAGGCCTAATTCTCATTATGTAATGTAATGTAATCCTCTCAGGGTGGAGAAAGAGTAGGAAGAGAGTGAGAGGGGCCAGAGAGAGCAGCAAAACAAGAGTCAGGATTTCTAGCCTTAACTACTACACAGTCCTCACACCACTTCAGGCAGCTCCCCCAGTCTCTCTGAACACGTGCACATCTATAACACGGATGGAAGCAACATGGCCCAGAGCCATTGCCTTGATTTTATGACTTTCCTGTTCTTCTGCAGGTGTGGCTTGATGCTGACATTGACCACAAACTTAGCAGTGTGGATGTCAGCAGTGACAGACGAGTCTGTTCACAAAGCACATTCAAAGTTGAAGAAAAATGTGACAGAAGAAATCTTTAAATGGCTCATGAAAGGTAATCTGTCCATTTGCAAAGCCATCTGATCCTGGGATGGAGCCCATGGGGTAGAAATTTTTTTGCAAGCCAGGTTTTATCCCTTTTCAGAGGACTTATCTAGAACAGATAAATCCTTTAACACAGTTGATATATTAAAAGCTAGATTTTAATGTTCACTTCCTAACCTGCATCACAGAGGAATCAGGAAGGGGGATGGGCCTGTAAAAATGGGACAAGAATGAAGAAAGGAAGGGAAAGAGAGAGCTTCACCTGCCATCTGTCTAACAGAGACAAGCCTTCTTTAGAAGGAACATGAGCACCAGAAAGCTGAGGTTGAAGTGTCTTGGCTCTCAAAGTACTCCTGTATCCTTCATACTCAGTCCTGTTTTTCATTGATCCTAATTATCTAGTTCTTCAGGGCTGCTAATAAATGCTGGCTCCTTGCTTTAATACCACTGCATCTATGTGTTTTTTTCCCCTGTTCCAGCAGGAATGAGAAGTGGCTCAACCGAAGAATGCAATTGCAATAGCCAAATCTGCCAGATCTTCAAGAACGGCTACTTTTGGCTATACCCCTTTAACATTGAGTACAGTCTCTTTGCCTCTGCCATGGTTTATGTCATGTGGAAGAATGTTGGACGCTTTATAGACCACCACTCCCACCACATTCACCGCCTGAAGTTCAGGCTCTTTCAAAGGACCTTCTTCGTAGGCATCGTGTTGGGCCTCATCACCTTGGTGAGTGGTTTGGGAGTCCTTATTGTTTATGAGGTGCAGGTAAATTCCAGCAATGACTCCAGCAAGAAGAACGAAGCACTCACCATGTACTACATCTTCAACATTGTTTGTCTGGGCCTCATGTCTCTTGTCTGCATTGGTGGCTCTGTCACCTACCGCTTTGATAAGAGAGACATGGATCGCCACAAGAACCCAACCAGGACCCTGGACGTGGCCCTGCTGATGGGTGCTGCCTTGGGGCAGTATGCTATTTCTTACTATTCCATTGTGGCCATCGTGGCCAGCACATCGAGGGACGCTATCAGTGCACTCAACCTCACCTATGCCCTCCTGATGATTGCCCAGCACACCTTCCAAAATATCTTCATCATTGAAGGCCTTCATCGGCAACCCCCCAAGGAAGACCGCAAACATGATCTGCACCAAAAGAATCCTTATGGACTCACCTTTGTCAATGTCAATGCGGTGTCCCTCCGCATACCCGACAGTGGCAGCGCCTTGGCACCCAGCACTGTCCCTGGCATTGAAGCCATCCATCCTTCTGAGCTCGTGCAGTCCCTCACAGGCTCCAAGAAGATGAACTGGAGGAGGAAGTTCTTAAGGGAGATCTCCATGTTCCTCCTGCTGAGCAATATCATAGTGAGTAGATGCGGAGAGAAAAGTTTCTCAGGGTGGGGGCAGAAGGAAGCAAACTCAAGGGAGAAATATCTGTGAAGGAAAGGATGTGGCCCATGCAGAAACAGTCTTTTTGCTGGCTCTGCTATACGGGGTGCAGACTTATTTATTCTCTATATGCAGACAGGTCCGATTTCCTTATCATTTACAAGCAAGAGCAACTGCCCTGGAGGTAAAGATATTTTAGGCTATGCTCACAGAAGCTGTCAGTTATCACTGGAATATCAGACAATAAAATTGGCAGGTAAAAAAGAAGAATCAGTTTCAGTATTTTTATTGGGTATTAGCAGAAATATATAAAGCTTATTAAAAGGAATAAAATATATGAATTCCTCCTCTTACACTCCCCCAAAAGGCTGTCAAGTGACAGACAAATACCTGGAGTGAAATCCATGTTCTCCTGAAAAACAGCAGCATGACTCCTCTCAAGTCCCACAGTCTAGAAGCGCAAACCAGGCTGCAGGTCTCCTCTGTTCTCAGTTGCTCTAAGGAGAAACTGGTCACTGACAGCTTCAGTTGGAGTTTCCATTTCCCGAGCAGCCAGGGGACCACCAGACAGAGGATGCAGTTCCCTGCCCTACCTGTCTCTCAGCAGCTATGATTACAGGTGCTCACTGCACCACACATCTTTCTCACTGCAATGTTATTTTCACTTATCCTCAAACAGCTCTGGATCATGCCAGCGTTTGGTGCCCGGCCTCAGTTCGACAACGATAAAGAACTGAACTTCTATGGTGATTCCATGTGGCCGGCCATCGTGGACATTTGCCTGCCCTTTGGGATCTTCTACCGAATGCATGCAGTGGCCAGCTTGCTGGAGGTCTACATCATGTCCTAAAGAACTCTACTGCAAGGAAGATTAAGTCCTCCTCAGCCAATCCACCTCCTCCCTACCCCAGGGCTGGGAGACTGCCCAGATGTCCCCAGGGGTCTACAGCACTGCCTGAATCACCCCCTTGCAGCGTTGGGGCATTTCTCCACTGCCAGTGAAGATCCTCCAAACATAGTTCAGATTTTATTTTTGCTACTTGTGTGTGGATGTGCATGTGTGTGTTTCGAGTTCTTAAAGCTTAAAAGAAAAAAGGGAAAAAGAGGAAGGTTTCCAGAGCAGGATCTTGGTAATTACCCACGGTTCATGCTAAGAGACTCTTCCTTCCTTCTTACAACCGTGATCCAGCCTGTCCACTCCATGCCACTGATTTACTCTCCAGTGGGTGCTCAGCACCTTCGGAGGGCAGTGCCTGCCTGCAAACAGACCCAATCCTGCCTGCACTCAGAGACCCAGTGGGTACGATGGGCTAACTCAGGCGTGGAAGGCAAAGAAAGGGAAACCACTCCAACTTCTGCTATGGCCAGTCGGAAACCAGACCCCTGTAAAGATGTGAAAAATGAACTGGTGAGCACCAAGGGCTTTGGGAAACATTTTATATCTGTTCTCTGTACTGCCCATTTATGTTGGCCCTCTTCACCCTTCCCTGTATCAACCCCCGCTGTTTTCCTTCCTCTTCAGTGAGGCATTGCAGCTGCTGAGCAGGTTTGTGCACTGCAGCCTCCTCTCTCAGACCCATAGTCCCTACAGAAGGGCTGTCCATGTGGTCATGGGCTGGCCCTGACAAGGGATTGTTTTAAGCACACTTTTTTCCCCAATTTTCCTGAATCAAGGCTCAAGACCCATAAAGATCATATAGGTAATATGGTCTGGGGGATGATCAGGAGATTTCAGGGGTTTTTTTTAATAGCTTATGATATTTTTTAATATATGACCATTTTTGTACACAAAACTATTTATTGATTTTCACTGTAACACTGAACGCATGCAGGGACCTTCAGTGCCATATGACACAGACATCAATCCAATGCTACAGCCTCTCATTTTGATCTCCCATGCCCTTAAGGTACATCTACACTGCACCCTCAAGACTGTGCAGCCTTCGAGGCTGTGAGTACAGCCTCAGCACCCAGGCAGCCGCGGCACAGATAGCACAGAAAAGGGTCCTGATGCAAGTTTCTGGGTGCTTGCAGCTCTCCATAAACTGCTGTATGGCTGCAGGGGCTTTCGGAGCAGGACTCCTGGGCTGCAGGTGGTAGAAATGGGCCCTCTGCTATATCTGCAGTCAAAACGAAGCCTCAGAAAGCCCGTGCTGCCTAATGTCTCTAGGCTGGGAGGGCGCGTGCCAAAACGGCACAACTCACCTTCGTCTGTACCCCGAGACATCAATGGTTACGGTTCAAATAAAGAACACTGCAGATGTGGCAAAAATCATCAAGCCGTTTTGTATGGACGTGTGTATGTCTGCCAAAAAAAAGAATAAATGGAAATCACAATACCTGAAAGCAAGTGAGAGGACTTTTCATTTAAGAGCCCAGACTACACACGCTGCGCTTGGTGTGCCAGCCCAGGCGCACGCATTTCAAACCACCTTCCCCTGCAACCCTAGCTCTCCAGTCCAGAGGGGAATGATATCTCTGGCTTGCATGACACCAGCCTGACAACTTGGCCCTTCACGCCTGCCTGCCTGCCGCCTCTCTCTGAGGCCGGTAGACGGGGTGAGCCCTCGTTTCCCCTGCCTCTGGGCAAGGCATCGATCCAGCACCTCCGAGGTGTGTCGGTCCTTCCCCTTGCGAGCCTGGGAACAGCCGGGCAGCCTCTCCCGGCCCCATCAACCTGCCAAAGGCCCAGCTCTTTTAGTATCCTGTTAATCTAAGAGAGATACAATCTCTCCCCCAGGAACTTGACCTTTCCGAAAACAAAAGCATTATTAGTTTTAACTGCAGAAACCACAGGTTATGTCAGAGAAGAGACGTAAACAGTGCACAGACGTCAGTCTTACATACATTCCTCCAAGCCATTGAGCTCTGAGGGGGGGCAGAAAATACTCTTCATCACCTGCTTTATTCCGGGGGGGCACACTGGGTTTTCCCCTTTATGCCCTTTCCGGTGCCTGGTTCCCAGTTCCCAGGCCTGGGCACACCGAGCCAGCCGGGACCGAGTTAGAATTGCTCTCGCGTTCTGACATGGAGACCAGGAAGGGCAGGGGTATTTCTGGGGCTAAATGAACTCAGGATGGGTGCAAGGACAACCCCAAGCTGCATCGATGCCAGTTGTAATCCTGAATCAAGCATTGCAGGCTGCTCATTCAACAGGAACCCAAACATCCCACCACAAGCTATCACATCTGGGATAAAATGAGACACTCTGGGGACACCACCATCTCTGCAATTGCCCATTGCTGACCCGAGATGTCTCCCCTCTGCAAGCACAGGGAGGGCAGGGGTTTACAAGTGAGGCCACGTTCTCGTTCTGCCTCCCAGCCACGTACTAGTGTCTTGGGAGAGGTAGCAAATAGGGAAATGGCCATCAATGAACCCTATTTATACACTCAAAAAGGCGGACAGAGGGAAAGTGAGCCCAGGCAAGTCCAACCAGGAAAAAGAACAAACCCTAAGAAAACCCCACAGTAAGCATGGGCCCTGCTGTGTGCTCAAGGATCGTCTTCCCAGAACATATCGACATGAATGGATTATCTCTGTGGCTGATGGAGATCAGCCAAACCTCCCTGCGCAACTCCTCGGCCCAGCCATCTTCCCAGGCTCGCTACTCAAAGCCGGGTGCACCCCAGAAGCAGGTGCTGCCACATCCCAGTTGCGCCAAGGTGGGCCCTCCCCTGGGAGCCAGCGGTGCCAGGTGACACAGCCGACCTGCTGCCGGCTCCTCCGTCATTACCTCCTCGACTGCTGACTTGCACTATATCTCCTTGCAGCGCAGTCCAACAGCTGACGTCTGTCTCTGATGGAAGGTTTTATGGGGGGGGGGGACCCCAGATGCAGAGTACCTGAGTAACATGAAGTCCCGTTAGTCAAGAGCGACTGTCCTTCGTACACACATCCTCGTGGCAGATGTCTGTTGGAAAGTACCGTTGTTATCTCCATCTTCCACATTTCAAAGCAGGAAAAGCGAGGCACAGGAGCTGGGAGAGCAGAAAGCCTGTGTCAGAGCAGAGAACAAGGCTGGGCCCTGGGGCCTCCGGCAGCGTCCAGCTGACTGGTCCTGCTGCAGCTACATCAGGTACAGAGCCAAGCTCAGACCTGCATTAGGGGACAGGGGCACAAATGTGTCTTACGGCAACTGTTTGAACAGCAGCTACTGCAAACGAAGAGCTAAGGGAAACCAAAGGAGCGGCCCTGGGGCTCCAGTGTCTTGTGGGGGAGTCCCAGATTTGCTCACTTTGGTGTAAAAGCCACCATGGCTTCCCAAGGAGCAGAGCACCTGCTGCATGGCAGGGGTTTGCTGGGAGCCTGGAGTCAGGGACCCAGCTCCAGCCAAGCCCAAGGAGCACCAGCTACTGCAGGAGCATGGAAAAGGCCCCGATCCAGGTCCCGGCCTGAGCCACGTGGCACCAGCACCAAGGCCTTCACCAGGAGCAGCAAGGAGGGCATGAGTCAAAGAGTAGATCAGAAATCACCACTCAGAAAAGAAGCGGGAAAGACCACATCCGAGGGCAGAACTGAGGCACTGTCCCATCCCTGCCAGGGTTTCGCATCCCTTCCTCTGCTTCTTAATCATGTTATTTGAGGGCGAGTTTTGTTTTATTAGAGAAAAAAAGAAATAATAATAAGTCTTTTATCTGGGTGATTTGCTCTGAGGTGTGTCAAGGACAAGGGAGGGATCAGAGTTAATTATTACCTGTCAATGAGGCAGCTGGAAAGTGGATGCGTCGAGAAGGTCATGGGGCCAGGGGCGAGGGCCGGCTTTGCTGCACGAGGCAAAGGGCAGCCCGCAACGCTCTTCGGTCTGCTGGGAGCCTGGGCAGAAGGGGCTGATGGAGGGGCGCTTCCCAAGGACCAAGGGAAGGTCCAGACGGTGAGGAGCAACTCAATGACACCAAGCGGCTGAAGCAACCTCCGCGGAGGGCCAACGGGGAGAACGCAGAGGCCTGCTTCACACGGGGAGACACCGCGCACCGGCCACTGGCGCTGAGCCCCACTGAGCCCATCCATCCGCTCGCCTCCACGTGGGGACGGAGCCAGGGTGGTGGGAGCAGCTCACGTCGGACGAGGTTGCCCTTGACCATGGCCGCACGGCCCCCACAGGGCACCCGCTCCCCAGCTCCGCGGGAGACGTCACCGGCCGGTTATCGGCAGCAGGGAAGGAAGGGTGTGGGCTGCCCGGGGAGCCTCGCAGCGCACAGCATTCCTCAGAAGGCCTTTGGGCAAACACAGCAGCCAGGCACAAACCTCCTTCCGCCTCGGCTCCTGTTTACAGATCCGCTTGGCCCAGGCTGGGTGTTATTACTGCTAAGAGCACAGATAACACCATTAATGAGTGCGCTGCCGATAGCGGAGGGGCAAACAGCCTTCCTGGCATCGAGCAGCTTTCCCTCAGCCTCCGAGTAAAGGCAGCTTCTCCAGGCCAGAGCAAGGCAGTGGTATGCACTGCCTAAACTTACACAGTTGATCCAGTTAGTTCAACCCATCCTCTCCCTTTCTGCCCCTCTCCTGGGGCTTGCTGTGTACCTTTTCACTTAAGGATTGCTTCTCTTGGTTAACTTAAGCATACTGATGCAAGTTTAAACAGCTGCACTTCCCCAGAACAAAGGCTAGATTTGCAGGATTACCCAAAGTCCAGGGCTTTACAGCTCCTCTGTGTTCATCTCAGCTCCAAAATCAGGAGAGGGCAAGTCAGGCTACGAAGGATGCCTTCTCTTTGCAGCCCATGCGTACAGTCCTATTGGCAAAACCACTGGGGCACAAAAACACCAGAGTTTTATTTCAGGCCCATCTTTAAAGGAAGAATCTCAGATTTCACCCAAACTTCTTTTCCCTCAGGATATATTGAGACTCCTGGCCTGTTTCCCAACTCTGCAGAGTCACCGCAATTTAGGGCCCAGTACCTTGAAAACAGCCAGTTTTGTTAACATCTCACATACAAATCATTGGTTTTGTTCAACAAAGAGGCCACCAAATAGCACTTGGGGATCCCAGCTCCCTGCTAAGCTCTAAAAGAGGGTCATGAAAAGAGCTGGGCACCCAATGACTGATTGCCCGCAGAGGATCCCGGAGTAGCAAAGCAAGGTGCAAGGACATGGGACTCCAAGCAAGCTCCCAAGCAGCTGCTGATGCTTTGGGGAAAGCAGAACAAATCTAACTGTGGGTAGTCATGAAACAACCTGCCCAGACCAAAACATCTTGGCTTCACCATGCCAATGCAAGGCCTTGGCCAGACGTTAAACATGACGGGTTTGCTGATTAGATGTGAAATGCGACAGCAGCACCAGCACACACTGGGAGCTCTCACCCCAGGTGCAAAGGGCCCCTTTTGCCCCTGCTCTTTGTTTTCCGTCCCTTTCGTCACATCCCACCACACGATAACCTCTGACCTCCGCCTTCACACTCCTCCCGTCCTTCCTCTCCCTATCAGTTTCTCGTTAAGTGCTTCATGGCTCCAAACTCCTAACTCGCGTCTTTGCCAGCTGCAAGAAGTCCAGCGCTCAGGGCTTCATCCTGGAGGATACAAACAGCTTCTCCCTCCAGCACCCTCTGGGCTCACCAGCTCAGCCAGGACTGCCAAACCCCAATTCCCAGCCACAAAACACGGGATCAGCTCACCACACCATCCCAGGACAGAAGTCAGCTCACCTTGCGGCAAGGACAGGGACGGCACAGCCGGCCCCAGAGCAACCTGGGCTCCACAGAGCCGCAAGGTTTGCACATCAGTGTCTGGCCCCAATTCAGCATTAACAGGTCATAGCTACCACCCACAAGATGAACAGCTGCCCTCCAAGAAGAGCCTCAGACCAATGTGGTCCCTGCACCCAGGCTGGACTGTGAGTCTGGGCTTTCAGGTCAGTTTGGGCATCTCTCACTAGAGGCTGCAGGGATCCACATTTCTGCCCTCTCCTTTGCTCGGTGCTGGGCACTTTGGGGATGTGATTTCTGGTTGTCTTGCTGCACAGATGCCTCCAACACAGGAGCTCCCAGCACACTGCCTTGTCCCCAAGACCAAACACACCTGAGACTGCTCCTTCCCATTTCTAGGTCACAGTCCCACTGCCAACTGCCCCTCTGGCCTTAACACAGGGACACAGAGCACTCACGACCATCCTGCAACCCCTCACATTTCGCTGGCACAGAAATGCTGGCTCTGAACGCAGACAATCAGTTCAAGCTCCAGGCAAAAAGTCTCTTCCAGGCCAACCCATGTCAGACAAAGGAAAATCAAAAATGCACAACGTAGGGGCACTTACTAAGAAAAACATCTTACGAACTACTTCAGATCAGGGCAGTGGCAAACTCCAGTGGATTGTGGCCAAAGCAGCTTGGCTGAGTGCTCCCAGCTCTGCTCCCCAGAACAAGTCCACACCAGATTAGCCTTCACCTTGCTTGAGCCATGGTACAAATTAGTCACCAAGGCTTGTGGTTTTACCAGTTGGCACATCCTGTGCCAAGGCCATTGACATGGGGCAACCCAGCGGGTGTATAAAGGAGCCGTTCCCCATTGGTTGTCCTTAGCGGAGCTAAGAGCTTCTCACTGAGTAATTAATATAATGACAATAATAGACCCAAAGTAAACAAGGTGGGAAGAAAAAAAGAAAAAAAAAAAAATCAATGGACTCAGAGCAGAGGCCGCCCTCCTGGAGGGAGGGAGCAGTCCCGCTGGCTTCTGCCAGCACCCCGGTCCCGCAGAGAGACTTGCACACATCCCAGCGGCCTTTGAGCGCGTAATTTTAGCCCTGGCTGTAAACGAGGCTGCGCCGGCGGCTGCTCCCACTCAGCAGGCGGCAGGAGGTGGCACGGAGGTGGCACGGAGGTAAGGGCTGGGACTTGGCTGCTCTCAGCAGCTCCCGACTCCGGGGTCGAGGGGTTGGGTCCAAAGCAGGTAGCTGCTGCACGCGACCTTGTCCGGGCATTTGGGGGCCTCCTGCAGCAGCCTGGACATGTTTCCATCTGATCCTTCTGATTTCACGGTCTCTCCTTTCCCAGGGCAGGGTGGTTACGGCCCTAAGAGAGGGATGGGCATTTGCTCCTGTCCTGCCAGGACAGGAGAGTTTTGGAGCCAAAACGGGAAGAGTTTAGGATCACCTCCACTGACAGAAGGGCAATCTGAATCCCCATAGATCAGAGGGAAGCGCTCAGATTTGACCCCTCTCAGACAACTTCTCCCCCAAAGCCTTAAGACAACTACATACAACTTCCCCCAATGCATCTCTCCTGCAAAGGGGTCTGCTTTCACTCCAGCCGCCCCCCACCACAGCCAGACTCACGTTCTTCCCTGGAGTGAGACCGCTTTTACCATATGCTGAACCTGTAGCAAAGCCAGTCTTGCCTGATCGCTGTATGTGAGCAAGGAGGTATCCCTCTCTTGGGGAACATGTTCCCACCGTGATTTTTCAAGAAGTTGGAATAGAAAAATTGCCAGGATCTGGATGTTTTATCTGGGCCAATCCCTCAAATTTCTGTGCCAGGACGCTTGTGGCTCTGTGCTTTTCCGAACACCACACTACAAGTAGAAAAAGAAAGCAAGCCAGGCATTAACTCTGTCCCATTCTCAGCCCTCGTGGGTGGGAGGCTGGGTCTTTTCCCAAAATCTTGGATCAACGTTTACAGACCCTTTTTTTCCTCTCTGCAGCTCTGTCACAATTTGTGCAACCGTACCCGGGAGCGTGGTGTAAGTCACGCAGCCTAGAAACACAAGAAGTCAGACCCATCACCCAAAATCAAACAGCTCTGAACTTTAGAGCAGGTGTGAGCTTGTTCTGTTTTTCCAGCTAATCCTTTCAGCAACAAAAGAAAAGGACAAAACCTGAATCCAGGGCTGCATGCAGAGGAGGCATGGAAGGTCCGGATGGCTACAATTCGGGCACCTCTGGTACCAACAGCTCTGAGTACTGGCGGGGCAAGGCAGAGATATCAAATACCCATTTTAATGCAGGTTTCTCAGGACAGATTTGGGCAGAAGGGCCTTTCCTCAGTGCCCTGCAATGACCCTGTGCAGAGGGACATTTTTAATGCCTAATCTGGGCTCAACACTAACCTCTTTTCCCTCTCATCCAGCTTCTGGAGAGGGAAGAAGCTGCAAAGCAGCCAAGAGAGGTCCCAAACAAGTAAGGTCTTCAAAGGACTATTTTTGCCTTGCGCTCAGGGCAAGCCCTGAAGAGGTCCAAAATGCAGGAGGCTGAGGTCTCCAAACTCACCACACAAGTGGCTTTTGTAATAGAGACTAAAACCTCTCAGCATGCCCCCCACCTTCGTTTTACCTATTAACCCCCTCTTTGTTCAACGCGGCAGGTGACACCCAGGCAGACGAGCCATGCTGGCCAACAACGTCTCAAGGCAAAAGCCCTGCCAACACTGCAACCGCAGGCCAGCTTCAGCTGCACCAGACACCTCCACAATCCACTATGAAAAGTCCTGGCTGTACCGTCACTGCTCTTCACTGGTGCAGGGGGACAGGCAGTCTCAGAAAGCCGGGCAGCTCTTCTCAGGGTTGCTGGCCATGAACGTGGTGTTTCTGGGCAGCGCCTTCCTCAGCAGCATGATTTTCAACCATGTGGCCATCACGCTGGCAGATGTCTGGATCCTGCTCTCCATCCTCAAAGTCTTGTGCCTGTGCTGGATTATCTACTACTTGCTGGGCACCAGCCGGCAACCACATGCAGTGCTGCACCGGGACTCCCACGCCGGGCCGATCTGGCTTAGGGGTAAGTCCCGCTTTTATATATCGTTTCACACCTTCTCCCTTTCTCCCAGCACTTGGAAGATAAGGAAATCCTTCCCCCACCACTGAAAGAGCTACTACCCACAGGAGATGTAATTAGAGCATTGGGAATCTCCCAGGGTCCCTGCAAGCCTGTGTTAGGAGGCTGGGGGGAAGACAGAGACATAGCTAATGCCACAGAGAGGGACCAGAGCAGCCAGCAAGGCCTTGAGCTTGGCTTCCCTTCAGCCTCCAGGGCAGATCTTGCTCCGTCATCCCTCCCCAAAGCACAACGGAGGCATTTCTCACCCGCAGCCCAGCAACCGAGCATGGCGGGAGAGATGTAGGGAAGGTTTTACGAATGACCAACTCCACGCTCCACACCTCAATCAACCACTTGGAGAGTTGGGGCAGTACCAGCAGTGTTGTTTTGCTAAAATTCCCTAATACTTAAACCTGCGGACAAAAGGGGAAAGAAACATAAGTGCTATGATGTGCAGATGAGAAACCCTCGACTCCTGCATCCTGAAAGAGCAGAGGATGCGTTCAAGGCAGCCAGAGTGACTCCAAATCCCATGCTCAGCCCATTAATTTACAAAGCAAGCAAAGAATCACCACTTTTACCCTCCCATGATGTCAGTAGCACCATGCTGCCCTCGCCCTTGTTTAACATCACAGCAGTCCTGTTTCCAAGGGAAGGTTCCTGCCCAGTGACTCAAGTCCCAGTGAGAGCCAGGCTTTGCTTGGAGATCTTCCATCAGGTGTTCACCACAACTGCCCCACTTCATGAAATGATGCTTCTCTAAACTGCCCTGCCTCTGGTCTATTAGGGAGTTTCTAATTAGCACACAGTCTTATTAATTAAGCATAGAGAACTAAGGGGAAGACAACAGTAAGAGATCTCAGTACCTAAAGCTGCAGAAGGGTGTCAAAACACAGAGAAACAGTAAGAAGGGCCTCATCTTCTGCAGACTGGTGCTGCCAAGACCTTCAGCCAGGCTGCATTCATTTCTGATCTCTTCCAGCAAGGCAGAAACCACCATCTGCTGTTAGCTTTCCTCCATCACCACAGATTGCACAGAAAAGGCTGCAAACCCTCTTCCTACACTGTATTCAAGCACAGGGAAATGCCTTGCACTGTCTCAACACATTAAACAAACCAGCCAAAGCACCAAACCAACTTCAGGAATCAGAATCTCCTTTCTTTCTTTCTCTCAAAATTGTGAGACTTCCAAACTGGAAGGCCTCCAGCCCCTCCCAAACCCAAGAGGCACAAGGTCTCCAAACCCAAGCTGGGATCAGATGCTCCACAGACAGGTCTTTGCTTATTTATTGGTGCTTTTGTTGTTTGCCCAGGATCACTACTGCTGTTTGGTGCTTTCAGCGTCCTCCTGAACGTGTTTGAGATTGGCTACAGCGTAGTTCACATCCAGTGCAAATCCCAGGTGCAGATTGTGTTCCCCAGCATTGAAATCCTTTTTATAAGCACCCAGGTACTGCACGTTACCCTTCTGGGGGTCCGCTTGTTCTTTCTGTCCTATCACCGGGAGGCCACGGGGTGGGAGCAAGTGGGGAAGTGAGTGCATGTGAGGCATTCTCACAAGCAAAGACATATCATGTACCATTTCAAATATCAAAGAAGTAAGATTTTGAAATAAATATCTCTAGCAATACCTGAGGTATCGTTAAATCTAGAGGAGTTTGTTCTGCAACATTAAAGTAGGGAGAGAGGAGAGGAAATTCATAGATTTGGCCAAAGAGATATCTTTGCAGCAGTCTCCCTACATAGATCCAGCCTTTCTCTATTTGTAATTATATCCCTGCACAAAACCATGTGCTCACATAAATATCTCACACTCTTTGCAACTTTTTACTCTCCGACAGTAACGCTCTTCCCCCTTCCTGCCCAGGCCCAAAGCCATATTTGAAGAGTAACCTAGCTCCCATCTCAGCAGCAAACGCTCATGCATAACAGGACAGAGAAAAACAGATCCCCTAGACCTCCTTTGGCATCAGCTACAGGCACACACACACTAGAGTCACCTAGGGATGCCAGTACGTGTGCCAACACTGAAATGCAGGTGCACACATGTCTCTGCATAGTTCACACAGAGGCAGGTTTACTCCCACTCAGCCACGTGCCCTCTTGCCTGCCTGTCTCTCTCCACCGCAAGCGGGGCAGGCTGCCAGCTTCGCCCTGCTCATGTCTTTATTGCTATTGATTTGCAGACTCTTTTCCTGTGGCATCACTCTAAGGACTGCATTCAAGTCCAGCACAACCTCACCAGGTATGAGCAGCAAAGAAAAAACTTTCGACTCTTCTCTAAAGAGAAACTTTTCCTTTCTGTCTGTTTATGAACCCTCTTGCTAGACCTGTCTTCACCCGATCTTGCGCAAGCTCTTCATATTCTGCATTACACAAAAACTAGGCTATGACTTGACCAGACCCATCCTCCTTCCATCTACGCGGGCTCACCAGCTCCCCCTGGTCTTCACTTGCACCTTGAACAAAGCCTGTCACTTCCTCCCAACCCAAATACCTTCACATTGCATGGGTCAGCAGCTGACTCATTGATTGAGGAATGAGGGGGAGGGGCTCCCCATTCCTATCACTGGGCTCCCACATCAGGCACTAGAAGACGTCTCAGTCTTCCCTCTAGTAACTGCACCCAGGGCTAGGCCCGTTTTGCAATAGCTAGCGAGCCTGGTGTTGCCTGCCCTGCTCCTTCGCAAATGGCCAAATGGGAACATGCAGTGAGATTCGCATGTGCGAAGTTGTAGCCAATGCCCATATGCCGAATGGGCACGAAGCACTATGTCTGCATGCACCTGTGCACACATAAGCAAGAAACAGAGGGCAGCACTGCACGGCAGGTGAACACATGATCAGGTTGTAAGCAATCTCCACGGGTAACATATGGTGAAAGTGCCTTTCCCTCCTCCCAGATGCGGGCTGATGCTGACCATAGCCACTAACCTCCTCCTCTGGCTCTTGGCGGTGACCAACGACTCCATTCACAAGGAGATCGAGTCTCAGCTACGTGACGTGGAGCAGCGACTTGCAGGCAAGGCTCCTTTTTCACGCGTCCCTATTCGTGCTAGGCTGACACAGTTGACCTCTGGGGAGACAACAGTTCTTGGTCTCAGTGATTCAGATATCTCAACCAGCTCCCCCAAATGTTGCAACTTCCCTATTGATGGAGGTTATCTTCAGCAGATATGCTGCAGGGGAAGACTTGCTACATAGAAGCACAGAACTAGGGGCTAGGAAAAGAAAAGCCTTTTTTGCTCACATAACAACAATTGTATTCACCTATCAACTGCAATCAAAAGATAGCCAGATTAGAGGAAACTCACACAGCTGCTGTGCTCTACTTTTAAGAGTAAGGAAAAAGATAAAAGAAAATTAATATCTCAAGGGTAGAGGAGGCTCTGCTATATGAAAGAAGGGATGCAGCTCTCATCTAGTATCTGTGGTGCTGACCAGAAGGAATACTTAGCATTTTGGGCAAGCCATGTGCTAAATCTGGTTATTTTGAATCCTTACAGCCTTGGAGACTGAGCGGTGATTGCTTAGCTTCCTACCGATCACCATTTCCGAGATACACAAAGACAGATGCCATTCCTGCACATGTAGAGCTCCTGAAGATGGCCATGAAATTCAGGCCATCTTCCTTTTAATTGTTGCCTTCCTCTTTTCTCACTCCAGGTAACGAGACCATCTCATGCACGTGCCCAAACACAACTGCCTGCAGTATCTTCCAGAAGGGCTACATCCTGCTCTACCCTTTCAACACCGAGTACTGCCTCATCTGCTGCTCCATGCTGTATGTCATGTGGAAGAATGTGGGGAGACGCATCAGCCACCACGACGCCTCTCATGTTAAGCGCAAATTCAAGCTCCAGGGCGTGGTCTTTGGACCACTGCTGGGTGTCACTGCTGTGATCGTTGGGATCTGTGTCTTCATGATGTACCAGATCCAGGCCACTGGCTCAGCACCCAACTACCAGATCTTCGTGATGTATTACTCCTACTACATTGTGCTCCTGCCACTGATGAGTGTTGCTGCAGTGATCGGGACAATCATCCATGCCTTGGAAAAAAGGGACCTGGACACGCTGAAGAACCCAACCCGCAGCCTGGATGTGATCCTGCTGATGGGGGCAGCCCTTGGCCAAATCGGCATGTCCTACTTCTCCATTGTCGCCATTGTGGCCACTGACCCCAGGGACTTGTTGAACAGCCTCATCCTGTCCTATTCAGTCCTCCTCATCTTTCAGCACATCACCCAAAATGTCTTCATTATTGATGGGCTCCACAGGCAGCCATTTGTAGATGCAATTGAGACCAGACACGCTGGACATGCTGGGCAGCACGCAGTAGGTTCAGAGCCCCCCCATGAAGAGACAGCCACATCAAACAGCAAACAGGACCACACACAGCCCCCTCTCAGCAAAGAAGAGGAGTTGAAAGAAGAGTGGAATCATGAAGCCCACAACCAGAGACGAGTGAGTGTGCTGGAGCTGGGACAGGAGATCCGGAGAGTTTCTCTATCATACATTCATACCTACTCTCACCTGAGCTGGAAGAGGAAAGCATTAAGGGAGATCGCATTCTTCCTGGTTTTGTGCAACATCATAGTAAGTATAGTTCTCTCCGCCACATCAAAGCTTGGCTGAGCTCTATACAGACACGTTCTCCTCTTTCCTTTGGGCCATCATTCCAGAGAAGCAACCTTTGCCCACCAAGTATTAACCTACTGGTGAGATAACCATTACAAGTCAAGACCAGTTTTTCCATTAACATCCTACTCCCATGATTCTAAACACTCTGTTTTAAGCTAAGAGTCAAACATGGCTAGGTTTTCTAGGTGCATAAAAGGAGACAGCTCACAAATTCTTACCTGCCATGATTTTAACCTCTGAAGAAATTATCAAATTCATTATAGGTTTCATTAAAAATGTTTCATGAGGTAACTGGAGAAACAGGGGGAACTAGCAGTGAGTCTTTGTAATCAGTAGTCTCCAGGATTGAAACTCACCCATAAGCACACTGGGCTCTGGGATCTTAAAGCTACATGGATCTTCATCATGGCCTTGAACCAGTGAAAGCAAATTGGCCAAGGTAACAGTGAAAATCTGGACAACTCCAGCCTGCAATAGAAAAATGAAGCTGGTTGGGGCAGAATGAGGTTGTCATGAGGTTTCCAGGAGATCGACGGACAGGATTTGACTTAGCAAGGAGCAAGCAGTGTAACTAGGGAACTTGCCTTCTCTCCTCTAGCAGGGAGTCCCCCCGATACTCCTGAGATATTCCTACAACTACTTGAGCCCACAGTAAGATTAGAGTGCAGGTAGGAGACAGCTTGCCATCCTCTGACTTCTGCTCTTTTTTCTTACGCCTCTTTAGCTGTGGATCATGCCCACATTTGGGGCTCACCCTGTGTTCGAGAACGGACTGGAGAAGTCATTTTACGGCTATTCCACCTGGTTTGTCATCGTGAACTTCGGCCTCCCACTGGGTGTGTTCTACCGGATGCACTCTGTTGGGGGACTCCTGGAGGTCTACATCTCAGCCTGAGCTAGGCCGACTGCTCCCCCCAGACACTGGGGTAGAAGGATGGGGCTGAACAAAGATGTGGTAAGCTGCAGACATGCACATAGAAGGCTTTCAGCTTCTTCCTTCCAGCTTCTGCTTTGACTTCTCCTTACACATCCCCATGAGTTTCAGAAGAGGAGGATGTTTTATATTATCACTTTTCTCCATAGACAACAGAATCAACACCCACACACAAACTGTTTTACTGAGCTAAGGAAGCACACTAGTACTTTGTGGTAGTTTGCCAGTAGACACTGTACGGTAACGAGCGGGACTTTACCCACTCCCATTGAAATCTTCCGGACAAAAGAATGCAAGAGCAACCTTCAACAAGAGCAGCAGAGACTGACCTACACTCCACTGAACCTCCAGATCTACAGTCATGGATACCAGCCCCTCTACTGCTCACCAAGCTGCCATCCTGCAGCACAGAAGAGACTCATCAGTACTAGGCACACTAGAAGCACACATGCCCACTATCATTCAAAAATGAACCAAATATACACTTTTTTACATGTAATTTCCCAAAAGATCAGTATACTGGAGAGCATGCTGTAATGGTCAGAACAAGGTTTACTTCTGCTTGTTCCTGGTGCTAACACTTGGGGTACCAACCTGGATGAATCCCATAGGACCCAAGACCACTGAAGAGCCAAAAACTTGCAACTCTCAATGACAAAGTGCAGGACAGGCCTTCAGACTTTCACTAGTTCAGTGCATCTTTTCCTGTTATCTAAAATGGAAGCAATACCATTACCTCACCTTAAGGAAACTAAACAGTATTTCTCCTTACAGGCACTCAGAGAACCTTGAGTGAGAAGCATTAGAGAAGTGTTGTGGCTGATCTTTACTTAATGCTACTTGTGCATGATGCTATCACCAGTGTGTACTAGCAAAGGTCCTACCATTGCACGTAACAAGCTAGTTCAAGAAAGAGCTACGGCCAAATCTACTGTGAATCCCTCCCACACACACTTCTCCCCACTACTGCTTCGCACACAATGTAGTGCATCCACAAACATTTCCCAAGGCACGCTGAGCATGAAGGAATAAAAATACACAGCGTGGTGCCTGATCAAAGACCCATTAGTACTTGTTCCATAGGAGTTGCTTGCTTTGGAAGCATGTGGGAGAGCACGGGGGCTTGCGACTATGGGTCTCAAATACAGAGCTTGATGAACAGAAATAAAGACAGATTGAATGCTCACATGTATCTGGTGAAATCTCTGGGTCTGCTCTGCACTCAAAGACCAGACTCAACGTCAGCTGACTTTGACTTGCAGCACTCTTGCGTTCAGAGGTTATATAAGATCTAGGGCAGGCCTTGTTTTACAATCAATCCATTTTTTGCTATCAAAACCCTTCGTAACTCTTAACAAAGGCCAGAGGAGTAAGGTACAAAATGTATCTATGTTACTGCTTCTGTTCCTCCATAAATCAATCCTAGAAGGAGTGTGGATCAGAGTCTAACCATGGCTTCCCCCTACTCCGATCTCATAGAGAAGCAAACTCCCAAGACAGGAACAGTGATGAGAGCTAGAAACTTCTGACCACACACATCCCACTGTCCTTGTGATTCAGCATTCAGGCTAGGACACCTTCCTCTGAGGCTAAAAGCAAGAGTGATAGCATGAGCATGAACTTTGCCCAATAAATGCTTTCACTTAGGCCTGTGTCAACAGATATATGTCAGGAGAAGTAACAGCTGGATAAATTAGGCTCCAATAAAGTTAATTATTATTCTCATTTCACAGTTTGTACCAAGGGATCCAAAGCAGATACATGCCAAGGTCTGGCCCTTTCAAATGATAAACAGGAACTCAAATCTTCTTCCTAGTTTTTGACAGCTTGGGGACAAGGAATGATGTATTTCATGGGCTAACCCATGACCTGGGTTTTATCTGTGGTATAAACCTGTTTAAAGCTAGTTAGCCTCCACTGAACAGATGATTGTGGAGGTCTCCCACTGAGGTATAAATATGAAGTACTATGCACAACTATGTACTGAAAGAGAAGTTCGCTTGTGATCTCTGCAGGAACAGGATGAACTACCCAAATATCTGACTAGCATGAACAAGAATGAAGCCCACCAGCTCCAAATCTTACAAAAAGCCACCGTAAATCAAGTAAGTGGTCACAGCCCTCTATGTTCTTTCCCAACAATGCCCAGTTCTAACACGGCAGATGAAAGTAAGAAATACCACAATGGGCAACAACGAAAGCAGTCCTCCAGCCCAAAGAGGAACCAGGGTTTCAGCCCTTTCCCTAAGGAGGGTTCCAGTTCCACACGACTCAAGCTCTGGGCTGGGTCTGCTTTCTGTGAACACCCAGGAGGGGTAAAACCATCAACACACAGTTTGCACACAATTAAAATTGCCCTGCCACAGCTACTCCACATGATCAACAGCAAGGCTGAGCACGGTAATCTGAATGCTCAGTGAGAAGTGAGCTAGCTGCGACTACTGAAGCCGACATAGCCATGTCAACCCAGGGGCCCGCTTGCTCTCACCATCCTTTGTCATCTGCCATCCGTGAACCACTCTCAGAGCTCACCTAGGGCCAGGGTGCCTGTTTTATGGGTCTCAGCTGCACAAACGTTTTAGCACACAGCTCACAAGGTCAGGAGACTTGGTCCTGTTTCATCTAGTTTATTTTCTGTTTCCTTTGAGGCAGGTGGCTTTGATGATGTCTCCTACCCATGGCACAGAAAGAGCCAAAAACAGTTCAGACTCATTTTCCAGAGTTCAACATTCATTTTTGATTAAAAAAAATAAATAAATGAAAAAGAAAATAAAACCCCACACATTGCAAAGGAAGCCAGTACTTGTTCCCCTAGGAGCACAAATCACCCAGGCACAAGACAAACAAGATCATAAACCTCTCTGAGAAAAAAATAAGCAACCAACTGCATGTTTCAGATAATCTTTATCTTTCTCTCTGTAAATAAGCAAATAGTTTACAGTGCAAGTTGATTTCCACAGAACAAAGATCAGACGCCACACACCAAGAAACAAAAAGAAAATTCCAGAGGAACTCACAAAGAAACAAAGCAGAAAAGAGGATGGAA
Organism: Dromaius novaehollandiae; assembly: GCF_036370855.1. NCBI lineage: Eukaryota > Metazoa > Chordata > Aves > Casuariiformes > Dromaiidae > Dromaius > Dromaius novaehollandiae. The sequence goes on along the minus strand of NC_088115.1, from coordinate 9,332,894 downwards.
GAGATCATGAGAACCAGCAGATCCATGGGAGGGAAGAGGCAAGCGCATGGGACACAGCATGCCCCGTTCCAGCTGCGAGGCGTGAGCGCTGTGCAGTCAGAGGCTGGCTCCACCAAATCACGTTCTTAAATACAAGAGAGATTCCAAGCAAAACAGAGACCTCGCCCTGTCCACATCTGAACGGAGATGGAGTCAGGGTGGAAGTAGTGGTAGATGACAAAGTGGATTGGAGATTGGGGAGGGGGAGGGGAAAATAACCTCTCTCTACTTCACATATTTCATGTCCTTCAGAGAAACAATTCAGGCTATATTTCAGCTGTCGACTGGCTTGGGGACTCCAGTCCACTCTCAGCGCCAAAGGAGGAAACCACTTGACTACAAGCCATCAGGAGCCATCAGTACACTAAGGCAGCACTCTCTAGGAGAGGAAAGGCAGCCATGTTGCTATAGCCCTAGCTTCAAAACTTAGGCAAGGGTCAGAAGACACAAAAGGGCATGCCACATCTGTCCCCTTACTTAAGGGCGTGAGAACAGTTCCCCTGGAGTGATCTCACTGGTTCTAAGCTATGGCAAACATCCCATAATCGGTGATCTTCCTGAGAGCCTGAAGCCCAGAGCACCAAGGACTAAGCTTTGGTGGAGAGAGAAAGGTCTCAGTTCATGGCAGGACCCCTCACATTTCATTGCCCAAAGACCACACAGGTCTAAGACAGTAGTCCTCCCTGGAGGACATAAAATTTGACTGAAACCCCAGGATGCCTCCACCTACCAATGTGCAATCCTGTGCTGCTGAACCAGGCCAGCAACAGCCAGTCTCCCACTAATCCTCACTCTGGCTTCTCAGACTTTGCATGCTTGGGACCCAATACATTCAAGATCTGATAGCTTGGTCACTAGCAAAATGCCCTGAAGAATCCAATGTTGCCTCAGCAGTCTCCACTCCCTAGTGATATGGAGACGCTTTTCCTCTTGCAACTTCCAAATTCCTCCTACAGCTTCCCTGAGCGCCTCCCTCACTGCCCTAGACAGTAGAGTGCAAAAGACCCTCCCACTCCCTACATTGCACCAGCCTGCCAAGCAAAGATGGCAGATTATGGCTCCTTCCAACCCAAGTGACACTGTCCTTCCAGTGAACTGGACAAACCTAATAGAGTGTAGCAGATCTATCCCTCCTCCTTGCTCCCACCAAGCCTGCCCATTCCTCCCTGCACGCTCACATGGATCAAACAGTACTTTCCCAAGTGACACACACTCTACTGTGACAGCCCACCATGAAGGACAGGCTGGTCGGCCTGGAAGCCAAGGAAGAGCTTCTCATACCACACTGAAGCACTGGTTACTGCAAAACCCCTTAAGCAGCTTTCCAAGAAAGGAGTAGGGGGATTCGGAACTGAGACAAGAACAAAGAAATCTCTGTCAGCAACTCCTCCTTTCATTTGACTGGGAAAGATTTCACCACCAACGTACAACTGGGACACCAGGGAGACACCTGCACTTAGAAGGGATACCCTGGAAACTTTATGAAGCCACATGGAAGTAACTACAAGTTCCAAAACCCCATCTCCTGCAGGAATAGCAGCTTCTCCCCTGTACCCAATTTACAGCCAGTCTTTTTCAATTAAGTTTTCACTCTGACCTGGGCAAGGACAGGGTCACATTGGTTTCCAAACCAAATTGAGGAGCAAAAGAGTAACAGAAGAGCTAAGAACAGTCTGATTTCTAGTGCAACCACAAGAGTGGATGATCCCTTAGACATCTTTCACTCAAGGTTCATGGTGAAGGCCAAGGGAAGAGAAGTGAGCTGGGGGGAGGGATGTCCAAGCAGATCCCAATTAAAGCTTAAAATGACAGGGAGGTAAATGAAGCGATTGTCCTTTTGGTCTCTCAGCTGGACGTGAAATGCAGGAATAGCTGTGATGAAGCAGCACACAGCAAAGTCCTTAGATCCAGTGTATTTCTCTTAGCAGAGGTAAGTGCTCTCTTAGACCCGCTGAATTTCAAACAGCTTCACATCTGTGTCATACCAGATAGGGGGATCCACATTCCTGGGAGAGAAAGACAAGACCCACTTTACTCTCTGTGACCAGGTACATGGAATTCAAATCCCACCACCAGGGTTACAGGATTGGCTATGCAGAACACCTTCACCTTTGCAGAAGATGAAATCACTGGTTGAGGGACAATGAGCCTTAAAGGGATGACAATTTCTGCAACACCTCACAAAGCTAGAGCTTTGCATCAAATCTCTGCACCATCCCCTCTAAGCGACAACAGGGAATAAAAAAGCTGCCAGTTCCCAAACAAGCAGTGCTCCCAAGACCAACTCCGTTCATGTCTCCAGCTCAAACAAAAGTTTCAGAGCAACTGATTCACTCTAGTCGTGGGAAATGCATCTTTCTGTCCTCTAAACATGAGACAGCCTAGAGCTGGCCAAGTGCATGCAACTCTCTGCGAGCTGTAAAAATGGTTGTAAAATGACTAGGTTAGACTTCAGCCACAGCTGGTTTACCTCAAATAAATAACTCCCCACATGTAGGTCCGGAACCACATGGCAGTGCCCGAGTTAGCCTGGTACTTGCGAATGAGGATGGGGTGAGGGACAGGTAACAGTCCCACCAGTGTGCCATGCTGCAAGAATTTGAGGATCTCCGATTCATCTGTGAGACCCCTGTAAAGAAACAGAACAGACGCATCCTTGGCATGTCCCAGACACCCCCAGAAGTGCTGCAGCAAAAGGTATCTGTTTAAGCAAATTCACACATGCACGCACACACACACAGAGCCAATGACCTTGACCACAAAGAACACACATTCCTTCCACTGAAAGAGGAGTTAAGAGGTGACCACAAAAACAACCAGCTTGGCAAGTGACATAACTAACATCTCCTCTGCTGAAGTTGCTATGCTTTCAATTATATTTTACAAGAAAACAGAAATGAGTAAGTTAGACTTGCTGGCCTGATTTCCCCTACAGGCTCTTCAAACCCAAACTACCAACCTCAGAGCTCTTTACACTGCACAGCCCTTCCTCTCCCAAAATGTACTTACTTGTCAATGCAGATCTTCTCCACCTGAGGAACCAGCACCTGTAAGAGCCGCATGATTGTCTGCAGGGGCAGCTTTGACTTCCAAGACATCACCTGTGAGTGGAGAAGCCCGCAGGGATATCAGTGCACAGGCTGCAGTAGTAGTTCTTCTGTGTTTATCTCCACCGTCTCGCATCAAATAAGGTTTACGAAAATCATGAAAGTGGTGGATAAGCTAAACGCACAACTATTCACCAAATCAGGCAGCGCTAGAATTCTAAGACACAAAATGGGTCATTGGTTTAAAACAGAAACAAAATACTTCTTTACAGATGGCAATGAATTTGCAGAGTTTTGACCACAAGTCAAAGGTATTCTCCATGAAGAAATCTGCATCAGGGGAAGTCTCTGCTTTGGGAAAAAAAGCATTTTTGCCGCAACTCTTTTCCTTGTTATTTATTTCCATTGTCCAGCTTCCCTTACCCAGTCAGGAGTTGGGGTCCACTGCCCGCTAGAGGATGCACTGGAGAGACGCCTTCGATCTCGTCGGGGCTGCGATGCCTCCTATCAATAAAAATCACAGTTAAGACCAAGAAATACAACCCACTCTCTGCTCAATGGTACCATTCCCCCTTAGCTTTCCAGAGCACTCCTGCACAAGACAGCTCAGCCTGTCCCTAGAACAGATCAAACCCACCAGCCCATCATTTCCCAAAGCCACCTGCCTTGACCCAGTGAGTGCCAATCTTTGGTGGGGGTTGTGTGACCCTGTAAGCAAGGTTACAACTCCATCCACCACTGCTGACACTTCTGCTAGAACAATCTGTAGTGGGAGAGTTAAATGGGACTGATAAAAGGGGGTTCAGGCATGATTCTTCTAGCACAGAGATTAAGCTACTTCTGCAGATAAAGAACATGGCTTTTGAGACGTATAGGGATACTGAGTACTATGGGGTTTTTGGTGCCCATCTTAAAACATCTTCTGCTAATTTCATTTTTTTCAAAGCCTAAACAACAATATCATTTTGCAACATCTACAGTTACAACCTTATCAATCAGCCAGTTCAGCTTCAGTAACATGTCCCCATCAAGCTTCTAAAAATAAAATTCATAAAAACATAAAACCCCCTGATTTCCTTCAGGTGACCCCACCTTTTTCCTCTTTGCTCCTCTCTCCCCCACAGCTCTCACCCCTTCCCAGCTGCCATCCAAACACTGGCAGCCAGCTGACACATTTAGGAGACACAAGATTGAATTACGCTGAAATGTGAGGGCTGTTGAGCATTTCACGAGATGTTTTTCAAATGGTTATGACCGATAAGTGGAGAACATTGCAACAGATAAGGAAAGGAACTTAAATCAGTCATAACGGTGAGGGTCCTAAAATATACACAGCAAGTTCTTAACTCCATAGTTTGGAGACAGGATGGAGCACAGAAAGATCACATGCAGAAAGTCTGAAACACCATGATCCCTCGAGACACGTGTGCGCTACCTGAAGCGCCACGCCACAGCAGTGATGATTCTCCCCATAGCCTATCCCACACCCAGGGCTTTACCACCCTTCACATCCTGTCTGCTTTTTGGCCCCAGTTCCACAAGCATTCAGACATGCAAAGAGCACTGCTGGAGCCAGGTGGGGCAATTAATGGGAAACTGTCTGCCCGACTGGGACCAAAGACTCACGTGCAGACTTGCGCGTGCGCGCACGCACGCAAACACACACACCCAAGCAGAACCAATGGAAAGCATCACGACATAAGGGGAGAACATAAGAGTCTTTAGCTTGCTCTGCTAGCTCACGATGCCTTTGCTAACGTCCCAAGTAGCTCACATGTAGGCAGACAGCTGGCAAGTGTAAGGAAGACTATAGCAGGCTATGTGCAGCCTCACTGGCAGTGCCAGTCCCCAGCCAGACAGCCACTAGGGCAAGGGCTATGACTAGCTCACAAACTTTACAGGAAAGCAATGAGGAGACTGGCAAGCCAGACAGTTTGGCTTTCCAGAGTCATCTGTAAAAAGGGAAAAAAGGAGGAAGCAACTTTTAAAGAGCTGAGATCATCTTGATACACTTCTCAAACAACATGCTCCACAGCCTCATCAGTTTTCCAGGATATTTGCATTTGCACTCCAATTCTGCAGTGCTGGCTCAGCCAAAAACATTTCCAGAGCAAAACAGATTGTAGCACCACCATAGTCCATAGGAGCTGTGGTAAAATGCATCCCAACCCATTACTCCCTGCCCAGTCTGCTCCTCCCCTAGCAAGAGCAGGTACATCAATTTGGCCATTCCACAGAAAATTAAGAAAGGAGGAGCTGGGGAAAAGTTGTCTTTTACCATAAGGCAGTCATGGCTCCTTGTGGGAAGGGATGTAATATTTTCCCTCCAACAAAATGGCTCAGCAGACAACAAATGCTTAGGCAGAGCCATGAGGCAGCTTGTGTGCATAAATGTGGCCTTGCTGAAGGAGAGCACATGCAGAACAGCCCTTGGGAGAAGCTTCCTAGAAGACAGCCTGGGGGGTTGTGATACTGGACAGGAAAAGACAGACTGAGGAGTTAACAGAGAGCACTAAAACACAACTGCTCCTGTGAAATTGGAAGACATATTTTATGGCTCTTGATATAGGAAATTAGCAAATGCAAGGAGGCTGACACCACTACCAGAGCATGGGAGAGCAGTACAGCCTCGACGCATGGACCACAGAGCCTCCGTCTCATCTAGACGGCCAGGCAGCAGCCGCTCTGAAGGCAGCACCTCAGTAAAGCCCTCGTGGGAACTTGTTCCTCACAATACAGCAAGCCAGAAGATGCTGGCTGAGTTCTCCATCCCAGAAAAGCAGAAGAGGGGAAAAAAGGAAGAAGTCTGGACACGAGTTGAGAGCCTCTGGATCAGGAACACATCCCCTTGCACCTGTGCACTTACTGCTCCATCCATCAGTGACCTCAAGACAGAGAAAGGCCCTCTCGTGTCCTAGCTCTTGTGTCACTAGCACAGGCAGGAAACACCCATAATGATGCAACACTACTTCCAAACTACAGCATTTTCCAGCACACCTTGGGTGTGCATATTGCCTCTAATATGGTGCCTCCTCCATGGGCCTACCAGATCTCTCCTTCTAGAGTCTCCCATTTCAGTCCATTTTACACCAAGCTCAGATGTTCCCTAAGCACCAGAGGAGCATCCAGCCTTACCCCACTCCAGGTCTCTCCATCATTCACAGCTGAGGGTGGGTTACCCTCCGGCAGAGGCTGCAAAGACTCAGGCTCCAGCGAACGCATGGTCCCATCCTCTGATACCTGCGACTTCTCTGTGAGCTTGTCGATTCCTGTGTTCAACAGAGAAAAAGCTCAGAAGCACAAGTGAATTAAATATGCTTAGAAGTAGGGTGTTCTTCTCTGCCCTACATTACACAGACACCATGTGCATCTGCAGACATCTGAAATGCTCCCTGTCACCAGGAGAAGCAAGGATTAGCCTTGATCTCACCACCCCAAAGGAACTGGTTTGTCTCTGGGAAAACAGTCCCTGCTGTAACAGGAACACAAATTCACATGGATATAGTTAAACTGAGGCAAGAGGTCAAAACTGGGACAGAAGGCCACGTGAACACTCTTAGTCCGAGAGCAAAGAAGCTCACTGTGCTTTACTTACACCTGACTGTAATCAGCTTGGGCAAGCTCTATCTGAAACAGAGACTGAAGAGCAATACGTCATTAATAGCTGAAAGCTCTTAATCTCTCCCACACCCAATGAAAGGGTGAGTCCCTGCTGTATCTCACAAACAACCCTCTCTCATGTTATAAAGATAAACTAAGGCTGACCTGGAGTAGCCACCAAACTTGTCTTCAATGTCCCTGGTTCAGCAGGAGCAGCAGGCCGCGACCCCTCCATCGAGACCCCATCCTGGGAGTTGGTGCGAGAAATAGGCTCAGGAGTTTTCTTCTTGCGCTGCAGACCTTTCTGGATGGACTGTGAGTCCGTAGGCAGGTTGGCCAGCTGGTGAAATACATTCCGCTTGCGGATAACAGCATAGACCAAATTTGAGTTCCCTGGGAATCACAGCAACAAAATGAGCAAAGAAGGAAGACTCAAAGCACCTTGACAATGTAGTCCAAATCAATGGGAACATGATAACGCTAAGCATGGTGGTGGAGACCCTGCAAGCTCAGAGAACTATGCTTCCACCCATAAAGGCAATGGCACAAGAGAAAAAGAGCAGAGCTGTGTATCCTCTTATCCATTACAAAGCAGTACAAGAAATTTTGTGAAATCCTCTCTAGGCTGGAAGACATATGACTGGAGAAAAGGCTTAGAGAGTGACATTCAAACTTCCAAGAAGAAAAGGGACAGTTTAAACTGCATAAGCACACATTTTGGAGGAAAAGGTTGCCAGTCAAGAGTCAACATTCCTCCATCTTCAACAAAGAGATCGGAACATTCCTCTTGAGGAGAAATAGGCTTCAAATAGAAAAAACAAAAGGCCAAAATTCTTGCCATCTGTAAGGTGACAGGAAACAGAATGAAACTGTACCCTAAAATAAAGTACAAGCCACAGCCACAAAGGCTGTCTTAGGATCTGGCAACCCTCACTTGCTAGCTGTCCATCAGAGAAGTAGAATGACTACTCCTCACTTGCAGTTTTAAAGCATGACATTAAATTTTGAGCAAGGAGAAGTAAGAGCTCCCAGCAGGCTAAGGGACCTCCCTCTCTATTTCCAAGAGGTCCAAGACTGTCATGCTTTGAAGGGGGAAAGGATAAGGCATTTCCAGGAAATGCAGCAGGTGCTGGAACTTTGTTCAGACAGGGCTGTTTGACCTTCACCTCCAGAGACTGCCAGAGCATAGCTGAGAAGCACTTTTAAACATTTAACAAGATGTTCCCTCACCTACAAAGCTGAGCAATGTGAGCAGTTTTACAGCAGCATCCAGCCAGTTACAACTTGAGCATTAGTAAGCATTCAACTTCCCCGCCGTCTCCCATCTACCCATCTCAAGTCTTATCTTCTGGTCTGCAGGAGGTAGAGGCTATGCTGACAACTAGCTGCCATTTCATTTTGCTCTAATCCAGCCAGTCTGGGTCAGAACCCAACACTGGTTTCTTCCTAACTTCTCAATCCTAGACAAGTCTCCATATAGCTGGTTTCTGCACTTCTCCCTCTCTCTCATCAGTTTGGATTTTCTCTGAACTTCAGTCTCATGGTCTGTTGGACTAAACTAGTAGAAAGCCACTAAATATAGCAGTCAGTCTCTTACCATCAAACTGGTACTGAATGATGTTGTTGAAAACTTCTAGCAAGAAGAAAACAAGATGGTGGTTCTGGACAGCAGAGAACAGGAACCAGGTAGTGGAGAAAGCTTCCAGGAGATGCAGCAACTTGTTAGCAGCCACCATGGAAAGAGACTTCAGGTATGGAGACACTAAGGAAGGCAAAGAAATGAAAACCAGAGAAAGATCCAAGGGACAACATAAATGCACCATTAAAAACGCCCCTCTTACTGCCTGCCCACCCTCCACTTCCAGGAAAACCTCATGGAATAGCTGAGCCCAGTGGGGTTCCATAGAAACTTTTCCAAATATGAGAGAGGTTAAACAGGGATACCATCTAGCAAAAGCAGGCTTTTCTGTTTTTAAAGTCTTATTGTGCAGTTTCAGACTAGGAACATTGTGTCTGATGCACTCCCTGGAAAGTCCGCACAACCTGAATCACCTGGACACCCACTAGACCCAGGGGAGGCCACTGGCACTGCAGGGAGGTGGCACTCCCTGCTGGAGAGGGACAGCACTGCCACCACCCTCACCAGGCTGCCTGGGTGATGGCCATCCCAGAGGGGCTCCAGGGATCCCTCTGTCCCCCTCACTGACCTGCCTGTCTCCTGCAGGCAGAGCTGATCTTCATTAGGCACCTCCAGCCCTGAAGGTCACCATTTCCAGCAGCGGCCACTGCCACTGGTAAATACTAAGGGGCAGAGGTAGGAGCGTATGTGGGGAGCGGAGTGAAAGCAGCCAGAGCCATCCCCTCTACGGGTTGTTTCACACTGCACAGCCAGGCGCTTACCATTCACAACGATGGTGAGCAGGCAGTCGAAGAGAGGCTGCAGCCGCTGGTGCCCACTGGTTATGATCTTGTGAAAGACCTACAACAAGGAAGGAATTCTTGAGCAAGGGGAGTGCCAGTACCCTGCTGAAAGCACCCTCTCGACCAAAACCAGTGCCACCCCCACACTAATCGCTTCCTGACACCATTCCTGCCTAGGCAGGGCCCTGCATACTCCACAATTACACAGGTGGGGAAGGTTGCTCTCGCTGCAGACTTGCGCTCCAGGAGCACAAGCTTTCATTTGCTGGGAATCCTTTGGGGACGTGATTAGGACTCTACAACATCACAAACAGAAACCAACTGTGAGCTGTTCCAGAGTGCAGAGACAGTCTGATAAAAAAGAAAAATAAACCACCAGGAAGTAAGAACCATCCTCTTCATCTCCAGTGGGTGTTGACTCTGAACCCTAATGATAGCTGCTTGAAATGCCAAGGAGCTAATGATTTCATATTTGATTTTAGTACAAACATCCAACTCAAATATTTGTCCCACATTTCTGAGCTATGCCCTCAGACACAGAAAGACAACTGCCCCACGACCAGTTCAGACACTTCCAATCTTCCCCTTCCCCTCTCTGGGGGGCATTCCCATAGAGGAAGCCTGTGGCATAATGAGAATACAGGGATGATCTAAAATTAATAGAAAGTAACAGCAAAACAGATAGCACCAAGAACAGTCCTGGTGGGTGGATTTCTTCCTACTCCTTCTAATGGGAATCTCCTTCTGGCGGTTTATCAAAAGATGCTGAGAAGTTCTAGTCTGAAACAAGCACTGACATGCCAGGAGAGTTACTACCTGCAGCAGGCACTGCCAGCCGCAGGGCTCTGTTTGTTGACAGTGCTGTGATGCTCAGCACTACAGACTGAGAATGAATGAAGTCTTGCAGCAACCCAAAGCTGTGGGGCAGAGCTTGGCATCACTGCTGCCTCCGCTCTGACAGACGTGCTCCACACAACTCTAGTTACACCAGCAATGCAATACAACTCTTGCCTTCCCCACCTGCAATCAGGTCCAGCAGAGACCAGCCACCCATCCCACCCATGCCGGATCCTCCTCTAAGCATCAGTCCAGCTCCACCTCGAATCCTGTTCTTTGGGATCATTTGTATGACATGTCCCCTACCAGAAACATCACCTCAGGCTAACAGGGGGCAAAGATCCCACTAGCACTTGGATGTATCTCACATACTTCCTAGCTACTCAGTGGACTGGCAATCTAGGCAGGACCAGTATACTGAAGAAGTAGGCAGAGCAATTGTTGTGGGAGTATGAAAGAGGAACGAGAAGGGACAGTAGAGGACTGCTATGCTGTACTCACTATGATGAGCAGATCTGCATGTGTCCCTGTGAAGACAGGGATGTCCATAGGCACTCGCACAGAATACGGCTTGTTCAGTCGAACCCCAAAGTTACGCTCCCCACTGAGAAGCAGGAGGATGAAGACTCCGATATGCATCAAGCCCACTCGCGCTGCGGAAACAAAGACATCACAATGAGGTCTGTGGGCTCTTGGAAATAGGAAGGTGGCATGGAGGAAAGAGGAGAAATAAGAAACACAGAAGGACGGAAAGAGAAATTGCACAGAGCAGAGCATCCTTATAAGGGACATCCCACACAGGGCTCTCTCCACCTCCAGTACCAGCATCTGTCTCGAGTGTGTTTATGAAGCCAGTATAAACTAAGTCTCATACGGATTATTCTTTTCTTCATTAAGTTCTTGATGTAAAACCAACATCCTAGTAGGAAAGATTTGACTTCTCCTTCCTACCACCCAGCAATGGAGTTATGCCTGATTTACAGCCAGGCGAGAACAGGTCACTCATTTCTCCCTCTTCACAGGATCAGGGACACTGTTTTAGACCTAAGGACTCACACAGGTTAGTATGTGCTAAGGATCTCCCTTCCCCTCTGGTGTGGTACAGATCATCCTGCCCATTACAAAATTTAACACGCAGCTAATTGAAACACTCCACTTACCTCATGCCTGCAGATGACTAGGAATATGCATTCAAATGACAATTACAACGGAGCAGTAGAGAGGAAGCATCTTAAAAACATTCTAGCTTAACTACTAAGCACAGATGGCCCCAGCTGTTGAAAATAACCAACTTACACTGGTCTGCTCTGGCATCGTTGAGAAAATACAAGATTGGGACAAGGATGTCAAGAACATCACTGCTCTTCAGCACAAAGAAGAGGAATTTCTGGAAGAAAGGGGAGGATTTCAGACAACTACAAGCATATTTAGTTTTCTCCACCATCCACAGGACTCAAGGCAAGGTAGCCTCAACCTAACCAGTCTCTTAAGGTTGTTAGGGAGGCTGGTACAGACACCAGCCTTTTATTTCCATGTTACTTAAAGAGTTATTTTAAAACTCGCTCCTGCATCTACCCCAGGCACTGATGTTTGGGAGCTACGGCCCCTCTCACAAGCTCTCCCTGGGGCCAGACCCCACAACCCACCTGAGAAAGAATAGCACAGCTGACCCTAGTACCACAGATTTACTGTCAGCTACCTGCTTTGGATTGCACAAGCCTTTGTCAGGGCTTGGCCTAGCCAAGCCATACCAGGCTCTGGGCACCGCACAAGGAGAGCCAAAGCTCGACAATAAGCAGATCCACACCTTATTGAAGTCACAGAGTTTCCAGAAGAGGACAAGGAGCTCCTGATGGAATTGAATCTTCTTGGCAGAGTTTGGCAGGTAGGTCTGGACCAGCGGGTTTGATAACAAGCGGGCCACTCCTTTCAGGATGAACTGGAAATCCTGCCAACAGACCAGGAAAAACTGTGGTGGGCCCAGGGCTGGTGCAATCAGTATGAAATCAGACAGGAAGCAGTTCGTGACACCAGCTCTTTACCTCTTCTCGGTGTATTCTTGAGAGATAATTCACAAATAGATTGTCTGGTCCTGGAGGCTGCATTTAAAGAAAATGAATAAAGCGCTTATTGGCAACAAGATACACGCAGGCAGTCAAGTGTAACACCACTGGCTTTGGAGGCTAATGTCTTTCGCTTCAGCTTTCCTCTCTGAATAATCCAGTTTTAAACTGGAATTAATCCAGGAAACAGGGTACCTCAGGGGTATCAGTAAAGTCAGGGGCTTTTCACTTACACAGTAATGACTCAAATCAGTGATCAAAATCTAGTGGTTTGGTCATTCATGGCTCTTTAGTGCCCTACAGAAAGCAGCAGGACTGGGCCAGAGCACTTGCCAGCACAGAAGCACACATAAGGGTCGGTTCTACCACCAAGCAGGTAAGAGACTTTAGACTGCAAGGAAAGGAGTGTGGCTGGACCCTACAGGTGAACATTCAGTGCAAGAGGACGTAAGACGACCATAGAGAGAAGGCGTTCAGGAGACCTGCACAGAAAGGTCCCGGCGTCACTCACATCCACATCATCCATGGCCGTGCCAGTAGTAGTGCCATCCACAGTGGGACTCGAACTGGTGGAGCTGTCATAGTCCAAGGTGACAATCAGCACCTGGGCTGCCTCCTCCACCAGGGGTTCACGGTAGTCGGAGAAGAGCAGATGATTGTAAGGAATCCCATACCCCACTGGGTCGTAGGCACAGACGATGTTCAGGAGCGAGGTGAAGAGCGGGAGCGCATGTCTGGGGAGGAGGAAACGTTCTCAGGAGGCAGGAGCAGTGAGCAAAAGGCACTGCCTTGAGGAGGGAGAGGAAGGGCCAAGCTCTCATTTCAAACACAGCCGGACAGAGGGAGGGCAGCATGCCACAGTCACAGCTACACAGGTACAGCAGGTACAGACAGACTCCAGCTGGCTCAAGTCTGCAGAGACTTGAGTACACAACTGCAGAGCCCCAGTACACAACACAGGGGCAGCAGTGCTTCCACTCAGCTCAGCAGCTAAGTCTGTGCAGCACCATGGCAAACATGCAGCTGTACAGACTGCCTCTCTACTGCTCCAGCCCTGTGGACTTCCCAGCTCAGCTCACCTCCCTGCTCCATATTGCCTGCTTGGCAACTGCAACAGTTTGGCCCTGCTCTGTTATGCCTTCACCTTCACAGCTGGCCTCACATTTGAACATGGCTCAGGTCTGTAAGGATTACTTGGAGGAGTTTGGGGTATTGCTCTAATCCTCCAAGCAACAAGCATCTTCATGACAAAGCACCAGTATCTTCTCTAATCCAACTAACCTACAACAGAGGCCCACAACTGAGCAGCCCGGAGACAAGAGCCAACACTGCAGCTTCTAGCTGGGCTCCTGGCCTGCAGCTGAGAGGGAAGGGGAGGTGAAAAAGGTGGTGTTGCCTCCCAGAGGGATTCTGTCCAGCCATCTGAAAAAGGGGACAGGACCTCAAAGCTCTCCAGACTCTGGAAAGACTAAACTGGCTGCCTCTAGCCAGGACCGTGTTGCCCAGATGGGTGATTGTCACCTGGGGAGCTGACAGTCCCAGAGAGGACAATGTCACTAGAGGGCAGCATTCACCCACCACCGAGCACCAGAAGACAACCCACTCTGCAGTGTTACGCTAGCATCCACACCAGGGAATAGAGACCTGCAGAACAGGGACCAGTCCTGCATCAGACTCCGCTGAGCACTGTACTCATATCCCTCCCTTTGCTGCTGAGGAACAGTTTTCACTAAGCAGAGAGGCAAATGGGGATGTAAGGTAAGACAGGACCAAAGAAAAAGGGCAAGGAAAGCCACCATGCATTGATGAGAGCCCCTGGATGCTGGAAAGAGCAAGTACTAAGGTCCCCCATTGCCAACACCCTCTCTGGGAGACATTTGGAGATACTTCTCCCCCTGGCACTCAACCCCTCACCCTCTACTCTCACCTGTTTTCAGTAGAGCAGAAGAACTGCACCCAAGGGTTGGCATTGCTGCTGTCCGAGGAGGGAGGCAAATACATAGCCTCAGAGAAACAGGTCAAAAGGAGCTTAAGCAGCTCTGTCCTGAAAGAAAAAGTGAAGAAAAGGCCAAGTCTTGCAGTCATCCAGGAGCAGGGACAGGCAGCACAGTCATTTACCACAACAACCCTTAAGGAAAGCTCAGTCGCAGCTACGCAGTGCTTCCCATAGACATCTGGGCATCCAGTTTAATTTCTAAAGCAATGCTTCAGCCGTCTCTGGCCCAAACCCCTAAACAGAATTGCTGCTTTATGAAAAAGAATATAGCAGAGGTCCTGGCCCATTTCAAAGCAGCAAGGTTTTCCAGCTCCCAACTCCCAAATCCCGCTGCACAAAGCGATCCAAGAGAAAGACTGGGACTTCTCTGTGCTACCAGCCCTGTTGGCTCAGAAAGGAGCAAGTAGAAGGACCCTTGGAAATCACAGACATCCTGAGAAGCAGAGAGCCCATCTCCTTCAGATCCCTCTCCCCCAAGCCCAGCTTATTTCCATTCTGCCCTTGCAGACCCTCTTACCTGTTCAAGTCATGGATGTAGTTGGGCTGTGGAGAGTGAGCAAAGCCCACACCTGCCTCCCAGATGTACTCACAGCTGTCAATGGAGTGGATATCCTCTGCAGTGTCCTGTGGGAAGGAGGAGGAGGTCAGAGCCCAGAAGGCAGGAGCAGGAGTTGACAGCCCTACTGGTATCGAAGGCAGCTCAGCCCCTCTCTTTAGCAATGGCAAAGAAACCAGCAGATGAGCATCCAGATGACAGGCTGTACACACTAGAGCCAGCCAGTGAGTACCACAGAGAGGGGACCTCTCATCTTCAACATGTGCTGAGCACCTTTGCAGGATAAAGCCCTTTCTCTAGCATGCCAAGGAGCAATGCTAGGTGTTTCTACTGGGAAGGGGCACCTGACACCAACAGATCCAGCTCCTGGCATGACTCCCAATTGCTTTGTAGCCTGAGGATATGAACCGCAGCAGCTCGTCCTTCTCCTTTCTCACGGTCAGTCAGGTCAGGGTTGAAGCAGCTTAGAGGATACAAGCAGGCATTAAAAATCACCTGTTTCTACCCCAGGAACAGCTGGGAGCAAGGGCCCACATGAATGTACTCACAAGGATGCTTGGCACACCTTGCCGGTCTTTTTTCAGAGGTTTAATTAAGCAAATTCTCCCGCCTGTCTTTTTCCCTCCTTGCACTCAGGGAGAGATGTTCAGAGGACTGTGTTCCTAATTGCTTTGGCTTCCCATTGCATAACCTCCGTCCCTCCCACAAAGGCACTAACCTCAGGACAGTGGGGCTCAAGAGCAGCCAAGACACACTTAGTGCCCCAACCATGACAGCCATAAAACCAGAGCGTTGACAGCGGCTACTGCTGAGACAGGAGCAACTGCAACTTCCTCCACAGTCCAGGCTTTTCCTGCCTTCAAACTCACCTCCTACAGATAATTTAGAGCTTGCCTGCTATCTGGTTTCTCATCCACCCCTCACAACAACTCTCTCTGAGATTGAAGTGCCCAAGATCTCCCCCACAATTAAATCTTGAACATCATTTGTCAGGCACAGACCTCATGGAAAGAAATGCAATTACACCTATATACCCGTTTCTACCATGTGCAACAGAGCACGAACACCAGGAGGAGACAGCACATTACTAAGCATCATTATAGCACTTGCCCAGGCCTAAAGCAGCAGGTGTTGATGCCTTCAAAGAGCTCGGCCTTTGCAGGTAAATGATAAAACACACAGGTGCAGGCTTCCCATGACAGAGGGATGCCCAATCTCTAGCCATAACTCCAGAGCTGACTTCAAGAGAACAAACAGCAAAAGAGTACCAGCCACTGCCAGGTCTCTCTTCTGCCCATTCATCCCAGCACTCACTCTTCCTCCTTCCTCACGTCTGCTTCAGCAACTATCAACCACAGTCTGTGGCTCTGGGGCTATATGCAGTTCCTCCATGAGCATGAGGTGGTTCTACCCATCTCTCCCCTCTTAACTAGCAGTCAGACCCAAGAGCCCAGGTCAGACCAGATCTGGAGAGGGAAGACAACTAGGCGCAGGCCATAGATGCCACACGCAGCACACAGCAAGGATCACGGAGCACCCACCACCCCACTGCCTAATTCAACTTGCCCAAAGCCCTGGAAAGTCGGGCTGGCTGTTGCCGAGAAAGAGATCACAGGCACGGTGGGGGAGACTTTCCCATCTGTTTCAGTCATACTCCTACCTACCCCTAGCACATGCACAGCTCTGATCCTGCCTTGCTCCTGCACAGCTCTGATCCTGCCTTGCTCCTTCATCTCCAGGTGACAAATTTCAACTGTTTCCACCACCCAGAAACTTAGAGCCAACTATTTAATACTCAGGTTTGTCACAGAATTTTGCAATCAAAGTACACAGTGGTTTAGCCTTTTTTTTTTTTTTTTTAATCTTTACCTCTTAACTATACCACATAGAAGGGCCGCCCACATTTGCTTATAGAGTGGACCTACAATAAATACTCACAGAGGGGGCCACAAGGTGGGGGAGAGGGAGAGAGAGATGGGGAGAGACCCAAGAATCAGTCCTTAGCACATCTGGTAGGATATCCCCGAACTTCAGAGAACTCCTCCGAAGTAAAGACACAGACCAGAGAGATCAGGACAGAGAAAGTGGACAGACACAGCAGAGACTGTTTACTCATTTATGTCACAGCACCTGCAATGAGGGAAACAGAGCTACTTCCACCCCCAGGCTGTGCCACATGCCAGTGGAAACAACAAGGTGCTAAAGGTCTCTGCTCTCCAGGGAACAACAAAACAGCAGTTGTTTGCCAGCACAATCACATTTTCCCAAGAGGAAAGCTGTAATGCCACAGGTAAGTGACAGCCACTCCAGCTAGGACTCCCTTAGCTGTCCCAGAACACCCCACTCCTGTGGCTCTCCCCAGTCTGCACCACGCTCACAGCAATATCACAAGCCAGGCACGGCACAGAGAAGCTTCCTGTATCAACACACATTTGTGTCTTTGCTCACTTTGCCTCAGGTTCCCTTTGTTCCCCCAAGAGAGATGTTTTTAAGAGTAGTTTCTTTGCTCTAGGAACCCCCCAGACTGACCTCCAAAGAACTCAAGTTTACTTCCGATAGCCTCCAACCAGACAAGACACAAAAGCTCTGAACACAAAGCATAAAGACATAATAATGCTTTTATTTCCACAGCTTTTTCCCTTTGCAGGTTTCCCAATACATTTTACACGCAGAGGTTATCCTGCTGTTTTGATGTCCTATCCTGTCACTCACCTTTAGCACAAGGGCCCTGGCTTTAGTCATAGATTTGGTTAAAATGATGATGGATTTTTTTAAATCAAATATCTGTTGTAGAAGGCACAAATGCCATAAGGTCAACCCAAAATGTTGAAGAGTGTTAGTCACTGTGTGTTCAAGCTCAATGACCCAGTATTTTCCTGCCTGCCCTTTTGCAGGAAGCTGCTTGGGTCTTCTAGGGTGCCCCCCCCCCCCCCCCACCCCCAATCTAATCTTCTGCCTCTATGCAGATAAGCTTGTGATCCAACTTACCACCGTGCTCTTCCGGTGGCTCTGCACAGTGAAATCAGGACAGAAGAGCAGATCTGCGACAGCAAGGAGCAATGATTCAGCCAGTGGCCGGGCATTTTCGTCATCTTCATCCCCCTAAAAGTGAGAAATGTGGAAGAGTATTGTCAGTCCAGGATTAGAGAAGAGCACACAGTAACAGCAGTATAACACAGCAAGATAAGGCACACTGCCATGAACACACAGGAAGGCAAGAACTCCCAAAGGGACAGGCAGGAGAAACGCACAAAACCCACTCAGTAGAGGCAAGGAATCCCCCGGGAGGTGATGACTAAGTGGGGAACAAGCTCTCTAATAAGACCGATCAAATTGAGCAGGTGAAGGATCCCAGGCCTAGAGATGCTGGGAAGACAGAAGAGTTGCGCTGGACCTTGCCACACAGAGATGCTTGGCTTACTGAAGACAAAAGGAAAGGAAACCATTTACAGAGAAGAGGGTGTTACAGATGCAAAGGAAATGAGGAAGGTGATTTGGATGGTGCACAGGAGCTGGGGAGAAAGAAGGGAGCCAGGGAGAAAGAAGCCAGCCAGCAGTGAGAGGAAGTGTAAAACCTCTCAAAGGCCAGCACGGGCTGCCCGGAACTAGAGGGGACAGAACAGGAGAGGCAGCAGGTGACATGCTCAGCAAGGGCCACCTCAGCCTGCCATGGCAGCGCCAGCATGGCAGCAGAGGGGACTTTGCTGTCTCCAGCATTCAAAGCCACGCCGCACAATCGTGCTCGGATCATGCATGGTTACTCCTCTGCAGCTGTTGCCAAGGGAAACCTCTTCTGGCCCTGCCTGTCAAAGAGCAGCCGGGATGCGCGGCCTTCCCCAGCACACGCTGCTGCGGGAGAGAAAGGCAGGGACCAGCAATGGCAGGGGCTTATCTATCTCGGCCAGGCCTCTGTCAGCCTGCGCATGACACACAGCTCTTAAATCACAGCAGGCAGCTAAGGGGATAATAGCCTGTGTGGCTCTGACATCTGTCGGGAAAAGCACCGTCAGACAGATCCCCTATGTAAGGAGAGGCCCAGAGAGGATGGACAGAGCCAGCAGGCAGCAAGGATGCTTTTACTTGGGCTGGCAATCGGAGATGAAAGGAGAACCATGGTCTACACTAACATAGCCTCAGCTTCCAGAAAAAGTCCCTGCAGGCTCCGGGTACCAATACATCCAAGATGGGTGGCACACAAGAAGCCAACAGATCTGTACCCAGTGGGGGAAGACATCCCATTCTCCAGAGATCTCTTGAAGAGTTTTTCTGTCTTTCAAGAATTGTCACACAGCAACGCATGCACAAATACAGTCCCTAAGTCCAGCATCCCTGCTTCCGGGCCTGCACCCACCCACGCTCACGCTCCCTTCAGCCCCTTACAGGAGGGAGCGACCAGCCTTACAGCTGCTTCTGCACCTTGAACCACAACAGCCCCGCTGACATCCAGGAGGCACAACACACTGGGAGAGCTCCCACCCCAGCACGATGCTGCTGGGCTGGATCGTCTCAGGACCACCCCACCGCCCTACGGCTAAAAACTCTCTCCTCCAGCTGCCGACCAAAGTGGAAACAGTGGTAACAGCAGCCTGGCTGGCTCAGAGCACCAAGCGCCCTGCTGTTGTCCTCCCCAAAACAAGCTGGATTCAGCTCCTCTGTTGTTTAGCCTCTGGAGCACTCCCCAGCCCCTGCGGGGATGAAAGGGTGGCCAAACGCCCTCCCCGTCACACAGATCGTATAACAGAGAGAGCAGCTAGCAAAGACTTCCCTTTCCACCACCCAGAACTTCCCCTTGAAGTGGCCTCAGGCCAAAGAGATTAGAGGTGACAGGCAGAGACGGTGCAAGGTTCAGGCTGTACCTGCCACTGCCGATCCCTATTAGCCCTCCGCCAAAACAGCGCAGTCCACATAACACGCGGGCGAAACCACCCTCTTCAGCACACAGCTCAGCCACGCTAGCCCGCACACTCAAACTCATAGCACCGTGCTCTCCGTGCAGCACGAGCCAGCTGCTGCGGGAACGAGCAGGCAAATACATATCTCTGGCCTAACAACTGTGTTTGCAACACTATTTCTCCCATCTGCAGAAGATCCCAAAGCACTTTCACCATGACACAGACTCAGCAAAGCACTATTGTGCCCACTCTCCAGATAGAAAAAAGCAGGGAGGTTTAGAGATTCCCCTGAGGTTATACACATAAGGGACAGAGCCAGAAATGGTCCCCAGTTCTTTAATCGCTCTTGGTCAGTTGTGGGCTTCACCTACCAGGCTAGGCACCTAGTTAAAAAAATCACTCTGCTCTTAAACAGGCTACTGAGTCACGATGCGATGCTGGGAGCCTCTCCAGCACTATTTGCACTACTCACATACTAGCTCTCTCTTACAGCTGCACCCAAGGGAAAACTTCAGGAGATGCAGCAGCCTGTGCTAAACAAAGTAGCTGAGGGTGAGAGGAAAAGCAGCAAGAATCAAAGGGAGAAAATCAGCTTAGAAGGTGCCATCTAGTTTCTAACCAAACAGACACCTCTGGAATAAGGTGCCCCAGAAGTATGTGGGGCCTCCCCTCACAACCTCCCCCCACTCTCCATAAGGAAGAATAAGTGCCAAGAGACAGACCCCTCCTCGGCCAGCCCCAGGGACAGTTGACCAGAAGAAACCTCTCCAATCTGGGTCCTCGAAGATGTAGGGCAGGATACGTGTGAGGAGCCGGCAGCAGTTCAAGACAATTTGCCTCTCTTTCTCCGTGTGGCAGCCGCTCTCTGCTCCCTGCACCAGCTTCTCCACAGCCTGAGGGAAACAAAACCAAGGCAGGTAGCATTAGCCTGGAGACACATGAGCAAGAGCTGGGCAGGCCTGCTGTGCTGGTGACATCCTGACATAGAGTTATAAACCATTTTCCCTGAGTTCAATAGTAAATTCTGTGCTGCTGTTTGGAAGAACTGTAGAAATAGGGTTAATAATCTTAAATGGACCCTCCTGAATTTCTACTCCCACACTGCAAGATTGCTCACATGCTAGCGTGTGCCATGCAGCACGTGTGCTGGGTCACGTGAGACAGGGCCACAGCACCACAGGAGCATCCCTGCTCGCAGGCTCCTTCCACGACACCACACACCACAAAGGCAGATCGGACTAAGCAGCCGCATCACATGCATGAGACTCCGGCCAGGACCAAGGCAGCAGCCTTGTGCTGCATGAGGTGAGGCACCAGCAGGGGACCATGACATGGAAACACAACGCTTGACACATCTATACGTGCCGTCGTGATTACAGCAGGGACCTCTCCTGACTCGGCAGGTCGCGGCAAAGATGCTGCCTACGTGCATGGATAAGGGCTCCAGGAAAGCCTGCCAAGGCCCAGCTCCCTGCTGTACTGCAGCACAGGAGGGTGGCAGCCCAGGTTTTCCCAGCTCACCCCGTGAATAGGACTCTTGCCCTGGAAAGAGCTTCTGGATGAGTCTCTACAGTCCATCTGATCAATGCTGAAACTGCCAAAGGAGGCAATCACACACTTTTTTTTTTTTTTTTTTTAAACAACAGGGACATGGGTCTCACCGGACGACAACCACAGCACCAGGAGGTGGAGGCAGAAGTTTGTAACTAGACAGGAAAAGGAGACCTCCCTTCCCCCTGTACCTGCACCCACTTCCTCTTAATCCCTCATCCATGAGGGGACAGAGAGGGGGAATGAAAGCTGAAACATTTGCCAAGGATTTACCTTGCAGCTTTTTAATTCACGGAGCCACGCGTCCCTGCTTATTTTCATAGCAGACTGTCTGGGTCACTGACTCTGCTAGTTTACGTCACTGCCTTAATGGGTATTTAAGTGCTGTTTGTGTACTCTCAGCCCGTCCATGCACTGCTCTGTCACTGCGCTTAAATATTTTTTTGGGCATGCTCATGACTCTGTACAGCAGAGGTGCAGAGTCCCCAGAATGACTGCAAATGACATTTCAGATGTGTTGTTGTGCTTTGCACAAACACGCAGCGCTGTGAAGCCCGGCACCACGCGGCACCTGGCACAACTCAGCACCCTCAGCCTGGCAACAGCATCGCAGGAATCTGCAGGCTTTTCTGCCCTGACACACCAAGATCTAGGGCTCCTGGATGAACAACCCTGCCATGACCAGGTTTCCCAACACATCTGTTTCCAAGAGGGAGAACAGCCCATATTTTAGTCTTGTTTTTCGGAGGAAAGAGGACACAATGGGTGTGTGGGTCTTTTTTATTATTTATTTTTTATTGCAGTACAGGTCTCTGAGCCCTTCTCAGTTCCCAAGCTGCTCATTGCCAGAACCCAGCACTAGGGAATGACCACTTCATTTTTCTTCACTTTGATATTCTTCCTCAGGCATCCACTACGGGCATCTGCTTGAAGCAAGATATCTAGTCAGAGCGACCTTCAGTATGATTCAGCAGGGCCCTTTTGCATTTTGTAGAGCAAGAAAAACAGGACAGCAACAGCCATTTGAAAATTGCCAAATACCATTCTGCATGTTTCCAACACTCCAAATTCAAGGCTGATCTTTGTACGACTCAAGACTATTATCAACACCTGCACTTTCCCAGGCAGAGTAAGTCTCACCAGACTGCTCCCTCAGCCGCCTAAGCCGTTGCTTACCAATGCACAGGAAACGCAAGTCAATGTCCCTTGCACTCCACGAGGACATGGCAATACCACAAGCAGCACCAGGGACATGCTGACACAACAGGAGGAGGAAGACAAGGCTTAAGACTTCCCCCAGTTTCATCCAGGGACTTGTACAGTGACAAACTCCACATCCCTCTGGGGTTTATGAGTTTGGGGGAGAACTAATACATAATGAGGAGCAGTTAGATGCAAACAGAGAAACAGATGCACCAACCACACCACTTATATGCAGCCTTGGTACAAAGCTCCCTAAGCTTGAAGCAGTTAACATTTCAGACAAGATTCAAGGATGCAGGGTGAGATGCAGGGCACGGACAAGGAGAAAAAAGCTCTGAACTGAGCAAATGCCAGCTGTGGTCTGTGGTAAACCAAGGGAGGAAGGGCTGAGAGCTATCATGAGGAGACAGGAACAAGCCAGCACAGTGTGTGATGGAAGGAAGCAAGCTGATACCTGCCACCACACTCAGCACCAATGTGCCGCTATCAGCCAGCGGGCATGACTGCTAGCCAAGCAAGAAGCCAGGGCTTGACAAAGATGCCTGGAGTGCCAGTAGCCACCACAACAACCCCAGCCTAACTCCACTTAGCTGAACATCTTAAAATTTCCAGTCCTCACATAAGAGGGTCTTGGAAGCCACAGGACTCTCGGTCCAGGGACAGCCCCGCTCCACGAGCACTGTACCAGGGAAGAAGAGGGTGCCCTCCTTACCTTGTAACACAAAGTAGCCAGGTTTGAAGGCGATTCTTCTCTCACCGCTCGGATCTCTGCAGCTGGTACAAGGGCAAATACATCCTGCACTGAAGTGGCTGTATCTGCCCAGAACTGGTCCCAAAAGGCATCATCCGTTGCCTCCACAGGCTGCAGAAAGACAAACAGTGGTTACAGACACAGAGCTGCTGTTGTGCGAGGTCCAAACATCAGCAATTATGACTGGCTCAGGCCTGGACCACCCCAGCATCAACAGTACATAAAAGAGGGCAAATGAGAAAATATACTGGCACTAGTTTTATAGCTTGACCTCTCTGTTACCAGAGCCTTGGCTGACTTGACCTCTCAAACCAAGCACTCTCTCTGCAATGGGGGTGACCAGCAAGACATTCACGTGACGAGTTGCATCAGCCCGGCACCCTCCGAGTCTTTCACAAAGTCAGGACAAACACGAGGCCGCCTGCTCGTCTGCAACCTAGCACACAGGCGACAAGGTCTTTTCCAACGCCCATGGGCTAGGCTGCTGCCATGCATCCTGCCACCTTCAGAGCATGCCAAGGATGCCCTGAGCTCACGCTGGAGTTGCATCTGCTGTAACCAAAGCCTCAGGGAAGCAGTCAGGGATCTCTCATGTTTGGGCACAAACACACACCCGGAACCAACTGACCCACCCCAGAGCACTTACGGTTGCAATAGAATTGATCTTCCGGAATCAAATATTTATGGAGAACTGGATTCAGTGCAGCTGGTCTCTGCCAAGGCTTTGCTCTTAAAAAAGCACTAAGCATGCAAGTCAAAGGGGAGATGGAAAGAGAAGGCTGAGATACCAAAAAAGCAATCTAACTCCATTCAGGCCCACAGCCCAAGAAGCCCATCCCCGTGTGTCTGGGAACACACCTCTCCCTGCTACTCTTGCTGGCTCTGCAGGTGCAGACAGCCTCCTCTCTTACCTGCACTGTCTCCTTCCCACAGCGTGAGCACAATATTCTGTCACTCCCCCAGAGTTAAAAAAGCCAATACTGTTTTTTTTGTTGTTTTTTGGGTTTTTTTTTTTTTTTTTTTTTTTAGCAAGAAGGCATCTCTATTACACACCACCTCAGGCATCCAAAGCCAGGCAGCTCTGAACTATCAGGAAAGACTTTTCAGACAGCTTGGAACTGAGCATGACTCTTCCCATCAAAACGCTCATATTTGCCAAGAAATAGGTGTAGAGGACCGGTTCTCTACATGCAGTTTTGTCTCGACATTACTGCTGCTGCTGCTGCAAAGCCGCTGCTGCCAAGGCGCGTTTGGCAATGCCGCGCCGACGCCCCCAGGAGCCGTCCGCGAGGTAAACAACCTCGTGTACCTGCACGAGGTAAAAAGGGCGCGAAAAGGGCAGAAGGTCGTCTCTAGGGCACGAACCGCACGTACTCATTTGCCATCTGCGCATGAGCAGGAGACCCCCAGATGCCCCAGCCCGTTTCTGGAAGGTTCCGAGAGGGCGGACTGTGCATGACAGTTAATCTGCATGGGAAGTGAGGAAGCATCTCCCGGAGGTGGGGCAAGAACCTATAAAAACTGCAGATGCCGTGAATAGAGGGGGGGGCTTGCTTGCGACGACTGAGGAACTTGAGCGGAGTCAGCGGAACCAGACGGGAGCTTCCCGCCGCTGCCCCCCCGCCGCCGAGACTCCCAAGAGAAGAGGACCAACGGGACGCCGCTGCATCCACGGGTGGTCATATCTATCTTTCTCTCTCTCTCTCTGTCTTCCCCTTTTCCTCTTTTTTCCCTAAACGTGTGATGCGGGACGTGTCTAGTTAGTTGATTCCTTAATAAATCTTAAAATTGGTTGGCTGGTGTCGTTTCACCTTAATTCAGTCCAAGGGCATCACGAACTTGGTCGTTTGGCCCCAAGGGGAGGGAGGTCGTCCTGAACGACTCCCTTCGGGCCGCGACAATAGGCAGCGCCCAAACACAGGCTGGGAGCGTTCATCCAGCCCAAGGGTCCTCCTAGAAGGGTGACAGGAGCCTTCCTGTGTATTTATGCCACGCAGCATGAAAAAGGCAAGTCGACAAGTTCACTCAGAAGAGGAAAACGGAAGCATTTCCAAAGGGATTTCCCTGGCCCTGCCGAGGAGTGCTCAGCGCGCCAGAACACCAGCCCGGCCGAACACCCCCAACCGCCGGGTCAAGACAAGAGGGAACCTCCTGCCGCTGACGTGCAGCAGCTCAAAAGCAAACAGCGGCTCTTGCTAACAGCGATAACCAGCACTGTGGGCAGGTCTATCACGTCAGATGGGAAAGGGGCAAAAATATGAACGTGTGTTTAAATTAAACTGTTCCTGCCCACTCCCAACTCTGCTGCAGTAGGCAAAAAGCTCACCTAGCTCTGTGATATGTTTCTAAGTGCAGCCAAGACTCGGCTCCAGGGAGAAGAGCTCACTCGCAGCTCTGGCACCGAGCAGCACTGGATTTCCCCCTCGGGAAGAGGAAACACCTGCTGAATTAACAGCCACAAGCTGCAAGCAGGTGATGCGTCACCACCACCCCAAGGCCAGAAAGGGAGAGGAGCAGGCGGGCTGCCCCCAAACTGGTATAGCTGGTTATTGCCCTACAGCTCGGTTCTTTAACACTCCAGTGCTGAGACTGCACATCGCTTGTCCTCTTCCTCCCGCCACGCAAGGAATCAGCCGGAGCTGCTCCCCAGTCCTTCAGCAAAAAGGAGAAAAACACAGTGCTTAAGTATCTTCTTAAATACTGCTCCAGTGCTGAAACCCTCTTCATTTTATCACCTCACCTATGAAGCAAGCTCCCACCAGATCCCTTTTCAAGGGAAGAGGGACTTTTTCCAAAGGATCCCTGATTTTGGGGGGAATTCAGCTCCTGGCACACGAGACAGCTGTGCTTTTGCAGAACCTGAGCCAGAAGCAAAACTTTCTTGCAAATCTAATCTTTAATTACACTCCTCCAAAAGAGCCAAGTATTTGGAAATCCAATCTATGTCATGCCCAAAATACCCTACACTTTCTACACCACCTCTCAAATCCTATACCACAACCGCACGGATAATTGCCACATGCACCTCCTGGCTGCCGGCCACAGCCGCTCCCGCTGACAGCGGGGAGCAGCAATTGCTGCTAATTGGAGATCATGCATAAATAATGGCTTCGCCTCATCTGGAGGGGAAGCAGAAAGCCATTTCCCTCCAGCGTGCACAGATCCCTTCACCTGCCATTAGCACGCAGCCTCTGCAGAGGCTGAGCACAGCTGCTGCTTTCCGGGAGGTAACACAACAGTTAAGATGGAGTGAAGAGCACTGCGTCCAACTAAAGTTACATGGAGGAGAGGGGTAACAGCAGTTACCCAAGCTGCAACATCAGACCCCACAGTTGCATTAACGTGGCGCCTGCCATCTTAGCAAGCAGATTACACTGAAACATCAGCTCTTCCATTCTTAATAGCTGCAGCGAGTCGGTTCCTCATCCGACAGATGGTATCCCTTTTGTACAATCCCGGGACACGGATTCAGCACTGAGTCACTCACATCCCTGCAGCCCCCAGATTTTAGTTAATGATCTGGCATCATGAAGCTACTTGATCTACGTAACATTTGTTACAACACTACTGGATTTTTTTTATGTTGATTGTACTTTGCACGCCAAGTCTTCGGGGAATCTAATTATCCGTTTGCTCATGCTGAGCTTATCCAACACCCTGTACCTAGCTCACAGAGAAGGGAAGTAAAGAGATCTAGAACAGTTTTGTTCATCTGTCATGGATATCTTCACTACGAAACTTTACCAAGGTTTAGTTACAAGTGCCGGTACTGCACAGGCTGCGGGAGGGAATCCCGCAGCACCGCAGCTAACCTCAGCCACGCGTGCAGTGCTTCAGCAACAGGAGCTTCACGAGGAGCTGAATCCTCATCAGCAATATTGTGAGCTAGGGCCACTCCAGATGCTCTGGGTCAGCACAGATGTGTCCTCTCTTCGCAGCAGAGCTGTAGCACACAGACAGGAGCGAGCCAGATGCACCTCCAAAGCACTGCACAAGATCAGCTCTGCATCAGCAATGCAATGAGAATGAAGACTCCACCACTGCGGCAATAAGTGAGGGAGCAGTAGCTCAACTCTCCTCTGGAAACACAACTGGGACATCTGGAGAGCAAAGGGAAGCTCCTGAGCCCCCAGACACCCCGCTGGGGAAGCTGCTGAAGTTACACACTAGCTGGCAGGGACAGCCACGCTGCTGCCCGAACCAAGGGCTCCACGCAGAAGGGAGGTGACAGCTAGCACAGTGTGCTTGCTGAGACCACAGCGGGCAGACTTGCGATGTGACACCTTGAAGGGGACAAGGAAGGCGACTGTTTTTTGCCCACAGTTCACCTGGACAATGTATAAAGTCCTCTGATCGTATGCTGACCACACTGGTCCTGTTGAGCACCTCCAGTCATTATGTCCCCAAGATTGTAAACTCCAGTTTTGGGGTGCTTTGAAACACACCATACACACACACGTGGTAGGAATCCGAAAAGGAAATCAGTTAGATTTCAAGCATCTCGCCAGTTACTGAACAGAGAATCACAGCCCTGAACGAGCAATCCCTAGACAGGATATGTCAAAGGAAACGGGAAAAGAGTTGAGCTGGCAACGTCCTGTAAACAGGAAAAGGTCCCAAGGCAGAGCCTGCTCCCCTAATTTGTTACTGTCCTCAACCAAAAACTAACATCACTTTCACTTTTTCCTTCAGACACAATCCCTCACAAACTCGGACCGGGTGCATATCTGCACCCTCCTCCCAAGCAAGAGCTCTCTGTACTTGCACTGAATGCCTATTCCCAGCAATCCCTCCAACAGGTCCCTGCCCCAGGCTGATCTTAAACCACCTCAAGTTGCTGCAAACTGTCAGCAGAGAACCAAGGACGCAGGCAGTCACTAGTCCTGCTCACCGTGTTCACCCTTGGCGTCCAACCAACACCCCAAACAAGCATCTCATCAGTCCACATTGCAAAGCATTTGGGGCAGGGACTCTCCTTGTCTGGTCACCCGAGAGCAGAGCAGGACCTCAGTCCCCGACCAGGGTTTCTAGCCACACTACCACAGAAATTCAGGTAATATATAACAGCAGTGTGCTCCTTTCTGCCCAAATGAGGCAGAACTATGGAGTGTAATGACCACAGAGTCGCTCATGCAGCACTTAATTGAGTTCTAGGAAATCTGGCAACTCTGTACAGCCAGCTGATCAGTTTGAGGCAATTCATGCACCTTTCACCACCTGTTTGGGAGCCACTATGCACAAGGAAAGTCTGAGGACTGATTTATTCAAAATGTTAATAAGTAGCATCATTTGATCCTCACTGCCAAGGCCAGCAGCTCCACACAGTTTTCAGAGTAGAAGTGAGCTTTTCTGTAGGATCCTTGCAGTCAAAGGAGAACCAAGGCAAGACTCCAAATGAGTCTTTTTTCACCAGTTTTCTGCTCCCACAGCAGGGGTAGCATTGTACAGTGCTGAAAAGGGGAACTGGAAAATGGGATTTGTTGAAGTCTGGCAGGAAAAGTCTAGGATAAAAGTCAGCTGCGTAAAGTGTTGTCTTAAAAGCAAAGCTGTAACTAACAAGTTTGCTTTTGATCAAGCCAATAGACTTGAACACTTGAATCAAGTTTGAATACTTTCAAAAACAGACTACTCAAACTGATCTCTGTCTAGCCTTAAGATGCACTTTCACCATGCTCAAATTAATAACCTGTTGTGATACTGCAGCTGCTATCAGGGAGCGAGAAAGGGCTGGAGTTTTTATCCCTATTGCTCGATCCTTCCCATCTCTTTAAAAACAGAGGCACAGCTAGCATTCAACTGTAACAAGCTGGTTCACAAGATCAGGTTTTTCATATCTCCCAATCAGTTGCTTGCTGAAATTGTTTAATCACCAACTGACTGAGAAAAGAAAGCATATGTTTCCCTAGCAATTAATAGACTCCCAACTTCAGTCTCCTGCTCTGCTGCTGACTTGCTGCCATACTCACAGCCTATGTTTCCCTTCACCCGTTACAGAGGCAGCATTTTCATGGGTACTTTGGGTGGATGCACACAATCACAGTGGTAAAGCACACAAGCATCCTCAGAAAAAAGCTTAAGTTGCCTTATTATTAAAAGGGCCTTATAAATTTAAGTGTAATGTAATATACATATCATATAAAAATCTTCCACCCCATTTCTCTGTGTGTGATTTTCACTATACATCTGTAGCACAAGCAAATACCTTCTGTCAGCTGCTACCGCCATCTTTTATCACTGAAGTCATTTTGAAGCGATTTTTCAATTTTAAGGCTGTTACAGCTTCAGAATTTCTCTCTTGCAACTAAAAATCAGTGCAGTCGTTTCATTCTTGTCCATACTTGGTTTGGCTTTCAAGTTCTGGGCTCCACATATGCACCAAGTACTGAAGTGCAATGTTCCTTACGCATCATTTTTTAAATGTCCACATGGGAAAGCTTGTACTTTTTAATTGACAGATGCCTGGAGATTTAAGAGTTTATTTTTAAGAAAACCTAACTTCAGTGCTAACTCTGGACTTTCATCAGTGAGTGAACACTGCTTTCTGCTATACCACCTCTGTCCATCAAAGCCTTTGGAAACACCGCACAGAGCATTGCTAAGCTCAGGGTTTCATGTTACCAGCTATTTGATGAAAATCTATTTGTCCTGCAACCTGATGTCAGAGTAGAAGGCTGT
Source organism: Dromaius novaehollandiae (assembly GCF_036370855.1). Taxonomy (NCBI): domain Eukaryota; kingdom Metazoa; phylum Chordata; class Aves; order Casuariiformes; family Dromaiidae; genus Dromaius; species Dromaius novaehollandiae. Next base: position 9,303,263 of record NC_088115.1, on the reverse strand, counting down.
AAAAGAGGAGACATGCTGCTGAGAAAGCGATGTATATTTTCAGCACATTGCTTTGGAGCAGGGATCTGACTCTGCCCATTATTTCAGCTTGGCATGAACGCGGGGACTCACGGGCTGGGAGGTTACGTGGAGGTGGCTGCTGGTAGGAGCTCAGAAGGTTTCAGGGGAGTCCGGTCATGCATCCTGCACAAGCAAACACCAGTGCCTTTCTAAGGTATGTAAATATGGGAGCGCCAACACCCCACCCTTTTTCCACCTGGCAGTTAGTCTCACTTAGACCACAAAGACCAGTCAAGAATGAAGCTTTTTCTCCTCCCTTTACGCGGGGCCCCAGCGTGTTCTTTCACTGCATACGTCAATAAACTGGGGGGGGAAGAGGGCACTCTTTTCCCATCTGGCAGCGTGATGGATGCCCCATACTGGATCTTCTTTGTGAACGGCAGGCTTGAAAGATCCCTTTAGCTAGCAGAAGCACTGAGAAACAGAGGCTTGATTCCCCCTCCCCATCTCGTTTTATAAGCACATTTGCTAGTGGAGGAAGGAGAATCCAAAGCTGAAGGCACTCTGAACTATTCTGGCATCCAAAAGAGATTTTGGAAGAATCCCCTCCAGCGCCAATTTATCTACTTCTCTTCTTGCCTAGGGACATCGTGGAACATCCACAATAGGATATTTTTAAGAAAAAGTTCACCAAAGACATTCCTGAGGGATGTAGATACAACCAATGCTGCTTTAGAAAGTATAAACATGATTTCTGACGGGCTCTTCCAGCCCTGCTTTCTATGATCCATTTCTCAATCCAAGTCTTTGCCTCATGAGGCGTCACAGGTTTTTCCCTCTCACCCATTACCCCTTTGCATTCATCCCTTCTCCTTCTGACCTCATCCTCCTACCATTACATCGCTTTCTGTCATCATCCCCAAGCTGCCTTAGCTGCCGCTGCTCCCTCACCACCAGAGGTGGCTCAGAACAGGAGCTCTCCTCCGTAGCTCTCCTCCGTAGCTCTCCTCCATAGCTCTCCTCCGTAGCGCCGAAGAACGTGAGCCGTGGTTTCGCAGCCACTCTGCCCCTTAGAGGGACAGCAGCCCACGCCACTTTGCTGCCAGTGTGCTGCTCTTACTGGGCTCCCAGCTGAAGGGAAGAACTGAGCTGGCTCCCAGTACAAGAGCAAAACCTGTTAGACCTCCAGGCAAACACCCTCCCTGTCCATAATCCTGACTGCACTTAACTCCTGTTCAGCCTGCGGAAACACAGCAATGCTTTCGCAGGTCACAGATGGCAACTGCTTCTGCTGCAAAAAGCTCTCTCCACCGCACAGTTGGCCAACATCCCTTTCGATCAACCGGCACCCGAGCACTGGGCAAGATTCTCCTCCAGTTATTCAAAAAATATAGGAAAGGGGGCATTCCCAAACCGTGTGCCAGTTTAAACCTCTGCACGAGCACGCTGGGCGCTCGGGACTGCCCTTGCCAAAGCAGAGCCTCGGTCTGCGCCACCCGGCCCCCGGCAGCAGCGAGGTGCAACGTGTCAGAGCAGAGCCAGCAGCGCGCTGCGGGCGAGCCGCCACGCGGCACCCGGCATCACGCTGCGCCTCGGGGAGCCGGCCGGCACCCCGAGGGCCGAGCCTCGTCCAGCTAGCGCCGCGCCAGCTTCCCCTGTTCCCCAGCGCCCACCAGGCCTCCGGGCCGAGATCCGCCGCCGCCAAAAACAGGTGGCCCCAGCTCATGGCGTGGGGAAACCCAGATGGCCGCCGGCCGCAACTGAGACACCCGGGGAGCGCGAGGCATCGCCGGCTCCCTGCCTGCTTGTCACCTCCAGTGCCCAGTCGTGCCAGGGCCAGGCCCCGCAGCCTCCCCGCTCCCCTGTGCCCAGGGCGCTGCGGAGGGGGGCAAATAACGAAGACAAGGGACCCAGCGAAGGTGGCGCCGGGCCGCGGGGGAGAGCAGGCCGGCACCCCGGGGACGGGGGTCCCCCGCGGCCAGGGCAGGCCGCGCCTCAGGGCGGCTCCCGACATGGCGGCCCCCCCCGACATGGCGGCCTCACCTGGGTCTTGGTGGTGAGCTGGATCACCGCCTTCCTGAAGTTGAGCTTGGAGTCGGCGCTGCCCATGGCGCGGCTCGGCGGCTGCGGCCGGGCACGGCGGCGGCCGGGCCGGCCCCCTCGCGGCGCTTTATGCCGCCTCCTCCGCCCCCGACGCGGCCGGCGCCGCCGCCATCCCCCCTTCCCCGCGCCGGCGGCGCTCCCTCCCCTCCCGCCTGTCAAACGCGGCCTCGCAGATGCCGCCGCGGCCCTCCCTCATCCCTTCCTCCTCCTCCTCCTCCTCCCCCGCCGCCGGCGGCTCCTCCTCTCGCAGCCCAGCTCCCAGCCCTCCTTCCCCGGCCGCTGCCCGCTCCTCTCCCCCGCCGCCTCCCCACACACCCTCCTCCTCCTCTTCCCCGTCTCCTCCCTCTTTCGCTCCCTCCTTCCCCGCTCTCTCCCCCCAGCCTGCCTGCGCTGCTCCCTCTGCATCCCACCTGCCTCCGTCCTTCTTCCCACCCGCGCCTCCCTCCCCTTCGCCCTTCCCTCGCCCTCCTCCATCCTCCTGCCCACCCGCGCCTCCCTCCCCTTCACCCTTCCCTCGCCCTCCTCCATCCTCCTGCCCACCCGCGCCTCCCTCCCCTTCGCCCTACCCTCGCCCTCCTCCATCCTCCTGCCCACCCGCGCCTCCCTCCCCTTCGCCCTTCTCTCGGGGTCCCCCCACCACACACGGCTCCGCTCCCTCTCCCAGCTTCCCTCTCCCGCGGGGGTCCACGGCACGGCATGGATTTCGGCCATTCACCCTCGTCCATAAGCCCTTGCTTAACTGCCGCCCTCCCCTCCGGCCTGGCCTTCCTCCCCAGCCTTCCCCATCAGCTCCCAAAGGGACCATGGGCTGGCAGGCTTGTAATAAATACCCTCTACAAGCGCCTTGTAACGAGCTCGTTGCATGTGGTGGCCCATTAACCCTAATGAAATTCCACCCACCTCCAAGGAGAACATGTTTTATAGCCCCGGGACCACGGATTCAGTGTTTGGCCCATGCCAAACACCTCGGAGCAGCTGCTGGAGGCGGCTGGGTGTTGCCTTTAAAGCTATTGTCCACGTTTTCTGCACTGAGCAGCTCTGCGAGCTGCAGACAGGTCTCTTTGGTGTCACTGAATTACATTTCACACGCTCAGTTCCCCAAACTGCTTTTCTTTGGAGGAAACGAGGTAATTCCGATCGTTCTGCAAAGAAACCAAAGTGCTGGCTTCCCTGCTGGGGCAGTTTGTGGGGATCCTCATTTGCTGGCATATAGCCTGTACAGTAATCAGTCACCTGTGCTTGATCATCTCAAGGTGACAGGTCAGAGCTGAGACACTCATAAAATCTACAGGAAAAGATACTTTTGCAAAGTCCTATATCATTTGACTTTTGCTGCCAAACAGCTAGGACTTTGTGTCTGGGACTTCACTCACTGGGTATGGCTGTGCTGTACAGAGGAGTGATGATAGCTTATAGCTAGGAACAGAATACTTTTTGCAGACAATTACATTTCACAGTTAAGAATTTCCCATTTCTATATTAAAAATGCTCAGAAAGAGACCCTGGAGTCACACAGAGATGGCTTTCTCCCAGACATGCTAAAAGTGCGTCATTAACTCTGCCGAGTTACAAATGCTGGCTTAAAAGAGACTCCTCAATGCTGGTCTGCAGCTCCATTAAGGCAGAACATTTTCAAGTCACTGAATTTGGGGAGTACATGGATAAGGATAGCTGAGGAGACCAGAGGAATCACCTAAAATCCCTCTGGTTTTCCCTGCGTTATTGCCCTCCTGTGTCGCTGTACCCAAGGGCTGACTGCTAGCATTTGCTTTAATCATTCATGGGCTCTTTGCTGCCTGTCGCTGCTGGATTGGCCGGAGTTTTCTGACACAGATCACTTCTTTTCTGGATGCACAGCCTGCTGCTCTTGCGTAAACACCTTATATTGCCTTTTCTGTAGGCACCAATACAGAGTAATGCAATCAAATATAGATCTAGGGAGCTTCATCACACAACAGGCAAAAAATTTTATAAACCCACTTTCACATGAGTTACTTTCTACCTTAGAGCCTCTCATGGATGCCAGGGTTAACGAGGACAAATATATCCCTTTGGACCAAATTCCACACTAGCAGGCATACGCAAATCCACTTTCACTAATCCTTATTCCCTTAGACTGAGAAGCAACTACCAAAATCCCAAGCCTTTTCCAAACCTGCCTGTATATAACAGACACAACTCCTCCAATTCCTTCTCCAAACTCTACAAATCCTCATTTCCCTCAGTTTTAAGCTCCCTCCATCCTTCAGAAAAACAAAAAAAACCCAAGAGCTTGTGTTCAAACTCTAAGAGAGAAGTAGAGTCAGAAGCAGTGATTTCTCATTAGAGTGCAAATGTAGAAGCCAAGGATGAGCTAGGGAAGAGACAACATTAAGGCAATGCTGCGGGGTGGTTTATATGGGGTTCCCCTTTTTAAACCCGCATCTAGGGAGATCAGAAAAAAACTCAGCTTGAGGAGCAATGCATCCAAACAGGCCAAGGCAGGGAAGCAACAGCCTCCCCACTGAAGGATCCCAAGAAGAGGAGGCTACTGGTTGCCCAAAGTCACGGAGAAGGCCACGGCAAGGCCAGGACACCCTCTGTGTCCCAACGGGTGCTGGCCCGTCCTCTTCGGCTGCCTTCCCCGGGGGGCAGAGATGCCGCCAGACCTCTGGGGCAGCAGGGGATTATAACGGGGGAGGGCTGCAAAGCGGCCCCCCTTCTCCTCGCAGCCCGGAGGCAGCCCAAACCCCCGGCCCCGCCGCCAGCAGCCGCCCCGGCCCCGCGGCAGCCGGGGGGAGCCGGCCGCGGCCCCCCCTGCCCGCCCTGCTGGCAGCGGCGGGGCTGGGCGGAGAGGAGGAGGCCGGTCTCGCCTCCCCCTTCCCTCTCGCCGGGTTTCCTTGCAGCATTTCCATGCTAGAGGTCTCCACCGAGCTGCGGAGAGCGGATCTGCCTGGCTGCGCCGGGCCCGCTTCCTTTGTGCATCCCCCCGGCCCCGGGCGAGCCGGGCCCCCGCCGCCGCCCCGCGCAATCCCCGCGGAGCCTGCGCGGCCCCGCGGGCAGCAGCGGCCGCCGCCCGGGCGGGCAGAGCCGCGGCAGCGCCCGGCAGCCGGCTGCCACGTCCCGCGGGCGGCGCGGCCCGGCCCCAGCACCGGCCCCGGCCCCGGCCCCGACCCGGGGGGCGGCGGGGCCGCCCGGCGCTGCCCTGCGCGCAGCTCCGCGCCCGGCTCCCGCGGATGCCGCGCGTCTCCCCGGGCCGCCGCTGCTAAATGCTGAGCGCCGGCAGGATGGAGGAGTTCCAGAGCGAGGAAGAGGAGCCCTGGTACGACCAGCAGGACCTGGAGCAGGGTAAGGACCAGGGGCCGGGGGCAGCGCCGGGGGGGGAAGGCCCCGGGGAAGGGGCAAAGCCCGGCTGCGGGGCGCCGCGATGCCCCGGGCCCCGGCTCGGTTTGCACGTCCAGCGCCTCGTCCTGCGCTGGCACCGCCGCAGCAGCCCCGGCCGCTGCAACCCGCCGTCCTGGCGCTGCCAAGTTCAGACCTGACAGGTCCAGGCAGGGAGCCCGGCTCTGGCCTGAGCTCCCGCAGGGTGATTTTGGTGTGCGACGTGCTGGTGCCCCAGAAAACTTGCTGCGGGCAGAGTCGCACCCGGAGTTACGACAGACTGCTTCAATCTCGGAGCAGTTGCAGGCAGAGTTAGCCGAGACACCGCTTGGAAAGGAATACATCAGGAATAATTTATTGTGAAGCTGAGGGTGCTGATAGTGTTGATAGTGTTTCCCAAAAGCTCCCGGTGTACAAGCCTAAATCCAAAGGGACCTTAAGCTTCTAAATCACCTAATTACTCCTGGAGATTTTACAAGGCAGTCATGAAAGCAGGAGAAATGGGGAAGGAGGGAAAAATCAATGTCATTTCAAACAGCAAAAATAGGTTGGTTGGAAAAAGATAAACATTCACTTGTGTAGTTGGCTTTAAAGTTACCGTACTTACATTTGCGCTAGTTCTGTACAGTCTTTACCTTACGGCTGGGCAGTTGGTGGCTGCGTGTATTTGGGTTTTTTTTTTTTTTTTTTTTTGGCTTATCTTAACATTTTGAGTCAACACGCAGTAAGTAAACAGCTGGAAGAAGTCCCGTTTCAGATGAGTGGCCCCCAAAGGAATCCGATTCCTCAATAGGGAAAATCGTTTATGCCCAGATAGAGTCGCCCCTCTAAGACGGTGCACTGTAGGTATGTCACAGCTGCGTATGAGTTTTAGCCCGCTGGCTGCCGGGGAGGCTGTGCAGTCCCGCTGCAGCCGTACTGCCTCGGCCCTCCATCGCTCCGGTACGTTATGGCACGATTTAAAGTTTACACAACTCCAGCTGCAGGGCAGAGGCTCGGGAGGGAAGCAGAACTGGCCCCCGGTGATTTTAACCGTTTTTTTAACCCCAACTTCTCGGCTAATGGCACGTACCCGTAGCTGCATATCAGAGCCTGTTCTGTGAAACACAGCGCTTGAATTAAACCAGGGCAGAGGACAGAGCCGGAGCTACCAGCTGAATAAACAGAGCAGCCTTTGAACGCTCAGAAATGCACATTTCTGGGTGACGTCTTCGCGTGGCTCACAAGGGGACCGGGCGCCGGGCCAGGGGCAGGATGCGGCCTGAGGAACGGCGGCACTAGGAGTGAATACGGGGAGGGTCGAGCAACGCGGGGCTGATTGATTCTTAGCCTAGCACCGTCGCCGGTCTCAAGTCCGTGAGTCAGCACTGGTAACGCAGCAGTGGGAACACCTTGCCGCTGCAGGCCACGCTCGCAGCTCTGTCCCGGCAGCGTAAATGCAGAATAACTGACTTCAAATGCTGATCGATGCTGCAGATAGACCCCACCTTTGAGCCTGTACAGAAAACAGACCCGAAACAAAGCCCGGCTGTGGGGCTTGCAGCCTGCTTGGGGGCCAGGGGCCGTGCAGACTTTGGCAGACCCAGGAGGAGAGCTGGGAAGGCTTCCACCAAAATGCATGAATTGGGGAGGTCCCGCGGGGTAATTGCAACCCCCGTTAATCCGCGTGATGCACAAAGCGTCGCTAAGGCCGGCGCCGGGCTTCGCCCGCGTGCCTTGCCGCCCCAGGGACACCCGGATGCCTTCGGCGACCGCACCGGCGGCGGCTGGGAGACGGGGGGGTGCGTGGTGCCGGCCGCTGCTTCGGCGCAGTGCGAGTGCGAGGCGGGCGGCGGGCCCGCGGGGACGGGAAGACGGATGACAAAAGCATAGGCTGGAAGACGCGTCGTTAGGAGCGAGGGGTGGGAGAAAGAGAAGCAGCCTGAGCTGGGAGCGAGGAGGTTTTCCGTGAATCGGGTGGTTGCTGGGCCTTTATCCCGATTTCGCAGTATCATCAAATATTTATTACATTTACATCCCAAACTGTTTGCTAAGCAACGGATGGCTTAACTAGGAGCTCTGTGATGATTATGTTAATTAACCATTTTAGCACCAGAGAATAAATCATGCCTCCAGCTCCACTCTGAGCACCTGTTACTTCCCTCCCCCAGCCTCCATCTCTGGCTTGCTGAAATAACACGGTTTTGGGGAGAAAACAACCCCAGTCCCTCTGTTTTTCTGAGGCACCCAAGTGACTGATGGCCCCAGAGAGAGCTGGTCCCCAGCCTCGAGCCGCGGAGCCTCGCTCCGATGAAGCCGCCGCCGCGCCGCTCCCGTACCCGCTTCGCGGTGAAGGGGTTGTGCTGACCTACCTTAACGCTTAAGCACGGACTCGGATCCCAGCCAGGCGACTGGACAGTGACAAGGGAACAAAGTGCTGGCGTCCCCCGAGGTGTTTCGGTCCCGTGGTGCTCCTTCGAGGCATGCTTTCTGAGTTAAAGAAATATGTAAAAAAAACGGAGCGGCTGATTGCTTGCTAGCCTGGTTTTGCTTGTTTGCCAGGCTTCCCGCAGGCATCAGCGCTGCTGCGGTTCGGCCCCGGCCTCACCTCGTGCGGGCTGGGAAAAAGCCCGAATGCAGCTGCAGGGAGCCGTTCTGCAGCCGCTGGGAGCTGGCGATGCGGCGGCGGTTGCATCACGCTCCGAGCACAGCGCGTACATACGTGCAGCCAGACGCCGAGAGGATGAGTGTGAGCTAAAGTCAGCGAGGGTGAGCTGGGGAAGAGCGGGGACACCTTTCCCATGCATGGGACGCGTTTGTGTTCACAGCGGCTGCGTGCCAAGTCAGTCACATCTGCATCCAAACAGAGCAGAGACGGGACCTAGCAGCTCCCTGCCAGCCCCTTCTAGCCCCAGTCTCCCTCGCACCAGTCTCCTAAAGCGAATCCTTCTCTCATTCACCCTGCTGAATTCCCTGATCTTCCCAGCCTCCCCATCCCCGCGCCAGAGCTCAGGTCTAAGCCAAAAAGCACGAGAGTGCAGCCCAAGAGGAGGCCTCCCAAAGCCACCCGTGCTGCCCCTGGAGCCTGGACACAGCGCAAGCCTTGAGGCAGTTCCTCCTGCGCAAATTAAACGGCCTGGCACTGCTCCGAGTTGCCAGCAGGACCAGAGGTACTCCGGGAGCCAGCACATCATCTGGCTGCCACTGCGAGACTGATAGTCCTCTGCTCCTGGGAAGCCACAGAAACTTTTGGGCCAACCTGTCTGCAATGCAGAATTAGGACCTTATGGCTGTAACCTCTGAAGGTCTCCAGACCTAAGCATCTTATTTTAATTCCTCTGCCTCCCAAGCATGGGATTGCTTGCATGCTAAGAAGGAAAATGATACAAGGTGCTGAGCTTGCACCACTCCCAGCTCATCCGTGTAAAGACGTAGGGTCACAAGCGGTCCGGGATCAGCCCTGCTGTCGCTGGGAGCACAGGGGATCGGTGCTAACATCTGCTAGCAACCACCACTGCCCGTTTTCTGCCTGACCTCAACGGGGTGGTCCATAAAGCTGCAACACGCAGTCCGCTCGCCCAAACCATTCACTGCATTGGGGAGCGGGCAATACCCTGAGTTGTCCCTTGCGATGCAGTTATCCCAGCTTTGGGAATAAGCCATGCAGTTTTGGGAATAAGCCAGGAGCGCAGCGGTTAATGTGCTGTTGTTCCTCCCCCACTGCTGGTCCGAGGGACCGAGCTGTCCCCAAGGTAGCTGAGCCACCTCCTTACTTAGCAGCTCAGTACTGCAGGTAGATCCTGGTAGCGGGAAGTTTTCCATGGCTAATTGCTGAGCTGCCGGGGAATCTTAGGCTTGGAAATGACAAGAGGGACTAGAAAGCCCCAGCAGACAAGGAAATAAAATTACATTTAGGTCAGTCTTTCAGAAGAGGAAGCAATGAGAGCCTCCAGATTTGGAAAAATACATATTCGTAGAGCACAGATTCCCCTGGTGCAGGAGGAAGGGCGTAAGAGAGCCCTGCGCAGTGACTCACAGGATCTCCCTGCCAGTCTCGCACAGAAACTCCTTTCTCCAGCTGCTGAAACCAGGCACATACTTCCAGCTGTGGGAGGGAGTGGAATTAGAGGAACTACCAGAAAGAGGGAGAGGAGAAGAGAAGGAAGAAACCAGAGAGTTTTCTCCATCTCCCATCTGGAAGAGTCCACTAAGCAGAGGCGTTGCTTCTTGGCGAGGCTGCGCATGAAGGATTTATGGTCCATCCACGGCTCCATCTGCAGCAGCCCTGAGCCGCAGGAGCTCGGAGCCTAGGGACAACCCACCGCCATCACCCTGCGAGCAGAGCCTCTGCCCCTATGGATGCACTTTCCAGTCCTCATTCATTTCCTCGGTACCAGCCAGCGCCGGCCGGTGACAGGACGGGTGTGCCGAGTCCGTGTGACAGGCGGAGCAATGACAGCATAAGGGCCCAATCCTGCATCTCGGAAAAGTAGTGCCAGTGCCCAGGCTAATGCGTAACTTCTCACTTTCGTCTCCTCTGCTAAAAGGCCTTTTGCAAGGAAGTGGAGCGATATATCCCCACCCCGTCTGACCCGAAAAGATCTCTGCATGCTCCTACCAGCTGCATCTTCAGGGCTTCCAAAGCTACTACTTAACATGCTCAAAAACACATACGCAGGCCAAGAATGTAGGAAAACATGCCTCTCAGAAAATACACTGGGGGAATGAGACCAGATGTTCAACAACTGCTGGTCTTCATGCAGCTGGGAGTTTTAAACTGATTTTCTGTCACTTTTAAGTTTGTTTTTTCCACGAGTAAGAGACAAACAGTTATAAACCTTCCCTCCAAAAGGGGACAGTGCACTTGCAGGTTTGCACTGTGGATCTTTTGCACTCTTTCAGCATGTTACTCTAGTTTATCTTGGTCTAGTACATGGTGCAGCCACCTTGGTACTCCTCAGTTACCTTATGTCCTCCCTGCAAATTTTAGCAGTTAGAACATGCAGTATCCGGATCAACTCTGACCTCTTCCAGTTATGGAGCTGCAGCGGTGGCAGTTGTAATGAGGATGTTACCGTGCCATCTTCCAAGTTTTCTTGGCACGCAAGCAAGGGCTCAGTCCTGGGAAGATGCACAGGATTGCGAGCCGGTGGCTGGGCACCACTTGATGTTGCGGGAGGCAAAGCAAGGAGCAGTGAGCGATCCCTTAGCATCCATCCCGGAGGCTGAGCGGCCTCCTGACAACTCGTCCTGGTGCTGGACTCCTGAAGAAGCATCGCCCTGCGTTAGGTCCACTAAACACAGTCAAAACTAGTGCTGGGTGTAAATAAACCAGCGAGAGATTTTACCAAGCGTTGGATCACCCCCTTTCCTCGCAGCTCGGACGGGAAGGCTGCAGTGCTGCGCTCCCACCCAGCACCAAACGGCACCAGCAACGCGCCCGAGGCCAGGGCCCTTTCCGCAGGGGCCAGCACCGGCTGTACCGACTGCAGGAGCTAACCAGAGGGGCTGTTTGCGCTGGGCGGCAGCTACGCACACCGCACACGTGCCGTGCGGAGCCTCCCTCGTGCTAGTCCTCATCGTCTGCCCTGGGGCCGTCACAATCTCCTGCCCCCCAAACCCCCGGGGAGGTTCCCCCACGGCATCAATCCATGCGTCTCTGCGACGTCGGCTTTAAAAGAGCGCAAGCCTCTATTCACGTGGTTCTCCGCATCCCACCATAATTAATTAGCTGGCGCGCTCGCCGCTGCCTGGAGGAGACGCGTGCAGGAAAGCGCTGGCTTCCTTCCTCTCGCCGTCTTTCCCCTCCTCTCCTCCCCAGCAACTCCGGTTGTATTTATTTAGGATGCTTTCCGCTCCCGGAGCGGCATCAGAGCCTCCGAGCCACCAGCCGCCGAGCTCTCCGAAACCATTTTAGCCAACAAGGCAAACACAGCCACGGAGGCTGTTTAGATAAGAGACCAGCAGGGAAAGGCGCAGATGGGGCCCGACCGTGCTTTAATGACATACTCCGTGTTACCATGCTCCGGCAACATGGCAAAACGCACGTTGACTGCTGCAGGCCCGGGGATGGGGCTGCTGTATACGTGTTCGTATAGGCACATACGTCTCATGAGCAGGGGGAGCCATCCTGCGCCTCAACCATCAACGCATCCACCCATCCAGAGAGACCCGGAGGCACAGAATGGTAGAGGGCAGAAAAGAACGAGGACATAAAACTAAACACAAAAGAAGCCTGAAGTTCATCTGAGAGGAAAAAGGATAAAAAGAGCTGATAGAAAGGAAATACCGAATAGGACTGAAAAACACAGAAGGCAAAGAAGTGGCCAGCCCCGAGCTTCCCGCGCTGCTGGGGAAGCTGCCATAGGCACAGGCAGCCCACGGGTACAGGACAGATTACACGAAAGAAAGAAAAGGGAAGGAAAAGGAAGAACAAAAGAAAGCAGGAAATCCAGGAAACCTCATTAGGCTACCAGAATACCAGAAACGTCCACGTGCCCAACGCCAGCTCAGTCTAGACAGAGCCGCAGGCCGAGATGAAGAAGGGGAGGAGGAGGATGCGTCCGTGCTGCCGGGGATGCCGCACGTGCCCACCGCTGCCGGAGGCATCTCTCACCCTTGCTGCGTTGGGCTGCTCTGCAAAGCAAACGCTGCCTTTGCAGCGCACCAGGCTGCACCAAAACGACAGATCCCCACTGGAGACACACACAGCATCCAGTGCAAAGCTGATTTTGGTAGGACCATCTGATTTATAGCAGCTGAAAAGGGATGTAGAATCCATCCCTTGGCAGAAACACTGGTGGTCCTCTCCAAAAGCTCTGCTTGGCCATGGGAATCCTACCAGCTGTGGAGCGGGCGTCTTGACAAGGCCTTTGCGCATCCACACATGCCTGTAGGTCATTTGTGAGATGCTGTTAGATGGCACTTGCTTCTCGGTACCCAGTAAGTTCCACTGCAAAATTTGTAAGCACTAAATACACAGATTCCCTCCATCACCTGCCGTGGAGCAGCAGTAAGAGCAATATGCAAAGGTTGATCTTCACTGTAATGAACCCAGACTGCACAATCCCTTGCAACTAAAAAGAAAAATAAATGAGCAGCAAGTACACCCTACCCTGGGGTAAATCAGCACAGCATCATTTATTTAGATTTTGAAAGGAAAAATTGCACCTACCCTTGACTCTAAGTACCCATGTGTAATGGAGCAGACAGCAAATGCAATTAAATTCAACGTCAACAGCATTAAACATCAGCTCTTATCTCTCAGCCTACCCCATCCATCAGCTAACAAGCACCCCGAACCTCCTCCGGAGACCCCCGCACCGGGGCTCCACGGGCCGTTCCTAGGCTGGGGGTCAAACTTGGCCCACCCTCGCCACCAGCTAAAGCTCAGAGATGGGGGCGGTTCTTTAAAGATAGGGGGCAAAGTGCGGCAGCCTTTGCCTCATTTGGCACAGCAGATGCTGAGCCCCTCCGAGCAGCGGGCATGCTTTCCCGCAGCCTAAACGGTTGAGTTGTTCAAGGTAAGAGAGATGGGGGGGAGCCAGAAGCGCCTGCCCCAGATGGCAGCTTCCTCCGGAAAGCCGTATTTACGAGGCTGGTTTGAACAGCAAACGGGCGCAGTTCTGCCAGGAGCAGCCGAAACGTCCCCCGCCAGGCACCAGGCTTGCAAACCCCCAGAGCGACATCCGACAGACGCGGGCCGGCAGCAGGAATGCAGAAATGCCCCCAAACCCTCTTCAGGCCGCACTGCAAGCTGCTGGGAAGCCCGGGGCAGCCGGGAAGCGCTCGGCTCCACGGCAGACCCTTGCAGCGCACGTCCAGCGTTCCCAAGAGATGCCGCAGCATCCAAATGCCCAGCAGTTCACTCCTCAGCCCGTTTCAGTCAAACACGACCTTCCACAGGTTTTGGCTCAGGATCTTCTGAAGTTTGCCCAGAGACGCAGACCCCGCAGATCTTCCACGCGACTCCCTGGACAGCAGCGCTCCGGGCCGGCGGCCGCCCCGCTTGGAGGGAAGGAGCCTCCAAGGCAGCAGCACCTGGCACCGTGCTCTGCTGGGACTCAGAGCCCCTCTCTCTTCCCCTGCTTTCTACCATACCTTCTCTTTTCTCTTCCCCTCCCTCCTTGCCAAGGCACCTTCCCTGCTGAAGCTCGCGGGGAAACACAGCCTCGCCACCTCCGTCGAGCTCCCGGCCCGGCCCTGCGTTTGGGGACGCAGGAGTCCCGTTGTGTTAATTAGCAGCGTCACGTCGGCGCTCGCTGCAGTACCGAGGGCCACAGGGCAAAGAGCTCGTCGCGCCCAGGACACTTTGCAGCCGTGCTCTGCACTCCTCATCACCCAGACAGGATTTGGGCGACACTGGGGCTCCCAATGCAATATCCTCAAAGGCAGCGTTTAAGTTGAACGCTGGCAGTTTCACTGGCGATGCTTCGGCGCAGCGGGCGTTCCCGGGCTGCATCGGTCGCGACCGTGCCCTGCCTTCTCATTCCTTCCAAGCTGAGCGAGGAGGGGGGAGGGAGGCATCAGAATAACTGCTAAATTAGGGCAACTCAGACAGTATCGGCTCTGTGATCTGACTGGAGAAGTGATGAGCAAGATGAAAAATTACGGGGGAAGCACAGCGCTCTGCAGAGAGGATCCCTAAATAGTTCTCCCTCCATCCAAGCAACTTGCTGATAAATTCACCTTCAGCCTAGGGTCCCCGAGGTCTCTAAGGAAGAGGCAAGCTGTGTCCCACCCAGGCCCCACAGAGAACAGGGTTAGCACCAGGAGCAACAGGGGTCTGGTCTAAGGAAGCTATGAAAGCACTTCCCTGCATCGTCCCCACGGTGCCCCAGGCCCGGGGGACCCCGGGAGCCCAACAGGTGGGAAGAGAGGGCTCAGCTGCGAGGGAACGACGGAGACGCAATTACAGGGGATGCCTCAGCTGGAGGGCAGTGCACACGTCTCGGCGGCCGCAGCTGTTTAGAGACACTGAAGGAACCAGTTCCCCTGTATCCTTTGAGCCTGGAGTCTCCAAGGCCTTTACGCTCAAAATGGAAAAGAAGAACCAATTTCCCGTTCAGAGCTCAGCCCTGTCCTTTCTTCTTTCCCACTTCTCCCCAGACGCTGCCTGTTTCCCCCATTAAATTATTGCTCTCGGAGCCCTTTAAATTACAATGCAGGATCTTGCACTGCCTAATCCACTTAACTCAACCCCAGCTGATTAAATTGGATGCCATATGGTGGGTGAGCACTGATGTAATCCGCAGGGACGGGGACGTTCTCGGCTCGCTCCCGGGGCCCAGCACGGAGCCCCCTCTCTGCAGGCCGCCGCGCTGGGACCCTCCTCGCTGCGTCGCTCCGGCAGGACGGGACGCGATTTGCAACGTGCCGGTCACCGGCAGGGATACAGGCGCTGGCCGGGCATCGGTGCAGGTCAATACAGCCCCAAGCAGCTTAAAGGCACAAATTCTCATCCATCTCCGCTGGCTGTTCCCCAGCCAGTTTATCAGACACTCGGTCTCCCAAGGGCACTTCGGAAATTGGAGAAATTTCGTGGCTGTCAAACAGGTGAAGGACGTCTGTCCGCGGGGATACGTGCCAACATCTTGATTACGCTCGTAGCTGGGATGGCAGCCCTCAGACCAGGTCACCGTGCAATTGTGGTTATTATAATTAAAAAGGTCACATCCTAGGATAGCTCCCTGCAATACAGGCCACAGCTGGAGAGCATATTCCCATGGCAGAGGGGAGATGTGGGGATGCGCTGAACAGCTGTGGGCTTGGACCAGAGGCAGGGAGCCAGCCCTCCGGCACCAGTGTGGCTGCACAGAGAGAAAAACAGCCATCACACAAACTAACGCCATAACGATACTTCCCCTAAGTACTTCCCATAATAACACGCATTGGTATCTGCTCCTTACCTTCTGGTCTTGAAGGCTTAAGGTCATATTTTCAGTCTGCCACTGCAGGAGCTGGAAACTCACCTTTTAAAGCATCGGGAAAGCTGGGAGCCCACATGATCCCAGGAGACGGGGCTTTAAGCAAACGAGCAATTGCTGTGAAAGCAGAGGGATGTTGCAAGAGCCGGCTGTGCCATCCGAGGCCACAAACAGCATCACCTGCGGCATGCAAACCTTGGCCTGTGCAGGATTCACAGGGCTCTGGGTATTTTTTTTAAGCGGGTAATGACAAATGCAGTGTTTCAGCAGACCACACCGTTAACAACCATTTTCCACGCAACGACCGCTGGCGACAGCGCGGCGCGAGGCAGCGGCAAGGGGAGACACGGTGCCGAGTGCGTGCCCGCGCTGCCCCATCGGCTCTCCCCCAGGCCCAAGCAGGGAGCAACGAACCCGCGGGAAGTTTTATTGCTCATGTCAGTCTATTAGCGAGTGATGGATGGAGGCCGAGGGGGGAGGCAAGACGCTCCCTTCGTTAGAGATAATAATATGATTTACAGAGCATCCCGGGGGCCTCACAGGGCTTTACCAACCTTGCTCTAATCCTGATGGATGCTGAGCCCCTCTCAGCCCCCGGCGCCCTGCAGCACAGCCCGGCTAGGACAAGTGCTCGTGGCACGGAGGTGCCACGCGTGGCCCCCGCTGCACCTCCCCTCGCTCCTGCGTCCCAGCAGGGCCTAAGGGCCAGATCCTGCACGGGCCCTGAGCTCCCCTCCTCTCCTTTTCAGACCTGCATTTGGCAGCCGAGCTGGGGAAGACGCTGCTGGAGCGCAATAAGGAGCTGGAGGACTCGCTGCAGCAGATGTACGCGACCAACGAGGAGCAAGTGCAGGAAATAGAGGTAGAGACGCGGCTGGGCCAGGGGCAGCAGGGACCGCTCGGTGCTGTCACCCCCGTCACCCGAGGGAGGTGGCCGGGAAGGGCCACAGCTTGCGGAAACGAAGGGATGTACTAAAGGGGGTGGGAGGTAAAGTCCCTTCCATATGTGGCCGAATCAGGGTGGATTAAGGCCTGGATGAGGTTCCCCTTCCCCCACTAACAGGTATTTTTCCCCCTTCTCACATCCCACCCCCCAGATGTGCACACCAGATTTCTGAACCAGCACTGGTTGCATCTGGGGCACATCTGGCCTTTCCCTGCCCATACGGCAACCTTCACACCCGTTCCTCTGCACAACTTTGCTCCGCTGCTGCTTTTCCTCGATTCCAGTTACTCACAGTCACGCTTGTTCTCAGTGCGTAACAGAGCTCTATTTTATGCCTCTAACAAAGGGGCTTTCTCAAGAGCTGCAATCCAAACCACTGCCTCATGCATCCTTTGGGATCAGGGCACTGTTTCTAAGAGCCCACAGAACTAAGCTTAGAGGCTTAAACCTACTGCACGGGGAGGGGTTTCCTCCACTGGAAAACTTCCAGGCATCTGTGAATCAGAAAGGGTTGAAAACCCACTGATTTAGACAGACGCAGGGCAGAGAAGGGATGGGAGTTCACAAGAGAAGCAGATGAGGGCTGCAAGAGTCTGACAGCTCACGTATGAGGAAACTGGTGATTTAGCTGTCCCCCACACCAGCCCCTCAGGAGCACATCCACCAAAGCCTCTGGGTGAACCCTTGAGTAGATGCCCCTGCTTCAAAGAGCTGGCCTTTAAAAATCACTTTTCTCCAGCCAGCAGACACCGAGCCACGGAGATTTGGTTCCTTACACAGTTGCAGCCCCCGAGCCCTCACTCTCCCAAGCCCCTGGCACAGCGGAGAGGAGGCCCAGGGCTTCGCAGACTTCTTTCAGTAGCAAATTCAGAAAGGCAGCATGCTGGAATGGGATCTGTGAACCAGCAAAGCCCAGGGGTCTCCTCACATTTTATGGGCTCAGATTTTCAGCCTGAGTTCCAAAGGAAACGCAGCTTCTGGAGCTGACCCGTCAAACGATCCATAACCAACAGCCAGTTTTGGTCTGCTTTGCCGAAGGTGTATGGTCTCCGGGATACTGGCTTTCCTTGGCTGTTGTGAGTAAAAGGGCAGCTGAGTAGAGAGAGATCGTGCACAGAGGGCAGGGGAAGTTCAGCTGTATTTTAGACACAAAAACATCTGCAGTGGGCAGGGGGTAGTATGAATACTGTGGAAGAGGCTCCAGCAGGTAGAGGATAACAGGCACCATTTCAAGGAGGCAAAGGCGGTGGGAATTCTGCTTGTGAAATGCTCTGGACTTTGGATGCGGAGCATCTCTGTTTCGGGTTTTCTTGCAGTACCTGACGAAGCAGCTAGAGATGTTGCGGCAGATGAATGAACAGCACGCAAAAGTCTACGAGCAGCTGGACCTGACAGCACGCGACCTGGAGCTAGCTAACCAGAAGCTCGTGCTAGAAAGCAAGACATCCCAACAGAAGATACAGTGGTACGGCTTCCCTCCTCCCACCACAGCGATGCTGGTTAGCATAGGTCAGCCAGGGCATAGGCACCCTTGGGACGAGGGCTGCATAAAGGACTTTGAAGCAGCCAGGAGAGAGGCACAGCAGCCTTTCCTCCTTGGCGCATGTTTTTCCTTGAAGAAGAGGCACATAATCATATCAGGAAGGGCCCGAGCAGACAGCCTGGCAGGGACAGCAGGCACTGAGCCGCTAGAGAAACCCTGGCTAGTCTCTGCTGAAACACCAGTTTGTCAATAACTTCATAAAACAGGCCCATGACCAAGGTCATCCCTGCAAACAACAGACTGTTAAGCCACGTCCTTGCAATACTGCATCTTTTGCAAATGACTGTACAGAGAAGGATAAAACTGAATCTCTGGCCGGTCTCTCCCTGTTTATGTCTACAGGAGAAACAAGCGGGGAATAAACTGCTGCCTGCCTGCCTGAGCCTTTTAGTGCAAAGATATTCCAAAATAGCGCTTATGCCCCAGAGGTGATTGTTTTAGCCAGCTGATTTGAGAACAGGTCATGAATTAATATGATCCCCTGCCCCTGCTTTGATTCCCCACCCTTCTCTGTAAACACCCTCATTCAAGAGGGACCATGCAGAGAGGGACCAACCACTGCCATGGAAAGCAAGGGCTCAGCTGTCACACTCCCAGGGCACACACGAAAAACCCGAGCTCCGTCGGGAAGTACCTTCCACAGTTCGGCTCTCTCCTGATGGGAAGAAACGTTTCAAAGAGCCATGCCTGCCTCCTCACCTGTACCCTCTCTCTCTGCCTCACTGCAGCTTGACAGAAACGATCGAGGGGCTGCAGAACCAAGTGGAGGAGCTGCAGAAACAGGTGGAAGAAATGCGGAGCTTGGAGCAGCTCCGCATTCGTCGGGAGAAGAGGGAGCGGCGCCGAACCATCCACACTTTCCCCTGCCTTAAGGAGCTGTGCTCCAGCCCCAGGTACAGAGGAGCAGGGAGGGCTCAGGGGCACACATAAACCCCACACACACACCCGCACAGATCCAAGCTCTGCAACAGAGCCTAAAACTCGATGCTGGAGATGAAGGGAGGACTTCCCTGTCTCCTACGTGCTCATCTGAGCAGGTGGAGTTGGCAAGGCAGAGCCCTCCCAACCCAGCATCAGTGATGGCTCCAGTGGGGAGATGAACAACCTCTTTTTCAGGGGCAGGAATAGCTGTGAAGGAGGATTCAGTCACCTTACGTAGCTGCACTGGGACTGGCCAAGGGGACAGGTACTGTCTGGAGAGGTTGTGGTTCTGGCGCATTGGCAGGAAGCTGTGAGGGAGCACACACCAGCCAGGACGCACTGCTTGATCTCTCCATAGATCAAACCAGCCTCTCCCAGTACAGCCCACCCAGTAATGCATTGTGTAAAGAGAACCATTAGCTTGACCTGCCCAAGCAGACTCACTTCCCTGCCAGCACAACTCATTTTCCCTCTGCAGCTGCCTCCCAACAATGGACCAGCACCTCTTGCACACTGAACCCAACTGAGCCAGTGCATTTTTGCCCCATATGACTCCGGTAGCCCCCAAAAGCACCAGTCACAGACCAAGACAGGCTACATGGTGCCAGCTGCTCTACAAACTTCTTCATCATTAGTGCATAGTTGGTCCTCCTGAAAACCCAGCCGCTGTGTGAATTCATTGACCTCATGAGGGCATTTCTTGCTCAGCTTTGTCTGTAATAGAATCTTCTTTAAATAGATAAGCAATCAATAAACTTTTTTACTGAAAGCATCCACTGCCAGAGGATACGAACAACCAACAATTTCACTGCAGCAGCAGTGGGGATGTTCTAAGGGCATAATCTAACCCCCAGCGAAATCCACTTAATGTCTATGTGGTTCTTTTCCCCACCATCCCCCAGTACCACTCTGCCCTCAACGCCACTGGACTGCACAGTTTGGCTTTCAGCTCTGCAGTTGGTTTGAAGGTCACTGTGCCCTCTAGTAACTTGGAAATCTGTTCAATACCCCGCCACCATTCATGCCCCCCAGGGGAAGCAGTGGTGCTTTCTTTTTTCCAATCTGTCCTAAAAAGATAGGATGCCATAGGCACTTAACGGAGAAGGAGGCGAACAAGATTTCCTGACAGCAGCCTGAGGGAAGGGGGAAGTGTATTTTACATCACTACATTGGTTCCACTGTAGTGAGCAATGAAGAAGGGGCAACTCTGTCAAAAGTCTCTTTTCACCTCCCTCATTTTATAAATCTTCTCCCACTCTTTCTGGAGCACTTCCCAGACACAGGAAAGCACAGCTAGTGCTTCTGTTTTCTTGCTGGGTGGGATTTTTTGTTGTTTTTTGTTTGTTTATTTGTTTTAACTCTAGAGGCAGCAATGTAAAAGCCTTAGTTCTACTTCTTTGGGTTTTGGGCACACAGGGTTTTTTTTCAGAAAAATTTTCTGCACTTACACCTTCCCTTTGCAAGCAAAGGTGAGCACCTGAACACAAGTCCTTTCACAAGTCCAGCAGGCATGGGGAAAAGGCAGCTTGCAGCTTCCTTAGGTGCTTTTCCATCCCATTATACCAATTCCTCTTTCTGCTCCAGTCCTGCAGTATCGTTGGGGCTCTGCCTTCACAAGGGCTCTTCCCTCTAGATTCTGCCGGTGTTACCTGGGCATGAAGGAGAATGGAAGGTGGGTAAATAACTCCAAAGTAAAATGGCTCCTTTCCCCATCTTGCTCTAGGGTCAGGAGGCAGATGCAGCAAGTACCTTATGAACTCCAGAAGGAAAAAACCCAAAGCCGCCTACTTTCAACTCAGACTGGTAGCACTTGAACATTCTTCACTGCTTCACAGCAATGTTGGTGGTTTGTCTGCTGAAGGGATGAGTCTCTCTTCTTTTAGGGTTCCATTTCTCTCCTGTCTTTCATCAGTGTTGTCGAATCAGACAGTAAGTTCTCTGGGACAGAGATTTGTCTCTGTGTCCAGCAGGGCCTTAGCCACACATTGTGGTTCTGAGCACATGGGAAGGAGAAATATGTTGCTCCACGATCTCAGATACTCACTTGGCTATTTCTTCTCTGGGCATCCATGGAGTTACTTACATGACAATAAGCCACAATCTGAGCCCTTCGTAGACTGTCATTTGGTTAACCTCTCTCAAGAGTCTTTTTTCTCTTTCAGGTATGAGGATGCATTCCAGGTCCACAGCTCGTCGATGGAGTTCAACCAGAAGCCACTGGAGCGGGAGAACGAGCGTCTCCAAGCTATGGTGAACTCCTTGAGGTCCCAAGTCAACCAGGAGAAGCAGCGGAAGGAGAGGGTTGAGCGAGAGTACACCTCTGTTATTCAGGAGTACTCGGACCTTGAGCAGCGAGTGTGCGAGATGGAGAACTGCAAACTGCGCATCAAGGAACTGGAAGCAGAGCTCCTAGAGCTACAACAGATGAAGCAAGTCAAGAAGTATCTGCTCAGCAGAGAAGACAACTTGTCCGAGGCCCTCCTTGAGCCACTGAATAACGCCCCAGAAGCAGACTACATTGACCTCTCTGAGGAAGAGGGAGGGAAAAATCACGGGCCATCAATGACACCTTCCCCAAACCATCCTGTCCGGAAAAGCTGCAGTGATACAGCCCTCAATGCCATTGTGACCAAGGATGCCGTGAGCCGGCATGAGGGCAATTACACGCTGCATGCTAACAATGTGCGCAAACGGGGCATGTCCATCCTGAGAGAAGTAGATGAGCAGTATCACGCCCTGCTGGAGAAATATGAAGAGCTCCTGAGCAAATGCCGGCAGCACAAGGACAGCGTGCGCCACACAGGGGTCCAGACTTCCCGCCCCATCTCTCGTGACAGCTCCTTCAGAGACTTCCGGGGAGAGGGACACGAGCTGGAAGAGCGGAAAACCATGGAGAAGACCATCACCAAACACGTGGAAGCTGTGGACAAGCGGCTGGAGCAAAGTCAGCCTGAGTACAAAGCTCTTTTTAAGGAGATCTTCTCCCGCATCCAGAAAACAAAAGCAGACATCAATGCAACAAAGGTGAAAAACAAGAGCAGCAAATGAGTTCTGACTCTTTGCGGTTCCTACATACAATCTCAATAGCCAAGTCTTCTCTTCAGCCCCAGGAAACATTCTGTGGCCCCACTGCTTTGAAGGTTCAGGAGACTTCATGTTATATTCTTGTATGGGAAGGGGACTCTAAAAGCAAGAAAATGTCACGGAGACTCAAGTCACTTTTTTAAGCTAGAGCTCTGGGCAACTTGTTGGGAAAATTGTACATTGTAGTTAGAGGATTTGAGAAACTGTACGATGAATCTCTGCATGAGTTGCTGCCGCAGCCAGAAATCACAACAGCAGCAAAAATCACATCGCAAAAAAGAAAACTGATCACTTCCTCCACCCTGTTCAGCTTGTCCTACAGTCACTCTGATTATCTGCAAGCAAAAGCCTGGATGTCCTCCAGTGTGCTGCACCAGCTGGAGTGCAATGTTACAAAATAAAACAGAAAAAGCCATCAGAACTTCAGGGGCCACTTAGGAACATCAGCCCATTCCCTCCACTTTGGTTTTATGGCTAAGAACCTGCGCTTGTACCTGAGAGACTTTCATCTAACCTTTCCCCTTCCTTAAAGGGCAGTATGTTCTTGCTATCTAAGCCATTCTTTTATCCGTCAGGTTTTTCAGCTATTTACAATGCAAGCTCATTGCAACTGGACAAACTTGAAGAGAAACATAAAACTGATTGTCCTGTCTTCATCAGCATCACGTAGTAATTCAGCCCATACTCTCTAGACTTTGTAGGCATATGGGATTTCCTTGCTTTAAATCTGCACCAGTATTTCAGCCCAGGTGAATCGCTGTGCCTGGTAGGAACTTGATGACCAGGGCTTTCCCATAAGCTAGACAGTAAGTGCTATTACAGCATCAGAGGCATGCCTTCATGTCATGGTATGGGCATCAGCCCTCTGTGCTGCGCTCTTCAAGAGGTTGTCATTGCCCCATTGCAGCAAGCTCCTCAAATATAACCTGCATGGGCTTGCAAAAACTGACCAGTAGTGTCTCACACGTAGTAGAAGGATAACAACAAAGCATCATATTCTTACAGCATCAAGAGCACTGGCCCTGGCAGTAGTGCTGATCACACACAGTCCCACACTTTTGCTCTGAATATATTCCCAGATGAGAGGACAGATTTCAGTTTTCTGCTGAAAATAATCGAACGTGGCTGAGTTACTGTCTCCAAAGGTTGCGCCTCTTGTATTCCAGTTCACTTTCCAGCACTGAAATCTCCTCACTGTTGCTTCCACAGACATGCAAACACAGCCAAAAGGCCACTGCCGTCTCAGGAATCACCAGTTTCCATTTTTCATAAACTAGATGTTGGCCTCGTTAGGTCAGACATGCATTTTAGGCAGAGAAGCAGCATTTCATTACAGCTTAGGCAACACTCAGAGCATTAAGCCACAAGAAATGAGCAGTTCAGTGTAAGCTACCTATTCTGTACCCGCCTGGAGAAACTTTAGGTCAGATTTGGATTCTATATTCACCAGTTTACATCCCAGAATCTCAAAATTGGTTGAGATTTTTGCTATATTGACTAAAATAAATCTCAGTTTGGAGGGGGAAGACTGTTAAAACATAGTAATGCTCCAAATCTAGGGCCTTGATGTTATGAGGAGCTACCTTTCTTTCACTCGCAATGAAATTAATATCGCAAAAATACCCCCTCAGCCCTCTCTCTTGTTCAGATGGCTACCACTCAGGCAGGCTGGCAGGAATGTGATGCCCAGATCACACCACAGCCTCTCATACTGGCTTCCCCATAGGCTCCCGTTCTGGAATTATCCTCCTCCAACTACCCACCACCAAATGCTCCTCTCCTCCGTGCTCTGCGTTTTCAGGTGCCCGATGGCCCCAAATTCAAGAAACATTAGGAGCCATGTGCACTATTGTGGCTACCAGCTCTGTAACAG
Organism: Dromaius novaehollandiae; assembly: GCF_036370855.1. Lineage (NCBI taxonomy): Eukaryota > Metazoa > Chordata > Aves > Casuariiformes > Dromaiidae > Dromaius > Dromaius novaehollandiae. The sequence goes on along the minus strand of NC_088115.1, from coordinate 9,279,528 downwards.
TATGGAGAACCTTCATGCCTTATTTATTTATAATGGAAAGCAGTTGTATAAAAAAAATAAAAATGAACAACAGCAACAAAAGCAGTGTCAAGTGGATTTTCTCAGAGCATTCACCAGCGCAGCTGCTGTCAGTAGCTTGCGCAACAAACGTCAACACCCTACACTTAAACATTTGTACTAGGGGATAGCTGAAGCAATGTTGTTTTAAGTCATTCAATATTTGTTCTGCAGTCATCTGGTTATTGCATAGGTGTGGGAAGAGGATCACCTTCACTTTCTGTTTTAAACACCAGTGCATGAATCAACATCACAGTTAAGTGCACATCAGACTAAATATATTTAAAAATGCTTTATTCTCTTCTTCAATAAAAAGGAACACCAGTATTCTCAAAGCTGAGGCTTTCTTTGCAGCTCCTTGTACTTTTGGGAACAGCAGGAGAGTTATGTCTTTGATTTTCGTGTATGATTTAGGTCAAGAAAATGCTTCAGGCTCCTTTGTAGAAAGCACAGAGAATATAGCAAACTATATCGCTACATTATTTACATAACATACATTTTATGCATTTGGACTACAAATATTTGCCACATGAAAAAAAAAAGTTCCTTTGTCAGCTCTGAAGTCTGTATAAAACCACACAATTTCTAAGCTTGCAATTCAAATGCTATTTTTGTTTTGGTCTTTCTTGAAAGCCACACATCAAAAAATGACTGATGCAAGTAACAGTATTTGGTTTAACAAAGGAACAGCTGCAATATATCAGCAGTTTTTTCAGCAAAGTGCTGAGGGCATTTTTTCTGCATCCAAAAATATTAGTGGCCATATAAATATGTTCCCAATGACTGTGTGATTCACAGTCCCTTGATTTTTCTTAAGTGAGAATTTCAGTGATTAAAGGAGGAGAAAATAAGTGCCTTCTGTCCCTTTATCCTACCTTCTATCTGAATTTTTCAATGTGCTTTGAAAATACCACGTAAAACTGCCCTACTCCATTCAGAGGTAAGAAGAGAGTATTAAACGACCACTCTGCTTAACACAGAAACTGGTCTAATAGAAAGCAACACCTGTTTAATAGCACACACCAGTGATTCAGGACAGAAAGAGAACAGTGTTGTATCAAATTCAAATGGATGAAAAAAACCACTCTATAGCAGGAAATGATGCCTAATTTCAGAAACTGGAAAAAACTGTGTCCCTATTCAGATCACACCACTGGGAGTGATAAGGGACACAGCTTGTCAAGAATTCAGTTTTATGCTGAATTGGAAAGAGGACATTTACCCAAGTGCATTTCCACCAGCTCTAATCTGGCATTTTAATTTAATACCGGTTTAAATACCCCTTCAGAAAAGCACACATGATTAGAAACAGGGATGGACCTCTTGAACCATGAACTCAAAGGCTATATAGAGCTTGAATTCTCCCAGGGAAGAATACCCATTTACTGATTCAGCTCTCTTCCCTCATCTTACAGGAGCAAGGCCCTCCAGGGAGGTCCCCCAAAGTCCAAACTTGCTCCTACCTTCCTGGCTTGTGCCCTCACTCAGTCAACGAGTGAAAGGTTCCTTGGACACATCAGCCTTTGCATCATGTTTTAGGGACAGCTTACTATTCCTCTTGCTCGCCAGTGACTGACGTCACCAACTGGGATGAGTTTGCTTTGGGGCAGTTCATTCTTCAAATCGAAAACCTTGGCTCTCTTTGGGTCATTGAAGTAAGGCCTTGCCATCCCAAGCCCTGCCTTCCCAGGGAAAGCTCCGTATTCGATGCGGTCCAAGCAGAGATCATTTCGCTTTTTACAAATGCTCTTTGGACACCTGCATCAGCCTGTGCAGTGTGGGAATGGATCAAACCCAGAAGTGTCCTTTTACGTGGGCCTGACTTTGACTGTGTCACCTTTGAGCTCCTTTCCCAGCCTCACGGTGCCCTGCAAAATGACACCTTTCTTGGCATGTGTTACCGGCACAACAGTAACGCTGACATGTTTAACAACAGTTGGTAAAATGAGTCATCTTGGATATTTTACCCATCCCTCTGGCTACAAATAACAAACGTTTACCTGCTCACTGATGGAAATTAAGGTCACCAGATGGCATGACTTGTCTCTGACAATTTTAGCTTCTCTCTTAAAGCATTTAGTTTTCAGCTGAGCTTGGACGGGGGAAGTAAAGCAGAAGAACCCCAGGATCTTCTCTTCCTAAAGGCCTGCGGTGCAAAACCACAGAGGTTAGATTAGAGCGAAGCACTGCGCAGTGTCGGTCAGGGCAGGCTGACCTCCAGCATTCAGCACTTGCTCCTCTCCTGGGCACTAAGTTCCCTGGTTTTGCACCGATTATCCAGATGGGGCCCAGCTCGGATCCCCCCATGCTGCACTGCCTTCCCAGCAGCTTGGAAACACCCCTTTTGTCTTCACCCACAGCTTCAAACAAGAGCTCGTCAGCTCCTGCCAATCACCAGAGCTAACGACATCCCCATCGCTGCTCCGTGAGTTCCCCGACGCCAGAAATAGCAGCTCCTGCCCACCTCAAACGCAAACCCTTCCAACGCGACAGCTGCGATGGCAGCTAAGAGCCCAAGGATTTCCGCAAGCTCCTTACTGCCCAGCAGCCCCCTCCGCGGCGCCGACAGCCCTGGGCCCGGAAACACGCGTACGGGCCGCAATGTCAGCCGGCGCTGAAAAACGAATAAAAAAACAGGACTGGTGAGCAGAGAAAAATCTGGAAGCTGGAGCACCCCAGGCGCAGGGGTGATGAAGTTTGCACGAAACACCAGACCTAGCCTCGTTGTTACCCGCAACCACGCAGCGGGTGAAGGCCCGGACGGTGTATGAGAGCCCCCGCCGGCCCCTCGCACCCACCCACCCCCCGGCCCCCGCCGCCCCGAACCGGCGGCTCCCCACGGCCCTCCCCGAGCCCCGCTCTCCGCCGGCCGCAGCCCGGAACGCAGCGCGCGCGGCTTCTGTTGCCGAGGGGACGCCGCCGCGGCGGTGCACCCTGGGAGCCAAGATGGCGGCGCGCATGCTGCGGGTCTTGTGCCGGCCGCGGCCGCTCGCCGCGGGGCTCTCGCAGCGGGCCGCCGCCGGGGCCGAGTTCCGGAGCGCCTACAGCCTGGACAAGCTGTACCCGCCGCGGCAGGGCGCCGACGCCGGCGGGGCGGGAGTGAGTGGCGGCGGGGTGGGGGGGAGAGATGAGCGAGGGGGCGGGGTTATCATGGGTGGGCGGGGCGTAGCGCGGGGGGCGGGGCCGGCTCGGGAAGCGGGGGCAGCACGGGCGGGCAGGGTGGGAGCTCGCCGCGAGGGGCGGGGCTCAGCACGGGATGGGCGGGGCTTAGCAAGGGCGGGTCGTGGGAGCGAGCTCAGGGCGGGGCTCAATGCAGAGGGGCGTGGCCTGAGTGCGGGGGCGGGGCTTACCCCAGGGGCGGGGCCAGCACGGGGAGGGCGGGGCCAGCACGGGGAGGGCGGGGCACAGAGGCTGATGGCACTGAGGCAGGACACCAGGCCGGGGGCTTTGTGGCCCCCCAAGGCCTCAGCGCCACTCCCGGTGCCCCGGGGGGCTCCAGCCGTCCTGTCCTGTCCCCTCCCTCCCGCGCCGTTGCGCAGGCCTCGCTCCGGGCCTAACGCGCCGTCTGCCTTCCCTAGGACAAGACCGAGCCGGCGGCCCTCGACATTCCCATGGGTGAGTCTCACGCGTGAAGCGGATCCGGCCCCGGGCGCCCGCGGCTGGGATTCGTCCCAGGTTACCTGCCCGGAGGTGGGCCAGGCCGCGAGATAGCTGAAGAGCACGGTTACCCCCGGGAAACTGCCCAAAGCTTAACGGCAACCTCTTAGCAAGGAGCTACCCCAGACACTGGGAACTTACTCAAGTAAAGATTTAACCCAAAATGTTTATCGTGCACGAAGGAGGCGTGTAGGGGGATGGTGCAAAGATCCACGACCGTGCTGTGCGCTCTGGCACAAGCTTTAAGAGCCCTGGAGCGTCTTTACGAGGACAGGCAAAACGGGATTGATAAAGGAAACAGGGCTAAAGGGTAATTAAAATGCAAACAGGCTTCCTTCAGTCTTGCACCCAACACTTTGCATCACCTCTTTTCTCAGCTTTTTTCTCTGTAAAAAACAACTGTAGGGTTGTTTCTCCAGGTCAGCACGTGGTTATTCTCGTTTTTCAGATCGACTGACTATATCCTACTGCCGGAGCAGTGGTCCTGGTGGCCAGAATGTTAATAAAGGTATGAAAGATGTTCTCTGACTTTTAAGGAAAAATCCCAATCTTTTTGCAAGTGTAAAAGTTGTTTGTTTTGAATTGAAGAGCACTTTTGTGCCTGTTGTTAGTTTTTCATTATCATCATTACCCTCATGTTCCTTAAAACATTTTAGCACAACTTTAAAGGACTCAATGCCCAAGACCAGTGGAAGCATATTTGATACTGTTCTCCCAAAAACACTCTTAATGCAGACATTGTTGCTAAACTTGTCACTTGAAACACCATCAGTTCACCGTAATTTTTCATTAATCAAGAAACATACAACATGCCAATTGGATTCTTAAACTCTTTCCCATACAATAAACCTTCAGCTTGATTCAAATAAGGAAACTAGAAATACTTTCTCTTCTGCTGTTGCTGTTAAAGATAAGTCAGTCAGTGATGAGCAATAGCAGTAAGTCTCAGTGTCTAGAAAGGCAAATACCATGCAAGGTCTCCATAAAAATTGAGCTTCTCTTTTAGAGTGGTATGTAAAAATGTAGCAAGAGAAATTGTGATTCATCAGGAAATTGATGTCGGAATCATTGTATGTTCAAAGCCAGCTGTGAAGAGATTCAATTAACTCATAAAACTTAGCAGTATGAGCCAATGTGTTGAAATAAGAAAGTCTTTTTCCCCCCGCCCAGTGAATACAAAGGCAGAAGTTAGGTTCCACCTGGCCTCAGCAGACTGGATTCCAGAAGATGTGAGACAAAAAATGGCACTGATGGTAACTACCCTTTTTCCTCCAGCCATTGTTTAAATGTCACACTTTTAGCCTGAATGTGACAAGCATAAGTAGGTTTTGGCGATCACCTCATGTTTTTCCTTTTTTAGCACAGAAATAAGATAAACCGAGCTGGTGAGCTGATTGTGAACTCTGAAGAGAGTCGCTACCAAATGAAGAATTTGGCGATTTGTTTAGAAAAAATCAAAGTCATGGTTACAGAAGCTACTGAGAAACCTAAGGTGGTGTCTAAGGAGACTGCCCAGCAGCTCATAGCCAGGTATCTTTAACTGAAACAGCCTTTGATTTCAGAGGGATTCAGATTATCATGTTACATGATTTAGTTTGCAGCCTGCCTAAATGATCAGCTTCATCGGGGGGAAAAGGCTTACTGTCATTCTAGGAGCAGCTCTACAAATGCAGCAATAGGGTCTTTTGGTTAAAATAGTGCAGCATGGACAAAAGCTGTTCATTCCATCAGGAAGCATTTTAATGTGATTTGGTACTGGCTGTTCATCTATTTGGTCTGCTTCCCTCCCTGCCCCCCCAAAGAAAAACCAACAAAAGCCACACACATACACACACAAATCAGTGGTCCGTTGAATCTTTTTATCCATCTTCCACAGAACCTTTCCTGATGCTCTTATAAAAAGTGGAAAATCTCAGTGGGCGATGATGTCATTTAATTTTTACTGAGGGAAGATGAAGAAAGATTTGTTTACATCTGACTGTAGATCTACATTAACTGTTTTCTTAGATAACATCCCAAGAGCAGGGACTGCATTACTCTGTCTATGGACATTTTTCTGCCCATTGCATCTATATTATAGCTGTCTTCACAAACAGTTGGACACTTGAAGGTTTTCTATGCACACTAAAGAATCTTTTCATTTTGTTGTAGGGTGGAAAAAATGAACCGTGAACGACTGCGACAGAAAAAGATACACTCAAATATAAAACAGAGCAGGAGGGCAGACTTTGACTGAGAATTGCAGAGACAGAAGTCCTTGGCATACCATCTTTTGAAAGATACAATGTTGGCAACAACAGATGATACTCAACCTATGAGTTACGCTAAATAAAGCCGGTCTAAAAATGTAAATAAAAATATTCAACATCTTTTTGAACCTAATGATACACTAACAGCCTGCTCAATAGTTATTTTGCAGAAAAGTTATTGTTCATGTTTGAGAGAAACCAAATATTCAAGTTGGTCAGCCAGCTTGTTTTAAGTTTTCTCTCCTTCATCTGACTTGTTATTTCCTATGAGAGCACCCTCTGCTCCTGAACAAACGGAAGGCATTAGATTCACAGGAAAAAGGGGAAGGGTAAAAACAGTCTAACCACATATCCAAGCAGCAAATTTACTATTCACTACTTCAAGCAGTTTTCTTACATTTTAGTAAGTCAACTTTTCCTAGCAAAAGTGATGTGTCATTTCACTAAATGAATGTAAAGCCATGGCAGGAATGTTGCTGGAGGCAATTATGCAGCCAGATCTGTTAGCAAGCTTGAAGACAGAGACCATCCTGTAAGTATAGGAGGTTTCCAGCCCTTGAGATGGAGCACCATAAAACCTCTAGACTAAGTCTTGCAAGCTTCAAGAGCCCCTCATTAGTGAGCCCTATTTAAATGGAACAAAGTAGTAGTATACAGCGTCCGGTTGACAATAGACAAGATTTCACCAATACCAGAGCATTTCATTGGGGAAGTCTCATACAAAGTTTCTGAAATTAGATGTTTTTTCATTTCACCAGAGTGCCCCAGTGGCCTAATGGATAAGGCACTGGCCTTCTAAGCCAGGGATTGTGGGTTCGAGTCCCACCTGGGGTGGAGAAAATCTATAACTGCTTTAAATAAGAACAAATAAGGGCTGCCTGCACTGATTCCTTGAGTTGAGCTTTCTCAGGGTGTAATCAGGTGCCTGGTCCCCTGTGGAAGAAGGGAGCTTGAGGTTTTCCCCTCACACCAAGGTCAGGATTTACAGCTGCAAGAAGTAGTGGGCTCAGTCCCGCATCACCCCCAAAATGGGCTGGTGCAGGAATGCACATCCTGCTACTCCTGATGCCTCCTAACTTCCCTCTAGGAAAACCCTGTCCCTGCTTCCAGCCAGTGAAGGACACTGGAATTTGCATCCAAAAAAAAAAGGGAGAGGGGGAGAGTGAAAATGTGAAACCAGCTGTGACTTAAAGCCTTTAAGTCACAGCAAGAAACTCACTGGGATTTTAGGGGTTGAAAATCCAGCGTACTTTTGGAGGAACTGAATGTTTCCAATTTGACCCACCTGGAAATGCACTTCTCATGCAGACCAGCCCCCGCAGCCTGCCAGAGCCGTGCACTAGGGGCTGGGGGCCTCCACCAGGCCTGCAGCCCCCGCGCTGCAGTGACGGATAATGCACGCCGAGCCCTTCCCTCCTTCCCTCCTAGCGACCTGGAAAAGGAAAAGGATCAGCAGGTATTTTCCGCACATCAGGGAAAGCGATGCTGTTCCCCAGCATGGGCCACCCAGCTGGAAGGACAAGTTTCCCATAATCTCAGCATTTTACCCCACAAGCCAGGCACCGGGTGGGGGTCAAGTGCTGGGGATGAACTGCATGGGAGAACTGCTTTGAATCCCCCAAAGAAAAGAGTCACCCCAGATGGGACTCGAACCCACAATCCCTGGCTTAGGAGGCCAGTGCCTTATCCATTAGGCCACTGGGGCTCCATAAAAAGCTATTTCTGGCACTGTCACTTAACTCTCTGATAGCCAAATGGAAACACAAGGAGGGCTATTTCCCCTCTCCCCCATGGAGGACTGCTGGGGCTGGGCACCAGCCACGCACACCTCCCTTTCGCCACCAGCACAAAGCAAGAGGCAGCACCTTCCTCCCCCCGAAACGCTCCTTTTCTCACTTGACCGCCTAGTAAAAACGCCCGAGGGAGCCGTGGCCCTGCTCCCCCCGCAGCGCTCCGTGCGCCTTGCACGGCCGAGGCGAGCTGGGGGCGGCGAGCAGAGGCGCTGGGGGCGTCGCGGCCCGGCCCAGCCCAGGACACCGGCCGTGTGGCGCAGCGGGCAGGGCGCCAGGCCGCGGCGTGGGAATGCCAGGTTCGAGCCCCCATCAAGCGGCGCTTTTTGATGCTAGAAACCGCCCTGGTCGCCCCTGCTCTTAGCGGGAGCGGTGGCGTTTTGCTGCCGGCGCCACCCCCCCCCCCCCCGACCTCTGCACACGGGATAAAGCGCCGGGGCCGCCGTGCGAGGGACCCGGCACAAGAACGCTCCGTGCCCGGCCCCAGTGGCCTAATGGATAAGGCACTGGCCTCCTAAGCCAGGGATTGTGGGTTCGAGTCCCACCTGGGGTGACAGACGTTTTCTGCTGCCCCGGAGCGGCTGTTTCCCCCGTTGTCCGCCCACCGCGGCCGCGCAGCTCACCAGTCCGCCCGCCCCGCCGCCGCGCTTTTATCCGCCCCCGCGGCCGCCGCGCTCCGCCCCCAGCCGCAGGCCGCGTGGCGCAGCGGGTAGGGCGCCCGCCCGCGAGGCGGGAGATCAGCGGTTCGCCTCCCGCCTCCCCCGGGGACGTTCGACCGACGCAATTTTGCGGCTGCTGCCCCTGCCCAGGGGTGCAAAGAGGAGACACAAATTCCCCCCCGGGGGGGGGGGGGCTTGAATCCCAAGCCGCTTCCCTGCAGGGAGCGAAGCAGATCTTCCCCATGTTTTGCCCCACTCAGCCGGGGGGTGTTTTCTCACCCCTGGGGGTGTCATTGTCACCCCAGCGCCTGGCAGGCGGCAGTGAAATAACGCCCGAGAGTCCGCTGGGGTTTAAAACAACCACGAAGGGACTCGAACCCTCAATCTTCTGATCCGAAGTCAGACGCCTTATCCATTAGGCCACGTGGTCCCCTGTGCCCCCGCTGCGGGGACAGCGGCACGCGAGCTGGGGGTCCCGCCGGCCCCATCAGCTGGTCCCTGCGCGCCCCCCGCGCTCAGCGTCCCCCGCTGAGTCACCTCAGCTGCACCCGTCGCGTCGTTCCCCAGCGTCTGGCAGCTGTGTTATCCCAGGAACGTCCTTGTTCGTGGGCCGCCCCGACGGCGACGGCACCTTTGCCGAGCGACAACCGCGCAGGGAAGCGGTGAGGAGACACCAGGGCCCGAAAGCAGCTCCCACGCGCCGGGGACATTGAGCCGTCCTGCTCCTGCTGGCCTTGCTCAGCCGCCAACCCGTGAAAATCTCGGGGATTTAAACTAGGCGTAATTGTGTTTAATTAACCGGTGAGGGAATTGTGTTTAATTAAGGGGTGAGGGTAGTGGCCGGCGCAGCGCTGAGTCAGCAGCGCAGGGGTGACCACGTGGCCTAATGGATAAGGCGTCTGACTTCGGATCAGAAGATTGAGGGTTCGAGTCCCTTCGTGGTTGGGTGGCTCGTTTTAATGCTGGGCCCACAGAAACGGGCGGGGGACGGCTGCAGCTGGTCGCCAGGGACGCGGCAGCCCCAAGTAAAGCCTCACCACACTGCAGAGTTAGGCCTTGTCTTTCCGGAGGTTGTTTTCTTCCCTCCAGTAACCCGAGCAAGAAGTCTGGTCGCCCCTTGCCAGCCTGGAAAGCAGCTCCTGCACGAGAGGGGTTGCACGCAACCGGTTGCACAGCATTGCGGCTCCCATGTGCAATGGGTTGCACGGCATCGCGGCTCCCACAACGGGTTGCTCAGCGTTGCACCTGCGACGCCGTGCTGTGAACCACCCCCAGCCCCTTGTGCCGCTGCAGCGGGGACATCCCAGCAGGTGCAACAGCTTCTCCAGGACATGCAGAGAAAGTGCTGCACAGGGGAAGCCAAGAGATCCTCCAAAAAAAGCCCCAAGACTCATCCAAACTTATGAGGAATACCAAAAAAAGAAAATAATAATAATAATCCCACCTTCCTCCTTCCCCTTTTGTGCGCCCTGGCCCTGCCGCTTCCCGGGCAGCGGGAGGGTCGTTTCCTCCCATACCTACAAGAGCAAAGAGAAAAAAACTACTTAGAAAGAAAGTTCACTTTAGCTTTCGCTAGCCTAATAGCACCCTGACCGCAGCTACCTTTTAAGACCCATTAGCACGGGCGGCCCAGACCCTCCCAGCAGCTCTCTAACGCGGAGGCGCTCAGGGCCACGCGGGCGGCCAAACGGCACAGCCCCGCACGGCGCCGCGGTTCCCGGCGGGGGGGCAGAGCCGTCCTTACCGGCAGCGTCGGGCTGCTCCGGGAAGAGGCGCGCGAGCCCCCAGCGAGCAAGTCAACCGCAGGATAAAGCTTTAATTTTTTTTCTCTTTGCTGCGGGGCAGCGAGCGAGCAGCATTACGGCTAATGGGACGGGAGCGTGTGGAGGGGGTAGAAATGCAGCTGCATTTCCCGGCTCAGCCCTGACCCACCCCGGCCCGGCCAAGGCTGGACGAGGACCGCTGAGCGCCCGGCGGTCACGCGCTTGCCGGGACACCCTGAAAGGTCCCCGTGTCCGAGCAGGCGGCGCAGAGCCAGCGAGCTGCACGCTCCCTGCTCTGAAAAATCAGCCTTTCATGAACACCTCTAAAACCATACGTGGGAGCAGCATTTACTCAGCAACAGCCTCCTGTAAGCAGCTCTGCTCAAATCGGCCTCGCCAGCACCTTGGCTTTGTGCTGGCCTCAAGGCGCATTTCGGGGCCCTCACCTGCGTTAGGCTCCTCGGTTTCATCTGCCCTTAGGGATTAGCGATTCCTTCCCGATGAGCGACCGAACAGCACAGCCAACGCTGCCAGGTGCGAACGAGCCTCGGAGCGCTGAGGTCTGCGGCACTAAAACAAGGCGAGCGAGTGCGGGGAGGAAAGGGCACACGCAAAAGGGACCGCCACCCCAGATGGGACTCGAACCCACAATCCCTGGCTTAGGAGGCCAGTGCCTTATCCATTAGGCCACTGGGGCTGCATAGGGTGTGTTTTTGCACTGATGGGAAACGGCCCCCAAACCCAGGGTCCTTCTGAATAGCAGCAGTGTGAGAGCAGCATGCTGCGGGGACACCAAAAACACACAAAAACACGTAAAAACACACACGCACGCACACACATTCAAGCACACACACACACACACACACGCACACACAGAGCTTCCTACCTCCTGCCATCTCCTCCCCAGAGCCCCCGCTGAGCGCCAGCCCTCCTCCTCGTCCCCAGCCCCGGGCACGGTGACACTATTTCTCTTGCAGGAACAAAGACTTGGAAACAGCCTATAATCACTTCGGGCTCCCTGAAAAGGGAAACCATGGGGAAACCTGCCCTCAGAGGGGAAGATGTACGAAGCGCAAAGGGAGGGGGAGGGGAGCGTTTAAAAAAAAAAGAAAGAAAAAAAAAAAAAGGAAAAGAAAAAGCCAGCCGACCACGAAGGGACTCGAACCCTCAATCTTCTGATCCGAAGTCAGACGCCTTATCCATTAGGCCACGCGGTCACTTATGCTGCATCTTCTGCAGATGCTGCTGAATCGCAGCATCACTTGCACCTGTCTGGATTTGCCCCCCAGCAGAGACCCCAGCCCTGTCCCTGCTCCTCACTCCCATCCCAGGTCCCCAGCCCCGTCACAGGTCCCCAGTCCCATCCCCGCTCCCCCAGACACCGGCTGCTCTGCCGAGGCACCAGCGCTGCAGCACCCGGCTCGCTGGGGCCACGGTGGGGTGCAAAGTGGGAATCTGGGAAGATGTGGCCGGGGAAGGACTGGCCATTGCTGCAGATGGGCAGCTGTGGGGAAATCAAGCATGAGCCTTGCCGGCTGCAATTGCTGGACCCAGGGCAACCAGGGATCAGGTGCTTTGCAGGGGCAGAGGCAGAAGGAGGGTGGGTGCTCTGCAGGGAGAGCTCCCCCTGAGCATCCAGGTCATCCCATCTCCTTGCCCTGCCCCACAAGCACCAGCCAAATTCAACGTCCCCCTCTCCTCTGTTCTTGGCTGCTCTTCTCCCAAAGCCACAGCTGCGGTGTGGGGGCTGCCGGTCTGGGTTTATATTTTCAGGGTGAACCCACAGCTATCAGAGAGCCTCCACTCCTGGGCAGCAGTGTGTGCATAGCAGCGTGAAGCCAGGAGGGATCTGCAAGTCAGACGGTGGAAGCTGGGGAGGGTTGGGGGTCCCCCGCAGAGAGGGGTGACGGACAAGACCAGGGCAACATGGAGAAGGAGAACAGGGAATGCCTGTGCCCTGTTTCTCATTGCTTGGGGGCTGGGGGATGGAAAGCTGCTGAAAACACCCCAGGGCACACTGCAACGGGAGGGACATGTGTGTGCGGTACAGTCGAGGACCTTGCTGCAGATACCAAAAATTTACTGAGGTTCAAAGGGCAATGGGGCAAATCCACAGAATCACAGCCCAGTCCACACACGTCTCACCAGCTGCTGGCAAACATAAGGGACTTCTGGAGGCCAACCCGCCTCGAGCACCACTCTGCGGGGTCACCGTTGTCCCACCTCCAGCAACGCTGCCACCCACCAGCTCCTACCACAAACACAGCCCTCTAGCCCCATCACACAGGTCATCCCCTCCTTTCCCCCGACCCATAAGCTCCCCCCATCCCTCCACCTCCTATCTCAGACACAACGCTTAAGTGCCAGCTACAGTGTCCCACCAGCATGAGACTGTCCAAGTACACATGAGTTGGAGCCATTCCCTCCTAAGGGAACCACCACTTTAAGCACCTGGAAGGAAACTGGCCTCTCCTCTGCCTCCCCAGGAGCCCAGCATGCCGCTGCAGCCCTCTCAGCCATATAAACGAGACAAGATTTGCTCTTGCGTGGCTCCGGCTCATGGCTTTTTCTTCGTGGAGCTGAGTGCTTCCTTTTCCTCTCCCTCAAATTCTTGTAAGTTTTTTAATGACATTATTTTTACCTTACCACAACAAAAGGCTGCTCCCAAGAGCCAGCTGAGTGCATCAAACCATTAGCAAATTCTTTTTCCAGTGAAAATAAATACATTAAAAAATCTAGCTTTTGTTTGCAAAATTGCCATCCTTCATTAATAAATATCAAATAACCATCTATGTAATAAATGACGCATCTTAGAAACTGTTTATAAGATGCACAGTACCGCTTACACCCTTATTCAGAAGCAGAAGAAGATGCAGCGAGCTTTTATAGCTATCCTCACCCTTTCTCTTGGGACAGGTAAGCGCATTAGAAAAAACTTTGCCAAATTCTGTTCTTGCCTAAGTGAAATGGGATTTTCCTCTGCTTATGATTGTTTTCATATCCACAGCTCCATACCCTTTCCTTGTTAATACATGTCTCTCCCACAGGCTAGTCCTTTTCTGACTAGGTGGATTTTATTTTAGCAGGGGCTGCCCCCAAGTATGTTTGTACGTACTACGATGTAATTAAGCACCTGAACGTTTCCTCTTCTGACAAGTTGAATACACATGTGCTGCCAAAGAGAAACTGGAAGGAGCCTCTGGAAGTGAAGGTGGATTTTATGCTGATAGCTATTCTCTCTGTGGTAAGGAAGCAAGAACCGCTGTTGAGTCTTTATAAGAGAAAGCTCTGTGCAGTTGCTAGATTGGATGGAGCTGCTGGTTTTCCTAGAGGGGCCAAGTCATGCGAGGCCGCGGGTGTGAGAATCAGCCCCTACCATTTTCTCATCAGCCTTCTGCTGTTCGCAAGCATTTTTGGAGGGGCTAGAATATTTCACTCCATCTATTTCTAGAAAAAAGCTTTGAAGCAGGCCCAGACAAGCAGCCCATTTTATACCAGGCTCTAGAAACAAGCATATTGAGTCCCTCTGGGTCCCAGAAATAGCCATAAACCAAGCCTTAACTGAGCAATTTGGACAGGATTGCAGGGCACTGGCATGTCAATGTTAATGACCATTTATTGTTTTCAAACTCTTGGTTCTTATGCTCCCATTTTCCTGCTCAGTCGTAGCACCAAGATCTCCAGCTCTCCTCCTGAGCCGTTTCTACAATCTGTGCTGTCCACTGAGCAGTGACAGCTTCTGAGCTCTGCATCGCGTTTACCTAAGGAAATCAGCTAAATATCTTGCATGTTGTTTCTTTTCTTTAGGTTGAAAAGCTCCAGACTGTCAGTTTTTACTTCGTGTTGAACTTGGTAGGTTCTTTGAAACCATTTCTGTCCTGTGACAACCAGCATGATTGCTGGTGCTGAGCCCAGCCCTCACTTCTCTCCTGCAATTTCTTCCCCCAGGAGTGGATGAACACTTTAGTGACCTGGGACCCGCAGGATTTCTGTAACATTTCCAAAGTTGTCCTGCCACTGGATACGTACTGGGCCCCCCCAGTCTTCATTTTAGAAGTGTAGGTTCGCATTTCATTTTTATCTGCTGGCTTAAGAGAAACGCAATGGGTGAAAACTTTTTATGGTATTGCAGGAAACAGGACAAATTTATTTGATTAAAGGCTATTCCCATGAGCTAACTCTAACTCGCAATAACAGGGACCGCAGTTTAGACACAGCACTTTGTGGCTCTGTAATGCTGTAACATCTCCAGAAATGCCACATATGGGCTACAGCGAAAGCTGAGGAAGCAGAGAGCAGCAATGTAGTGGGATGAAATTACCTTTAGCATTTTTTTAGAAGGTGCAGAATAGACTGTTCTGGATCTGACAGAGAGTTGGGAGCAGCTGCTGACCCTTTGGGTGTGGGGGGGGAGGAAGGGGAAGCCCTGCAGCGCAGCAGAGAGCCGAGCAACGAGCCTTTGCCGCAGGCAAGAGTGGGAAGGAAAGGGGAGAGCAAGGAGTTTCCGTAGGAGGTGCAGGGGGAGCAAAGCAGCTGCCCCACGTGTGAGCTGTGCAGATTCAGCTACTGCAAACCTTAGTGCAGAGGCACTTACCAGCCCTTCTCCAGGCCCCACATCTCCTCCCCTCGTTGCCCTCCTGCTACACGTCGCGGCTGGGTGACCACGCAGAGCAACCCCAACGGGACGCTTACAGCCCAAGCTTTTGCCGATTGAGGAGCGTTGCAGCACCTTGGAGCTATGATGCTCTTCACCCCTTGATTCCTCCAGAGTCAACGAACAGAAGTCGAACAAACTGGAGTACTCGGATGTCACGCACAATGGCAGCTTCAACACAAGCTTGACCTTCCAGGTTACCACCATGTGCAGCTTGAAGATCCTCAAGTTTCCGTTTGACACCCAGACGTGCAACATTAGCCTGGCTTCATTTCTCTATCCAGGTATGGTGGCAAGCTACGTTTTATCACAACGGGGCTGTATTTGTGGGAGGAAGCATAGATGAGATGAACCTTGGTTACCACCTCGGTTCCTCGGCAGCACCACATGCTTGCGTTTGGTTACGGAGGTTGAGGTCATGGAGCACCAGGGCAAATGAGCTAGAACAGTCATGGCATTTTGGCACCTCTCCCAGCGATGTTGCTGGAAGCATCTAGGCTGTGCCCTGGCAAGTCTTCCTCCTGGTACTGGTCCGCCTTACCAAGTGACTAGATGGGCTTATTGCAACAAGAGTGCTTGATCACACAGGACTTCACAGCACTGATCTTTACACATACCCAAAAACCATGAAAACTAGAGGAAATTAAGGACAGAATTTCAGGGAGCCAAATCTGCCCATCAGAGTTACTCCCACCAAGAAGGGCTGAAAAACAAGCTGAGGTGACATGGAAACCTCCAGCTCCCATTCACAAAGGATAACTGTCTTAATTCACCAGGGACTCCCTCTGATCCACAGCCCTAGAGGTCCCGGTCAAGTGCCTTCACTGGAGTCCTTTTAAATTTCTCTGATAAGCTGTGAAATGAACCCCAGCAGTGCAAGAACCATTGCCTTTCCCCATCTACACACACCTCTGGTTGGGAGGGAAAAGGGAGAGGAAATAACTGACCTCTGATAGAACTCTGAACTGCTGCAACATCTCTCCTTCTCTCCCATCTGCCCAAGCAGTAACGGACCTTGTCATGACGCTGAGACGGACACCAGCTGAGATGAAGAAAAGCAGCCAGACTTACTTCCTAACTGACGGAGAATGGAAGTTTACCAACCTGAGCACCATCGAATATGTAGAAGAGATGGATGATTCACAATTCTCTGTGGTGACCTATATGGTACAGCAGTACTTTCATGTTATATTGCACTGATTTGGAAAAAAAAAAAAAAAAAAAAAAAAAAAAAACACGAGAAAACATTGCCCGAAGATGAAAGCAGTTGATTTTTTTTAAACGCAAGGGACATTTTGTCCATTGTAACAAGTAACATCCACAGAGAGTTTTGTAAGTCTGAAACACCTGATTAGTTTTGTGACTGAAAAAATGAGATTTTCTCTGCCTGGACCTCAAAGCCATCCCAGGGCTGCTCCCTGCTGCCATCACAGAGGCCAAGCTAACAACCCCAGCCAGACCCAGCTGAGTCCCACCAGAGGCACACAACTGAGTCTGTTCCTTGCTCCCATCCTGGCAGAGCTCATTGGATGAGGGTCCTAATTGCCTTTCCCTAAACGAGGCTCACCAACAAGGCTTGCTGCCCTATATTATCATGCCCAAATCTCACCAGCAGGTACCTGAAAAGGGATCAGACAGTTGAGAGCACATGTACTTTAGAGCCACACTTAGAAATGATGCCTAGAGAATTCAGGGCTCTGCCACGCGGTAAATCCAGGATGCGTCCAGCTTGCTGCCCCCATGCTGCGAAGCTGAGGTGTCCAGAACCTCTCAGACCCACTGGCTGCTCTACGCTCCATTTGTGCCCCGACAGTCAGATATCTCAAACCTTTAACTCTGGATCAAAACATCCAGACAAAAAAAAAAAAAAGTGGTGGCAGCTAGTGGGTGGCAGAGTCTGCTGTCCTACCTTGCCAAGGAGGAAGAGGAAGGAGCCAACAACACAGACATATTTCTTTCAGGCTGCAACACAGAAACAGAGCAAGTGTTGAAGCAACTCCAAGGGCCTTTCTAGAGGGCAGGGGGAAAGGTTTATCTCTGCGTTGAGCTGACAGAGATATCCCAGGCCTTATACCATGAAGATCAGCGTCCACCCAACCCAGTGCATTATCTTTTGCTTACTTAAATTTTGCCCATCTTCTTTTGCAGATTTCCATGGAGAGACGACCCATTCTGTATGTTCTGAACCTGATCCTCCCAACGTGTGCCCTGTACCTGCTGGATATGGCTGTGCTGTTTGGACCCAGCTGTCTCGAGGAAAAAATCAATTTCCAGATTGCCATCATCCTTGGCAGTTCCATGTTGGCTGTGATTCTCAACAACATCCTTCCAACTTCCTCCGATGAACCACCCTTAATAGGTACTCATCTTTACTGAATAAAAACTAACTGATTTTAACTCAGGTACCAACTTTAAGGAAGGTAGTAAGGCATTTATGTACATACATTCATGAACACTGAAGTCATGAACAGCTAAGTTTTATCAGCTTGCTGGAGACAGAAATTTCCTCCTCCACCATCAGGCAACTGAGCACAGACAATACTATAGATTAAAAGAAAATTATGCCAATTCTCAAGTGCTTTCTTTACTTTCGTATTGTTTTGCAGTGGTATTTTTCCTAGGCACCTTCCTGCTAATGATCATGGCTGTATTAGACACCCTTTTCCTGTTGTATCATCAGCACAACTTAGGCAAGGCTCCCAGAAGCCTCCAAAAAGGTAAAGTCACTAATAATCTCTTAAACAAGCAGATTAGGTTACCTGCACTTCATGGCAGGTTCCTTTGGGCGAGGGCAGGTTTTCTCAGGGCAACCAGTGCCCCAAACAGTATCAGTCTTGGTACCCACCCCCTAACCCCCTATATTGACATTTGCCCTTTGCAGATGCATGCACTGAGACAGCAATGAAAGACATGAGCAGCCAGACCACAAACTACCTTGAAAAGGAAAGCACAGAACCGCTTAACGTTCCCAAGACCCAGGAAAAAGGGCAGCAAACCAGGCGCTGCTGTGCACCACAGCAGCAGGACCCAGTTCTGCCAGTTCTGGAGAAGGTGCTTCTCTACGGTCACTTCGTCTTGTCACTGTTGTTTTTTATTATTGTTTTTGTAAAATGGAGCAGTTAGAGACCAGCTCTCTCCCCTGCTCATTCAGTTTGCCTCCATCTTATTGCTTCTACTCCTTCCGCTGCAAATTTTTTTCCTGCTTGATTCATAGAGCTGCAACTGTTGTAGCCACCTAAATTAAGAAAAACAGGCCATAAGACCTGCAGGGTAAGTGCTTTATACTCTAGTTCAGTAAAACTATACATACTCTTAAAAATCATTTGTGGGCTAGCAAGGTATTTGAATAAAAGAATGGTGGAATTGGGGGAAAAGACCTTCATTCCATCTGACCGGAATTCTTACCACAAACGTGACGATTTGCCCTTTATGACAATCAGAAAAGGGAGTTAAGGCAGTTCTTCTCTTATGGAAATGTTTCAGTTTTGGGAAATGTGTTTAAGAACTCCACCTATTTGAAATAAAAAAATAGATGCAAGTCTGAAGCGTTTGTCCCATTGCTTCTATGAGTTTCAGTGAGCTCTACATCATTCAAAGTCCAGGACAGAGAATAAGCAGTTCACCAGAATTAAAGAGGTAATACTTCGGATGTTTAAAAAAAAAAAAAAAAAAAAAAAATCAAACTTCAGAACCTATATGGTTCAAGACCTCTCAACTCCTTCAACCAGTGTTCATAACATTTATACAGTGATCTTTCAGATGAAGAACTCATTTTACAATTGGTTGCACCTACTCCATCACAAGCTACCTAGAAAACAGCCCTACACCACTGCTTGTAAAACTACTGTGACTATCTCCCACTGTGTAGTAGATCACCACTAAACACAACCTGGTGTCATGAAAGGCAGTGCAAGTCCATCTTCTGAACAACTTACTTACCTGCAGACGCAGAGTAACTACATTCCCTGTACTGTGTGGTTACAGAGGTGAACAGTTGATTTATCTGCATTACAGAAGATGCAGTGGGACTCAGGTTTATTGTCAAGTTAGCCAGAATCTTGGTACTTGCTACAAAAGCAAGCTAAAAAGAAAAGAAAGACCAAGAAAACTAGATTCTTTGCATGTCTATAAATATATATATTGTTCCATGTTTCTCAAAACCTTGCAACCCTGTGACTAAGATCTAACCCATCAGACAGGAAGGAAAGCACTTTATTTAAAAGATTCTAGAATCTGGCAGTCATTAGATAAACTGCTTCCAGACAACTTTACAGATCAGCAATTGGTTTGTGTGGCCAGTATGGATACTTCTCCTTGTCCAGTCTGGTTTCAGGGAAGGCTTCATGCAAGTCTTCAAATGTCATCTGTTCAAAGGGAATCATGCTTCTGAGCTTCTGAAGCTTGAAACAGGAGCAGAGAAAAACATGTTACAAGCCAGTTGTCAGCAAGAAAGACTAAAACACACAAGTAAGAACAAGGTCTTTGCCAAGCTGGGTTAAAGAGGATATTCACTGAGCAAAGTCCAGACTTACCTCCTGCTCATACTGGGCAATACGAGCTTTGGAAGCCTGCACATATTCAGCAGTGCTCTTTGCCTGCAGGAAAGCAGAGGCCATGGTGAATATGCTTATGGTAAAGACAGTGAGCTGCAGTGAACCTGCCACCCCTTGTTTTAAGTTTGCATCGACTGGTATCGTTACAATAGAGAAGTGGGCAGAATCTTGATCAAATCCCAAATAGCCAAACCTTCCCAAGTGCGGAGATCCTGTTGCTTAGCCAAAAGCCAGAGATATGTACAAAAATCAGAGCAATGCTCTATCTCAGACTGCCCTGCCTTCCAAAAGCAGATGCACATACAGAAAATACCTTCTCTCTCAGCCCCTCCCATCTTCACAGAAGTCAGAGACAACCCCGGCATTAGGGAACAGTTTAAACACTTACAGCTTCCTGTTCTTGGGCATCAATTTTGGCAGTTTGTGTATCCACCGGCTCAGGAACCTTTAGTGAACTGAACTGTAAATTGAAAGAGAAATTTCCAAGCAGTTTGCGTTATTGAAATAATCTTTCACATCAGACTACTTTTCCCTAGCAGCAGAGTAGTATTGCTTCCTTCCTAGGATATGATCACAACAATGTAAGTTACTAGACTTTCTAAACCTGATCAGAGCAGCTCAAATGTGTACTTCAGAAAGAGCATTGCTTTAAGCTCTCAGTTGAGCAATCTATTCTATACTGCATACCATCACCAGGACACAAGGAAGCAAGAAAGTCTGATATCAAAAATCTATCATTTCACAGACTTATTTCCCCCCCGAGACAAGTTCCCAGATCCATCTGAGGTCAGCGGATCCTTCCAGCCTTGCAGGAGCCAATTCTCATCCTGCCGATGGCACCACGTGACCTTCAGCAAAAGCCCTGTGCCTTCTTTCCAACTCCTGTTTTTATAGATGATGGCAGCCCTTGCAGGCATCAGTTAGCTTTACACACTTCAGGGTGTGCAGAGCCATATTCGTGACCTTCTCCCATTCAGTACGCTAGACAAATACTTTAAATATTTGCTTCAAGACAGTCCCTGAATTCACTCCCACAGCCAACGGAATTTAGGAGGTTTTGCTTCATCAGCTTTCTCACTGTACAGTGCCACAGGATTCACCCTGAAGGATGGTCCTGAAATGACCTTCTCAAGGTTAGCTACACAAATCTGCAGAATATAAAGCAGGAGCAGCTGCCCACCAAAAGCAAACAAAAAACCCATTCTCAACACCAAATACGTTCCCTATTAACGAGAGCAACACAAAACTGAGAAAGATACCTTCTTCTGAAACTCATCCACCATGCCAGCTTTAGCAACAGTAGCCTTGTAATAAGCCCAGTCGATAGCCGGGGGTTTCTCTGGCAGGGAGGCCAACCTATAAAGACAAAGGGCAGCAGTCACCACCAGCTCCTGAAGAGACCTTTCACTCTGTGCCACAGTTACTCTCCAGAGCATCAACAGAGCCTGCTAAGTTGAACTGTAAATCTCTTCAGATCCCTCATTAACAAGAACCGGTGAACTGATTCCGCAAACCCCTGTCCTTGAAACAGACTTTTTATACAGACAAGAAAAATTCAGCCTACAGCCCTGCTCCACTTCTAATCACCAATGATTATAGCATCTCTCAATACAGCCTTCTAAGAAAAGATTAGGCAGTTTTCAGGGTACTGAATTAGAGACAACCAACAACATTAACTGCAATAGCCAAAAAAAATTGCATAAAGCATTCCAGAAGACTCATTAATTTGCACACCATTCGACAGAACAGCAAAGCTTTCCAAAAGCTTTTTCTGACACACTGAAGCAACCTGATTTCGTAGGACTGTTTTTTCACATTGCAGTGATTGCTTTACTCTGCAGAAGATCAAGTAAAGAAGATCTGCCAAGAAAACTTCCATCTCCATCTTGGAGGTGACCTGTTTTAATGACTCTCAGAACAGTTTTGCAGCACTGCAATTAATGGCATCGGTTCAAGCCAGTACCGCAAAGCCTGAACAGTTCATCTGAAGGGTCAAAGCACTGAACGCATGGACAGATGCTCACCGAGCCGAGAGTGCATCGCTGCGGGTTTTCAGGGCGTTGAACATGGCTCTCTGGTTCGAGGGCACCCTCTCTGAGAAGGCCGCCCAGTCAATGGCCTTGATAGCAGCTCTGCGGCCTGCCATGATGTCCGGGCTGCACCAAGAGGAGATCACACCAGGTGGGTTATGCCGGGCAGTACACGCTGCTAAACCACAGGGCCGCAGAGAGCGGCTCCCACAGCTTCCCGCCTCGCTGTGCTGGGAGCCACACTGCCTTAAGGGCACCGAGCCAGGCCCTGCCCAGCCACCCCGGGGAGCAGCCTGGGGCAGCAAGATGCAGGGGCACCGCTCCCGAGAACTGGACCGCGCCGGGGTCCCCAGCCCGACTGCCCCGGGGGTCTCAGATGCTTTTCCCCACCCCAGGCACCCCCAGGGCCCCGAATCCTCCCTCCCCGGTACCCCCAGGGCCTAGAGCCCCCCCCCCAAGCCGACAACCTCCCTCCGCCCCCCCGCACAGGCCCCATAACTCATCTGCGCCACAGACCCTATGGCCCATCCGCCCATCCAGCCCGATGGCCTGTGTCCGCCCTCGGCTCCCCCAGTCCTAAGGCCTGTTCCCCCCCACCCTGGCTCCCCCTCGCCGGCTCTACAGCCTGTCCCCCCGGCCCGGCCCGGCCCGGCCGTTGCCCCGCTCTCACCTTCACTGACCGCCACAACCGTCGTCCTGCGGCTAACGCGAGCGCCGCCGGAAGTCCCGCCCACACCAGCCAATCAGAGGGCAGCTTCACCCCCCCACGGAAGGCTTCTCTTCCCCTCTTCCGCCCTCTCCGCCCCGCCTCCCGGAAGTGCTGCCCTGCGCCGCGCCCCCGCCGGTTGCCGGTTCTTTCCCGCCCGCCGCGACCCGGCATCGCGGGGCGGCGGTTGTTGCGCAGCTCTGTTCCCTGAGGCTGCCGGCTGCTCGCCCTCCCCTCCACCGGCCGCGCTGTCACCGCTGCCGGCGGCCCCGCCCCGCCGCCCCTGCTGCCCCGGAAGCGCTCGGCGCGCCGGAAGCGCCGCGGGGCGGGGCGGGGGCGGCGCTGGGCCCAGGGCGGTGATGGCGGCCCGGGGGCGCTGCCCGCGCCGCTGAGCGAGGCCGCCGGGGCCACCATGGCAGAGCTGGCGGCGGCGGCGGACGGGCTGCCGCGGGGCCGCACGCCCAGCCCGGGGCCGGGGGGGGGCCCGGGGCCGCCCAGCCCGCGCTCGACCGCCGCGGCCGGCTCCGGCGGGGGCCTGTCGCCGCCCGGCGCGGCCCGGCCGCCCGCCGCCTCCAAGTGGGTGCGCCTCAACGTGGGCGGCACGTACTTCGTGAGCACCCGGCAGACGCTGTGCCGCGAGCCCAAGTCCTTCCTGTGCCGCCTCTGCTGCCAGGACGGGCCCGAGCTCGGCTCCGACAAGGTGAGGCCGCGCCGGGGCTCCGGCCCCCCGCCCCGGGCCGGCCTGGCCTCGGGCCCGCGCGGCGCCCGCCCCTGCCGGCGCCGGCCTGGCCCCCGGGGGCAGCACCCCCGGCTCACTGCGGGGCGCGGAGGGTCGCCCCCCCCCCCCCCCGGGGGCCCGGTGTCCCCGGGCAGCACCACCCGGCCCCGCTGCATGGCCGGGGGCAGCCCCGAGCCCGGTGTGCGTGGGGCGACCATCTTCTGATCCTGCGGCCTGTCTGGGATGGCCCCCACAGCTTCCCCTGACCCCATTGCGTGGCCGGGTGGTGGCCCTGATTCCCAGTGTCTCTGGGGCCAGCAGCCCCTGATCCCCCTGCATGGTCGGGATGGCCCCCACAGCATCCCCTGACCCCACTGCATGGCCGGGTGGTGGCCCCGGTTCCCGGTGTCTCTAGGGCCAGCATCCCTGATCCCCCTGCATGGCCAGGATGGTCCCCATGGCATCCCTTGACCCTGTTGCACAGTCAGCATGGTGGCCCTAGTTCCCAGGCCAATGTCCTCCAACTCTGTTGCATGGCCAGCAGGGCCCCCGTGGCAGCCCCTGAGCCCGCAGTGTGAGTAGATTGGTCCCCACAGCAGCTCCAATTCCCACTATCCCCAGGGCCAATGCCCCAACCCCTGTGTGGGCAGGATGGGGGGGCGGCACTGCTTCTGACCAGGATGGGTCTCGCCCCTCCCCCCTGGGACAGGGACACAGGTTGCTCTGACACATAACATCTCCTCGTCCTTCGCAGGCCATCACGTGGCCACAGCTCTGACAGCATCCCCGAGAATGGGAGTGGGAGACTTTCATCATCTCCATAGCTTCCCACTGTAGCTGTAACACCCCAGTGCTGCAGATACCAGTTCTGTCCTCCACCTCCCTCTCTGGCATGACGTTCCTCTAGAAGCAAACCAACACCTTCCCACAGCGATTACTTATAGCAGAAAGTAAATTAGAAAGAAACTTTTCTAGAAACAGGAACTGTAATGATTTCTCACCCTGGGGATGAGAAATAGCTGTCCTTTCCAGCTGAGTGACAGCTCACCCGTATGGTTTCTTTATATTCTGTTTTGCTCTCTCATGAAAGACAGCAGTGCATGTTCTTTACTTTGGATGATAGTTTTGGAGTCGCTGCAATTTATCATCAGGATTTTGCAAACACATAGTTGTGCATGTAATTGTAGCTTTTCTATAGGAGCCACCGTACAGGATTTTGTAAATCATTTGTAGATAGACTGGACTGATACTTGTTTAGGTCTCTTCCCACTCAGATAAGATTTTAATCAGAAGTTAAATCCTGCTTGTGATCAAAATAACATTCCCCACATCAGTTAGTGACTAGAGGAGATGACATTTCAGAAGACCCTACAGGTTTTTGTTGTTTCAAACAGACTGCTTTGGCAGGACATACATTGCTTTAAAAATAATATAAGGAAGTGATGTGAAAGACTTCCGTACAGTGTTTGTCAGCACTTCAGAGCTGATTCAAGAGATGCTTTTGGTTGCGAGTTGTTGATTATTTGATGACAATAATTGTTGCGTGCCAGCCTGTCAGGGATGCTTCAGAGAGAAGGCCCGTGTGTTGCAATGTGCATTTTCAGTAGTAGAAAATAAAGAGCTGCTTTAACTGTCAGAGGCTGTTAGCCCAGACTGGAAATCCAAATGCTGTCCTAAGGAGATGTAAACTTTTCCACCTTTTGCAGTGAGATTTTATTTTTAAGTTTTTCTTAATTTTCTCAGAGAGTCTCCTTCTAATTGAACTAGTTTGGAAAACAAATACAAGACAAGCCTTCTGGCTTTTGTTTTTTATTACTGCGGTGAAGAAAAACTGCCAAGTCTTGCTCTTCTCTAAATATATCTAAACTGCTTCTAGAAGTGCTTAGTTTGAGGCATCTGCCAGCATTAGTGAGCTGCAACATTTGCAGTTTAGTTCACATACTGAGTGGGGAAACAAAAAAGGCTGGTTTAAGCATGGTGTCACTAGTGCATCCTTTTTTTTGCCTTAATTCATGTTCTCACAGAGAAACTGTTCAGTTTATCATTTTCAACTTTTTTTTCCCCCTCCTGGTACTGATTAACCAGGATGAGACAGGGGCATATCTCATCGATAGAGATCCCACATATTTTGGTCCGATACTGAACTACCTCCGACATGGGAAACTTATCATAAACAAGGAGCTTGCAGAAGAAGGTAAGGAAAAACACAGAGGAAGAGCTGCATGCGCTGTTTAATAGAGGCGTCTGACAGCCATTATCAGAGACTCATCCGAGTGCATGGGGTTCCTGATGTGGCAATATGCAAATGTGTGCACAAGCTACATTTGCAAGTAGTGCTGTTTACTGTTAGTTTCCCAGAAGGATGCTCACTAATGGGGACTAAATCATTAGATTCTGCACAGTCCTGGAAGCAGAGGCCTCCAGCTTGTAACACAAGCCATCACTGTTGTGCTTAGCAAAAGATCTGCTAGATGATATCTCTTTTCCCCTCCCCAGACTGCAGTCCTCTATAGCAAGAGGCTTTGGTGACTTTCCGCTTAATGGGACTGAGAGAACAATGCAGAGGTTGTACCACAAAGTTTTGGATAGTCCCATGGAAAGCGGAATAATCTTTCTGAAATATCCCATAGATCACAAAAGGAAGTGACAGCTAATTGAATACAGATCATTTTCTCTCAGCCCAGGTGGGTGAGATCAGTGGCACAGTTTATTTGGTATCCAGGGACTGTCTCATATCTGGGCTGGATTTGGAGTCAGTAGCAGGTGTATCCCTGTAGCAAAATCATCTTCATTCTACATTGTATGCTAACAGAATTTGTCTCTGGTTTTGGTTCCTTTCTTAGGGGTACTGGAAGAAGCTGAGTTTTACAATATCGCATCTCTTGTGCGGCTGGTGAAGGAGCGGATACGAGATAACGAGAACAGAACCTCTCAAGTAATGCACATAAAAATTGGAGTTATGAAATCATTCATTTTCAGCAGTATAGTAGAAGGACACGTATTGCTATAGGAAGCATTTATTTCTAGTAGCAGTTCTTCAGTTTTGTTTTAAGCAATGGGAATCAGTACTTCTAAGTGGATCCAAGGCACAGCTAAGAAAGGATATCCACTGTGGTTTTATAAGCGCAGGCCATTGAGTCGTCTTTTCCGTATTGCAGGGAGGGCAATGAACAGTTAAATGAAAGGGTTCAGGGAGCAAAGATGGGTAATTTAAAGAAAAACATGCTGCTTTGGGAGGTAAAGACTAGTTCAACAATCCGGCTGATGTGAGATATCACGGGTGGGTCACTCCTACTCAGAGAACAGATTCCTCACCGGGCTTTTCATTTGCTTTGTGGTTGGCAGGGAAGTGAACAGGTGCTGGAGTGGCAGGGACATTCTGCAATCTGCAGATGTTGTGTTGAGTTTTCCTATTATGATTAGGCATAACTCTTCCTTCTCCAGACCATTTTCTTCACTTTATATCTTTGTGCAATTTTTCCTCATTGCTGCTAAGCTGATATTAACAACAGCACAGTAGATTGAATTTCAGAAGAGAAACATTTTCAAAAAACAGTAAATAGCTTTGAAAGCCAAAGGAGATTTTGTTTCAGTGGCACTTAAGTCTGTAGAAGCTTTTGAGAGATGTGTACCCAGCTTACGTACCTGTTTTAGAATCAGTTGGATGGTTGGAAGGAAGGAAATGTCAAATTCTGCGGCATTCAGATTTCTCAGATAATGACAAAATAGAACAGAAGACCCCCTGAGAGGCTCATTAATTTCCTATCTTGATACTAGTTCAAGAATCATTAAATTCCTGATTGTTTTTATTCTCCATGCTGTAGGGACCTGTGAAGCACGTGTACAGAGTCCTGCAATGCCAAGAGGAAGAGCTCACACAGATGGTGTCCACTATGTCCGATGGGTGGAAATTTGAACAGGTACTGTTACCAAAGAGCATGTCTCTGGCCAACAGCAGAATCCCTTTGAAAGCAGCGTATGGAATAAGCTGAGATTGCTGTTTCATTGCGCTTCACGCTGCTCTTTTCTGAATAAGCAGTCTGAATTGAGCAACAGTCCATTTATGTAGAAAAACTGGCAGGGAAATACAGAAGTCACTCAGACGCCTTCAGGAGATATTTCATTTTCTCTCAGGACTTTTTATATTCTTGTCAAATCCCAGAGTACAACAGTTTTATCCAGGAGAATTAGGGGAGCCATGAAGAAACACATGACTTTTCACAGAGCTCAAAGGCATGACTTCTGCCTCTCCTAAAGAGGTGTTGAGTGACATGAGAAATACCCTTCCTGCAGATGCCTTTGTAATGCTGCCAGTTTCAAGGCTAGGTGTCAGTGAAGTTGCATATGGCATTAGTTCCAGATTTAGTTTCTGGAATCAAATACAGTCCTCTTGTTTAGGAGGACAGAGAACTGGAAACCAGCTGGCTTGTGTGTCTGTGCTATATTAAGAAACTGCAGAACAGGCTCTATGGATTACAGCTCTGCCACCTTCCCAGTGAGTCCAGCTGCAGTACAAGTGGATTCTGTGGGAAATGTGCTGACACCAAATGTTTCATAGGATTAGCAACAGCACAGATTCTTCACTTTTCACTTGGGTCACTTGTTCAGCTACAGCTCTGTTCTGTAATGCCTGAAAACTCCTATTGCATAGTGGAGAGAGAGCAAAAAACTCTTGCCCCCTGAGCCAGCTAGTGAAACTTTCAGATGACTGAGAGCTGCTAGCTGCTTTATGGAAATGCTGTTTACCAACATGCAGTTTTGCTTTCCAGAAGTTTACTTAACAGCTGCTGTCTTCGACACCAGCACATATACCCCCCAGCCAAAATCAAAGAGCTATAAGGCAGTGACCTACCCAGGAATCTGCACCCTCACCTCTTCCCTAGTCTTGCTTTTCAAATCTATAACTAACTGTAGGGTCAAGATACTAGTTATAAGCAAATGCTAGTATTTCTAGTACAAATAGTAATCCCTTCCTTTTCCCTCCCTCTGCCATCGCCAGTCTTTGAGGTCCCTGCCAGCCTCCTTCCTCTTGTACACAGCAGGCACCAGGAGGATATCCTGTACATCCCATTCCAGCATGCTCCTGCTATCAGGATCCTGTTCTTGCCCCCTCCCCGGGACTTCCATTCAGCTCAAACACCCCAAAAGGCAGCAAGTCTAACCAGGGCTAAACATTGCTCAGCAGTACAGCCTCTCCAGCTCTGTGATGGTCCAAGCTGGATCACAGGGAAGAAAACAGCAATGGTACTACACTACAGCAAGGGGGTATGTCCCACACTGAAGTGGGCACTGCAAGGAGACATATTTTAGCTGCAGCCTGTTGTCAAGGCCTTTCCCCAAATGTGCAACTCAGCATGGCTTCTACCCCCTTCCAGAAGTCAAATTACTTTGCAGGCTGAGATATGCTAGGAAACCTGCTAACATGCCATGTAACAGGGACAAAAAGCCTATTGCTGAATCTTAGCCTGGACACCAGTGATTGAACAGCACTGAAATTCCCTTAGCAAGCTCTCTCTGGATCCAATCACATCACAAAATTAAAAAGACAGTGGTTCAGAAACCTGTAGGAAAGCTAGAAGTGGTAAGAGCTGTTGCAGCTTCATTACCTCTGTCAGGCGTGAGTCGCCAGAGGAATATGTAGCTTTTCAGATTCTCTGCCTTGTAGCACCGAGTCCTGCATAAGTTCAGGACAGAATAGAAATTTGTTATCTCGAAAGGAAATCCACTCTCCTGTATACCTACATTTCACTCTAATAGCTTTCCAGCCTATTTTCATCAAAAGATATTTTGTGTATGTTCAGTAAATTGTGGTGTGAAGTGTAGCATTGAAATGTCTCAGGCAGTCAAGGGGAAAAAAAAGAATGTTGTTCCTATCTTGAGTCTGTCTTTTGCCCTCAGCACAAACATCAAAAACTATTAACAGTACTAGAGGTCAGTGTGACAGCCCCCAGTCCTCCTGCAGCTGCAGTATGACCATACAGATAATCATCTGTCTAGGAAGACTGTAGACAGTCTGAGACATATCTGTCTTGTATATAAATACAAAGCTGTCTCCTTTAAAATTCATTAGGATATGGAAATTGGGGGGCATGCTGCATATTAAAGTTCCCTAAGTATGCACAGTTGGTAAGGTTCACATGGCTCTCTTCAGATTACTTAGATTTGCTATTTGGAAAGCAGAACTGAGTTGTAAATGACAAATTAGCTCTGCACTCCAGGACATCCTTTTAATGTAATAATGATAAATATGAGACAGATGGGATTTCTTGGGTCTAGTCCAGACTCCTCATCACAACAGTAATCTAATATAATCCCATTTATACAGATATCAAACTCCATCTTGACAGCATCTATATAAAAAATGGTGCCAGTTTGCCACATGTCCTGTAGTTAATCTAACATCTGTCTGCAGTAAAGAACTGTCTCTCCAGTTTTTATACAAAGTCAGAAGGCGAGTTCAGAGCTGAGTTCAACATAGGCATATAGTCTGAACCAAGAAGCTCCTAATCCACAGAGGCTATATTGCCTGGTCCTTATGTATATTATATATTGCAAAACCTGGTGTGTTTTCCCTTTTTCTGCCCTCAGTAACTGGAAAATGCTTTGTGTTCAGCATTGGATTTTCAGGCTGGGATTTCTTCCTGGAGCTCCAGGTGCCACTAGAGGGCTCTGGAGCTTGTCTGGTCTCTGCCTTACAAACACACAGAGGAAAGCCTGTAACACAGGAGAACACCCAGGAGAGATTTGGCCTATTAACACTTCAGATCAGAATAGGTCTCAGCAGACAGTCGTACTTCACAAAGCGATAAGAATAAAGCAAAAGTTAAGATTTGTTGATAGAATCCTTCTTACCTTGGCTATCTCCTGTCGCAGCTGATCAGCATTGGATCTTCCTATAACTATGGAAACGAAGACCAGGCAGAATTCCTCTGCGTTGTGTCCAGGGAGCTCAACAACTCTACCAATGGCATTGTCATAGAGCCCAGTGAGAAGGCAAAGGTAAGAAACCTGCTCAGGTGTGTTGACTTCAACTCACCTATGCAAAAAAACAAAACAAATAAAAACACCAACCCCATCCTTTCTCTGCTAGCAGGGCCATAGTTTGCAGTAACAGTTCTCTGTCCCAGCTTTCCTATTTCCTACTTTTGCATGACTTTCTCCTCTTAGGAGATGTCCTATTTTACTGTAGGACAAGACTACAAGAGGAAAGGCTCCATGTATGCTTCAAATTAAGACAAAGAGGAAAAAGGTAGACAAAGGACAGTATAGCAAGGGCCCTTGAGGTTGGTCACACTGTAATTGATGGATGCTGCAGGAAGAGACCAACACTCTTCCTTCGGTCAGCTCTTTTTCCCCAGGATGGCAACAAAAGAGGACAGTCTTAACTCCTTGCAGGCAGCTAAGCAGGATTTCTAGAGAAGGGACTTTATCAGCTTTAACCAACCTGTCATTCATTCTGGTAACATAAAAGCCAGCAACTAACTCCTCTCATTAGTCCATTTTTCCTTCCTCTGGAAAAGAAAAAAAGAAAAAAGCCAGGACTCTAAACATGAACTTTTGCATCTAAACTTGTCCAAATTATTTATAGCGGCTCTCTTTTTCAGATTCTTCAAGAGCGAGGATCCCGGATGTAATTCAAGCATCCACTCCGTTAAAACTCCCAGATGTCAAAAGGGCAATCTAGCTGGGCAGAGCATCTCTCCGCAGTTCAACCTTGCCCTTGTACAGTAACCAAGCTAACGCAAAGCAAAGCCGAGCCTGTCCTGCCAACGGCAAATAATTCTGGTCATAACCAAAGGCTTCCCTCTTACACCGGAAACCAAGGAAGGAAAAGACTTTTCCAGATGGATAGTCCTTTCCCTAAGTATTTGTTTCATTTTCTTGGCCAGCGCTGTATTGAATTTTTTCCAGCAATGGCTGGGCCGGATTCCCAGTCGGAGCCTTTGC
Organism: Dromaius novaehollandiae; assembly: GCF_036370855.1. NCBI lineage: Eukaryota > Metazoa > Chordata > Aves > Casuariiformes > Dromaiidae > Dromaius > Dromaius novaehollandiae. The sequence goes on along the minus strand of NC_088115.1, from coordinate 9,248,745 downwards.
GAAGGTTGCTCAGGTCCACAGGCCCTTGTAATCAGTCCCGCCTTCCACAGGCTGGTGTAGGTGGAAAGATCATCTGTATTGGAGCTGTGCCATTTCTTGCACCCAAGTCCGCCACCAGAAAGGTGCAAGGACCTTGCAATGCTCCCCCTCCTGATCAGCCAACCCCCACAAATCAGAGGAACAGGGCTTTAAAAGGAGGAACAAAACAACCACTCGTAAAAAACCACAAACTTTTTCCATTCTTGCTTTGTATTTGTTCCTTGTCCAATTCCTAAGAGCTGAGTTTAGATACTAACCAAGGGAGGGGAGCTGTGTGTACGTCTAACATGGGTCTTGCTGTTAACACTATTACATATGGGCTCCTGGCATTTTCCAAAGCCCATCCCTTCTCATGCATAAACAAAGAGACCTGTGTTCATCCAGAATGGCTATAGAGTAGTAGTCCTGTCCTTCACACTTCTCGATTGAAGAGTGGTGACATCTTCTTCCCCTCTGATATCTTGCCACGGCCATATCTTAGCCTGGTGCAAAGTCCCAAGGTTAGGGACTTGTTGCTGCCAAGTTCAGCTTTGCCTTTTTTGTCTCCAGCAGCGTGGGCTCTCTGTCTCCTTCCTCCTCACCAAGGGAGGACTTCAGGCAGGATTTCTTTTGTACTGTAGCAAGTAGGTAGGTTTGTTTTAGCCCGTATGATTCTTTGCGGAGGAGATCCCCTATTTACATGCAGCGATTTATCTGCAGCCCCCTCATGTCCCCACCTTTAAGAGTTCACCTCAAAGTACAGAGGGGCTTCAGAGACTGGGGGAGGGGGGATTGGTGAAAAGTTGCCAAACTGTTGTAATGTTTCTTGTCCAAAGTGATGTGTCAACTTCTGTGACTTTTCTTTCCTTTTATTTTTTTGGAATGCCTTGGATGGGTGTGCAAAATGTTCGTTTGTGCCTCTCTTGAATTATCTTAGCCAAACTGCAGTCACTGGTCCCCTCTGTTAAACTGTGCCATCCCTAACCAGGGGCATGTCCCTCCTAGTCTGGTGAATGGAATTTCTTAGGAATTTGCTGCATGTTTTTCCGCTTTCATCCTGGCTTTGTTCTTTGTAGCCCAAGTGTCCTGGCACCTGGGTCTTTTGAGTCAAGTCCCAAACTGACATTAAACGCAAAGCTTCAGAGATGCTGGAATTCTCAGACATTGACAGGTTCAGAGCAGTTGTGTCTTAATAAAGTATCAGAAAATTCCTCACCTGGACTGAGCAGTTTGGCTCCTTTCTGGAGGAATTCAGCTGCCTGTGGTCTCCTTAAAGTTTTGAGATAGAGATAGGCAGGTTTCCCATCTCATCGCTTCTTTGCCGACAGAGCCACAGGGTAGCAGACTGTTATCAAAGGTCTGACAGCCAGTGCAGCAAACAAGATGTGCAGCAAAGGCACTGAGTGGCACTGCTACGCTCTCTGCCTCTTTTCAGTCCTTCTGTACTCCTGCCTGTCCTTTGCCATGCTGCTTTGCCAACATACCTCCTCCAGTGGAGGCTTTGCCTCGTTCTTCAGAAAGGGTGGTCAGTTATCTGTGCTAGTTCAGTCCTGGTAACAGACTGTGCCAAATGTCTTTGGATTCACATTGTGTCAGTCACAGGCTGTTGAAGCGCAGCTGGCTTGCCATCCCGCTGAAGAACCCAGCTCTCCTCCTTCCCTCCATCTTTCCTGTTTATAATGTGGTGAGATGGTATTGGTGTGATTAGACCGTACGCCTTGGCTGGGCCTAAATAACACTGTGATGTGTATAGCTCTCTCTCCTCTGTCAGTATCTTGTAGCCTCAGTCATTGTCCATCTGTGCTCACAGCTGACAAATAAGTGCATGTATGGAAGTTAGCAGCCTAAAAGCCCTCTAACACATTCACATTCATCTCTCTTCTCTCCCTTCCTCAGGGAAGGGAGTTTCTGGGAACTGGTCAAGAAATATCAACCTAAAGGGAACAGGAACAGGTTGAGCTGTGTTTGTCACATCAATGCCAGCCAAGCACCTTGCTGCTCAAACCACAGAGCTCATAGCAACACTAGCGGTCACGTAAAGGGAGACAGTTGGTCCAGTACAGCTCAAGCAGATAAGAGTGATACCTCGTTGCTTTTCTGTATTACCAAAAATCCCATGCACAGTGAAGCCCACTGGAGGAATGCCTGACGCAAGAGCAATACCATCACTCTCCCCTCTGAGCCACAGAGAGCCTATTACCTTTACCAGTTGCGTGGAACAGCTATTTTTAAACTCACATGCACAAGAAAGGCTATTGAAGTTACAGCTTGTTTTTCCCCTCCACACTGCTCTCTGCAGTAAGGACATGCCAAGGGATTTAAGTCTCCTTGGGTTCAATTGCCTAGTCTTTACATTCAACAGAACAAGTTACACGTTAAAAAAACCTGATCTGATAGTTACTGGATGCTCTCAAGTTCTTGCGTGATATTTAGGACCAGGCACAAAGTCATCCAAAGCAAGTACATTCCCAGTGGAGGATTTCTCCTCTTTCCTGACTGCGCTAGGTCACCTTTACCCTGAGACCATGGACTGATCTCAGCATTATGCACCGGCTGCATCTCTTCTGCGTTCAAGACAGGGCTTTTCCTTCCATTGCCTTTCACTCAGTCACAACTCTATCAAACTAAAACCGAACTAAGTTAAAATTTGTCCCATTCACTCTAAAGAAGGTAGCATGTTTTGGCAAGTAGGGTGGATGAACAGGGGTAGGAGATCTGCTGGATATCTAAGGGCACTTGCATCTCTTGGAAAGGTTCACTTTAAAGCATTAGTCCTGGGAACAGAGAGTATGACTTTGTTTGTTTCCCAGTGGCCTAAATTGTTCCATTACAGCGAGACTGGAAATAACCTCTTAAAGTGTCTTTGTTTCTGCACATTTTTAAAATCGATCTTCTCAGGGGTGACTGAGTGGGCCGAGGCAAAGGGGGGCATGGTTAGCTGCAGGGCGACGGGACGGAGCAGCTCCCCAGACCTGCAGCTGGGCCGTGGGCTCCTCCCCTCAGGTTTGCCTGCAAACCCGGAGGTTTTGTACAGTTTGTCACGTGTCAGTGCCCTTTGCTACTGTTTCTCTTTGTTTATTAAATGTGTTTGAATAACAGTTGAGATGCTGTGATTAATTTTTTTTCAATAAAGATTCTGAAATAGGTTTGAAGTTTGAAGTCTGCAGCCTGCTGCTTTCTTTGCATCCATTTGCCACCTTACCACACAAATGCTATGTTATGGGGAAGGAAGCTTAGAAATTGGGTACCTACGTCTGGGTCCAAGACATTCATAACAAAGCAAGGGGGAGAGCATAATTAGATTCTGAAGTCCTCCTTGAACCTGAAGCATTTTCCTGATTTTCTATAATGCGAGAAAAATCTAAACTGCGTACATTTTTACCAGTCCTCATTTCTAATGCCAACCGCAAACAAGCAGAATGTTAGTACAAGCATTAAACACAAGTAGCTGAGAAAGGAAGAGGATTTTTGTCAATTTTTGTTTGTTAAATCCCTACTTGACTGCAGCCCAGCACACAGGGAAGAAAGGAGCTTTGACACCAGTTTGGCAGCTCTGCCCCTTCCTCTGTACCACAAATGTCTGCAGGAGCTTGCAAACAGCTTCTCCAGGTTCCCACACAAGGCCAAAGATACAATGTTCTTGCTATTGCCAGGATAAAAAACAGAACATGGGAAAACTAAATGCAGTGTATTTTATGTAAAGTTTCCCCTGCTTTCCCAGCCTGCAACTGTCTGCAGGGAGAAAGATTGCCCTAGGCAGAGTTGCTCAGAAACCTTGGTGGGTATTTTAAATATTGCTCTATTACTTCTGCCCAGAATGCTGCCACCTTCCCCCTATTTGCAGCTTTAAGAGACGGGTGGATTAGCCAGGATTTAGTTTCTTTCCTGTTTACAGAGCATTGCAAACCAGAAGTGCTTGAAACACAGAGGTACCAACAGATGGACAAGCAGCAGGGAGGAGAGAGGCAAAACAGATATTTGAGCTTCGGTGGCACTCAGAGCTGGATAACATTGACAATTCAGGCTCAAAACAGGGGGAAGAGGGGAAAAGCAAAGAGGTAACAGGTGAAGAAGGGCAAAGCTTGAATTAATCTAATCTTACTTTTGACTACCCATGGCTGCTGCCTCCAGCAGCATGCATGCACCCAGCCGGCCACATATCCCGCAGTGACAGGAGGAGCCACAAAGCAGGGAATGGGCCAGTGCAGCCCTACACCAGGGGTTTAGCCCTGGAGCTGCGGAAAGATGAGGCTCTCCCAGCAGGGCCACACAAGGGACATTCATGGACATGGGGAGGCAGAAACTACAGCAGATCCAAATCACCATGTAGCCCAGGTTGAGTGAAGAGGGCACCTCAGAACCTCACAGACCACTCTCCATGCGAGACCTGCCTGCAGGTAGCAACTGCTGGCAAAACTGCCCCAAAATGCCACCCAGAGCAGGGCCACGCTCACTAAGCCAGTGGTGCCTGGGCAGAGAGAGGCACCCATGTTCACAAGGTAGGACTTGTCAGCAGCAGTGCAAATCACAGCAGGCATTTGGGGACCTGCAGCCATAACCTCCCTGCTCTCCTGCTTTAGCACTGTCCTAAAACAGCAAATAGGCTGGAAGGGCCCTCGCGCCAGCCCCTTTGCCAGCTCCAGGCTGCCAGCCAGGCAGTTTCTCATGACACTTAATGCAACGCTACATCATCGCGCAGGAGACACAACCGTCGCCTGGCGGTTTCTGTGGAAACCATGAGCTGGAGCAGCCAGGCCTTTGCACCATCACTTGCCTTCCCACCCAAAGCTGTGCAACCCGCTTAGCTTCTTATTCTAAAATCACTTCTTTACTTCCTGCTGCAAAAGACACAAAAGCTATCTTGGCATTACCGAGAGCAAGAGGCTGTGCTGGATGGGCAACAGCACTGCATGTGTTACCTTACTAAGAATAAAAATTCACCCAATATTCCATCTTTTAATAGGAGATCCTGCTGTTTCCAGAGGGCAGACCACAAAGCTCAGCCCTCGTGGTTCCCAGATTGCAGGCTGGTTTAGGTCTGGGGCAAAAGGAGAAGGGAAAATGGAGCTAGTCCACAGCAGAAGGCTTTTGGGCAAAGCTCAGGGCTGCAAGGAGTTTGTTGGGGCACCCAGGGATGTCTCCCTGCGGCTGCGGGGTCCCACGGCATCACAACCAGTGCCGCTGTGATGTCGCAAGCAGGGTGGGTGCACTGCCACGAGCCCTGAGAGCCCCCCCCATACAGCCCCCCAGCAGCACTCTCTGCCATGGGCAGCCCCACGGATCAGGTAGGTGCCCAAGTAGCCCATGGGGCCAGCAAGGCATCAGCTCCCAGCCTCGGCTCTGCAAGAACATCGGCCTGGGAGAAACAGCAGCCCCCTTTGCCCAGAAGGAGCCCCAGGGCAGGGTAAAGGTCCCCTCAGCAGAGGCCACGGACCTGCCCTGTTACCTGTGCTCCTCCCAGCAGGAGAAGTCGCCTTGGTCCTGCCCGTGGTGCATGGGGCATCCGTGCAGGGACCGCATCCAGCCCCAGCATGCAGAAACAGCCATTGGGAACCACTGGCTGCAGGAGCTCCTTGAAGAGTGGGAAGCCATGCCAGGCTCTGAGGATGTCGAGCTGGAGGACCGTGACAGCAAGCTGCAGGGATGCAGGATGCGAAAGCCCAACACCTGCCCAGAAGAGCGATCCAAGCAGAGGGTGAGCAGGATCCAGCCTGGGGAGGGCAGGGATGCAGATGGAGGCTCCGCCATCACCTCCGCAGGATGCAGCTCCTTCACTATGCAGCCGATGCAGTGCCCCAGTCACCCCACGTGCCCGTAACCCCTCTGCGAGTCCCCGGTGAGCAGTGCCTCAGCACCTCCTCTGCAACTAAACCACATGGCAGGTCTTCTTTTCTAGGCAGAGATCAAGCAAGTACAAGCCAACCTGGAGAACCAGATGTTAATGGTGGCCTCTGATAGCCTCAAGCATAAAGCGAGGGTGATCCACCTCACAGTAAGGCCCCTGCTTCTGCACTCCACAGAAATCACCTCCCCAGAGCCAAACTTGCTCTCAAGGAGCCATGTGAGAGCATTTTTAAGATGAGCCCTCCTCAGTCACATGGAGAATCTGCTAAATGGACATGGGTTTGGTGCCTCCCCAAGACAGAGCCAGTACTCTGCCAGCAGCTGTATTGGCTTTGTCATCACTTTACAGACACCTAAGGCTCCATCTCCTCCCGTGATTAATAGCAAGTCATCTAGGATTAGCCTGAAGGACCCATCTGGGGAGAAAGCAGTTGAGTGAGACCATTGCAGTTGAAGGTTTGGTGCCCACAGCACGTCTCCTTCCCCCAGAAAGTGGTAGAGCGGGCACGAGAGGAGGTGAACCAGGGCTTTGCCGAGATCCTGCAGGAGCCCAGGCAGCTCCACGGGAACTTGCTGGGCTTCCTCGACCAAGAGGAGCACGCAGCCCCGCTCCAGCTGGGCGATCCATCCAGGAGAAGCAGGAGAAGCTCAAGCACCTCCGAGAGCAGGACGCCTGGCTGATGCACCTCACCAGCAGGTGAGGACCCGCACCCCAAGGCAGGAGGGGGATGGCAACACACGCTGGCATCGTGCAGCTGCTTCCAGATGCTTGGTGCCTGCCCATGGTGGGATTGGGTCCCTGCATCCCCCAGGAGCTGACAGGAGTTTAGGCCTCCGCATGGCTTTCCAGGTGCCTAGGAGGAAGGTGAGTGGGAGAAAGCATTGCTGAGATTTCCCTATAGCCACAGGGCAAAGTCAGCAAGTAGCACACACATCTGAGCCTTGGCAGAAGGACTTTGAAATCCTTTTTTTCTGCCTTTTCTGCATTGGAAAGGGCACAAGAGGGGTGCTCCTACATCCCTTCTCTGAAGGAAGGGCTCTTTCTCCTGCCAGGACCAAGCCCTGCCTTGGCCACTGCGCAGTGTCACGGCTGAGGGCTGCAGCTCACCTCGCACAGCAGCAACAGCACAAAACTCACATTAGTCACCGCAAGCCAGTAGCTCAGCTTTCCCACACGGTGCCAGTTTTGCCTGGAGCAGAGCAGTTCATGTTTTCCTGACCTGCCCACACATGTCTGCAGGCAAAGAGGAAAACTGAATTGCCATGAAAGATGCAGAAGGGCTTTAGCAGAGCCCATGAATCCAGCCGAGTCCAGCTTCTCGGACTGGGGCTCTGGCAAAGAGGAGGGGAAGCTGCTGCTGCGTCCCTCCTCTTCACACCATCACAGCGGGTGACACCCAGCAGCACAGAGGTCCAGGCACAGCTGTAAATGCACCTTGCACAGCACATACTCTCTGTGTAAAGACAAAGGTCAGTTAATCACCTACCCACCCAGCTGCACTCCATGCAAAGTCATCAGGCCAGGTCTATTTGCAGACAGAAAGCCTGTAGCTATTTCCAGTCCAGCTTACTAACTTGTTTGGGAAACAGAGACCTTAGTCAGAGAGCCATGTCCTTCCACCTAGATCTGGCTCTGAGGAAGCTGCTGAATGTTTAATCCAACTTTTATGTGGACAAATAACCCATGCACACGCTATCCCTTCCAGGGCTGGAGAAACAAGCTGCTTTCTCCAAACTCCAAAGAGTTTGCAGTCCCCAAGCAATTGCCATCAGGTTGTGGTGTAACAGAGGTGAGCAGAGCCACCAACATCTGACCCTATGGCAACGTTTCCTAGCGAAAGCCTCTGTCACTCCTAGGAACTCCCCAAAGTTAAGGGGATGGGAGTCTGCCGCGAGCCCATCCTCAGTCCCAAGTGCGAGGAGTCCTCAAGTTTCATGGGCCTCAAGCAGATCCTTGGCGAGCTAAAGGCTCAGCTGGCAACAGTTGGTCTCTGCTTCATCAAGAAAATCCTTGGGAAAGGTGAGCACCTTCCACCCGATCTAGCTTTAGATTTTGTCTGAGCAGCACCTCTATGGCAACAGCAGGAAAAACACACACCAATGATCTTGATGAATTCAAATGGTAGTGGCTAAAAATGAGTAAAGCTAGAACAGTTCCAAAGTCAGCCCTGTTCCCAAGCTGTCACTTGGTTGTATTATCTTTCTTGCTCTCTGGAGATACCATCTCTGGTGCCTGCAGCAAGGCGGTCATCCTTCAGTGCTGCCCATGGCCCGTCACAACTCCAGTGTCTCACCAGCCTCACCACCTCTTGAGCTGCCCTGTCTCCCCCAGTTTTGAGCAGATTGATTCCCCACAGGTGACATGCTTGGAGCTGCTCTTCACAAGGGTGCCAAGCCCTGCAGACTGACCTCAAAATCTTGGGGAACCTTGCATCAATGTCTTGGGGATATTCTTGCAGCATGGCAAAGATATTCATTTGTTGCAGTAATATCTCCATCTCAGAATGTCCCACCTCCATTTTCCCCATTTTGCTAATTCAAATGCAGAGAAACATGTGAAAAGTTAGGAGAACAGGACGCTTAGGTTTCCCAAGCAGAAGGATTTTTCTCATCTCAAGGCCTCAAAGCCAAATTTATGCTTGTAAGACAAGGACTGGGTGGCTGGTTTTGCTGTCCCCCTGCTCTCCCCCCACCCCAGTGGCCCTAAGCCTTCATTGACCTGCATTTCCTAGCAGGACGAACAGCTCTCATCTCTCCTTTTCCAGGAATCACAATGCTGAACAACGAAGTTGTCCCTCCGGATGTGGACAGGAAGAGTCTCCTAAAGTGTAGGTGTCAGCACCACATTTTCAGACTTTCCTGCCCTGTTGTGGCTCCTGGGCACTGCTTGCACTTTCTTTGGAGTAACCATCCTTGGACAAGAGGCCAAGCAGGACCTGGCCAGCAGCCGAGCAGCACAGCCAAAGCCTCTTCTCTTGGCTAGGAACCTGGAGCCAGAAGCCTGCCAGCTCCCTAAAACCAGACTCCATGAATTTTGGCTGCACACCTTTAATACACCACAAGCCCTTCCCTGCCTGCCCCAAACAGGGTGCTGTGCCTAAACGGGAAGTTATGAGCAGGAGGAGGGAGAGTAGCTTGCTTTGAAGGTTCAAGTCTTCCTGGCACGACGGTTGCAGCCAGGGAAGGAGCTGCTGGTCCCAAGCTACGTCAAACCCAACCCCAAGGGAAACGGGGTGGGAGGGCTGTGCCGTGCCACCGGGCACCCGGGGCAGGTGGGCTTCCCAAAAGGAGTGCAAAGCCTCCCAAAACACCAGGGCTGTTTCGCCTGTCAACAGCCACCCCACAGCCGGTGGGATTTACACCTATGGCAACAGCCACAGGGCAACACTCGGCACAGCCCCTTCCCCAACCAGAAAAGCCCAGGGCAACACCAGCTGGGCAGATAGACTAGATTGGCTGGTGGGAATGTTAAACGCATTATTGTATACTACATATCCTACGAGCAGGATGGGGTCTCCGCAGGGCCTAAGCGGGACCCCGTTTCGCCCCTCTCGTGACGCAGATTACCGCGAGCGCAGCTGGGACACGAGCACGGCCAGCGAGGAGCTGCTGCTGCAGGGGACGGGGTCGGCGCTCAACGCGTGCGTGCTGCTGGCCACCTCCGGCCCGGGCTTCGGCTCCTGGCCCCAAGTGACGTGCTCGCGGAGCCTGTGCGAGGGCCGTCGCTGCTGGGAGGCCGAGGTGCCCGACTCGTGGCTCTGCCTGGGCGCCACGTACGGCTGCGGGCGCCGGGCGGGCGAGAGCCCCGTCTTCTACCTCGCGGGCAGGAACGGCGCCTCGTGGTGCCTCGCGTGGGACTCGCTGCAGCTCTCCGCCCGGCACGACAACGTCCGGACCGCCCTGAAGGGCAGCTACTACCGCACCATCGGCGTCTTCCTCGACTACGCCGCCGGCTCCTTGACTTTCTACGGCATCACCAACACCCCCAACCTCATCTACCGCTTCCTGGCCACCTTCACGGAGCCCCTCTACCCGGCCTTCATGGTGAGCAGCGGCGGCTCCGCCACCTTGAAGCGACACCCCGAATAGGGGCTTTTTCCACCGCCTTTTGGGGCGCTATTAAAGCTCCCGTGTGTGAGGCAGCGGGGTGCGATTCCTGGGGGCTGGCGTGGGGCTGCTCCTGCGGAGCAAAGCCGCAGCGCCTGGACCAACCCACCTGCAACCCCTCCGCGGGCACCCGCCGCCCCGGTGCTCCCCGCAGAGGCCCGCTCTCAGGGTCAGAGTGGGACAAGCCGCGTCTCGCCGGAGTCCTCCCGCCCCGCGGAAGCTGTCGGCACACGCCGGTGCCAGCTGCCTCCCTAATCCACGTTTCCCATCTCCGTGCCAAGCAGCGTCATTCCCCGTACTGCCTAACGGGCGTTAAGCAGGATCCAATGAGTCCCAGGAATGGGATTTCTCACCTGATAGTACTAACCACCCCCATTATTGCATTTTTGGTGATTAACGAGCGCTAGGCAATAAGGCAGATCCAAGGTCCATCCAGGAGAGCAGGAATTGCACCAAGACAAGGCAGCCTAAAGCCCAGGCCAGGCCAACGACTCGAGCTTAAATGCAGCTCGGGAGCAAGGTGGGTGGAGGGTGCATGGGAGGAAGCTCCAGATGAGGCTGCTCAGGCTAATTAAGACCAATTAGTGCACACAGGGCCCTGGCACGCTTTGCAGGGGGAGGACAGGGGAGTGATGCTATGGGAAGTGCTTAGGAAGCTCTAGCAATAAAGTGGCTCTTTGGGGCAGCCCTGTTGTCCCAGCCCCGATGCCGAGCCGGTTGTTTAGGGTGATTTAGACCCTGCCCTTGCCCCGGTTTTTGGCCACTTGGTTCAGCGACCGGCTTTCAGGTGCTCGGAGAGCTGGGGCTCTGCAGGGCCAGTTTCGCTGGAAACTTCGCTTTCCGGCCGTCGGGTCGAGGCCGGGCGCGGGAATAGCTCCCTGCCCTGAGCCGCGCTGCAGTCCCGCCGCCACCACGCTGCTTGGCTCCCCCGGCTAAAAAAAAACCACTTCTGCAAGATTCAGTCCGGCTGACAAGTCTTGGATAATCCTGATCACTGGTCGGGGTCCAAAATTCCTTCGCACAAGCCATTTATTTGCAAGCTCCGAGGCATTCGCGCTTGGGCTTCTGACCGCCCCAAAACTGCCGCCAAGGCTCCTGCGTGGGTCCCACTGCACAGCCCTGGGTCCCGCCGCCGCTGGGCCCAGGCGTCCCTTGAGGGCGGCTGCACGGGAGCTGCCGAGGGCACCGCTGACTCGCAGCCAGCCCCCGACCCCCTGCGCCTGGCTCGCTGCGACCTCGGGGGGGTCACGGGGAGACAGCGCGACCTGCCCCGGGGAGCACTGCAGAGAGGGAAAGGCAATTAAAGCATCGCTCATGAAGGCACTTACCCACTGCAGCGCTCAGCTTCGCTACCTGCGACAGCCACAAGTGCCCCCGAAAAGCCGCCCTGCTCGGTTTACAGTAAACGTCCCCGGAGCACGGGGCTGGCGCTTGCGGGGCCGAGGGGCCCCCGGCGGTCACCGTGCCCCCGCTCCCGAGCCGCTGGCGTCCTGCAGCCCCAACGCAAACCCCGTCCTGGGAGGAGAGCAGCGCAAGCGGCCCGAGCCCTCGTGTTCCCAGCGTGGGAGCAGTCGGCAGCCCTGCGCGTGCCCGGCAGCCCCTGTGCCGGCCAAGGGAAACCGAGGCACGGGGGGGCCGGGCAGCATCGCCGCACGAGTGCCCCGGGGTGCTTTGCGAGCAGCCAGGGATGCTGCAGTGCAGCTAAGGGGTCCAGCAGGGCTCCAATCCCCGTGTCCTCGGGGTCACCGGGAGCAGAACAAACACCATGAAGACTTGACCACGGGACAATCTGCAGGCAGAGCGCGGGGCCGCTCGCTCGCGGTGGCCTGGGTGCACGCGGGGTGCACGCTGCCAGGAGAAGGTCGGCCAAGCCCACAGCAGCGCTAACGTCCCTCTTGGCCGGTCGCCCCGGGAAGGGTTAAACCGAGGTCTTGCGGAGCTGCTCCCGTTCCGGGTGAGCTAGCGCTGGACCGAAGTCGCTCCCTTTACCTTTCCGGGTGCAGGCAGCGAAGGGCCGCGGAGGGGGAGAGGTGTCCCGCAGCCCTGGGCCTCATCCCGCGGGAAAGGGCTTGCGCCGCACACAACCGAGCGTTGCACGGGAACGGAGCGGAGCCGGGCTTCTGCCTTTTTTTCCAGGTCCGCCGTTGCCGGGGAGAGGTTTTAGGCTGGGATTCAACTAATTCACACCAGCAAGACAAGCGCCTGAATCAGCCGCATTATCTCTGCCCGGCTCAAGCGCACAAAGGATGGGAGCGGGCTGAGCACCGCCGCCGTGCTTTGCATGTGAGAGCCCCTTCCACCGCCCACCGCCCCCCGCCGCCCGCGGCCCTTTTTTGGCTGCGCGCCGCCGGGCGCAAGAGCCCTGTTTGCAGAAGCGATGCCTCGCTTAACATCACAAAAGCCTTCGCCCAAGCGCCGGGGCGCTGCCGAAGCCGACGTGCCGACGCGGAGGCAATGAGCCGGCGGCGCCGCGCTGGTGCACACGGACACGCACGGGCGCTCGCTAGCCTCCGCGTTGCCGCTTCGGGTCTCAGCCTGCGGGACGAGACCGACTCCGTGAGTATGCCACCCCGGCCAGTCGGAAATACCGAGCAAGCCCAAGCTCTTACTCGTTTCCGAAGCTGCACACCGAACTCAGCCGCAGCTGTTGTTTTAGGGGGAAAGCGCTGTTTAGGTGCTAAGTAAACACTGCGCTGTGCGGAGGAGTGACCTCAGGGCCGCTGTGTTCGAGCTCATCCAGCTGCCCAAGCAGATTTTTTTTTTTCTTTATGTGTGTTCACCCACGCGGCGCAGCCGGGGGATGCCTTGGCTACGTGTTTCACCCAGCTGGGCTCCGAGAAACCAAACGTGGGAGCTCGGAAGAGGCTCTAGCTCTGAGCAGAGGTAAAGCAAGACGCGTGGCTGAGATCTCTAGATCCCAGGTGATCGATAGCTTTAAAAATGGCTTTTCACCACCTGTAAACCATATGGAGGAGCAGTTTTCTGAAAAGGTTCGCAATGTGCTTGGCCGCAGGCTTTCTCCATCTCTGTTTTTCTTGGCATTCGCACGGTTTTCCTCGTCCTCTCGCTACGAGGACTTGGTGACCTTAGCAATTGCCAGCAAGGGGACTCCATATGATGAAAGCAGGCGAAAGGGAAAATAAGGGCGGGAACTGGGTACGGCCAATTCATAGCTCGGAGGAGGTGTGGTCCGGTTGTGTACCTGGCTGCGCTCGCAGTCTTGTGAAATATAAAAGGAGAAGGCGGTCGTTGCTCAAGCAGTTCGCTGCCAGGATCCTGCAGCGAGAAGGAAGGGAGGTGCTGGGAGCAATGCGGGGTGACAAGCCTGGCGGAGCGGCTGCGAAGGGCTCGGGCGGCGCCGGTGGGGCCGAGCGTGAGGCTGCCGCTGGCCCTGCTCCGTAGGGCCGGTCCCGGGCTGCGGCCGCGTGGTAGCCCCGCTCCCTCGCCCAGCAGGCCGGCTCGGGCGGAGGAAGGAGCCGGCATGTCCCGCGGAAGAGCGGCAGCGCGTGAAGCTGCCCAGCCCCATGACCGGGGCTGGGCCTGGATGGTCCTGGTCGCCGCGGTGGTGCTGCAGGGGCTGACGCTGGGCTTCCCCTCCTGCATCGGCGTCTTCTTCACGGACCTCCAGCACGAGTTCCAGGCCACCAACAGCGAGACGTCGTGGTTCCCCTCCATCATGGTGGCCGTGCTGCACGCCGGCGGTGAGTACAGCCTCCCGCGGCTCGGCTGCTGACGAGGGGCCGCTAACGAGTGCGCTTGTAATATTTACTTGGAGAGAAAGGTGGACGGGACTGGGAAGCTGGAGCAGACTGGTAGTCGCTGGTGGGTCAGCAGTGTGCAGGCATCTCCTAGAGTCTTCGGTCAATGCCCACAAAGCCCAAAGCTAGATGTCCGCAGGTCCCGGGCTGCACCTCTGAGAGACAGCATGACCTCCTTGGTCAAGGAGGGGGACTCCCTCGCTCAGCCCAGCTCCTCCAGACCGGTGGGAACTCGCTTCTCCTCCCCGGCAGTTCTTGGAACAGGCTGGAGGGTGGAGCCGCGAGCGCAGGTGCTCTCTCCCCTCTCCCGCCCCCGAGAGCATGTCCCCTTCCACGTGCCACGCGACGAGCGCGCTCTCCGCCGCCGAGGAGGTGCCAGGCGGCTTTGGCAGCCTCCGCCGGGGTGAGCTGGACGTGGGGCCAAGAGCGGCGCTGGGGCGGTGGCGCGGAGCCCGGGCGGGGACGGGGGCAGAGGTGACACGGCCACGCTGCCGCGGGACGCGGTCAGGCAGCGCGGGAAGGGGGAACGTGGGAAGGGGCGCGGAGGGAGGGTGGTGCCCTGCAACCCGCACTCTGCTTTCCCCGTACGAAATGCGGGAGCTGCGCAGGGCAGGGACCCCAGAAACCCATCAAGCCTGGTATTTCTGCAGAGTAGAGAGCACCAAACCGCCCAGGCAGCTCGAGGACTTCCCAACGAGCGGCCGTGTTGCCACTGACCCCTCCACATGCAGCCCCGGTGCGTACTCGACACACAGGCTGCCCCAACCCCACCTAGGCGAAAGCAGCCACGGCTCCAGCGAGGCCCTCAGCTCGTGCCTGCCCCATCCCAGCGCTAGTGAAAGGTGACACTTTATAGCGAGGAAAAAACACAGCAACAAAAGCCCTGAGTCACGGTGATGTCGAGGCCACGCGAGGTTCACTCTCTCCTGCGCGGCGCTTGGCCGAGGGCCATCGGACACGGGAGCAAGGGACTGCCCCGCTGCAGGGACGCGGGCAGGAGGAAGCCGCAGGGAAGCGGCTGCGGGAGCAACGATCGCCGCGAGCTGGCGGCAGTAGAGCAGCACCCGGGGGGCTGCGAAGGGAAAGCGCAGGGCGTCCCCCACCCCCTGCGAGGGAGCCAGTGGGACCCGCTCGCTCTGGGAAACGGCCTTGGAAGCCGCACAGTGCCCACATGGAGCTCAGCCCCGACCCATCCAGGCAGCACGAATCTGGCAGCATCAGAGGGAAAATAGCAGTTCTCCAACTTTCTTTAATGAAATGATTGTGAGGCTGGAACCACAGTGAGAGATAATACAAACCAGTAAATAGATATGGAAGTTATAAAGTAGACAAGAAGAGCCTTATGTTACTCATATTCACTAACAGTTCAACAAGGTATAACCAGTAAAATTACAAGCTAGTCGTTACTTGGCTTGCCAGTTATTCTCTGCTATTGCAGGCTGTTATAGCAGCAGAGTACCTGCCTCCGGGAGCATAAAGCAGGATTAACACAGCTGTAAGCCAGGGAGTAGAAACAGTGAAAAAACAGAGATAAGAGACTCCCTCCCAGGCCAGACATGTACAGCTTTTGCTGCAACTTCTGACCGTCTTCGCAGTGGCCCAGGCTCTATTTGACTCAGGTTCTTAGGTTGCATCCATCATATTGGCATTTGAACCCTTTCCAAATCTGCTTTCTGCTATGGCACCAGCACCTCTTACAGGTTCTTCAGGCTTTTCTTCTCCTTTAGTCTTTATAACTGAGAGTAACTGAAGGAAAAAAAATATTTGCTGCAAAATTAGTAAGCAGCAAGGGAAATGGACAGAAAACTCCTTTTTCAGACCCATCAGTCGAGTGAGACGCTCGTGTGCAGGAGAGCCAACCTCAGCCCAGCAGAGCTGTGGAGGGAAACAGGGAAAGGCACAACGCAAACAATAGTTCATAACTTATTAAGCCAAACATAGCTCATTACCCATTCAATGGTCCTAGGTAAAAGCAATAGGTAATCACGTTGTTGTAAGAATCATTCAAGAGACCTCAGGATCCTATGACTGTCCTTAGTGGGGGAAATGCAAGAGTTCAAGCCCTCGCAGACTCCCATTTCTCAATACTTAAGCACACATAACCCTCCAGACTCACATTAGTATGAATGCAGCAGTTTTGCTGGAATTATTTTTGCAGAGCAAAGCACAAAAGCCCCAAGCAAGGGAGAAATAATGTTTGAAACCTAGAAAGCAAGTTAACAGGAACAAACAATGAAAAACCCTTACGATTTTTAAAACCAATCTCATGATTTTGGAGGGTTCAGTCTATGATTTCTGGCAACCTGGGGTGGGTTAAACAGGAGCACCAACCTTAATGTCTTCAGCAGGAGGAAGAAGAATGCAGCCACTGGTTTGCGGAACCTGCTGATTACTTTTTCAAAGGCCAGTTGAAGTCTGAGGTGAAAATGTCTAAAGCAGGTCAAAATACAAACAGCTGCAGCCCTAATTTTAATAGCACTCCATTGTTTGCTTGACTATGGGGATTTTATTTCAAATCAGCCATTGTTTTAGGTCACAAAGATACCACAGGGTATTTTCCCACACTCTCTGAAGGCTAATTCTGAAAATTAGAGCCATGCTGAATTTGCTTAAATAACCTTAAGAGTTACAGAGAAAAAAAGATAACAAAATCTGGAAATCCTTGTGGATCCTCATAGGAACAGAAAAAGAAACTCTCTCTTCCGCTCCTCTTCTACCAGAGCATGCAGAGAGAAGCATGTTTCCCACTGACGTTCTGCAAGTCTGAGCTAATCTTCTACCCCAGAATGAAGCACCCTAAATTTGCAACAATAACAAATTGGCAATTTGGCACAATTGCATGGAAATCACCATGAGTCTATGAAAATTAAAGAATTAACTGACCTTAAACATACACTCCCAAGCCTATTTGGTCATTGTTTTTTCTGATGAAATAACATAACTGCTTCTTAGTAAAGTCTGCCAGCAGTGTCAGCACACAACAAAACACAGGTTTCTGCTAAAGACAGGCAGACCCGAGGTCTGGCCCTCCGGAAGATCTCACCTGCACTGAGGTCTTGCTCACGCCTCTGTGTTATTTGTGCCGGAGGTGTGGGAGTGGGAACCGGCATGTGCGCGGGCTGCTCCTAGGCCTATGTCCTCTGAGAAGTGGACACAGTTATACTGACCCACCCTTGCCAGATATGCCAGGACAAGCATGTGGGAAGAGCTGTGCCAGCAATAACACCTTATTATTTTCCTGGGGAGATGACTTGCAGGACAGCTGCAAGACTCCACAAGCGGTAGCTTGGATGCCATGGCCTGGAGCATAGATTGATTCCAACACAGACACAAATATGCCTCTCCATGCATTTTTAAATAATCCTCCTCAAGGATGTACATTTTTCTCCCATCCTTGATCCGTTTCAGAGTCGATCTGCTTCCTCTTGCAGGGAATTTCATCTAGGTAGAGGGGAGCCACGGGCAATTCAGGCAATTCTGTGGCAGAGTATTTGAAAAACATAATGAGATGACAGTGGAAGCATGCAAGCAGAAATAGCACCCTGCTCACAATCTCTTACTCAGTAGCATAGAAGTCCAGGTCCAGGTCCTAACCTTTTTCAAATCATTCCCAGAATATCATATAAGCACTGAGTCACACCTGAAGGTCCCTCTTGCATTCCATTTCCAAGAGTTTTACCTAGACTCTATCACAAGGAGGCTTAAAAATCCTATCTAATGTCCAACAACCAAGCAGAAGACAGGAGCCTTCCCTTCAGCTGACAAGTTGACCAATCAGTTGGGAAGATGAAAGACTGTATTTTCTATTTCTGGCTTCTCTGTAACATGACACTGCTGGGACAACCCTCAGGGTCTCTAGACTAAACCACACAACGAGCTTTGACAATTGCAGCAGTCCAGCAGGTATTAGAGGGCAATCTCAAGCACAAGATAATTTCTTTCTCCATAACTGCTTTCCTTCTGCTTCTTTGACTGCTTCCAGGGCCCCTCTGCAGCTTTCTGGTTAAGCGATTTGGCTGCAGGTTTACTGTGATGCTGGGAGGCCTGCTCAGCGGAGCGGGCATGGTGTCCAGCTCCTTCTGCAAGTCCCTCAGCCAGCTTTACATAACTGCCGGCTTCATCACTGGTGAGTATCACAGCACAGCAGGAAAATCCAGCTGCTGCGCTTGATTTGGGGGTGTTGAGACGGGAAGTGGTGAGAATGAGCAGAGTCCAGACCACGGGCTCACGTTTTTCACTCATCGGACAAATAGGATGAATCAAAAAACCCACAGCTTAGCAGGAATTACATACTGGATGGACTTCCCCTTCACACCCCTTTAACGCACACCTGGCCCACCCAAGCTCACTGGAAAGTGCTTCTTCTGTGAGCCACATGGAGCTATGGGTTTCTAATGAGTGAGATGGAGAGCAAAGACATCTGCTCTTTTTAGTAGCTCCATAGCCTTTTGTTTTTGAGAAAGGAATTTTTTTCAATCTTGGAATGTAATGTGTTCAGACAACTTTCTTCACAAGTTCCCTGCACTTGTATTTCACCACTCCCAGTCTGCGGAAATGTGGAGATATCTTTCTCTAACAAAAGAATGTGTTGGTTTTGAACAGAAGTAACAGGTGGGAACTTTTCCTCTCCAAATATTTCCTTTATGTATCAGTTGCTCTGCTCTTGCTCTTTCCTAACACAGAGAAATGAGTATCTGCAGCCAGGTCACTTCACGACTGAACCCTGTTGGATCTTGCAAGCTAAGCAGCACGTGCTGCATAGAGAAAACCAACGAGTAACTACCTGAGCATGAGGAAAGTGTCAGAAAAACAGCACTATCTGCTGCAGGCAGTATAAAAAACAAGTCCTCGGCGTTTTTCTAATGGACAATTTCATAACAATTTTAGGAACAGCAGTGTGCCCCAGACAAACGTCAGCTTAGATCAGTGTATCCAGTATACCTAAGAACACGAAGCATTTAATTTACCCAAAACATCCTCCTTCACCTCTTGTGCAGGGCTACTGAGTATTAATCACTGGGGGTTGCGCAGCTTGTCAGGTGAGGAAATACCTCAGTGGTAAATGTAGTCATCTGTGAGTACAGCCTGAATTTGGGCTCTTTTCACCTTGCAAGGCACCACAAAAGCTTCATGAGCTGTCATTTTCTATTTCTCTCTTTCCTTAGGTCTGGGATCATGTTTTGGCTTCCAGGCAGGAGTGACTGCGTTGGGCTACTACTTTGTACGGTGGCGAACCTTGGCCAATGCCATGGCATCCACGGGTGTCTCCCTCGGTTTCACACTGTGGCCACTGCTTTCTCAGTACTTGCTGGATGACATGGGCTGGAGAAACACTTTTCTCATCTTTGGAGGAATACTATTCAACTGTTGCGTTTGTGGAGCCATTATGAGACCAGTTCAGCTTGCATCTCAATCATTTCTACAGCCAGCCAGGCCTGGGGAGGAGCCAGGGAGAGAAGCAGAAGAGGCACAGCTGGCCAACGGAGGATCTTCTCCCCACCCAGAGATCCAGCAGCAAGCCAGGCCTACATGCTTCCGGATGTTGCACAAGTACTTGGCTTTTGACATCTTCTGCCAAAACAAAGGTTACCAGATTTATACTATTGGAGTGAGCTGGATGATGTTGGGTTTTGCATTACCCCACATCTACCTCATGCCTTATGCCATCCACAGTGGGGTGGAGGAACGCAGGGCAGCTCTCCTCGTCTCCATTATCGGGTTCATCAACATCTTCATACGCCCTTTGACAGGGCTGCTCTCAGGACTCAGTGTCTTCACAGGCAGACGTATCTACCTGTTCAGCCTGGCTGCACTCCTCTGCGGGCTGAGCAATTTCATTTGTGTCATTTCAGCCAAGTTCAGTGTGCTCATCATCTACTGCATCATCACCAGCATAGCCATGAGTGGCATCGGGGCGCTCGTCTTCCAGGTGCTGATGGATGTGGTGCAGATGGAAAGGTTCTCAAGTGCTTTAGGGCTCTTCACCATCCTGGAGAGCATCACTCTCCTCATTGGACCTCCTCTCACAGGTGAGAGAAACTATTAAAGCAGATTGGGGAAGAATAGGTTATTAAGACTCCCTAGTGACAAACATTTGGGAGCATAAAGGAGGAGGGAGTTCCCAAGCCCATGCAGGCAGGTGAGTTATGCAGAGGGAGCAAGATAAAAGGGAGAGTCAGAAAGAAACATCCAGCCCCATCTCACATCTGAATGAGGGCCATTTCTGTAGCTGCCCAAGCACCACTGAAGCAACAGCAGATAGTGAAAACGTGACCCATTTGGTATGCAGCTTTGATAGGATTGAAAGTGATGAGAGCTTTTTTTCAGTGAGAGGCAGGAGGACAGAGAGAGATTACTATGGTAGGATCCTGCTGTCTAAGAGCTCTTTCACTGCTTTACTAGTTTGCATTGTTTTACCTATGAAGTCTCAAGGAACTGCAAACATCCAATTCAACACATTTACTGCAATCAGAAGTGTTCCTGGTTCTACATTATTCAAGAGCCTTATAGTAAAAGCTTCTACTCACCCTTCCTTCCGAGCCCTAGAGTTTATTCATTCTTCTCTGGAGACAGGGAGTCAGTTACGGCCCCCAATCCAATATATTATTCACAACATCACAGGTTCACTCCAAACAGTGCTAAAGTGACCTGCTGAAGACACAGCTGCTCCTGCAGTATAGCAGCACATTCAAAAGAAAGACAAGCAAGAAATACAAACCTGAGCATGAATCAATTCTGGGTTTCAGTTCTCTTCTCTAGACAATGAATTGTGTGTCATTCAGCAGTAAAATATCTGCCTATTCTAAGAATGGGATGATAATATGCACGATATTTCACAGTACTACCAGGCATTAGAGTGTCAGTCACTTTTTTCAAAGTGAAAAAAGTGTTTTCTTGGACATTTGATAGTAAAGGCAGATAGGCACAGCAAAGCACAGTAAGAACAGCTCCATTTTTATTTGGACTCCTGAAGTCTGCTAAAGAAAACCCACTATGAAAGGAAACATGGCCAATTCTTAACAAAGAATGCTGCAGGAAACAAACATTATTCCAGCATCCCATATATAGATGTAGCCTGTAGAGGCGGCACCACATGTGTGACTTGAATATCATCTTTCCATCTCTAGGATTAATGTTAAAATACTCATTTAATATACCTCTCTTCTAAATGTTTTATATTGAGACACTTAATATTAGTTATAATACTTGCTGTGCTGTGAATTTTCCTCACCCTGATTACGCACTATTAAAAGAAGATGAGGTTTCAGTTTAGAGACTAAAACACATTGATTTTTGAGATAGTTCTCTGTTTACTTGCTCTGTGTTCTGACCTGGGATGTAAGCAGGTTACTTATTCCAAAATCCAGTGAGTGGCAGTGACACAGAGATCCTCTGCTGAGTAAACACAATGAATCAGGAGACTGGGAAAAAAATTACAGCTTCCTTTCTTTCCTGATTTCTCAGTTTATTGAGAAATGCTTTGTACAGAAGCAGAAACACCACCTGAGAAGTGACTACAAACAAAGGAGCTCTAGAATCTATGCAAGAGAACTTAACTCATCTGTGAATGCTTGTATATGGCAGTTTGACAAGTGATTTAGGTTTAACATTTACATAAATGTCATACAGTTGCCTTTAGTATGCATCTTCTCTTTGACTAAACCGTGATTCCTGTTTCAGGTCTCCTGGTGGACATAACTAGCAATTTCCACTGTGTCTTCTATACCTCCAGTTTTTTCCTGATATCGGCTGCATTATTCATGGTGCTCAGCTTCTGTGCTCTGGAAAGAAAAAGCAAATCAAAAGAGGCCTCAAAAGTACCTTTGGATAATCCCTCCAGATGTCAATACAATGAAATACTAACTGAACCACAGTCTGAAAGACAATCCCCTCCTGCAGTCATCTACATCACAAGCATATGAAAAGAAAAAAAAAAAGAGAGGAACCCAATTATGTGGCCAGTACAAAGCTACACAAGGCCCAACACTGACAGCAGAGAAAACTGACTGCTTTCCACAATTACTGTCCCTTCTGTCCTGCACTCCCACTCAATGGGGCCATCGTGGACTCCATGCGAGCAATCCGGATTCGAGGCTCAGCCTAAAACTCAGCATCAACCAAAAGACATACAGAACTACGCATTCCTGAAGCAAACCATGGGATAACGACCATGGGAGCTGGTTCTGAGAGACAAAAGCTCTGTCGATTCAATTGGTTTAAGTCCGAGTCTTTAAGCGGTCACTGGAATTTCATATACACGTTTCAGTTGCTAACACTGGAAAATACATATTAATGGCTATACACAAGGTTGATTTTTTTCACAAACAGGTATTACTTGGTCCTAGAAAAGTTAAACATAGTCAGTAGACTTGCCTAGTCTGAACATGCCATTTTGGTGCAGACTCACATGAAGTTTCCTGGTTGCTTCCCACATGGGGCAGGGGGAGGAAAAGACGAACACCTCCCACGGGAAGTGTGTTATTATTTCCTGCATCTCTAAATACTATATGGATGCTGCTGTATGGGTTGCCGAACTCAGGCAAGTCTCTAGCAAGACCAAATATTCTTTCTTACAATGTTTGCGTGATTTCTTCATTTCACAGACATTTACAAAGACCCAAAGGTTCAACTCCAAAGCATCAAAAAAAAAAAAACCCCAACAAATCTTAGAGTGCCTGTAATTTTATAGCTAGTGATATCTCAAATATCCTGATGTGTCACAAAATGGTATTCATGGTTCATAGCTTCTGTAAATACACTTCCTTCCAGCATTCACTGTGGGGGGGAGGGGGGCACACGGACATTAGACCTGAGAATTGTATGCATCCTTATATAGGCCCAAATTCAAAGCCATTGTAGCATTCACATTTCCCCCTTGTGCAAATTAATTTAACTCTTTAGCTCAGGCCTTAGACTCTCAGCCCTAGTTACACCAGCATTCTCATTACAGAGAAGTTTGCACAAGCATAACTTACCTGTCAAAAAGAAATCAGTGCGGAAAAATACACTGAGAGAAGTCAGTGTTAACTCTCATATCTATATAGTCTCTTGACTTTAGGTGGCTTTTCTGGCTACAGTCCCAAGAGTTACGCACATAAGTATTAACATACGAGTTGCATCAGCTTCTAGCTTCTCTCAGGATCAGCTCCAGTTGCAAAACCATTTATATTCTGTATCATTTTTGATCTGACATAAGCAGATAGCTCACAAAGCACTGGAGCGGAAGACTGCAAAGCCATCTGAAAAATGGAAGCATAAAATATGAGTGAAATGGAAGAAGCAACAGCTTTCAACTCAACTTTAGTGCTTATCTTGAGAACTGTTATGTCAAACTCCTAGCAACAAAACCAGTTTTCATTAGAACTGTGGGCTTCTCAGCCAAAAAAAACACTGAAAAAAACCACTGGAAAAGTGACTCCAAGGCTTTCCAAGACAATGACAGCTTCACAGTTAGCCATTACAGTAAGGGGTATCAGTCCCTCAGAACAGTTCCTGTTTCCACAGCTCACCAGTATCCATTTCAGTAGTGGTCTAGGATTACTGAACCAGTAACGCTTCACTTTTCCTCATCAAACATACACTTAAATACGACGACTGGTGGGAGACATATATATCCAATCTCTAGTCACATATGTTTAACTTCTGTAAAGCTTAAATAGTCCATAACCGCACAGTAAACAGGGACTGGTGCCTCTCAGCTTACCAAAGCAATGCCTGCTGTACTTTCCTAGGAAAAACTGGGGCTTTCCTCTTCTCATCAAAACAAATCAATGAGAAGGAATCAAGTCTCCAACCTGTTCTAGCTATTACAAACAAAAGAGCTAGGCAGCTGAACAGGTTGCCACTCTTTCTGTATGCAATTCTTAAATTTTAAAAGTCTGTTCACCCCTTTACCTACCCTTTCCATTTTCTTCCAGATATGTAGGGGCATATTGCCCCAAATCTTCCTTTTACTACAGAGGTCCTGAGCAAAACAGGCAAAATATGGCTTGAGTGACAACCCATCAAAATTTATCCCAGAAGAATAAAAGCTGGTTGAAAGAGCAATGGAATGCATCCCCCGCACGGAGCCAACTGTTGTACCTGCAGGGCTTTAGGCCTACCTGGCTCACAAGCAAGGAAACAAATAGTCTGACGCACACTGCTCCTTGCATGATAAGGAAAAATGCAAATAAATAAGGCACTCCAACTGAAGCTGACACACACAGGTCAGTACCTCCTATACCATGGCAACAAAAATCTCGATTTTGACTATTTCTTAGCTGGACACAATAGCACAAAATAATTTAGGAGGGAGAGTTAGGAGAGTGCTGTATAGAACTTCTTTTTGATACTCTCAGACTCAAAGCCAGTGTCACTGGGACTTATCTTCATAGGCAGAGAGATGCTTCTGGGAAGAAAAACAGCTAGTTTACAAATCTGCAGTTTTCACTTCTTTCATCTGGTTGACTACAAAATTTCTAACAGCCTTACAGAATTTAAACTGACTGAAAAGAGGGTTATCTCCCCCAGTAAGTTTTCATGGACCCTTTAGAAGTAATCCATATACCACAGGTTGAAAACAAATCTTGGAGAGTTAACAGGTAACATTTTAGGCTATGTTTCCACAGGTAAAAAGATGACTGAACAGCTTGCTGCTGCAAAAATGGGGAAATCTAGCTCCCTGCTCCCTCCTCTCCCGTTCTGCAGCTCTCTTCTCCTACCTCTGTTTTCAGCCTGAATTCCCAGCTGCCTTGAGCAGGAGCTGTGTAATGTGTGTTTGAAGGGGCCATGCATACTGAGCATGCTACGGTATAATAAGTATTCTCCGTCAGAGCTATAGTACAGAAATATTAATACTTAATGCTTAAGAACCATGAGGCCCACAAGAAAAATAAGGTAATAAAAGTGCCTTTCAACAGTTTAAGGCCATCTCATTATGCAAGGCAACCACAGCTTAGTTACTGCCACTCCCTGAAGCAGTTTTTTCAAACACCTACAGACAATAAAATAACACTGGCTTTAATTATGGACAAACACCAATACCTCTGCCAGGTTGGAAACCTCCGAGAACCAGCAGAGCAAAAAAAACTGGCCAGAAATAAATATCCCTCTCCCAGTCCCCCTCACACCCCTCCCTGCTACCTGTGTTGATAAAAAGAGTATCATTAACTTTACAAGCTAAGCATTTTTGCAACAAGCACCTTCCCTTATTGCAACAAATTATTCACAAGGAAGTTCACATGGAAATATTTCAAGACTGTTATCCTTATACGCCTTAGATATTTAGCCAGTGTAATTCTTGGGGCAGTTTAATAAAAAACAAGGAAGAGGCATGGTCAACTTACACACTCTAATGCACCTCAGAATGCAAAATCACCTAGCTGAAGAGTTTGTCATGCTGTTTGACGACTTGGCTAGTAATGCTGAAATAACTGCTAGAAAATTAACAACTGCTAGAAATGAAAACCTACTGCATTCTAGCTTTGGTGTGCCATCAGGTGGGGGCCACTGTCACTAGAAGAGCCCTTGAGGCTGTGAATACCCCAGCTGTATTAGCCTATTCAGTGCTAAGCATTCTGGCAAACAGCAGGTGCTTGAAGCATTCAGACCATTAAACAATATAGCCAGTATTGCCTGAGCAAACAGAGTAAGAGCATTACACACTCACCTAAGCCAATTCTGCCAGTTGCCAAGTGATCTTTTGGGATGATCAGGACAAACTCCCTGCAGTAAATCAGCACAAAGACAACAAGCGTACGGCTTATAACGAAGCATGTCACATAAGCAGCACGAGCATGGTCCGCACCCTTGCAACAACTCCTACAGAAAACCTCTGAGGACTGCAAACCCACGGACCTTTATCAAACTCTCCTCCAGGAGGCAGCTCCACCTCATCAAATTAGACACAAAACGTTCCTCACATTTCTTAACCAGCTGTGATCACACCCAAAGCAAGACAAACACTATAGGGAACAGAGCTAGCAAGTCTCAGAAGGACAACCAGAGGTGTTCCTCGCCTCCTGATTCCTTCTTGCCACACACCAAATAGTGTGACCTGGAGAGTACATTTTTCAGCGATGCATCACCTGAAACTCAGCCAGTGTGGACAAAAGCCCTTTCTAAACACTGCTCTCTGTGAAACCACTCCAGGGGACAAAGTTCCTCCTGTTTCTATGCATGCAAAATTACACTGACTAACCACAAACACAGTACTTGTGAATATAAGTCATTTCATCCTTCCTCTTTAAATATTCAATTTTTCACCCCCAGTATAGTCAGCCCGAGTCCTTAATCCCTTGTCTTTACGTTGGCTAGTTCCCCTGTACTTGCTTTCTCTTCTCCTCCTGCTTTCCCACATTATTTGTTCACCTTCTATGTAATGACAGACGTGGCTTTAAAGTATGTCAACACTTACCCACTCACAAAGGCCTACGCTACAAGAGATTTACTAATACACGAGCAAACTATTCTAACATAGAAATATAGCTTGTAGCACCTAACACTTTGATCTTTTTCATACTTACTTATAAATATACATCCATACACACACACTTCAACTGAAAATTAGTATAACTGCTGAAGCTGCTAGCACAGAGTAGGCCTTTGTACCAGATATCCTAGGTTTGTAACAGATATCCTCCCACACCAGTGTAATGTAAAATGGTTTCGCACTACTGCATTTAGCGCAGCTTCTTTGATCAACTTTCTCTTTAATGAGGACACGGACAGATATTTTTACTATGTCCAGCTGTGCATTATCAGCAATTATCATCCCAACATGCTTGTAACTGACGCCAAGTATTTGGCAGATCAGACCACATTCAGTTTCCTTCATATGAAAATCAGCTAAATTTGAGATAATACAGAAGATGGCATCTGCTTACAGCCTGTTTCCTACCCGTTCTACAAAAGAAGCTGCATTGATCAAATTGCTTCTATAAAATTGATGTAAACTTCTACACAGCCCACCCCAACAGTTTATGACTTTTATATATATTTACCTGATATGTTTACACAACATGAACCACATCTGAAACCACTTGCAGGTGCTTACAGTCACAGCGGTTTCCTTTTAACGGCAACGGTTTAGCATCATGCAATTGCTCTGCTTCGTGCTTAGACCAGGACATTGTACAGCCAGGGTGGAATTACCTGATGTCATTGTACTAATTCAGTCCTCTTTCTTGGCATCACTCCACGGTTTTTTTTCCAGGTAATTTTTCTTACTTCTTAAAAACCTGTTGGTTGTCCCATCCTTCTTTAGCCTAAAAGTCTCAATTCCATAGTAATAAGAAAATAAACCAAGACCTTTGTTCCCTCCTGCTCTTCTCCTCACCCTCACGTTCGCTGCCGCTGCCGTCATGCCTGTGCTCCTCCGTAGCTGCTGCTGAACCCGTCTGCATTGCCCGCGTTTACCGTGGTGGATAAACGTCACCGGGAGATGCTGAGACAGAGCCACCAGCTCCCACCCAGACCTGGTTTATCATCTCCTACGTTCGCTCGCAGGCAGCTGGTCAGCATCACCGCGGCCTGGGGGAACCATTTAGTGTCACTTTAACATTGGGCAGCACTTATTACCACTAATGCTGGAGAACCTGGAAGGGCAGGAAAATCTCCTGAGTGGTAACTAGCAGATGAGGAAAGCATAGGTCCTTTCCAGAACAAAGAAAAAAAAATGTTTAAAAAATAAGTTTCCCTATGACTGAGATACAGAGCCCAATACCGAGGTGCGTGCTCGTTTATTTACAGTTATTGCTAACAGAAGACGGTCCCCTCGTCTCGCAGCCCGGCACACGGGCGGGAACCGCTCCCGCAAGGAGCGGGCGACGCCGAGGAGGCACCTGCCCGTCGCGGCTCAGCCCCGGGCGAAGCGGCCGCTCCGCGGCGCCCCTCACGCAGCGACCGCCCCGGGGACCGTTAGCAGCGCCCCGGCCCCGCCCGAGGAAACCAACGGCCGCCGCGCCTCGCGCCCAAGATGGCCGCCGCGCTTCGACCCCGCTGCGGGGACAGGCGACGCGGCTCCGCCCGGCCGCTGCCCTCCCTCCCGGGGCGGCAGGCGGAGGCGACCCCCTTCGCCCCGCCCGGGGAGGCAGCGCGGGGCGGGGCGGCGGCGGCCATGTTGCGCGGGAGGCTGGGCCGAGGCGGGTGCGCGGCGCTGAGGGCTGCTGCCCGGCATGGAGCTGGGGCGGCTGGAGTACCTGCAGGCGCTGGTCACCGAGTTCCAGGCGACCGACAGCCCAGGTGACCCCCCTTGTCCCCTCCCGGGGGGCGGCGGCGGCGGCGGGGGGGAGGCAGCCCGCGCGGTTCCCGCTGCCCGGCTCCTCAGCGGGCGCCGCCTCTCCGCGCTCACCCGCTGCTTCTCCCCCTCCCCGCAGACGCCAAGGAGCAGGTCCTGGCCAACCTGGCCAACTTCGCCTACGACCCGCACAACTACGAGCACCTGCGGCAGCTGCAGGTGCTGGACCTCTTCCTGGACGCGCTCACCGAGGACAGCGAGGCCCTGGTGGAGTTCGCCATGGGTAAGGAGGGCGCCCGGCCGCTCCAGCCCCCCGGGGCTGGCTGTGCTGCCCGGGGGCTGCCAGGCCAGTCGCAGTTCTTAAAAAGATTTTCCATAAAGCGCTTTTTTTTAAATACTAGAAGAAAACACTAGCTGAATGACTCCTTACTCAAATGTCTCCTATAGCGAGACAGTCATTGAAAGTAAGCGTTTGCCTGGCATGATGCACAGATCCAGCGTTGACAGCCAGTCTGCTAGAATATAATAAAAAATATATAATTTAATAAGCTCTCTGAGGAATCACCTTACAGTGATTCAGCATGCTCTAAATGAACACAAAGGACCGGATCCGAACTGTGAGTGATTCCATGAAATGATATTAAATACATTTGATTTCCAAGGTTTGTGGATTGAGCTACACCAGAGTACATCTGCACCTTCAAGTTTCAAGTACTAATATTATCAGCCTCTTGGCTTGTGTTAATATCTCTGTTCTCCATTTTTCTAAAACATCTGCCATAAACTGCTGGATTCTGACCATGTTTAGGGTCAAGTGATAAAAGGTATTTTTCATTCTGTGGAAGACGTTACGCCCAGAAGCACAGTGCCCTCTAATGACATACTGGAGAAGGAGTGTCATGGTAGAAAGTCTCCAGAAAGAATCAAGAAAATGTAGCACAGGAGCAGTTAACAGTTTTCCAACCAAATTTCATCACCTATCTAGATGCTCATTTCTGTATTGGAAAACAGAGATCAGCAAAATTGGCATCATTGCGCAATTGCATTTAGGTAAATAATTTCCGTTACCACACTGAGTTTGGAAAAAGAGGTTATTTAAGACAATTAAAATCCCATCTTGTGATTCTCAGCATCTTTAAGATTTTGCATGTTTACCTTATATTGCTCAGGAAAAATATTTTTGTGTGTCAGTCTATAAAAAGGAGAAAAGATGAAGTGGTCACGTGAGGACAACTCAGAAGTGTACTGAGTGTTTAACAGTGTTCAGGGCCAAAATTATGTTGGTATCAATAAATCTAAAGCTGTGGAATACAGTCAGGCTGTTGCCACTTGCATATTCTAGAATGAAATGCCCAATTGTTTAAACAAAACAAAACGGGAGGAAGTGAGATGTGTACCAAGTATGTGCAGTACAAAGATTTAATTGTGGTAGTTTCAAGGGTAAGAAAGAGTAAAGGATCCTAGTTGTAGCAGTGGACTTAAATCTTTGTTTGAAAAAGGCAAGGGTGTGGAGAGAAGAATGTCTTGCATTTATTGAACATTCTCTTTTGCTGTGCTTCAGGTGGCCTTTGTAACCTGTGTCTGGATAAAACTAACAAAGACTACATCTTGGAGGCAAATGGGGTAGAGCCCGTAATAAACTGCCTGTCCAGTTCCAACGAGGAGACAGTGATGTCGGCAGTCACGACGCTGATGTACCTGACAACGCCGCAGTCGCGCCAGCAGACCACGGCTCTGCCGGTGGTGGAGTGCATGCTTCGCTTCTCTCTCTCAGCTAGCAGAAGGCTAAGCAATCTGGCAACGGTCTTCCTTGAGGATTACTGCACACCTCTCCAAGTGGAAGAGGCCAGGAATCTAAGCAAACACACAGCAGTGGGGATTCCTCTCCCTAAGGACTGAAGCTGCCCAGAGAGCAGCTTGGAGCTGTCACAAGGGAGGCCTCCCTCTTCGCTTCCCAGCCTTCCGATTTCTGCTCAGCAGGTCAAGAGTGTGGTGGGAGCAACTTTAAACAGATCGTCAGACCAGCGCTGGGTTTTAATATTAATACAGAGGAAGGAACAGTGCTACAAAGTGAATCAGGCTAGACATGAAACTAAAAAAATAAAATTTTAAATAAAACAGGTCATGGCTGTTGGAGAGCAGGCTGACGAGTGCAGCCCAGCACCCAGCTTGCAAAGGTAACCTTTCCCAGCAATTAGCCTTTGCTGCTCATGTTATTATCAGACAGCCTACATCCCTTCCAGTTCCTGGCTGTTTTTTTATGATTCTGAAGTGTCACATAAACTTTATTCTTCCTGCAGAAGAAAGAAGGCGTTTCCCTGCCCCTGCAACTTGCAGGCTTATTATATCCCTTTGGTATCAAGTATGGCATCCTGTCATCATGCCATAGGCTCCTGGCTAGTTAATCACTATACAGGACAGGTCATAGCTGTGCTTCATATGAGGAAGTGGAAAATTATATTTCTTTCATTATCACTAGTGAAAAAGGTGAAGATTTAAAAAACAGCTCATGGCAGTCTGGCTCAAAAGAACAGCTGTCTTGTAAAACCTACTCTTAATAAAACATTAACTTAAATGCTGTGTAAACAGTTTTGTATAAGCACATAAATATTTTTTTACGGCACTTGCAACCCAGCCTTCACCCACTCTCATTAATGCACGTGGGCCAGAAACTGAAGCCAGCTTGGTCTCCTTTCATTGTCAGCCAATGATGGAAAAAGCAACCCAATAGCCAAGATGACTAAATACATAAAATTTTAAACGTTTGGCTGTTGA
Source organism: Dromaius novaehollandiae (assembly GCF_036370855.1). Lineage (NCBI taxonomy): Eukaryota > Metazoa > Chordata > Aves > Casuariiformes > Dromaiidae > Dromaius > Dromaius novaehollandiae. Next base: position 9,218,025 of record NC_088115.1, on the reverse strand, counting down.
CCACAGAGCATTCTGGTAGACGTGCACACTCTGTCTACTCAAGTTTCATAGCCTTACTTTTTTTTTTCTCCTTTCTGCCCTCCCCCTACACTCCCAGTCAGCTCAAGATGTGGGAGTGAGCTTAAAAAAAAATTGTCTTTTATAGTTTCTATTCATCTATACCAATCAAACACCAGTAACAACTCTACAGAGATGAACTAATTTAATACAGAGCAACTTTCCAGAAACCTGGAGAGGAGTCAACCCTGCAGTCTTACAACAAGTGTGGGTCATTTCTCATAGTCTAACTGATCCCCAGGAGTGCCTCTGCCCAGGTCAGAGTGCTTTCTGCTTCCTGGGAATGGATTTCCCTGCCAGTTTATGACCTGGGTATTCCCCTGGCAAAGGGAAGAGAACAGCACCCCATTTTTGCATTACTTTCTGCGTTTGCTTTCCACGATTGCCCTCCAGTCATCAGCCCATGACAGCAGCCGCCTGCAAGGTGGCTTCAGCTGGATGTGTTTGTTGTGGCAGCAGGTAAACAGGATGTGCTCCCAGCTTGGGTTCAGCTCGGCACCTGAGGAGAGCAAGAGAGGAAAGCTGGAGTTAGCTGGCTTCTTCCTCCCCAACTAACAGAAAGCGATGCAAAAGCTTTTCAAACCTCTGATGGTGTCCTTGTCGTCAAACAGCAAGTCAGCAGATACAATGGTCTTATCCCGGGTTAGAATAATCCGCTCCACAAACTCAGGACCCAAATGTTTTTCTACCCATTTATACTGTGGAGGCAAGAAATAAGATAGAAAATTTCACCAGACCACTTCCATATCGCCCGTTGCAAAAGCCGTAGCACAGCAATTTTCTCCCCTGCAAACCTAAGTCTGTGTCTACGCCTCCCTGCCCTGCAGTCTGGCTAAGGCCCAGGACACTGATTTGACCTGTGCTTTTAATGGTCTTCTGTCAGCACTGCATCTGCCGTACCTAACCGCCGTCCAGTCTGAGAGCTGCAGCGGCAGCTTGCCAAGAGCACACGCATTGTGCTCATCTATTTAGAAGTCATTCAAGTGCTTAATGTCCCCTCCTTTTTTCTTGCACCAGCGGAAGGCAAGAATAATTCCAATGGCAGCCTCCTCTTACTCGGTATTGGCATCTATCACGATAGCGTTCATCTTGCTCTCCAGATTTAGGGAGAGTAAGGTTTTCCAAACTGAGGATTCTGCAATGTGAAATTCCCTGGGAATTTCCCATTGCCTTCGGGACACGCTGAAAGTTAAGCTTACCTTACCTGACCATGTTGCAACCGTTCTTTTACTATCACCTGATGACACAGGCAGCTGGAGGAGAAGTGTTACACTCCAGCTCCAGTACCGCACGGCTTGGATGCCTTGCAACGGGGCTGGCATCACGGGGCGCTCCAGAATTCCAAGTCCCACACTTTCACATGGTGTTTGAGCAGCTGCCACCCAGGCAGATCCAGCCTGGCAGTCTTAGCAGGCTACTACTATCTTTATAAATGAATAATTTTGCCTTGGGTGGTATGAAATAGCAAGGCCTTGCAAAAGCAGCATTAAACGAGTAAAATAAATTCTCTCCCACCTTTTCCAGGATGCAGTGCTCATATTTCCGGAGAGGACTTGTGCAAATAAAGACTTCAGTGCTGAAAAGAAACAGCTCTCATTAGCAGTCAGGGGAAAGTGCATGAGATAACAGAAAAGGGCTGCATAATGCAAAGTGTCCTTACTCCTGCATAAGCATCATCTCCTGCATAGCTTCAATGGCTCCTGGAATTGGATCCAAGCCTAGAAAGAAGCCAGGTGACTCATATATACTGGCTACCTTAGCCTGCAAGAGACATAAGGAGAATTAACCATGCACATGCTTTTATTGGAGCGCTATGCACAACAGTTGTCCAGTTACCCAGTGAGTATAACAGCCTTCAAATGCCAACATTTTAGACAGACAGACAGAGATGATGCTTGGTATCAATAGTTGATTATAATATTTCTCACCTTTAGGTTTCTGGGATAAATCCAGCTAAGGCACATGATAATGAGAAATTATTATCTGATGGACTGTTCAGAGTGGGGAGGCAGGTCTGATCCCGATCCTGGCTATGTATCTACAAGCAGTCCACAAGCAGCATCACAAATGCAGCCTCATTTCATAGTTCAACTTGCTGATGTCTATGGGTTCCTCTCTACTAACTCTCATGAAAATCCTAGGAACAAATAAGTTTGAAGCTTCTGCTTCTGTCACATTTGACTGAAATTTGCTTATGGTTCAGGAATTTATCAGTGATGAGTGGATAGACACAGGCACTGATACTTATAACCCTATTTTTCTTCAGGACAAAAAGCACAATAAGCTAACCATGCTAATTATCCTCAGCAGAAGGTCCAGGACAGTACATTCACACATTTGGGGTTAATCCTTTTAATCCAAAAAGGCTCAGCAAGAGGGAAGGAAGAGGATGGAAGAGTTAGGGAAGTTAAGTTGCTTTGCTGCTCTCCATGATTTTCAAATACTAAAATAAAAGTTATTAAGGCAGAAGATCTCGACTTCAGCGTCAAAAGCTGCTCGTCTGTGGTAATGTGTCAGTACAAAGTCTACTTTGAAAGAGTTTAACATCATGGCAGGAAACGTGAAGGCAGATGCCTCTGCTTCCCCCAAGAACCTTTGTCTTCGTGAACTGAACTATGTCCCACCGTGAGCCTGAGCGGGGCTGGGTTCGGCTGCGATATCGGTGGGTGAGGCCAGAGCAGCAGGCATCCCACCTACCACTCCCATCATTTGACCCAGAGCACCCAGCAGACTTGGTGGTGCAGTTAAAGGGACTACAGCTTTGTCCCTTTTCTCCCTCTACACCTGCCCTCGACATAAACCCACCTCTGATGCATGCATGTGGGATGCAACATAAATCTGAGAAGTCACTAATGATGAACAAGTAGGAAAGGAGGGTATTTCTAAAGCTATAATCATTTAAGTGAGCATAAGTAGAAGGGAAACAAGATTACTGGAGAAGCAATGTTTTTCTAGGCTAAAGTGACCAAAAATGGAGCAATGAGACAAACAAAAGGAATTTAATATTATACAATACAGAAGCACCTTTGATCTCTAAAATGAAACACAGTATTTCCAGGCAATTTCTGTGCTTCTAGACAGGACTGTGCTTCTAGTCCTCATTCTTTTAATGTACCAAAAAGACATTCTTGCACCTTTTATTATTAGGAAGTTCACTGGTTTGAATCCAACTCTGTTTAGTTAATTTAAAAAATTGCTAACCAGTGACTGTTCAGCGGCCTGTGTTAAATCACCGCATTTCAGTGCAGGTCATAGCAGACAGCTCTTTTTACCACACAATCCATCACGACAACGCACCCTCAGCAGCAGCAGCCGTCCCAGCAGCATTAAGGACTCCCAGGACTAAGTTTCAGTCTCAGACAGAAAGGTTAAGCTTCCAACATCTCTTCTATCCTAAGACATGTGAATCTTACCTTTCCTGGGGTCATACAGTGAACTTCAGAGATGTCGAGCTAGCATTTTTCCACAAGTGTTAAAGATTTATGTTCCCATGCCACCAAACAGTTTGGAAAACTTAGTTCTTGGTAAGCACTCTTCAAAGGCAGGCTGGTGGCCTTTGCTTAGAAATTGTACAAGACTGCATTTATAGTCCAGCTGATGATCTCCTTGCTCTATATCACCAGTGGAACATGAACATAAAAAACATTTCAATTAAGCAGCAATGAGAAGCACTCAGCATTAAATGAGTGGGGCCCAGTCACTCAGCTATCAAAAGCCACAGATACTCATAAATCATCAGACAGAAATTTGAAAGCATTGCCTGATTCCCCCTGCAGATCAACAGAGGTTAAGGAGGCTAGGTGAAGGCACAGCAATCAGATCTGTCCAGACCTCCGTTTCCAAGCAAAGCCTCACTGATCTCAGCCACAACTCCCTGGAGCTCTTTCTGAGGAGATTCAATTACAGAATCAGGGCTTATGTCTGAAAGCTCTTTTATCCTAGAGAAAGACAGCAGAAACTGGCAACTTTCCACCACGTTACACTAAAGTCTGGCTTTGCTGGAAAAAGAAATTTGATTTGACAGTCACAAAACCAGAAGCCATTTCTCCAAAAGAAGTGTATAGAAAAAGGAAGTAAAAATTTTCTTCCTCAATCTCATCCCACCCTGCCCTGCTTGCTCTGCTCTCTTACCTCAGTCATACCTGGCAGGAACCATCTGCTAATTCTCCATGGCCTAGCCAAGCCGTTATCCTGATGCTGAGGTTGCCTCAGAAAAAGCCAGCTGTAGAAATACGAGGGCTGCCAGATCAAACCAGCCCTGTAGTTCATTTTGCCTAATTTTCTGACTTCAGAGAAAGCTGCAAGAAAACTTACTGGAACATCTGCCCAGGAGAAATTCCCTTATAACTTCCATCGGTGAGATAACTTAAATGTGAAGCTGGAGAACCTGCATCCTTACCTAGGTTTTCCTGTTTTCAATACATACAATAATTCTAGCAATTCTTGCCACTGCTAGAGATGTTGAGTCCTTTTTTGTAACTGACTGGGCCCAGATATTACATTATCAATACTTGTTAGGTAAGGCAAGAATCCCTATCAACAAAACTCCTAGACACACAGGCGATCAGACAGGCAAGTACAGTGGAGAAAGTCTTAAATACAGCCCTTTAAATAAAATGTCTAAGGATTTACAATGTGAAATTAGTAATCATCAACTTATGTTCATAAATAGAAAAAAAAAAGGGAAAGCAAGTAATAGTTAAAGTTTCAAGAGGCAACTGCCAAGCACTAACAAGTATAATTATTAAGTTTTAATAAGTGACACCGTTGCAGAAGTCCGTTCCTAGCTATGGAACAGGAGAGAAATAGATGTGAATAGTCACTTCTTAGCAATAACAGAATTATAGGCTCAGTCCAGTATCTTAAAATTAGCAATGAACTTCTCAGGAAAGTATATGACAGAGTCTGGATCAGCATCCATTCGGTTTTCTAACAGACTGTTGATTGTCTTGTGGTAACAGGAAGGACGTGTGAAGCCTAGATTGCCGCTATTTCTAAACTTGCCTGCTGTCCATTCAGTCATTATCGAACATTATGGCGGTTAAAAACCAGCAACAGTTTGCGCAGATGTGGGGTACACCGCAAGCCTGTTATAACATTGTTCCAGTTCACTTCCCTACAGCGCACTTTGCTTCTCAGTGCAGAGAGAATGACATAGATAATATCAGCTGTGTAAAACCCATATATAATATCGGTAGTTCTTGCCCTGCTCGGGAGACATTAACATTGCAGAGTGCTCAGAGCTCTAGGTGAGTTATTACTACTGTTGCATAGCAAGAGCAGCTCACGAGCAGGTAATGAACAAGCTAAACACTGTTCTGCGGACAGTTTTATCCGGTTATTTCTACGAGAGAACCACTCATTCCCACACACACACGTCTCTCTGCAAAGGGCTGGCAGAAGTCACTAATTATTGCTATACAAATTAAGACGGTTAGCGTGAAGCAACTCGTTGTAGCGTGCCTAAAATAAAGTAAGTCGCCCTTGATTTGCATTAGCACGACCAGAAGAGGAAGAGATTCCCCTCGCACACCCCCAGGGAGCCATCCCTCCATTTTCCAGCTGTGCTGCAATCCCCTCCTGCCCGTGCCCCCCCCGCGCACTCTCCCTTTCGCTGCGCCACGCACGTGGCGAGCGGCAGCACAGCGCCGCCCTGACCCCCCCCCCCCGCCGCGCTCACCCCCAGGTCCTGCCGCAGGCAGCGGTACTGCTCCCGCAGCGAGAAGCCCCTGCGCTCCGCCAGCTCCACGCGGGGCTCCCCGGGGAAGCGCGAGAGGAAGCCCCGCAGCACCGCGCCCTCGAAGTCGGCCAGGACGCCGTCCATGTCCACCAGCACGCGCAGGGGGCCGCCCATGCCGCGGGCCGGGCCGAGCCGAGCCGAGCCGAGCCGAGGCGCCTGCCGCAGCCCGCGCCGCTCTCAGCCACCGGCGGGGGAGGGCGGGCCGCAGCCGCCTGAATATGCATTAGAGCGGGCCCGACGCAGGCAGGGGGCGCGCCCGGGAGCCACCCCCTCCCCAGCATCCCCGCGGAACGCAGCACCGGCGCTGCACCCGTAACGGGGCTTATCCCTCGGCGAGCAAATGCCTTTATCCTTCCCAGGCATCTTTGTAAGGAATCTTAGCTGTGGCCGCGATGCGACTTGGAGCTCCAGTCGAGACAACGGCTCATGGAAAGATAGCTTAGCTCATCCAAAGTCTCAGTAACTGCAAAGGAGCATTACCAAGTTCCACTGGTTGTGGGACGTGCAAACGAAATACAGTTTTACTACTTTCCTCCTAGGCCAGAAAACAGGCAGGCATTATTTACATGCACCCAGGAGCCACAGAGCATTTAGTATCGGCTGTAAGGAAGAACAGCCCCAGCTGTATAAGAGGAGGGGCACACTACAGGAAAGCCAGTGTTATAGGTTAAGCACCTAGGGCTAGGGTTTCTCAAACTTATTTGGAAAGCCAGAGTATTTTTAGGTACTGTTCTTCTTGGGGGGGGGGGGGGGGGGGGTGAAGACAGCACAATGTCTCTGGCAGACACACAAGTTCTGTACATATCCAAGTGCTTTGCTTTGACATGCAGCAGATCCCCCTCTAGCATATAGGCTTGGTCTCCATTCCACTGCCCTCTTCTGTTAGGGTCTAATCTATTTTCGTGAGAAGAAACTTCTATTTCCTCCTTTTTCTTGAGGGGAAAAAAATGTTGAGTAAAGCACTTTTTTTTTAATTCATGTTCTATGCATCTCTGTTCTAGAAGATAAAAATGAAGAGGTAAGTCAGACACTTTCTGCTTCGAAGGAAGACAGCATGTGATGGTGACCTCAAGTCAGGCATAAGAACTCCCACTTTTTGCTACATTCCACCCTATAGTAGGCTAAGGCAGGTAGGCTGAGACAAAGACAAGTGAGAACACAGCTAAACCAAATCCATGAAATAAAACCCACACAGGAAACACTGCTTCAAAATTTCTATATTATTTACTTTTAAGCAACAGTCCAGCTTTGTGAAATTACAACACACATTTTAAAGGATGAGATTTTCACCTCATGGTCAAGCACCAGCATGATCATGCACAGCATTGAGTCAGTTGTAAAAAAAATGCCCTGTAATTTTTATTCATTTATCTGATCCACTCCACCTTTACTGAATAAAGTCTGTTGTATACCCAAATCCCCTCCTAGCATTAGGACAGGCGGCTCTGGTCACAGCCCTCTATTTGGCACGTACCCTGCTTCATAATAGTCCAATATCAAGATATTTCTTGTTAAAGGCAGCATGGTGTACACTAATCACTTTATGCTTTATATGGCACAGCAGGGCTCAAGGCATTTACCACATAAAGTCAATGAAGTCTTTTGGATCACCACTTCTCCCACGTGGAGGAAGGGACTGCTCTTGCTGATTGTTTGCTGGCCTGTTTAACCAGGATTCTAGACCCTTGTAAAGCTAAGGGGTTCTAAAAATCTCAGTACAAAAACCCTCTAAGCACACTTAGAACCAATCTACTCTCCTTTGAAATACATTACTATACCTCATAAAGCTTTCCCTCAAGTCTACCACTAGAAAACACTCATGTCACTTCCAGTAGATCTGGGGGAACACAGGACAGAAGTGGAAAAAACCTTGATCTTAAAAAAAGATGGAGTACATAAAGTGCTTCTTTTTAATGAAAGAAATTCGAGATGTACAGTCAGGCTCAAGTTGTGCAGTTCACAAGCATGGGGGAAAAGAAACAGACACGAGTTCAAAACAGTCAGGAAGGGAAAGGTTTAACCGAGGACTAGGCTGGACTTGCCACCGGGTGGATTTCTCCTGGATGGTGCAGGTGCTGGTGCTACTGGGCTAGGAACAGGTGCAGCAGGCAGGGATTTTTCTTCATTCTGACCTGGGGCAGCTTCTACATCAGCCTCAGTGTTTTCTAGAAGAAAAGAAGCTTTTAAGGTGTTTGATGTGGATGATGAAAGCCAGAGGTTTCTCTGGCTTAGACAGAAGATCAACTCCTTTAAATTGTTCTCCAGGCTTACAGACACATTCAAAGTGCTGTTGTAATCTGCTGGTATTACAGATTTCCAGCTGTCTGAAGTATTTTTCAGATGGACTGTCATGCCTTACAGTCGGGTTTCAGGCATTCAAGAGTCTCATTCACTCAGCTACTATTAGGAGACACCAGCAAATTATTTTTGTCAAACAGCTACCATTAAGTCTTGTTGTACATGTTATGAGTCAGCATATGACCACCCTAACAATTTTTACTCAAGTCTAAACAAGTGCTGGAAACCAAGTCACAGAAGCTTCAGTACTTGTAAAGCAAGAGCCCAAATTCAAACTACTTTCCCAATTTAATATGTGGAGTCTAAAGGGAAGAGTATCTGACACACATTTCTGAGGCTTCAGATGGAATATGGACTAGGAAATATTCATATTAACATGCATGGGTAGGCTCAAATATTGCATTTCTTGATAAGCACATGACAGTTTCATCTATTTTAAATACTTCTAAAAGACCACAAGTGAAGACAAGACACAGAAGGAATGCTTCACAGGAAGCACTTTAGATACTGGAGCAAATTACTAATGTATCTGCTTCATTGACAAACAGATAATTAATTAGTGAGCACAGTGAGTACATCAGCACATTTTTTTTAAGAGATCATCTCAATCAGTTATGAGCCAAAGGCCTAAATCAGTACTACGTTTCCTCCTGATAATTGGGGATGGGGGGGGGGGGGGAAGAGAGAGGATCTTTTTGCTAGTTGAGGAAAGCTCCCTCCTGCCTACCTTTTATGGATTTTTCTATCCCTTTTCGTACCTGCTGATGCTGTCTACCTCCAGTCTCCTGTGACCGCAAGTTTCAGAAATTTACTACCAGCTCTGTGAAGAAGTACTTCATCTATTTTTAACAGATCTCTTAGTTTCACAAAGTGATCACTAGTTCTTGTTTTGGAGGATTTGGGAAACAGTTCCACATTCACCTTCACCACAACCTTCATGATTCTGTAAATCATGACCATATTTCCCACCGCCTCCATCCCCCAGCTCTCTCTTCAAACCGAAGAGGCCCAGCCATTTTAGTCTCTCCTCCTAAGGCAACTGCTTTACCCTCCTCATCATTTCCATTACCTTCCTCTGCCTGTTCTTTACCTCCACTACAGCTTTCTGGTCTTTCCATTTCAAGGACTGCATGCACAACTCAAGATGTGGGCTCATTATTATTTATAGAGGCAAAATTATGCCTTATATTCAGTTCTTTTCCTGATGATATCCAACATTGTACTGGCTGCATCCAAAGGCTGAGCCAATGACTTCAGGAGAAGGAGAGCCTTCAGAAATAAGACTCAGGAAAGACCTTTGAGTTAACTGTTACACAAGGCTGAACACAAAACTGGTGTGATTTAATTTTTTTTTTCCTAGAGGAATTGCTTTGCATTTATCTACACCACAGATTATCCTGCCACCTTTTTGCCTGCCTACCTTTAGTAAAATCCTTCTGTCAGTGAGATTCTGTCACCATCAGCACATTTGGCTACTCAAAGAGCTTAGTATCACCAACAAAATTGGAGATTTCACTGTTCATTACCTTTTCCAGGTCACAGATGAAGACACTGAATAAAACTAGTCCCAGCACCATTCCCCCAGCTCATTTTTCCAACCTGAGAGGCAATCACTAATCCTATTTTTGTCAGCTTCCTATCCACAGGACCACCTTTCTTCCAATCTCATAGCAACTCAGTTTCTTTAATAACCTTTGATGGAGAATCAGAAACTCTGAAAATCCACACACATTACGTCCGCTGAATCCTCTGTATCCATATGTTCAAAAAAACTCATAGCACTCCAGCACCTTATTATAGTTTCCATGCAGTCAGAGATAATCTACAATATAGACGCTTTACTGGAATCATTAACCCAAAGGAACATCAAACAAGAGAGTTAATACAAGTTTTAAGGTCTGTAAGCTTAAAGCTTCTGTTACTCACTGCCTGCTTACTCAGCAAACAGAGAACTGTGGCCAAGCCCACTATTCACAGCGCTGAATGCTCTATTGTCTTATGTTTTAAGCAGACAGTTTATGGGAACTATGAAGTACTCATGGTGATGATTTGTCCACTGAATGCCAGACATCACTTTCTTGTCTGTATCGTGTAAACGCAGTCACTGGTAACAGTTCATCAAGTGCTGTCTAGTTCTCCTTAGCTAGTCACATTCATTACGTACACAGCACTCACTAAATCACTAAAGAAACAAGAATTACTATCACAGGAGACTCATTAAGTAGTTTCTATTGAATTTTAGAGACTCATTTAGCCAGTTAATATACACATTAGTACTTCCACTTAATCAAGTTATGGCAGTTTGCTAACCTAATAACTAAAATGATAAAAGCAATTGAATCAGATCAAAAGTTAAATTTCTTTCCTCATCAGAAAGAATATAATCTCTGAATCAATTTGCTAGTGACTATACAGCAAACAATTGGAAATCTTGATGCACAGCTTCCAAACAGGAAGCAAGAACACTTCTGCAAAAGGAACAGGTTTTCTTGCCCTAGACAGATATGATTAATAAATACACATCACCCACTTCACACTTTGGAGTTTTATAGTCAGCTACACTTAGAAAACTGTTGCCAAATTGAGAAGAACAATTTTTAGCTATGGAGACTAATCATGCTGTGAACTAGCTGTAGATTAAGAGATTAGTCAAGCTGTAAACAAACAGCTTTTATTTGAAGGTGTATTCAGTCCTTTTTATGAAAAATAGCAAAACCCAGGAGACAGCTATATAACATCAAGTACAAGAATCACAAGTGCAACAAGTGGAATATTCACCAGCTCATGTCTGCCATTTCACACAGCAGGAATATCAAGTGGTGGAATGACACAGCCAGCTCAACAAGACTCTGTGCTCCATTAAGCAAAGATACAAGCTATCAAAAGGAACAATAAATTTACCGGGTCATCAAGATTCTCAGAGATCTGTCACAAACACCACCTCAAGGAACTATTAGCTTTTTATTCCTTCCTGTGTATCATCAGTGGAAGTACAGAAGTCAAATATTTGCCTGCCATTTTCATTTCAATCATCTTCAAAAATGTGATTTTCAGTCATGGCCACAGAAGCACACAACTCCAGTTAACCTCCCAGCATACATTTACTTCCTACTTGACAAGAACTTCCTCCACTGTCACCTACCAGAAACAAAACAAAGGCCAATGAATACTACACCTGTGAAAATTAGAACTTCTTCTAGGAGTCAGAAGTATTTTGTACTCAAAGTGTCAGTCAATAGCTATTGTTAAACCAGGCAGCCCAGTTTCCATTTCCTCCAATCCCATCTCTTCTTGCCACACCACTGCTTGCAGGCTGTCATCTGACCCCATGATGAGCTGTTTTGAACATGTACCAAGAGCAGAGCCCTTAGATCAGTTTATTTCTACTGTCAAACCACATCCTCCTACTTGAGGCACAGACTCTAAAAGCCCACATTACAGTGCTAATTAAGGTCAGACAGACACAGCTTGCTAAAGAAGCAAGACTTATTTTGGCCACAGATACCACTTAGAAGCAGTTAAAAAGCATTCTGGAAAAATTCACGCTCTCCCAGCAGAAGTCCTTTCAGGATACGGAACTGCTAATAGCTTCAGTCATCTGCCACAACTCATAGGTGTTGAAAGTAACACTGAAGAGTACTGCGTCAACAAACACATTCCTTGCATCAGGAAGTAAGCTATTCTTATGTGAATCTTACAAAGGAGAGATTTCCAGCCTCGGAGCTAGAAAAAAGCCTTCAAAGTAATATGCATGCTGCTAAGAGGAAGTTCCTCTGTTTCAGAAATCATGCACATGCACTTACTTGGCTAAAATAAGCATTTAAAAAAAAAAAAAAAGTGTCAGGAACTTAAAAGCTCATTAATGCAGACATTTTCAGATGCAGCAGGTGTTCTTGACTATTTCCCTACCATAAGACAGCAGCAAAGAGGTAACTTGATATACTAAAAGCTATGAAGTTGACTATTTTATTGCATTACAAGCTACTACAATATCAGTGATCTTTCAGTCACTGAAGTCTTTGCAAGATGGTATCCACCTTGCCTTCTAGTACTTAAAAAAAAGTCTCGACACCAACTGCTGCTGGCAAAAAAAGTGAACAGGAGTGTTCTCGTTTTTAACCTAATGACCGACAGAGGCGTTCTGCCATTTCATTCCATGTCCACATTCTAGCACTTCCACTGAAGTAGACAGGTCACTTTATTGATTTGAAGGATTCAAGGGACAGCCCCAAGTCATCTCCCTCTTATTACGTGATCATTTCTATTATCCTAGATCCTCTTTCAAAAAAGCGTAACTGCAAAAGGCTTTTAGACAGTCCAAAGAAGTTACTCACCAGAAGTTTCAACACCACCATCTCCTCCCTAGAAGAGAGAGAGAAACATTTATCTTAAACTTCATTATGTAGTTTCCCCTCCACTGAGAGAGTACTCAGTACTCCAGTCTATGACAAAGCAAGCAATGGTGACATAGCCAGAGCTGGTCAGACACACCGCTCTGTCTAGCAGAGCTTTCTGAACAACAGACCAGATGAAACAGTTATAGAACAGACTCTTTGGTCAGGTATCAGAGTGGCACGGTGGATTCTGCGCACATATTTCTGCAAACTAACATTATGGGTTTGGCAGCACTAATTCTTACAGAGTGACTAATTTAATTTCATCAAACATTATTTACCTACAGTAAAGCAGGGAGAAAAAAAAAATATGTTCAAGTTTAATCAGAAAGGTACTACTACTTAAGTAATCCCAGCACGAGATTACCCATATTTGATTTGCTTCTTATTCCCACACTGTGAAGGATGTGGGTGGGCAAGGGCACTTTATCATATTTAGCATTTTTCATTAGGCAGCACTGACCAGTAACCAAAAGGTTGTAACGACCAGTTAACAAAAAAGTTATACTATAAGCTACTGATGGTTGCAAATATTTCAGTTTCCTTTCCTTTCTTCTAAGCAACTCTTTCCAGCACCAAACATTTATCTGTAAGTAAGGCCAAGAACATTTGCCCTATCCAGGATATTTTAATTCATTTGTGAAATAAGTCAGTCTTCAGCAATATGACTGATAAAATTTCCTTCACTACATAAGCAGCAAAACATTTTTCACCTAAATCTGTTCAAATACAGACTGCTACCTGACACACAGACACAAAGTCCACCAGGAGCACCCAAGGCTCCTCATTGACATGGAGGTTTTATCAACTTTCAAAGGTTTAAACATTGTTAACTGTATTATGGAACTGCAGTAGTCAGAAATCTCATGTGAACATATTCCCTTAAATCTCAGGCTGGACTATAGTACCTTAGTTCCAGCTTCTGCTGTTCATAGCTGTAACTACCGTGCAATAAAATTAAGGTATTCTGCATTACAAGAATCATGTTTGCAAAGCTGAGAACCGCAGGCCACAGAGTACTTAATACAATTAAGTAGATAGTAGAATTAGACTAAACAGTTTATTATTATGTGGTAGCAGCTATAAATTTAATCTCACTGCTATGTTTACTAAATTGAAACAAGACATTTCATGCAACAAAAAAAAAACAACTTTGTGGCTCAAAGAGCCCATTACTACCAAAATGGGTTAAAGTAATGACTGGTGCTAATTTTCGAAACAAAACTCATTATTTATAATCCATGAGGCAAAAGGCACTGCCACAAGATTTGACAGTAATAATTTACGTTCCCAGTTCTTTTCAGAAAAGCTAAAGCTTGACAGCTTTAAGGCACCAGAATTTCACTTTTATCTCCAGAATTTGTTTATGCAAGTGCAGCCTGCTTTAGGTTCCCTTAGGTTCCCTTTATGTTTTCTCATGTTCAGAAGGATTACTACTCTTCATTCGTTTTTTTTCCCCACAAAAATCTCATCATACATCAAGCATAACCCATGCTAATAGTACTAATCATGCTCCATATTGGCACCAAGTAAATAGCTTACATAATAATACCATCAGATGTGTTAATTACTAAGGGTAGTGGCAGAATTAAAACAAGCATTCATGCTACTGAGGTAAAGACTTGTTGGGATGTGAAACCAATAGTCTTTTGCAAATTAACACATCCACATATAGTTAATTGTAGGTAATTACTGTTTGCAAAAAAAAAACCCAACAAAAAACAAAGATAGACACGCACATATGACTAAAGCTGGATTTCACGCCACTTCATTATTGTCCCATCAGTAAGAAGAGTCAAAAAAAAAAAAAAGAAAAAGAAAAAAGAAATCTGATATTTCACCTACATGCTATGGGACCATCACATGGAAAAGGGAACCTTCAGGAAAAGAACAGATTTGAGAGTAAAGCACAATAAAGCTTCATATGTTACAACGTGCTTCCAACTGTGCAAACTAGTGATTAAGCAATCGCATATAGAGAGGAAAGTGACACATCCTCAGCCTTTTCATAGTTAATGTACTGACCTTCGGATCTACAAAGTCTCCGCAGTTTGCATCAGTTGAGTTTCTTCTTTGTGGCCCAGATGACTCACAGTCTTCTCTGACTTCACCCGGCTTAGCCCCTATAAGCAGAGAGGGATTCTAATCAGGTTGCAAGATAAACTTACCGGGAAAACAGGTCATAAATAGCCAAGGTCTCATTTCTGTTGCATTCAAGCCTTACTGCACTAAGATCCTGTTCTGGACCTTTAAATAATGAGTCATAAATTACTGTTTTACAATAGCATCTCATCTAGTGGAGGGTATCACTTAGACAGATGGAAGGTAGGGTCCCAAGGCCACACTGGAAGTGCTCAGCAGAAATGGAAGCTGACTCCCATCTGCAAGTACAGCACACAGCTATACTTCCTCTGATTAATCAAGACCAATCAGCATTACTCCACATGCTAGGAGACAAGTTCACCTTACTTTAACCTGATAACCTTGGAGTAATTGCATCTAAAATACAACTCCTTTCACTATTTATTTGCAACATCTATGTCCAAGACTTGGACTAAAAAAAATAACCACTCTAGAAGTAATTTGAAACAAAAAGAAGAAAAATCCCTTGCAAGTAGACATCATTTATAGCACTAAACTTCCAAGTAGGAACCAAACTCAGGTACCCATACTCAGCCTCCAGCAGCTTCAGGCCAATACCCAAAATGAATTAATGCATGTCAGCAGATATGGAAATGAAGTATTACATCCTCACCCGATGATTTAGCCCAAGAAGGTGGGTTTTCTTCAGGAGGTCCAAAGATGCTGGATGCCATTTTGTTCCTTCGCACAGGTTGTTCTTTTGGCTCATCAAAACCCAATGAAAAGTTGGACCCACCACCAGGAGGGCGCAGTACTCTAGAGAAAGACTCCGATTTACAACTTTGTATTTCAAGGGTTATACCATTGCCATTAATAAGTAGCATATAAACAACATATAAAACAAGGTTAAAAAGCAGAGAGAACATTGTTGGCTCTTGTAACAGATAGACTACAGCCATTTGGGCTAAATTCTGCCCAAATAGAAACAATGTGAGATTACCGTATTATGCACTGGCTTTTAACAAACAACACCAGTTATGTCATGTCTTCAGTGCATAATTTGAACTATAAAAGTAAAATGCTTGCCAACATTCAACCCAAACACTGTATTACCACTACTCTTCATGCTCTTTGATGATACTTATCAGAAATAAAATAGTCTCATGCTCTACTTGTACCTTTCCTTCACTCAGTGTCAACAAGAATTGCTACTAATCTTCAGATTCTGACCAAAAAAAAAAAGTATATGTGGGCATGTCAGAATCCAGCTTCCCAACTACGAACAGCCTTTTTTAAGAAAAAAAAAAAAAAGAGAGAAAATTGTATGAAAGCTAATGTTAATCTTCAAATTGGCAGCACAGTGAAGACTGAAGTTTGACTTATGAGCCAAAATACTGGTTGCACCACTGATGTCTGGGCTCCAGCCTCTGTCTAAATCTGTTTCATCTGAAAAACCCTTAAGTCTGCAGCATGTTACTGGACTGAATTTGAAAAGTGCAATTAAACAGCTTTAAGCTGTTTTAGAGCTCATAAGGAGAGGCATATGTACAAAGCTCCAGAAATAAAACATAAATCTAGCAGTGATCTTCTATTAGATAGCTACAAACGTCTATCTCATACTTAACGAGCTACATTATGGTTTATTCTTCAACTTACAGAAATCAACTAAGACAATACCAAAACAAGTTCTTGAAAAGTAAATTCCTTCAAACCTTGTTTTCTTAAGCACGAGATCTTTTTAAGGCTGACACGTTAGCTGGTGAAGCCAGAGAATAGCCAGGAGAATAATAATTCATAGGACTGTATGAACACTATCACAGCTCTCAGAGAGATATGAGCATACCAACAGAATCATGCATCCAAGGCATGCAGTGCTTTCAAATAAGTCCAAAACAAGCTAGGGAAGGGGTAAATTTCCTCACCTTTCAAAAAAAAAAAAAACAAACAAACCAAAAACAATAAAAGGTTACAACTCCACAGTAGAAAATTGTAGCTCATTTAGACCTCAAACCCACTACTTCAACTCAAAGAACAAGTCTGATTTTACAGTTTTATCACCATTGGTAATGGTATTCAGGTTTTTTGAGGCTTTGTGCCCACTGCATTTGAGAGGAGAAAAAAAAAAAACCACACAAAAACCCAAAATCTTAAAGAAAAACACTTTTCTAGCCTGCCAAACTCAAAAAATACAGCAGCAAGCAAAACCCACAGGGTTGTTTTACATGGGTGTTCAGTGTTATTTAACTATCAAAATACTTTTTCTTACAAAATTCCTCTCCAAAGATCTAATTTGTAATGCTCAGAATCTAGTGGGAGGATCCCAGTAGTCTGCATAACACATTTAAAAAATCCTAGAGCATTTTTGCTGACTTGCTTCTCCTCCTTTCTGAAATAAGGGATGTGGTACAATGGGGTTGAATTACTCCATTACATTTTTCCCCAGAAGAAGTGTCCTTCTACAGAAGGCTGATATTCTTAGTCACATCTGTTGCATTTACTAGTCTGAAGAGCAGTGTGCTCAAAAGAGGGCTTGCTCACACAATTTACATCATTTTTATTTTACCAGAGCAGTGAAACCAGTACTTTGACATCCCAATGGTTTCCACAGATAGTCTCAATGAAATTAAGAGAAAAGGCAACTGAAGAAAAAAAAAAAAAAAAATCAGTCACATACTGTTAAATACAAATAATCGTTCTTGCTAAGCCCAGCTAAAGGCTGACAGATTTTATTAGGGACCTCTCCCTAGCTTGGGCTGTTGTAATGTGCTTCCATCGAAGTAACAGTTAGCACTTCAAGCAAAGAAGTGCTCTTAAAATTGCACCTGTGCACCTGATACCTAGCGATATGTACTGAAAACCCATCCACAGCTCCATCCAGGAAGCATCCCTGTTGCAAAGATTAAATAATAATAAAAAGCTAAAAGCAAACAGGAAGCATCTGCTTTGTCAGGACAAAAATCTCCCTGAAAAAAGAGACAGGAGGGCTTGAGGTGGAGCATAAGCCCCTCCAGGCCAGCTATTCCTACCGCAATGCTCACTAGAACTGTGAGTGACAGAAGAAACACGGTGCATCTCTTCCAGACGCACTTGTCAAGTTGTCTTTGTTTCTAGAGAGCCGGCGGCTTCCTCCAGCGCAGCGCCCTTGTGCCCTCGCACCTGCCCCCGCCCCGCAGCGCTCCCGCAGCTCTCGCCAGCTCCTCCATCCCACCCCCCCCAAAAAAAAGACCCGGCTCCCCCGAGTCCCCCCGCCGCGAGGCTGCGGAGCCCGGGCGCCGCGAGGCCCCCCGCCCCGAGCATGCTCCCTCGCGCCGCCGGTAATCCCCTTAAAGCAGCAGTACACAAGGAGCTTAACAAAACGGACACCGCGGACCGCGGCGGAGCGGCCGCCCGCCAAGTCACGGCCACGCGCGGCCAATGGTCTTTGGGCCGAGCCCCGACGCGGCGGCCCCGCAGGCGGATCCGCTGCCTCTCGTTAAAGTTAGCAGGTAGCGAGGCCACCGAGGAGAGACAATGGAGCCCGCTCCAGCCCCACCCAGTATGCGAAAGCCTCGGGGACCGCTCCGCCGAGCCGAGGGGTAAACTCCCACCAGCCGGACACGGGAGAAGGGGGTGGGCAGGGGGGAGAGCACGGCGATGGGGGCGCAGGGGCCCCCCGGGTGCGATCTGGCTGCGTGGCTGCGCAGCGAGGGAGGGAGGGAGTCGCCTCCCTTCTTTGTTAGGAAGAGGCAGAGACGCGCACACAAACCCCAGCAACCCGGGGTGGGTCCAGCGAGCTCCCACCCCCGCAGCCCGCCACCCGCCCCCCCCAGCAGCTGCGGCAGGACACGGCCTGTCCGTCGTCCCCCCCCCCGCCCCTCCCCCGGCCGCGCAGCTGACTCTCGCCGAGCCCAAAGGCAGCCCGCTGCCCCCGGGTGGGTGCGGCCCGCCGCCGCCTCCTGCCAGCCCGCCCCGCGCGGCCGGCGAACGGCGAGCAAGGCGCCCCAAACCCCGGCCGGAGCCTCGAGCCCGCCGGCCTCCCCCAGCACCGCCCCGCGCCCGCGGCTCCCTCCGCCACGCCAAGGGTCGCTCTGGGCAGCCCCCTCCGCGCCCCTGGGGCCTGAGGCCAAGGGCAGTGACAGCCCCGCCGCGAGCGCCCCCGGCCCCGCCGCCCTAACGGTCCCAACGGCCACCGAGCGCCGCCCCGCCGGACCTGGAGCTGTTCCTGCCACTGGGGTCCATGCCCGAGAAGGTGGTCGTGGTGGTCATGGCGGCAGGGATGGAGGAGACGGAGGGAGGGGAAAGGGCTCCGTTAAAGGCCGGCGGGGAGTGACGGTCCCGGGACCAGAGCACCTTCCCCCTTCTCGCCCTGCCTCTGCTGCTGCCGGTGACAACTGCAGCCGCCGCCCGCACCGGCCACGCCTTTTATACCCATCTTAGGGCCCGCCCCCTCGTGAGCAAATCATTGGACGGTTCAAACCAGATCCCGGATACCTATTGGTCCGAGGCCCGCCACTCTGCTCTTTGGCCCGCCTCACACTCTATTCCTTTCCGCCTTGCCCGATCCGTGAAGCCTCGTTGGTGAAGAAATACGTCTGCTCGGTCGTGATTGGCTGCGCCGGGGCGCCGGCGCCCTTTGTTGTTGATTGGCGAGAGGAGCTGTCACTCACCTAGGGCGAGGTCCGATTGGCTTAGCCGCACATGAGGCGAGACAAAAGTGCCGGTGGCGTTTCCCTTGTGAGGGTCCCTCAGGGAGGGGAGGTGTGACAAGGAGGACGGGCAGCTGCCATTCCCCCCCCCCCGCCTTCCTGGGCAGCCCCCCGGGCCACACCGTGCCACTCCTCACCCCAACGCCATCCCCTGCCACACCCCCCGGCCCTGACACCCATGAGGGCAACACCTCAGGAACCACACGGCACCCAGCCAGGGCACCCTCCCATGAGCCACCACCCCGCACCTCAAAGCTATGGCCACGCCAGGAGGTGACCGGCCGGCCCGGGCACAGACGTTGCCTCAGAGCATGGATAAAACCTTTACAAGGCGGCAGGTGTCCGCACCAGGCCGCCACGGGAGTAGGCTGTGATGTGGCGAAGCCCCAGTGCCCCAGTCCTGGGTTGGCACACGCTGGCCCTGTCTCCTGCCCCAGAGCCACCTCAAAGCAGTGGCGTTGCCCAACGCTGCAGGAACAGCGGTCTGCAAAAACACGCTGTGTTGTTACAAGAGGGACCGTGTGAAATGCTGTCACCTCAAAGCAGAACACTGTGGTGCAATAAGATAACCTGCAATATCAAACAACAACCTCGCTGCTTCATCAGTAGGTTGATCCCTACAGTGCCTTTTCATGGGGAGTCAGGTCACAGGCAACATCGGTCTTAATAACAGGTATTAACAGCTAGAGGTAATAACAGTTATTGGACAGTGGAGCACTGGATTATTCCAAAACAAAAAAAATACATGGCAGGTGGAGTCCCATATCACCCCAGCAAAACCTCTCCTCTGCATCTTAAAGGCATGAGGTGGAATGCTTGTTTGCTATGGATCCGTCCACTAAGTATTAGCACAAAACTAACATATTACATAGGCCAACCATCAACATTTGGTAATTTATCTGCATCAAATCTACATTTGACTTGGTAACTGAGGAGCATCCTGAACTCCTAACAACTTTCGCAGACACACAGATGCTTCCCTACCTCCACAACTTCTACCGCAAAGCTAAGGAGTCAGGACCTCCCACTGAAGGTGTTATTCTAATTAGTACCTGCATAAAGTGGTGAGAGGAGGAAGGGAAAGAATGCCATTTGGGCCATCCTAGCCACCCCTCCCAATTTGCATCAATAACACCAAAACACTTCTCTCCAGAAAATAGTTCATTTTGTGCTTGGAAAGTTATTTATGTCCTTGAACAACCTCAACTGAGGTAAAGTGTCTGAATTATCACCAGCCCTAATATTAACATGGCTCAGGAAAGATTTTAATTGCTAACACTACACAAACACAGGACCTATAAAAACTACCTTGTGTTTTTTTAAAAAAAAAAAGAAAAAAGAAAAACACACACACAACAACCACTATTTAGATCCCCAGGGAATTCTTTGTCACATCAAATCTTTTTAAAGGTAGATTAAAGGGAAGTTTTAAGCAACATGACACTGCTGTTTTAATTCTATCATCCCTTGGGCTTGGGCATTAAGAAGTCAAATGATACCTACTTGCATACAGGTAAGCATCTACTCTCTCGGGAACTTTCAAGAATATTTTCTCATCTAAATGCTTTTTAATCAAATCCACAGCATTTGACTGAAGTTTGAACACTGTTCTACCCCTGAGACATACGGAGCCATTTTTTTTTTCCAAGATGAAGAAAAACTCACTCCTTCTTACAAAGCTAGTTTTAAAATGCAGCTTTATAGCTCTAAAGCCTTAGCATTTCCTAGGGACCACATCTGATCTCTGAGGTACTGAGACAGTCCTGACTGCAGGATAATCTTTAAACAAAAGCTCCTTTGCCAATTATTTACCCATAACAAGATCAAGGGGTTTGTGAAGATCGCTACAGAAACTAGGTTTGTGATCCTTCCCAGGATGATGACAGTTGACCAGAACAGCTCTTAGCAGCTGTCTGAAAACCTCAGACACCAAACAATTCCACCTGTTGTTGAAACTCGCCCTGCAATGAATGCAAAAAGCATCTGTAAGTCTGAACAACAGTCCAGGAAATATATATCAGGGTTAGGCAAGGAAAGATACCATTGGCATGAGAAAAGCCTCAGCTTGATGATCCTCCCATGACCAAGGGTTTCTTCTTCAAGCCATCAGTCTCTCTGCTATTTATGGTTCAGTCAAAGGGCGTTCTTTCTTTATCCCAAGTGCATAGTACAAAAGAGGTTTTGACTCAGTCTTGTCTCCTCTGATAAGTTCTTCCCTTAAGTCACTCACAGTTGAAGGCAGAAAGCAAGTCTAAGCTATTAGCCTCTGTTACGGCTGGATTCTGAGCTGCCAAAGACTTTATCATCTCAAGTGAAGTGTAGTTTAAGTTCAGTGGAAGACTGGTATACTACAGGCTCAGCAGTCTGTCCTACCAAACTGATGCTGTATTTTGCAGGAGTTGCAGCAGTTTGCTTTCGTACCTCTGTAATGAACTTATCTAAAGATGTAGAAAGTAAGCTATAGCTGTGGGAAAGATGCATGAATCACAGTATTAAGACTTTTCTCAAAGCTGCACAGACATAGTTGTTCGCAGCATAAAAAGCAGAATGGCCAAGTCTTGCTGCTGTTCTGGTCTGGGCTTCCAGCATTGCCAAGTCTGCCAGAGTATTCCAACGCATTGTTACTTTAGTGATAAAACGAAGGTATCACTAGAAGGGGAAGTCAATATCTCAACACAGTCCTCAAGGAGCTCCTTTCATCCTACTTTTGTTTTTTCCAAGTTTGGTTGAACTATGAAGTTTTCTTAAGCAAATGATGCTCCAAGAGCATTTCAGGGCAACAGATCTGCTTTACTGAGATCTGTGGCTTAGATTCTCTGTTTCAGCATCCAGTCTACTTCAAACAGCTCAAAATCCTTCACAAACGGTGCCCTGTGCCCCAACAACCCCCTGGAGATTACTTCTTTACTAAGGAGCAATAATCTATTTCATACCTTACTACTTTGGGCTCCTACACAACCCTCCTCCTTCCCCAGGGCTCCAGTCACCCTTATACCAGGATTAATCCCTTGTCAAAACCCACAACTCTTCCCTTAGTCACAATTCCCACTGCAACTCTCAGCCAACTAATACACTTGTGCTGTGTCCCTGCAGCATTCCACTAACCTTCATTATTTCTAGGATCTCTCCTGATAGTGAGCCACTTCTTTTGTAGCATCACCAGTCATCTCTCCTACTCACATGATCTTCCTCATTCATTTGATCCCTTCTGCATAAACTGAGACTCTTCAGGGGTAGGGGAAAACTCTTCCTCTCAAAGGGTCTCAAACCATTTCATAAGCATCAGCTAGACCTTCCAGCACCCCCGTGTTAGAGTGAAAGCATGAACCCCATGCTACTAGTGAAGAAACCAGGACTCAGAAGTATCTTGGTTCAGACCAACTAAAAGACAAAAACAGGGATCAAACCCCAGTCTTCCATCCTCTGCTCATCCTCACATTTCTACATCCTAACCACTAGGGAGAAGTGCTGTACCACCAATCCATTCTGACACTAAGTACAAAAGCAAGATAAACTAGAGGATTAAATTATTCACTGATCAGAACAGACTCAGTTTGGCAACTAGTTAACAGCTGGAGCAAACAAATCTCAGTAACACATACACTGAAATGTATGAGATCACAATGGCAATACGATTAAAAATAATGCAAGTTATTTAAATGCTTTTAAATTATTTCGTTTCATTACTCCAGAACACCCTATCACACCAGCTGATACAAATATGCTGAGAAGAGGTGACAATTTATTGTTCACTTTCAATTTAATAGATGAACATCAAGGAAGCACCTACTTTTTCATTTTCAGCTTTGAAAACAAATTGCTATTCCTTAGAAATTTAATTGTTTCCAACTGGATGAAGCACAGAAAGTATTATTTCTTTGAGCCAGTCACATTATACCTTTTCATTAATGTTGCAGTAATGGGCACAATAGAACCAGTATGCAGACATAATGGGAGTACTTACATTACATTGTCTGACTCGGAAGTAGTGAAGTGAAGGTGTTAGAAAGGAATATTCTTGTAAGAAAACAATCTGGTTTGACCAAAACCTTGCAGAGATGTTGCGTATGTTTTGATATTGTACTTATCTCGTAGCAGCAGTTATTTTGTACTACTTCAGCAATTTTTCTTTTGTCAAGAATATCTCCATATGCCAGTACAAGAATCTCTCTCATGTTACCACTTGGAGTATCTCCTTACACTTTTACTAGATTAGCATATTCCATTTCAGAACATTCTGTCAAGCACGGTATGGTACTTAGTACTTCTAGAACCACCTCTGAATCAGCATCTCAAACCATTTAATACTCATCCTCACAACAGCCCTTTTGAATGCATATTATCCCCATCTGATTTTCAGGTGTTAATTGAGGAGGGGTTCCACTGGCACCAGCTGTTCTTTCAATTTGTCATTGTTCTCCCTGTACATGAATGAAAATGTCTTACTTTAAGTATCTGTCTCTGAAAATGTTGGTTACATCTTTTTAAATAACAGGAAAACATAGATAAGTTTGAGCCCATTTCACAACTGAAACTGCAAGCGTTTGAGGAGCTAAAGCATACGCTAAAGGCAAGGTCCCATCAGCCACAAGAATCTGCTAGAGCATTGTATCATGTCCTATTCCAGTTTCTTCATTTAAAAATTACGAGAAGAATAAAAGCTTTGGGCATAAGTTACATGACAATCACTTTAGAATACGTTAGTTGAAATTTGTGGGTAATAAATCGATTTGCCCAGGCTCTGGAAGATTCCAGCTGTTTAATAAGCATGAAGGACTTGTCGACGAGCACAACAAGAACTCATTGGCTCGTTCTTTATCCTCTCACATGTGGATTCTAGTAGTCCATTAGGCTACTAGTGTAAACACGGGAACCGTTAGAAATTAGAACAGGCCAAACAACTAAATGAGCGCCAAAATACATTTGATACAAACTAACAATTTATAACCCTATACTTCATACCACTTCTGAATCATCACTAGCAATAGTTTTCATAGCCAAGTAACATGAAAATTACTTAGGTCCCAGCAAACAGGAGTCAACAGGTAAATTCTCTAAGCAACGTAGTACTGGCAAGCTACAAAGAAAATTGTGTCATAAGGAGAATATATGCAAAGCTACAGAAGAAAAAATTCTAAAAACTGTTTTGAAAAGAAAAACAAGTTAGTATTTCTACATGGCCGTGTGAACAGATATGTTATTCATCAGAATACGTTTGCTAGACTAATGGGAACTAAATGTTTGAGGCTCTTGAATGAAGTCAATTAAGTTCTTTGAAACGGTTTCTTGATTTTATCTAATCAAGAAACCATCTATTGGAAAAGGCCACTTTTATCAGTTTTTGGTTGCAGTAGCCATCTTACATAAACATCATTCAGTACTGTTAGAGGAACTATTTCAAGGATATCAGGAGCAAGCTCAGCTGAATAGCAAAAAATGTCAGAAAAGGAGAAATTTAGGTTAACTGCTCAATATCCCTTCTTTTTTTGGTTTAATAGCCTGTTGCTAAATGCTAAAGAAAATTTCAGCTTATGATGAATTAAGGAATATTTTCAAAGCTGCTGCATCAATTTATTCGTTCAGAAACCTTATGTTCCCCCCCCACCCATTCCCCGGGAATTTTGGTAAGCGAGTCAAAATTCATGCTAGATGGTCTAATTTTGTTTGCAGGACATTGTATTACAAGAATCCTGCACATAAGTTCATGACAGATGAAGCACCACTGTACTACTTCATAAAATGAAGACATTGTTTTTGAAAGCATGCTGTTCAATACCTGGCATTTTTACTTATATTGCTTCAGGAAAGAGAAAATAGTAGGCAAGATACAACAGGGAGTTTTGAGCTCCACAGTCTGAACTTGGGCCGAATAAAGCTATATTTAAGATGACCTCACCCTTTCTTCAGAAACTAAAGCAAGTCCAAACATCTTTTTTTTTTTTTTTTGGCTGAATAAAGACAACTTTCTCCTGGGAGAAGTCTTGGCATGATATCAAGTTGAAAGAATTCTATAAATTGTTACCAGAAATCTAGCCAGGTTGAAAGCCAGAGATTCTAAAGCCAGAGAGGAATGTGCTCCATATCTAACCTACGAAATTAGGAAGGAACTAAGGTGTTGAAATATATACCTTTTTTAAAAGAAAAATTTTCCTTGCCTTTGTGGTTCTGGATACGAAAACATTGGTTCACTAGAAGCAATTCCAACCTTGCAACACAGCACGGAAGTCTAGAAGATGTATACCAGAATAAGAAATAATCTGCTTAGCAGTGGCATTCCCTAAAATTATGTATATATAAAAAAAACACACACACAAACAGCATACAACAAATTACATCCTTCAGCTGCACAGTCAAAATCAAGTGCAAAACCACATCTTCTAATATCTACATTAGATGCAATTAACATGATATCAAGTGTGTTATCAAAGTTGTGACAGAAGTCAAACAGACTAATGCCCATCATCTAAATGCAAAGACACATCATTGTGCACAAAGTGAAAGCATTTCCAGATCTAGCAGGCAAAGGCCTAGCATATAATAATCACCTCTTGAATTAACTATTGCAAAAACTACCACCAAAAAGGGAGCTCTGCTAACTGGTTAATATCTAAAAGAGCATTAACTTACTGCAACTACCACAAAACCTTAGAACATTCCTAGGAAATCAGAGAATGGTTTGGGGCTGTTGGGTAGACAGCTGTATAATCTTTCATGAACATCATGGATTTTAGTGCAACCCCTAAACTTCCCCATGAGACAACTCAAAAACAACAGCCTTGTGGAAAAGACTCATGAAAAACATCATTGTCATCAGCTCCCTTCAGTACTTCTAGGGAGGCAGCCTCTTCCCCTTTCATTCAGGAACCGCACAATGGTAAAGCAGAGTTTGGTATCTTCATCACCATAGTTGAATACAGCCAAAAAGAGAACTCCATTTTTTATTTTTGCTTTACACTTTCAAGCATCTCTCATTTGATAGCATGGAAAATTGAATGCTTAGCAAAATGATTTGTTCTTTATAACTTAATGTTTACATCAAAAAGCATTCAAATACAGAGTTTTAAATAAGCTATTATAACAACAACATTGATGTTTCTATTAAAAACTGACAAAAAGAGCTCAACCCAAAGCCGTAAGTAAATAGTCCAGTATTTTGCAGTTTGCCTAGTCAAACATTTTTGGCTTAACAGAACATACACACAAATCAAAAGAAGAGAAAACGGACTTCTATTCCTAGTTCAACTGTTGACTGACTGAGAGGTCTCAAGGAAGCCTTTCAATTTCTGACAATCTCCCCACTGTAAAAGGGGATTATGCTTATTTACTTACCACATAGAGAACTCTGAGAATTAAAGAGCATAAGGTGCTGCAGAGAAAGAACTACAAGTGCTGAATACTGTTACTCTACAGAAAAATAAAGAAAACTGATTATTTTAAACAAGAAGTTTATTTAAACAACAAGACGCTTTACTTGAAGGGAAAACTATCTAGGATTTTTTTTTTTTTTTAAAGAGTAATTTACCCCTACTTAGACAGAGATTGCTCTACATGTAACAGCTACGTACAAAAAAGTTATAAAATTGTCCTTGGTTTTACAATGATAAAAGAAAAACATTGAAATTATCCAATCAAACAAGGTATGCAAGGTTTTTGTTTTTAAACAGTGAGAGCAAAATAACTTACTGGAATATAAAGATAAAAGTAGAAGGAGCATGCCACTAATGGAGAAAGGGGCATTTTCACAGAACCAGTTTGTTTTCCCACCCCATCTCCATTAAATGTTGATCAAAACATACCATTGGCCATTTAGTTAAAAAAAATATGCATTATGTCTGTGCACATACACCAGTTACTTTATGTACAATAGAAGGAAAAGGAAAAAAAAATCAGAGAGAGAAGAGAGAAAACTATACTGCAGTAGTCAGGATGTGGCTGAACCAAGTCTCATTTTTCTAATTGTGAATGTGTCGCCTGTGGGAGCACAGTTCTGGAGAGGAAAGTAGCAGGTTCTTTTTTTTAATTTTTATTTTTAGTAAACTCCTCCTGTTTGCTGCTGGAACACATCAATTGTATCTTCATCCTCCATTTCCAACTATAGCAGAAAAGAGAAAAAAGGCTTTCAACTCCTCTCAGATATCTACCATAGGCTGGATAGTTCTTATATTTCCTGTCTTCATCTCTACCTTTTACACAATTTAACCAGCCAGCGCCACCTCCCTCCATCATCACTTTGCACAATTAAGCTACTTCAACATAACTCAAAAGTAAAGAAATGATGTGAAGAACACCCTAGTGGGTAACTGTGGTCCTAGAATGAATTCTAGTATGCAACTTCACTGAGCATTATGTGACTCCTGTGGAAAAGGTCAGACATCACAATGTTGTAATTCTCTTGCCTACTTCGCTACTGCATCCTTTTTCTCCTATTTACTTCCACAGTTTACCTTAGAACATTGCCACAATTCCACTTTGTTGTTCAAATGTGCAAATGGCTTCAAGCTACAGCACTAAAGAAAGCAGACTATAACTAAGGCCCCTAACCCAACCAGGCAGCAAAACAGAGGATCAGCAAGCACAAAATTTAAAGGCCATTTCAGGCACGTTATATGGTCAACGATGTAACAAACTGCCAGTGATGAAGACAATACTTTATTACTACAAGTCTCTTTTTCACAGTAAGTTTTGCAATCGATACTCCTGGCATGTTAATGTTACCTGCTGTCCAAATCTGTACCAAGATTGAAAGAGTTGCTGTAACTAATGTATGTGAGCTGTATTTCTAAACAGTCTCAATTTCTGCTCCAGGATATCAAACTGGTCTATGGCATTTACTGCAGCTATAAATAACTGATCCTTAGCTTCAACCTAACACAGATGGAGAGAAAAACAGCCTGTTGTCTAATTTTTAGTACTTTTAATTAAAAATTGTGTGGATTGCTGTTGTAAGAGGCATATTCTTAGGAGCACCTGCTTAGAAAGCACAGATCTTCTATAAAACTTGTAAAAACAAAAAAGTTCCTTATTTTATGTGGAGTGTTTCTAAAAGCATACAAATCAGTGCCACTTGGAATGGTTGTTTAAATAGGATAGGATAGTATAGAAAAAAATCTCAGAGCCAGAGCATACCATTTGGTTATTAGAATGACCTTTGTTTTAACCAGATTACAGACAGACAACCCAAGCTTCCCAATATTCAGCAATTTTATGCCTGAAACACAGCTTCAAATTAGAAATAACGGAAAATGACTTCCTTATTACAACATGCAAGCTTACAAACTGAACTGCTGTTGATACCCTGGCAAATTTTTATGAAACATAAAGCCATTACTTCGGAAAAACACAGTTCTTACCTTACAAATTCTTATCTCAAGAGTCATGAATCAATAAAGCAACACTCGTACATGGTTCACCATCTGCTGACACTGTACTTCATTTTCTTATTTTGTTATTATAGTGATTCAGACTTATTACCCAAGTACAAAAGAAATCTTAGAATCCATTTCTAATAGCTCTAAACTAGTTATTAGCCCCCCAAATTATATATTTTTTTTAAAAATCAGGTTTTATTACTAGTCTATGTGATTACACAAATATTTCATATTAAACAGAAGCATCAATTCCTGCAGTAAACTTCAAGTATAGTTTTAAGATTTGCTTCTGTTTGTTTACCTGTGCAGGTGTGTCTGTTTCATTAATTGGCTGCCCATCGAACCGGAATCTGATTTGCCTCATTGACAACCCCTAGACAAAGAGAAGTAACATAAAGGGAAGTAAGTCTTGTGTAAAAATACTCACTAGTTTTCTCTTCAACTTGTCACTGGAATTGTACCATGATCACATTAAAAGCCACCATTCATAATTCATTATATAGTTTTCATATTCCCCTCATGCACTGACTATGAGGCATTTCACTACAAATCCTTGCAATCTGTTTTGTATTAAAAGTTGCAATGTGTCCAATTACTAAGAGAAGCAACAGTGCCCCCACTGACTGTAAGTTAAAATAAAAGGATTTCTAGTACACAAATCCCACCCCAAAGGCCAAAACCAACAAGATTCTTGTAATAATTTTTAATATTAAATAATTCACTTAAAACTGTACGTAACACTTTGGATGAGAAATGTCAACAAGCAGTAATATTCAGCACGTCTTTCTGATTTTCCCCCAAAGCAAACATATTATCAAACTTTTTTTTTTTCCCCTAGAAATGCAACCACCATCTATTAGTCTGGATTAACAAGCAGTAGCTAATGATAACTTTTTGAACTTAAACACATATGAATAGGAAACCAATGCTATAAGTTTTTCTATACATAGCTGAAGTGAACTTTCCAAGAAGTTAAAGGGATCTTCTAATTCCAGAAATAAACTATCAAAAGAGTACTACAGCATATCAAAAGTTTCTGTCACGCTCACTACTCATTTTGCTGACCTCTTCCATCCCCCAAAATACTACTTTTCATTCTCACTTGAGCTGACAGATTCAAAGAGATAGCTGAGGAGCAATAAACCCATGTACTAAGATAAGCTTAAAAATTCACATTAGTTTTCAAAGATACTTCATAGTACACTAAACTCTACAAAACAAGAATGAAATTTGAGGACACAACCAGGAAGAGAGCCAAAATCCTTCCATGTTTACTTTCTTGCAGTTCTATCTACTGTTTCTACAAAATATCTAAACATACAGTAAGAGTACTTGGTTTTGAAGTAAATCCAACGTATGGATGGTGCTGCTTTGGCATATCTGAATAGAAAAAGAAGTCCCCATTTATACCTAGACAAAAGCAAATGTTACACACAAAAGAAAACTTAGCATAGTAATTATTCTTTTGAGAAGTGGATTTATCAGGAGAAATGTTTTAATAAAGAATATTCTGATGAGTAAACTTTTTGCTAAGACTTCAAAGTTCACAGCAAAATGCCTTCTCCAGTGTGACTCTGATTCTGCTATGTTCACTTAGAACATCATCTTGTTTAAGAAAACCATGTGTCTCAGTGTCATGGCAGCAACACATTTTTGCACAGCAACATTTAGTTTGAGCTGCCTTCTCAGACGTTGTGTTTCTTAAAATATGTATTTCTCTTTCTGAAAGTGTTATTTTTTTGCAGGTTCTTGACAACTTTATGAGCTGAATAAATGTTAGCTAGGACCGTACTGAAAAACTGTATCTTGGTGAGATTAGCATTCACAAGAAAATTGAGTATGTTCAATTGATCATCTTTTCCCACTTACAATAATTATATTTATATGTCCTGATAATCCAAACATCCCAAGGTTTATTAACTTCCATTTTAGTTCTACTAGAGGTAATATACGATTTTCACTCTTTAAAACTGTTAAGTTCTCTACTGTATGCAGCTTCCACCTCTCTAAAATTAGATCTACAGTCCGCATCTTGCGGATTTTTAAGATAGGGTATGCCTCATTTGGAACATGAGCAAAAACCTAACTTTTAGAGACAGTCAGTACAAATGATTTCAAATAAAGTTTGAGTATTAAACACCTTTGAAACAAAATTTAAAAAGAGTCCACCTCCACAGAAATATCCTTTAGAAGTCTAATTATTTAAAACCCACATCAGAAAAAAATGCCTCCCATTTAAATGATTTTTTTTAAGTTAACACAACATTTTTTTCTAACAGAACAGAAATTTGGATGAAAAGTCTTAAAACCTTACTTTGGTTTCCATTCAAGTGACTGAAGTATAAATGGTATCTCTCTTATAACCTTTTCCAGAACTTTACAAACAATTAACCAAGCCTCAAACTCCCCAAAAGAGAGATACACCTGCACTTTATGCTTGGGAAAAGCAACATGCAGCGATTTACATAATGTAACATGAATCAATATTGGGTGGAGATAGAAAAAGTGATCCCAGTGCCTCAAACATTCGCTAATGTATGTCCAGAACACCTATACAAAACATAATCAGTAAGAGTTAATCTACCCTGTTTTTATTTGTATTGCTATACTATTGTGGGCAAAAGGCAAAGTGAAGAGGTTTTATCATTATGTGTATGAATTAGATTTCATCTTTGTTGTGAAATAGTAACCTCAGTCTAAAGGCATTTTATACCGTTCAGTAGTATCACTGAATAAACAAACAAATCAGAATTCCCCAATCTCAAACACTTTGGGCCTGTAGAGGCAGCAAATTTTAAAAGCAGACATTCATAAAAAAAATTCCTGGACAGCAGCATAGACAAAGTTTTCCTGATCAACTGCTTCAGGAGAAAGCGTTAAATAACATTATTCTTCCACAGGTATGTTCAAAACTTCTTGCAAGAGCTACCTGTAAGCTAGTAGACTGGCTGCAGTTGCCCCATGCTAGCAAAATACATTTTTTGTCCCTCAGAGGATCAATTTGACAACTAGGCCACAAGAGAAAAAAAAAAAATCATCATTACATGTACAAGTTCCTTCCCAAGCCTGCCATTAGACACCTTTAAACTCTGAAACACTCACTGATACTCTCTCACCTTAATACAATAATGTTAAGCTAATAAATCAGAAGTTCACAATCAGACCAAGAACTTACTCTGCATTATAAAAATACCTCTGATTATCATCCAACTGTCCATCCTAATTTCATACTGCAGGCTCCTATCCCATCATTTCCATACTGATATTTTTGGGGAGTAGAGCAACAGTAGCCTACCAACAGCCTAGAGCTATAAGGCAAATTTCACAAAGATAACAACTGATCACTTATTTTACCTGCTTCCTACCACAACTCTTATTGGTCTATTCTGCAGCAGACCCCAAGAACAATACGGTTCCTACAACACAATTAGTTTCTGTTAAAACTTTTGCATTTTGCATGTTTACAGTTTTAAGACTCTACTGTCTTCATCCATCTCTGTGGACATCACCTCTGCCCCAGACACCGGTTCTGCTAACGTTCATACAAGAACCATACCTGTCGTTCACAATAGGCTTTCATTAGTTTACTAAGTGGTGTATGCCTCTTAATCTTAAACTGCACCACAGACCCATCTTGCCCTGCCACCTTCAGATTAATGTGGTCATTGTTTTCAGTCTTCACTCCTTCCTGTTGAGGGGGGGGGAAAGAAAAAAAAAAAGCACGTTTTTAAGAGGTATGAAACAAGAAGTTAACATTTTACCAAAGTGCAACAGGTCATTAAAAGAAGGAAATAAAGTTATTATTGCTGTTTACTAACTTCAAACTTTGAATTAGGAAATAAAGGCCAGCGCTTTTAATTTGAAACAAAACAAGAAAACCAATAAAAACCCTAACAATATTAGTTGCCACTGTTGAGACTGATTTAACATGCAAAGTAGCAACGAACAATTACTACCCCTGTTCTACAACAAATTAAAAAAGTTATTTCTGTCAAGGGCACAAAAATATGCAACGTTATAGTTTCCTATCAACGCGATAAAATTATTTACTTTAGTTCAAACACTGGCAAGTCTCTTTCTCACTTTATCTCAGACTTGTTCATGTTAATTACAGCGCTTCTCCAGCAAAGTTTAAGATACTTTAAAGGACTATTTTTGAAAAAGTGACAAAACCCGAAGAGAAACAAGCTCTTTCAGAGAACATTTAAAAAATCCTAAATAAGACCGATACTCTCGCTTCCATGAGAAGCCACACACAGAAATTACAGGGAACCAACTTCCTCGCTCATGTTCTGATCCAGAGAGCCAAGGGAAAGGCAAAGAGAGGATTCAACACCACCCCGTTCCTCGGAAGCGCCCGCTCCGGAGGTGCCAAAAGCATTTTCTGCTGTATTTGCTTTAAAAAAAAAAAGCGGCCGAGGCCAGAGAAGCGGCGGGGCCGGCGGGGAGCGGGTCCCCGCCATGTGACAGATCCCCGCACGCCGCGGGGCCGGGCCCCGGCCCGGGCGCACCGGGGCCGCCTGAATTTGTTATTTTCTGCAGCCTACAAACTCCGTTTAAAAAGAAAAAAAAGAAAAAGGAAAAAAAAAACGCGGCAGCAGGGTGTTTGTTGGTTGCAGGTTGTAGCTGTGGTTTTGGGGTGTGTTTTTATTTTTATTTTTTTTAACTCCTGCTGTTGGAAAATTCAGCTCCGCGCTGCTCCCCTCTGCCTCCGCGAGCCCCCCGGGAGCCGCGGGGAGGGGACCGCAGCGACAGGCAGCACAAAAGGGGCCGGGAGAGATGCCCGCCCGCCCCGCCCGCGGCGGAAGGGCCCCGGCGCGCTCCTGCCAGCACCATATGGGAAGGGGCTGGCAAGTGCCCCGCGGAAAGGGTGGCTGCGAGCGGGGATGCTGCGCCTCCGCCACCGCCGGCCGCGCACGGCAGGCCGGATCCGGCCCCGCGACGAGGAGGAGGAGGAGGAGGAAGGCAACGGCAGCAACCGCCTCCGGACCTGCCTCTCCCCCTGAGGAGGGCGGGAAGGGAGCCCGGATTCGCCCCCTCTTCCCCCCTTCCCCGCCGCCCTCCCCGGGGATCCTCCGCCCGCCCCGGGAGGCCGCGGCCCCGGCCCCCTCCCCCGGCGGGGCGGGAAGGCGGCCGCGGTGCGCAGGAAAATGGCGCGCAAAGCCGGCGCGGCCGAGCCGAGGCCGTTGGCTGGCCGGGCCCGCGGCCGGGGCCTGGCCTCCCGCCGCCGCCTGAGGGGAGAAGTGAGGCGGCGGCGAGGGAGGGAGGGAGGCGGCGGGGGCGGGAGGGCGCCTGCCTCACCTTGGGCTTCTCGTCGGCCATGGCGAGTCAGCGACGTCCGGGCCACTCCGAGCGCCTCACAAAGGGGGGGAAGAAACGACCGAGCGCGGCGGAGAGGAGAGGAGAGAGAGAGAGAGGGGAAGGCAGGGGGGGAAAGGGAGCGCGCACGCACTGCCGCGGGGCCGCGCCTTGCCCCCTTGCGTGCGCGCGCCCGCCCCGTCCGCCGGGCTCTCCCCCGCCCCCCTCGGCGCGGCCCCGCCGCCCATTGGGCCCGGCGGCCGAGGGGGGGGCGGGGAGGGCGGGGGGAGGGAGCGCGCGCGCGCCCCGGCCGTTACATAACGCGGCGGCGGGAGGCGGAGCGTGCGCGCACCCCGGCGGCTCCCCGCGCTGCGTGCGCGCGCCCCGCCCGCCGGGCGCAGCGGGCCCTGCCGTGCGGCGTGTATTGTCCTCCTCAAAATGGCCGCCGGGCCGCGGCGCCCCGCGCCCCTCCCCCACGGCGCCGGGGCCCGGCCGCCGCCCTGCCACGCGCGGCGCCCCCCCCGCCCCGAGAGGGGCCCCCCGCCGCGGGCCCACCCGTGTCCCTCACGGGGCCCAGCCCGAGCCGGGCCCGGCAAGGCCCCCGCGGGACTCCAGCCCGCCGGCTTCGTGCCCCCAAAGCCCTGGGCCGAGCTCCTCCAGGCCGCCCGCGCAGGGCCCCCTCAGCGCTGCGGCCCCTTGGGCGCCGCTCGCCCACGCCTCACAGCTCCCGCCGCTCCGCTGTGGGCTCCCTGCCGCGCCCATGCCATTCCCTCACCTTCCCTCCACCGCGCGTGGCCCCCGCCGCATTTGTTACCCTCCCCTCAAAGGCCGTTGCCTCCCCGCGCGCCTAGTTTACAAACGGGATTCATACAGGTCGTGAGATTTACGGTTGCCAGCTTGCAGTCGTCAGCTGTGCGTCCTGACACTGCGGCTCTCCTCCCCGGGAACACTCAGCACGGGTTGGCCCTGAAACGCGCACACTTTCTGCAGAAGGAACCGAGACCCACCACACCTGTGCTCCCCAAAAGGGGCTGTAAAATGCATCGTGAATAGAATTAAAACAGTTGCAGTCAAGGTTTATTTTTCATATTCTTCAACAGGCTATAGACATGATGCAGCATTTCAAAAATTATCTGATAATAAAGTACATAAGTTGGAGAATATACTACTAATTCAAGCGATTCCTTCGAGCTCACTCCACTGGAGGGGGCAGGAGAGAAAATTCTGTATAACTCCAGGGACTTCAAAGCATTTCAGATCCAGTCACTGAACAGGTTCCTAAAAACTGCTTCTGAGCCTCTCTTGTATAAGCATTACCTCTGCACCATCATTTGTAACTGTTTCTCTACAGCTCATAGGTGCCAAAGAAACACCACCAAATGGACCCTTGTAAATGTTTCAGGCATGGGTTTACCAGGTGGACTATCAGGTCACATTAGCACCCCTCAGCATAGCATATATGCTCCAGATGATAACGCAGAGGTGGCCATATGGTCACGCAGGCCCTCTGTGCTTGGCATGACAAAATTCAGGCCTGCATATAATACGCCTGCATATAATACACCTCCTGCACCTTTTAGGAGTTACGAGACTGGATTTGTCCAGAATAAACTACTGAAGTAGTGAACTATCAACTCAAGAGAAACTGAACTTACTAGTGAAACACAGACTTCAGACTGTCTCACTTCCGGCACTGCAGCTGCGTGCTGCAGGTCCCCTTTCTCGGACTTTTGTCACGTTAGTTCGCATGGCAGTGTGTCCCTTCTAAGTGCTGAGACGCTAGGAGTTCTTGGTTTTAATGGAGATGTCT
Source organism: Dromaius novaehollandiae (assembly GCF_036370855.1). Taxonomy (NCBI): domain Eukaryota; kingdom Metazoa; phylum Chordata; class Aves; order Casuariiformes; family Dromaiidae; genus Dromaius; species Dromaius novaehollandiae. The sequence continues at coordinate 9,182,293 of NC_088115.1, read as the reverse complement.
GGAAGTTGAAGAGTAACACCCACTGAGAACAGGAAGATGAATCTGAACATTCATCTGAGTCCACAGTGGAGAACTATAGCTGCAGCTCTACCTGAGGCATTGCAGGTGGCCCACGTAACCGAGTTGTACTTTCCTTCCACAAAACACAGGTAGTGAAATCTTCTACAGTCTCCTTGTAGGCTAGGCTCCCATAAATTGTAACATCTTTCCCTCTGCTTCTGTACTCTGAAAGATCAAATCTAATCTACAGTTTCACAGAACCTTTCAGTTTTAATATTTTACTCCTTCTCAAGAGTCCTTATGATTCCATGTCAAATATGGCTCAATCTCATCAAACACAAGATGGCCCAAACTACTTTAGAAAAAAGGTAGTGCACTATCCAGGCTGTGTCCTAACACAGGACAAGAGATTTGGCTGGAAAAATCAGACATACTGCAAGAAATTAGTCTGAACCAGGCAGGAAAGGAAACTGAGACACTGTTTCAAATTGTAACTGTGGCTCAAACCAACACTCCTTTCAGCTGCTCTTTCCACTCCTACCTGTGTAATTTTCCTTGATTTATCATCAAAAGAGTGTTCCAACCAGTGTATCCTGCCTGGTTTCTCTGCATTTAATTATGCATGTTATCATTTTTGTATTTATTAAAGCTACCAGCAGGCAAGAAGCACCTACGGCTAGAGAATACTACAGGATTCTGTGGAAATTCTCCTTGCACAGCCTGGCAGCATACCAGTCTCCTACAATCTCCCTTCACCTTTGATTTTAGCTTTCATGAGCAATGGGCAATACCATTTCTACCTCCTGAAGTCCATTATCACCACTGGGAAGCAGGACTATACAGGAGAAGAAAGAAATAAAGCATCTTTAAGCCCACTCTACTCTTCTACTTCATACACAGCTTATTTAAGCAAGACTCAAAATTTACTGGGTACGCTACAAAACAAAACAAAAGTGCCATTTCCCAAAGGATCTCAAATTCTATTTATAGAAATGATGCAACTGCTGTGAGGAAGGGCGTCACAAGACTGATGTTGCTTGATGGTCTCATTTTCCTGCGCTCTCCCCACTTCTTCCACGTCCCTTTTCAAAGACCTGTGTGCCGCAGGTCCAGGAGGATTTCTTTGGGAGTGGCTTGGAGGAGGCAGGGTGAAACTGGTCAAGGCCTGCCTGAGAGCAGCCTGAAAGAGCTGAACGCAGGAATGACGTTCAGCTGAACATACGTTAAGGCCAGCGTCACAAACAGAACAAATCTGATTCAAACGAGACATGAAAATAAGCCAGATTTTATGAAAACATATGGGATTTCAGTACCATTGCAGAAATTATACATGCTCAAAAAAAGCTAAAACCTGTTTCAGCTATACCACCATAGTCTGCCTTGCCACCAATTACACAGATTCCCAATCACAGAGCCGTTTTTCACAAACCTCATATTTGGATGGATTTTTCTTTCTACATAGCAACAGGGGAAACTCACATTATACAGGAGATCCAGTTGAGCTAACAATAAACAGAGTGATAAAAAATGCAAAGATAACAGGCTAGACAGCAGCACTCGGAGCAAGCGGCAGGGGACAAGCCACACTGTGAACTACAAAGGACCGAGTCCTGCAAGGTCCAGGCCACAGCAGAGGGGGGCAAAGGCAAAGCTCTTTGTCTCTCAGAGCTCCTCCTCTTTAAGGCACAGAGTTGAAGAGATGTGAATGGGGAAGCATCACAGGGAGAATTCCAGAGAAATTCCATCTCCAGGAAAAAAATTCCATGTGCCATTTCATAAATATTTCCATGTCCGGTTTTATTTTTGTACAGCAGATTTATAAGGAAGAAATACAATGTATCTAGATCTTGCAGAACACTTGGGCTTAATTTTCCACCTTCTTTTGAAGAAATCTGAGTAGGGTACATGGGTGTTGAACAGATACATCGCCTTTGACACAGATTTTAAAACATTAAGATTTTTCAGATATTAGCATGGCTGCAAGCAGAGAGCATGTGCTACTTCACCTCAGCAAGCGCCAGACTACAAAAGCAACTCCAGGTCATTCAAAACCGAATATTACTTAGCAATTAATTTAATGCAATAGAAAGAAAACAGTTATTTGAAGGCATAAGTAACAAAGTAGGACTAAATTTGCCTTCTCAACCTGAACTCTTAGGTCTGAGTGGCTTATTCAGGCTTTCCTCTTCATTAACACTAATTTAGCCCCTGGAAGAGAACATATATTTTGCCTGGAGCACTGCCCGTTCTGTGCCTTCATTGTTCATGATGTTGATCTTTCTCTCCCTTTCCCAAGTCACAAAACAGCTTTTAAGCCTGTTTTCCAATTTCATTCTCTTCCTCATCAGGCCTTGTTTTTTTGCTTTCTTCCCCACTCCCTCTCCCCAGTAAATGCAAGACAATTTTTTTTTTTTTGCCTTCCTTGGCTGGACTGACAGGCTGTACGCTGAAGTCTTTCTGAGCAATATGAAGTTCCATGCTGACATAGTGGTTCCCAGTTCTGCTTAACTGCATGAACTGGACAGGCAGAGGCCATTTTGACAAGGAGCAGATGAAAGGCTCCCTTCTAGATACATGCAGACCTCCAGCCAACATTAAAAGGAGGGCTGGGAGTTTAAGATTTCATGCTAAAACTCACCATTCCCAGGCTGACTTTCCCAAGAATCAACCACCTTCCTTATCAGCTCAAGGGCATTAGAGGCTGCAGACATGAAAAGACATTTTAATTTTTAGCTACTGAGTGCAGCAGACTATATGTGCCAACGGAGGTTTTACAGAAAGCAAGAGAGGACCAAAGAGCTATAGTTATGTACCAGCTTTTAGCGTCTCTGTACAGGATGGGATTCTGGAGCAGAACAGGACACTATCCCACTTCTAGATCTTCCACTTCCTGGTCATCAACTACTCTATTTCCCATGCTGATGAAGAGAAAAATAAGACCATTGAGACCAGTGGGCATGCTCTACGGCCATCGGGCAAGGTAAGCTATAGCTGGTAGAGGCTGACCACCCACTTCTCTTGCTCCTTCTCTCTGTGGATAAGGCTGTGGCTCCCCACAGAATGGTCCACAGAGATATGAGTTAAGTTTAGAAAAGGATAAAAGGGAAACAAGAAAAACACACGTGGCACAGTCACTGAACAAACACAGGGATGCTCCGTGCACTGAAGTGCCCCTAAGAAAGCCGCAGATTCTACTATCGTAGTTGATACATGGTTCATACTCAAACGAACTAAGGTGGAGACAACTGCTTAGCTTCACTACAGGAAAAACAGCAACTCCCATCCTTCTGGCAAAGATCTCATTTGGTAGGCAAGCCTCAGATTTCCAGTAAAAAGAGTTAGCCAGCTCTACAGTATTTATTTTAATCCATTAGTGGCTTTTAATTACAATGCTCGTAGAAGCAGTGGGCTCTCCTGTACGCTGGCTGATAACATAATTAGAAATTTTCTAACAGTCACCAGAAACAGATGTAGTTATAGAAGCAGCACCCTACCCTTGAAGAATGGTGACGGAGGAGCACTTAAGCTGAATTTTCAAACGTCCAGTTTTGATTTGTATCAGCGGCCATTTTAGTAACACATTGAAGGATATTTTGGATCTAGATTACGCCAGCACTAATATCCTGAAGAGTCTTCAGCATAGAGCAGTACCATTTTGCAAGGTAGTAGGTAAACTTGACTGTCTGTACAAGCAGAGATTGAAACACACACACACACACACACACATCCTCAAATTCTCCCAAAATACAGAACTCTTACCCAGAATAAAGGATGAACTTTCTTAAAACTGATGTGTCTTAGATTCTCAAGCAGGTTTCTGAAGATTTCAGTTCTTCTGCCCCATTCCTCCCTCCTCACTGACCTTAGGACACCACTTCCTGTTCTCAGCAGGATCAGTGTCACAACACACTCTTACCAAAGATAACTGCTAGCTTTACTTTTATTGGAAATGATGGATGCCATAGCCAATAAATTTAAAAAATGGCAATTTAGCAGCAGGGTGTTGCAGCATTTGTCTTACAAGGACAGTGAATGATTTAAGCTATCTTGAAAAATTAATTCTCAGTGAGCCTCTTTGGAAAGCACTAAGCTCCAGTATTAAAGGGGGTAGCTTCTTCTAGCTATGAGTTTAGCAAGGTAGTACCATTAGTCTTAAAGATTTTTCTTAAAAAGAATATCACTGAACAAGTTTGCTTCTTAGAGAAAGAGGCAGAAAGTTAGGAGTATGCAGAGTGAGGAAGGGGAGCAGAATGGAAGGAGAGAAACAGTACATGGTTAGTGATTTTCACACCAAGTTATTAAGGTATGCTCAAGTTCAGCTCCATTGGTACTTGAGCCTCCAGAGCAAGCAGGGGGTTGATCACGTCAAACTCCAGTAGTCTCAGCAGGCAAACTGTGCCCAGTCTCTAGGGGTATTAACTCCCACTGTGACCCCTGCCAGGCACAGAAGGAAAAAACTTCTTGCGACCCTGAGTAAGTGAATAAGGCACACAAGGAAGATTTCTTTCTCCACCTGCCAGCACTGCTCCCCAGCCTACTATGATCAATGTTTCGGTTTCAGCCCTTCTCTAAGCTGCAGGAACCACCTGAAGGGATAAGGCAGAGAAATCGATTAGCCACCAAAGAGCTTGCCTGAGAGCTCCTGCAGCTCTGCTCTGGAGAACGTCGCTTTCCGCAGTCTGCAGGCTCATCTATCTGCGAGTATTTGAAGTGTGTAAAGAAATAACAGAAACTGCTTATTACAAGGCAAACAGATCAATGAAGTGAATACAAAAACAATGTTGACTGATCGCTAAACCATCACGTGCCGAGAAACCTTGCATTACATCCGCATAGCACTTAAAATATCAGCCAGGAGAACAGAATAGAGCGACACGGGGTAGCTTCCTTCCCTCACCCACCTCGAAATACCGGGGGCAGGTACGAGGTTCAGGGAACCTACACACACCAGCGCGGGGGGGAGCCTCAGAAAGCCCCCGAGCTGTGCGGGAGGGCAGCTCGGCTCACCCTGGCGCGCTGCCTCCGGCGCCTTCTGCCTCTCACTACCGTGCTGGGCCAGCTGCAGTCATCTGCAGGAGCCGCGCACCCCGAGCCTGCCCCGGGCAGCAGGAGGAGCCGGGGCAGCACCGCAGCTGCCCGGGCAGCCACTGCCGCCTCGCCGCGGCGGCCCCGCCAGGAGCGCTTCCCCGGCCCGGCCGAGCACAGGCCGCGCCGCCCCCCTCACGGGGCCTTGGGAGCCCGGTCGCGCTTCCGGGGCGAGCGCCCGGCGCCTGCCCCAAACCGGCGGGGACCCGCCGCGCTCCTTCCCCCGGCCGCGGCCGCCGCCTCGCCGGGGCGGGCAGCGCTGACGGGAGGCGCCGGGGCGCGGCGAGGCGCGGCGCCGCGGCGGGCGGGCGCAGGCAGCGGCGCGGGCAGCCGCGGCGGGGCCCTGCGCGCCGGGCGGGAGCCGAGCGCGGCCGCAGCCATGGAGGAGCTGGACGCGGAGCCGCCGCTGATGGTGCGGGCGGGCGCGGGGCCGGGGCCGGGGCCGGGGCCGGGAGGGAGGCGCGGGGCGGCGCGGCCGCGGGCGCCTCTCAGGGAGCCGCTGTGCCCTCGCAGGTGGTGCCGGGCGTGGACTCCGCCGCCAGGCAGCTCTGCTTCGAATGGGGCCCCGCCGAGATGCTGGTGTGCGAGACGCTCTTCGGCGGCAGAGGTGGGTGCCGGCGCGCGGCCGTTGGGCGACCGTTGGGCGACCGTTGGGCGGGGTCGGCCCTTCCCTGCCCAGGGCAGTGCGGGCGCCCGGCCGGCCGCGGCCCCCCGGCTCCGACGCGGTTCCTTGCAGGAGCTGGGGAAGGGCGGCCGAGCTCTTCGTGCGTCTTCGTCGTCCGCAAGGACCAGGACATATACGTACAGACCCTGCGCAAGCTCTTCAACGAGTCGCACGGGATCTTCATCGGCCTCCAGAGGAGCGAGGAGGAATTTGCTGGGAAATCGAGGAAAACACAGTGAGTGGTGACGAAGTTCTGAAAACAAAAGTTGTCACTGCTCTTTCGTTTGCCTCCAGTGAGGCAGACAGTGACTGTAAACCAGCAGCTCTATACTTAGAGCTACTGGTAACCAGCGATAGTGCAGTATAAATGACTGTTTAGGGATAATTTTTTAAAGCATGGCCTCGAGCCTCTGCCGAGCAAGCCCTTCACCTGTGGATAGCGTGTGTATAACCAGCGCGTTCAGCCACACTGACTTCCACCAGATTTGCCCAAGCACAGGGAGAATCTACCAATGCAAAAACACTTGCAAGGCTTTAGTAGACAACAGCTGTAGACCTAAAACTCGAACAGCTCTTCCTAAACATGGTCTTTTTATGCTTGGCAGGTTGGTTCAAGTGAGTAAAAACTACCGCTCAGTCATAAGAGCCTGTATGGAGGACATGCACCAGGCAGCCGGTAAGTTTGCTCATTTGTTTTCCTGCTGCGATAAAAAGACATTCTATTTGTAATTACAAAAATAACATTGCAACTGTAAGTTGCTACTACTTTAAAATAGTGTGCATGGATTTCAGTAATTATCAAGACTCCATTTCCATCCCCGAGATTTCTAAGTTGATTTATAAATCTGGTCTGAGATTTTTTTGCACTATGTTTTAACTGATTTGGGAGGATTTGCTTTCTTTTTATTTCTGTGGTTGCAGTTTTATGGGAAACAGGCCAAATCAGCAGCTCGCTGCCAAAAAAGTGAGAGATTTTACTCATCCCTTCCATCCTTGCCCTGTAGACATACCACATTTGTTTAAAAAAAAAAAAAAAAGATGTAAAAGGTTACCTTCATCATGTATGTGCTCATCCAAGTCTGATTGGTGAGTGACCAGGACTGTTTATTAGCAAAGGGTTGTGAAAGAAGGTAAGTATGTTGGGTTTTGACCTTCTTTATTTTTCCCTCAGTTTCAGCTCGGGACCCTGCCCTGCACAGCCAGTATAGCACTCAGGTAATCTGCAGTCGTGTCTGCATCGTTGCAACTGAACACGAACCATAGGCTAGCAAATTTGTCAAGGCCAACACTGTGTCAGTAACATGTTTTAGTTGTAACTCTGGCTTAGTGTATTGAATACAGTGCACGATCAAGAATAAATGCATATAAACAGTTAGCGCCTGTATTTCTAAAACAGTAAAAAGATGTCCAACATCTGGAAGCACTGCCGTTTCTTAAATATATATTCAGTTTTACGTGTGTGATGTTTTCTTGTCATCTAAAAAATCCAGCCGTGGGCCAGTGCTCACCTGGCTGAGACTTCTCAGATGCTCAAGTTCCTCAGCTACATTTGAACTTCGTAGTAAGCTCTAGAAGTCACAGTGAGCTTTCAGATACTAGGACAATGTTATCAGAAGAACAGTGTTCACAGAAGTATTGTCCTGTCAGTAGCACTGATGTTGTTTAACTGGCCTTTCTTTTCAGTCTTAAATGCAGATGCAAATTACTTTTATAAAACAAAAAAAATGCTGTTTATAATGTTGAATCTTAAGAGTGCAAAGAGGCTGAAAACAACAGTTCCTGTACTATTTTTATCTCTCACTAATGACAGATTATTATTGCATTTGAATACACAAACAGCTGTAATATTTTCTAAGGTGAATGTGTATAGAGAAATTGTGGCCTGCTTCTGTCTTTTAATTTAGATCTCCAAAATGTCAGTAGGGTGTTTCTCTTGTCTATAAGAACCAAGCTTAACTGAGCAATCGCTATGGGCAGTAGCTGCCTTTGTGCAGTTAAAAAAAAAAAATCATTGTAATAGTTCCTAAATCTGAAATGTGTCCCTGCTTTTTTCAGGTTTCTATTCTTTCTGCGATGGAGCTGATCTGGAACTTGTGTGAGATTCTGTTTGTTGAAGCAGCTGTAGGTGAGCAGTGAACTATCCTGATGTTAACATTGAAGGGCTTTTTGTTTGCATATTCATTTGTTTAAAAAGTATATAGCATCCATTGTGCCATGTCTTAATAACTTTTTGGAAATATTATTGACAAGTATCAATAAGCCCTTTAATACCTCTTCTGCTTTGACAAATTGTCTTCTATATCTTGAATGATGTCAAACAGATTTGCCTTCTACTTTTCTCCCTTATACATAATACACTATGAACTGGCTTTTTTGCAGAAAGATAATGGAGCACAGTGATATCAACATTTGTTGTAAATTTATTTGACTTTTAAGCATAAAAACATTTTTAAGTATCAACTGTTTAAGATGATGCCAAGTAACATTTACACATTCTCTGGTCCAACTCCTTTACCTTTAGGATGCTGTCGTTGAATTCAGTTTGCTTATACCAGCATTTTAAAGAAGGAAATGATCAGAGCAGGCAAACAAACATGCTATCTGTTCAGTCCCAGAATTCAGAAGAGAGGTTCACAAATGTAGATTATTAATTTGAAGAAAAGTTAATTACCTAGTGCCAGATTACCTAGTGCCTCATATCCAGTTAATAATGAAGGATGGTAAATGAAATGAAGAAAAACACTGTATGCTTCTTTTGGCATTCCAAGATCTATGATCTGAGTCACTCAACTATGTCCTGAAGTTGGGGTTTCTTAGATAAGTGTCCTTCTACATCATGGAGGAAGCTATTACAGACTGAGTTTTCCTCTTCTGTCTAAAATTTCCCACATGTTATTTTCTCAGCCATCTGATGCTTCCATGGCCTGACTACTTAAGGATCTCTGTCCCTTTGTAATATGAGTATGGCAGATAGAAATCTGATTAGTAAGTCTCATCTAATGGTTGTCAAACCATTAAGGTTGGAATTGTATAAAATAACAAGCAACATAATTGGGAAGTAACAGAATGATATCTTCTCTGCATAAAGCTGGTCCCCTCCTGCTTCGCCTCCTTGACTGGGTTCGACTTCATGTCTGTGATGTGGACAACATGGTTCGTGAAGTTCTGAGCAGTGAAAATCCATCAAAACATGAGCTCTTTTGGAATGTGGTGAGTATGGTCATCTATAAACTTCTTATATGAAGAGAATTCATCTTTTTCTTTTTTGCCTTCCTCCTCCCCACTCGACAGTGATCCCACATCTCAAACTGATATGTAGGATACTGCTACTATCTGCATATATAATTTTAAGATGAAACCATTGTGAAGATCATGCTGCCCTTCATTTCTAACGTGATCATTTCATTTGAGATCCACAGAGGTCAAGACTTGTATTTGAATTAACAGAGCCTAAAGTTTAAGCATTTAAACTCCACTTAACTCGAATAAATCACAAGTTAAAATTCCCCGCTGGTGCTCCACCTGGGTATTTTGTAGCTTGCACAGTGCAGTGCTCACGCACGGGTGGTTTTTGCAGGTGGATATCTTTGTGCTGCAAGGCCGAATGGATGAAGCACGGCACTTACTCTCTAAGGAAGCCAGTGCCAATCCCACATCAGTGAACATGTGCAGAATTTTGGATGACTTGATGAAGAAGATGCCTGTGCCCAGCGTATGTACAAAGCAGCTTTTCATGCAATTCTGTAGGGATGACACTGTTAGACCAGTCTGTTTCATCTCCACAGTGGCTCCTGTAACATCACAGCATATTGATGCTTAAAGTATCTCAGTCATTACCCCTTTCAGTAGTAATATTTGCGTTCTTGAATTGCCCAGAAGACCCAACTACACAGAAAAGAACTGTTAGGTGAAAAACCAGCATAGCCAGAAAGATCATTTTTGCAGCAGGATACATTGTCCATTTGTCTGAAACAGTTCCTGTTGAAAACTTTTTCACAGTATTGCAGGGAATATTCTTTGAAGACTTTACCAACAGCGTTTCTCTGTTGCAGTGATCTCCTTGAGGAGGAAAAATTGCAGCTGCGTCACTGTAGTTGTTTTGGGGGTTCCTGTACAGTCTGTCACTTTGCCTTATTTAGATGGGTAAAGGAAAACATTTCAAATGCAACTGGAGAACTACATGAAAAATTCTGGTGGCAGCCCAGTGTTTAGCTTTTTAGCATGAACGGCTGCGTGAATTGAGCCCAAATGCTCACTGCGATTTGACTTGACATTTCCTTTATCTTACGTGCATACATCTTGTGTTCAGCTTGGCAACACCCAGACACTGACCGAGATGGAGCTGAAATGGCAGCACTGGCATGAAGAATGTCAGCGGTATCTACAGGATGGAACTTTTGCTTCCAATTCCCACATGGAATCCATCTGCAAGGTGCGTTTTGGATGACGGGGAAAGAGACTCTAGACAAGTACAGAGTTCATCCTTTTGTACTTCAGGAGTCATAAGTAACTTTGATATGCTAGACAATCTGCTCATTAAATCAGAAGATTTCAGGCCAAGGCTTCTGTACTGTGTTCTTGGCTTTTCCACAGACTTTGCAACCCTGGCAGATTATTTGCTCTTCCTGTCCCAGACCATAATGCTGGTTACGGAATTGAGCTCTGAGAAGAAGTTCTGTCCTTTGCTGTTTAATTTTGATTACGTTATGAACTTTACAAAATGGGAGTAATGTCCCTGAAGAACTAAGATGCAGCTACTTACGTTGCCGTATTTGCAGAGTTACTCTCATGCTTTTCTCTCGTTAGATCCTGCTGGGCGATGAGAATGCCATACTGGAGAAAAAGGAACTCATGACGACCTGGTACCACTTTCTGGTTACCCGACTCCTGTACTCCCATCCAACTGTGAAGCCAATGGAACTGCGTTTCTATGCACAGGCATGAAATAGAACTATTTTTGTATTCTCCACAGTTTAACGCACAAGGGCTACTCTATTTAAAACAGAACAGCTTTGGGAGGATTGACATCTTTCAGTAACTATATACCCTTGAAATTTTTCCTAGAATTTGGAAGTGGACTGGGACTGATACTACGGGCAGATTGTTGAGGACTGAGTCTCTTGAGTGTCTAATGTTACCAGTCTTGTTTCTGCAAATTGTTTTCCCAGCCTCCTTACACTACAATATTGTATCTTTTCTGTTAATTTGTTTCCATCTCTAAGGCATATTCTTTCCCACAAAATAACCTAAATGAGACTATTACATCCAAACAAATGTCTTCCTTTATATTGTGTCTCACTTTTTTCATTTATCATGTCTTGTTATCTTACTCCACAGTCTAGTATGGACCTGTTCCTGGGTGGAGAAAGCAGCCCTGAGCCTCTAGACACCATTTTAATGGCAGCCTTTGAATTTGAGATGCATCAAGTGATCAAGGAATGCAGGTTGGGTTTTGAAGTTTTTGAGTCCCTAGTTTTATGGTATTTCTTCTCTGTGACTTCACTCCAGAAGTCACTGGGATCCCAGTGTATTTGGGGTAGAGAGTATGGGTACAGACTACTGAGATATCCTTTTAAAGGACTCAACAAGAACATGTGAAGCAGGCAGCAATTAAAAGTATTCTATTAGGTCTGGGACATTGCAGCCAGACTTTATACAGTAATATAGCTTCTGTGACAGTTTAAAAAAAAAAAAAAAAAAAAAAAAAAACCTGTGGAAAACCTGACATATTCCTTGGCAGTTGTAGGCTTAGCTTTTTCTTTCTTTTGCTTGCTTCAAATTTAGCATTGCCCTGAGCAACTGGTGGTTTGTGGCTCATCTGACTGACCTACTGGATCACTGCAAACTCCTGCAGTCTCACAATCTCTAGTAAGTGTTTATTTGCACTCATTATTCAGACACACAGAAACAAGAATAATCAAAACAGCATGTGTATTTTGGTTGAAAGAGGGCATGTTGGGCATTTGCAGAAGATGGAAAATGAAGGTGCTGCATGTGCCCAAGAAGTTACAAGCAGCCCAGATGCTCTGAGGAGCAGAAGCAGTTGCTGACCTGATGAATTTGACATGCTATTTCAACAGCGCCTCAGTGCAAAGTTTTTTTTTTTTTTTAATATATAATTTCAGCTGAAATGTAATCAAGGGCCTCAATGTTTGTGATTATGGGTATGGTGAGAACCTTATCTAAAAAGAATTTTCATACTCATGTTTTTTAAAAATTTGAGCAATTGAATGCTGCTATCTGAATTCTCTTGAAGTTTAAGTTGCTTAAAGCACTGACTGCTTCTTGTAAATTATATTTGCTAAGTGCTGCAAATAATTGGCAGGCCTTCCCAAGGAGAAAGCTGCCGTACATGCTTAGGCCTGAGGTATGAAGCTTATTAAGATAGCCCATGAGAAAATATGCTATATAGATTAAAAGTATTTTTGAAATAATTCAGCAGGTGCAAATAATAATCCCTGTGGTTTTTGGTTTTTGTTTTTTTCAGTTTTGGTTCAAATATGCGTGAATTCCTTCTACTAGAGTATGCCTCAGGACTCTTCTCCCATTACAGGTAGCAACTCTCCTCTGCTTAGAGGCTAGACTAACATCAAGGCAACCAAAGCAAATAACTTCATGTTAATAAAGTAAAAAGGCAAAACTTAGTGAAGTGGCTGTTAGGATTTCAGCAAAGGTATCCGTAAGGGATTGTACAACGCTACTGCATTTTCTTTCCTGAACTAAAGACAAAAACTATCTATAAAAACCCATCAAGCATATTGACTAGGATAGCTTTTTCAGTACAGAGCAAGTTGCACCAAAGCACTTGTGAGATGCAGGCATTCCTGAGTTGTTAAAATAGGCAACTGATATTTCATACAAACTAAAAGCCATTTTAGATCTGAATGCTAAGTTAATCAGAGCTAACTCTTATTAATCCAGACTCACGTTTTCCTTGTGACTTTAATGTTGTGTTTATTTAAGACGTGCATGATTGGAACGCTTGACTTTTCTTCTCCTCTCTCTCAGCCTGTGGCAGCTGGGGGTAGATTACTTTGACCACTGTCCAGAATATGGCAGGGTTTATTTGGAGCTGCATATTGAGCGGATACCCCTTAACACAGAACAAAAGGCCCTCAAAGTGCTGAGGATCTGCGAGCAGAGACAGATGCATGAACAAGGTGATTGTTTCTTGAATCTCTTCGTTTATAGTGATAACACTGGCACTACTGAAACTGATTCTTGCTTTCCCTCTTGTCCTGTGGCTTTCGCCTAAGTTCGTAGCATCTGTAAAATCATGGCCATGAAAGCACTGCGGAACAATCGCTTGGGCTCTGCCCTGTCTTGGAGCATCAGAGCTAAGGATGCAGCTTTTGCTACGCTAATATCAGACAGGTGAGTTTGAGTCAAGCTCTCAGATGCTGCTGCTACAGTAGGATTGTAGGAACGGGGAGAAGGTGGCCATCCTGAAAAGGTCCTGCAGGCAGACTGAGACTGTCTCTCCCTCAGACCAAGCACATGCTTCTGGAGTAGAAAATAACATTGTTTGGTACTTTCATCTGCAATATCTTAACTATTTCTTTTCTACCCCTTTTTCACTCTGTCAGATGCAGAGATTAAACAAGTTGACTTTATCTAACAATCCAGTCCTCTTAAGCCTTGCTGTGATAAACATTTCTTTTGGCAATAGCTCTACCTTATGCACTACCCTTTCACTCGCTCCAGTACAGCTGTGTGATGGACCGCACTGTGAACTAGGGAACTAACTTGGCTGAAGGATAATCCCTTTTCATGTTTTATTCAGCAGATCATTTTTAACCAGTCCAGTTCACCATACAGTCTCCAAACAAGTCTGTGGGAGCTGTTGAAGCCAACATGTCTGCAAAAAAAGTGTTAAACCACAATTACAACATGTGTAACAGAGTAAAGTTTCATTGAGTCCCTGGTTTTGAATAAACTTGTCACAATATTTGACCTTGAAGGGATGGGAAGGTTGTTATCAAATAGAAGATGATGCTAATGCTTAGCTTAGACCTAGATAAAAAGATACGGGCTTTTTCCAGACTCTCTTTAGGCTTTTTAATCTCTAACAACCCATGTCATGTATTTTTTGCTAATTGGAAATAGGCAGGTATCAATCTGTTTGCATAGTTAGAGTATAATTTTGAAATTACACTCTGGATAGAAGGCCAGGTAATACACAATCTTCAGTAGTGAAAAGGGAATAATGAGAAATTGCTGTTTTGGGTTTTTTTTTTTTCTCTGAGGGAGTAAGAGCCATTATATTTCCTTCAACAGAAGGTGAAAGAAACCATCACAGGAAGCAGACGCTGAAAAAGGCAGCATAATGAAGGCTCTGACAGGACAGACAAAAAGCTTTTAGGGCTTTATTTGCTCCTGCTGCTTATCAACTCTTTTACACAGCAGAAAAACAGAGCTTTTGTTATGATGTGGGAGTGTTATTTGTGCATCCCCCAGCCTCAGCTTCCTGTGCTCCTTCTTTCACTTTTTCCTTTAAAGAAAAACATCTCAAATACCACAAAATCTAGAAGAGTAAATAAACTATCTATCTGTTGGACATGCGTTACACCAGCTTATTGGCCACTCCCAGGAAATGTTTTGATGTCTTCTGAAGCCCTCAGAGGTGGTTGATTAAAATGGAACTGAAATTTTCTGAGAAAGGATTGAGAGATAAAAAAAAAAAAAAAAAAGAATGTGGAAGATACTCTCCCCTCTAAGCTTTTACTGTGTTTTACTTTCTCCTTAGATTCCTCAAGGATTATTGTGAAAAGGGATGCTTCTCTGACTTAGACCTCATTGATAATTTGGGACCATCCATGCTTCTCAGTGACCGTCTGACATTTCTTGGTGAGGCTTGTCTAGTTTTCATTCTGTTCTGTTATTTAGAATGTTGCTAACTCTAAACAATTATTTGGACTTGTCTCTTCTTTCATCTGGCTACATCCTGTTACAGGTGATGAGGGTAAAGCAAAGGACTGAAAGTGAGCTGGTGTGCAGCCTGCTTGCTATCCAGACTGCATTTCCAATTGCACTCACAGTAGGCACCTGTTCTGTGCTTCTTTGAGCAAGACAATTCTGAATTCTGACGTTCACATGCTTTCTCTTTCTTAGTCTTTTTCTAGTCTGTATCACTGCCTAGTGATACTTTCTTTGAAACTTTAGTGAACACAATCTGGAAGACTTTGGGGGGGGTCATCCTTAAGTAGACTACTAGTTTAAGTCATTTTGACAATTTGGTAATTTTACTATCTTCATAAAGCTCTCCAGAGTGTCTCTATAGTTATTCTAGGTTCAGTGTGCCAATTTCAAGCTCAAACAAAAGATCTCTCCTACCCTTTCACTATAGCAGTTGTGCTATGTAACAGTGGAAGGCCTCCATCTAGTTTCCTTTACATACCACAGCTTCCTTCTCCTGGCTGGCACAAGTGTAGGCTGTGGTAACTTGCCCATCTCTCTGCAACTGCTCCATAGCCTTTGATGATTAATGGACCAGGACAGGAAACAGAGCTGAAGTGCACCTTTCCCTGGAGCCACAGCAGTTAGCAAGCCCAAATACTTGGCCCAAAATCTAATGAGAATACAGAATAGCTGTTGGCAATTGGACTGAATCCCTTCTGGCTGACAACAGCTTCACAGTGAAGGTAATCCTAAAGACTGATATGTTCCCATCTGGTCCAGGCTTGCAAAACTGGAACTGTATTTCCTTCATTTAAACCTTATCCTAAATTAAGCCTGTAACTTTTGGAAATTGATATTCCCTCATAACTCAGTATGGGCAATGCCACCCAGCAACTCTTGCATGAGCCCCCCAGAGTTGTAGTTCAATTGTGAAACTATGGTTATTTAAAAGTGACCTCCCTTCCTGCTTTTTAGAATAATTCCTGGAAGGCCTGAAAATACTTCTCATTTTTTTTCTTTGGAGGTTTTAGAAACATCAGGTATGCTTTTGCTGGACATCTTGCAGATGTCTCTATCTTGAGCTCAAGCATTAATCAAAGGGGAATCTGAATGGGAATAGTTACTTCCAGCTATGGTGACAGTTCAGTGGATATAAACAAAACCACAGACTAAAACCCACTTTCATCCTCAGCCAGTTCTCATGTACTGGATATTGATCTTACTGATTCGTAGAGAAAGCAGAATTTTCCATATTAACAAAGATCTCAGTTTCCATATAAACAATCAGGAAGACTATGAAGCCTTTCAGGCCTCATGATATTCTGAAGTATCAAAAAGAACATTCATCCCCTCTCATCTCCCCTCCCATTTCTGGTGTTTTGCAGACACCAGCAGTCTCTCTAAGCCACTCATGCGGTCGCTCACCCTGGAAACACTCAGCACCACACTGAGAAACCGGAGACAGTATCAGTTAGCTGACAGGCTGCTTCAAGCAGTAAACTTTACCAAGAACAATAGCAGGCTTTCTGCTGCCTTTTCAGCCAGCCTCTCTTTTAACCTTTCTTGATGCACAAGATTCCAGTTTTCCCATTCACCCAGGCTCAGCTGCTTTGAAGGTTCATTTCAATTGAGGGTAATTCTGCTAAAGGCTTCATGTGAGCAAACTGACCTCAAAACATCCTGTAACCTAGGCTTGTGCTGTTCTGACAGACACTAATGCATTTTTTAACCCTTCACCATCACCCCGTGCATAGGGAAGTACCGAGAATTCCACCGGCTGTATGGTGAGAAGAGGTTCTCTGAAGCTGCCAAGCTGCTTCTGATGTTGATGACTGCCCATATTGCTCCTTGCTCCTTCTGGATGACCCTGCTGACAGATGCCCTTCCCCTGCTGGAGCAGAAAGAGGTGAGCATGCTGGTCAACTGTGACAAAGACCACCAACACCCTTTCTTTCCTTCCCGACAAGGTTTCTCAAAGTAGTGACCCCTTTCTCATTCCCCCCCCACCCCCCAAGCTAGGACATGCACTTCCCAGTGTGAGGGAACTGTTTGAGAGTTCAAGAATTGCATAGTTTTCCAAATGTCATATCAGTGGGAGCACAAAGGACCCCATGTACTATTATGAGATACCAATCTGAATCCAGGATGGGATAATCAACTATTAATTCAGTGCCCTCCTTTCAGAAAATAGCGGTAGAATACATGCATACTGATGATTTAAGTATGCTGCATCCAGTTCCTTCTGGTACTTAGCTTGGAGATTGTTCTAGTGTGCTGCCTTCTGCTAAGCTGAACTTTTTTTTTTTTTTTTTTTTTTAAATCCATCAAGAAAATAGCAGTTTAGTAATTATAAACCCATGACTGGATAAAGCCCAGAGAAACCTGCTCTGACCTCATAGCTGACCCTGCTTTGTGCAGGAGCTTGGACCTCCTGAGGTCCCTTTCAACCTGAATTACCCTATGATCCTACCATCAGAATGGATCTATGGCAGTGTGAAAGCATTCTCCTCCTCTCAGTTGAGTTATCTTCTCAGACCATGTGATGTCCTTAAACTCAATCATTTCAGTAAATATTTTAATTTCCACAGGTCATATTTTCAGCAGAGCAGACTTATGAATTGATGCGATGTCTGGAAGACTTGACAGCAGGGAAGTCAGATAAGCAGAAATTCCAGGTACTACCTCTTTCAAGGCCAGCTAGATAGTGAATCAGTGGGGCTCTCTGGGGGTCAGGGAAAGCAAGCCTGAACTTTGTATTCCTGCACTGAGGCAGAAAAAATAGAGAGCATGAGGTACTGAGGCTGTTATTTTTAAAAGCTGGCCAAATGAGGCATCATCATAAGGTACTAAAGTATCCACAAAAGCAGTACAAGACTACTACTGCTCTTCACTGTTCTGCTGCTTTGCATTGTACTATGATGCTTTTCCAAGATAAATAATTGCATAATTACATGAGCAACAAAAAGCTGAG
This sequence comes from Dromaius novaehollandiae, assembly GCF_036370855.1. Taxonomy (NCBI): domain Eukaryota; kingdom Metazoa; phylum Chordata; class Aves; order Casuariiformes; family Dromaiidae; genus Dromaius; species Dromaius novaehollandiae. The sequence goes on along the minus strand of NC_088115.1, from coordinate 9,164,675 downwards.
ATGCTGCCACCTAACAGCGCAAGCTGTGAAATGTTCCAGGCACAGAACAAACAGGGAGCCATTTGCTACACATGCAAACCTCTGCAGCTCCTAGAAAAAGAAAAGGCTTGGTAGATCTGTCTTGTATTGATTAAAGCGTAGGAAACATTTTACCCTCTTCAGGAGGTCCCAGAGAGAAACAGAACTTAGAGTCGTTACTGTGTGCAATAGTCTACCTCAAACTCTGCTTACTTTTAGGATGATGACGTTGAGACTATGAAAGTGGAAATGCTGAGACTTGCTCTTGCACGAAATCTTGCACGAGTCATCGTCAAAGAAGGCACATTAGAAGGATCTTGAAGAGAGCAATATGTTATTTTACTCTTCCTCTGTGACTCATTGTACATAAACCTGACTGCTTTTCTAAGAATAAATGTCTTGTTTTGCATATTGCTTGGTGATTTGTTCTTGTCTTCTGTAAATATAATTTAGAAAAACTTAAGTGTAACTTTTAAAAACAAGCTACCTCAAAACATTAAGGTTGCTTGTTCAATGTTGGACTTGCAACCTCCCCCTTGTAAAGCAAGTCGCAGTAGCAATGGCAATATAACTTTTGCTTTTTCAGTTGCATTGCCTCTAGTATCCAGAACTGAATTTGTGCCTACCTTTTAAATCACCGGGGTTTTAGAAAACAGCAGCTTCTGCCCTTTTGGTTAGTCTGGATGATCTTGAGATGATGGGCTGAGATTTAGATTTCCAGAAACAGCCTCGTACTCCACCAGCAGTCATTAGTAAGGCCAGCCACAGAACAAAGTAGGGAAAACAATTTATTTAACATGCAGCAGAACAAATGCATTTGAGACATATTTACAGTACGGCTGTTCAGTATGAAGCTGGAACCTCAACCTACAAACAACATTCATGGTTTAATTTCCAAAGCTTGTAACAATGCATGTCCATACAGCAAAACGACAGGATCTTCCCATTTTGCTGTGCTGCACAAGCAATGCACTGCCCTTAACACTGAGAACAAAGCCATTCTTCAGAAAGCACTTGTGCTCTTCTGTCTTCCTCAAAGTCACAGTGAGATTCACATGTAGGCATCTAAAGCAGTGAAACCTGCTTCCTAAGGACACTACAGCACCTGGGCAGATTTAAATGGTTTAAGCAATACCCCTATGCCTACTGTGTCTAAAGTGCTGGCAAGACCATGTCTGAGGCAGAAAGAATTCCCTCCTTGTCCTCTATCCTATTCCATCACTTTAAAACTGCTGCTGCTTAGAGGATCCAAAAGACCTAGCCATCCTTGCCTGCCTTCTGCTTCAGGGAGCTGACAAGGCCATGATCCTTATGAGCCTCAGCCCAAGAGTTTATAGCAAGTTCCTTGGCCAAGCTTTGATCTCACCTTCAGGGCTTCTACAGCTGCCTGGAGCCCCTGATTAGGGCCTCGGGCCTTTCAGTCCACAGAGTTTTTGACTTCTAGTGTTTATTACTTGTCATCAGTGAAGAAAATTCAGCAGCTGTAAGCATCTGCCTAAGACAGATAGAAATAATTCAAAGCTGTATTTGCACTAATGGGTTTTATAGCTTCCATTAATTCCAGCAGCACTTTCTCCTCTGGAGTTTTCTTCTTACAATAGGCAGGGGGTCTCCTCCTGCATATTGATTTTCTCAGCACACTGCTCCTGTTCACAGTCATAAGAGCTGTTGCTTGATGGCACTGCTAGAAGTGCTGAGCATAGTCAGTGTCCAAGGACCCAGCCCTTCTGTGCTTTTGTCAAAGAATGTAAAAAAACCATTAATTTAAAACAGTGTCTCAAAGCTAGTTGAGGCATTGCTTGAGACTGGAAATCAAAAGGGAGAAGGAAGGGACTGCTGCAATCAAGTTTCAGTGATTTAAACCTAGTTTCTTGGTGACTGTTAGCTACAGGGGGTCAGGTCTTCTGACCCCTTTTAGCACAGAATACTTATATCCAACAAAACAGCTTTCCCCCTGTGGAGACAATTGCACTTAGCCACTTAATACAGGGAACAAATAAAAGAGGGTATTAAACCCAGCACATGCACCATCACAGCCCACTGGAGCCGTCTTTCCTTTCACTGTCCGCTTGTTTCTATTTAGACATTCTATAGCTCTATTATTTACATCTTGTATTTCATTGTACTCATTTCAATAGAACACAGTTCAACTACAATAATAATACTGCCCGCATGAGGGGACGTGAGAGGCCTCTCTCCTCATCCCTGGATTCAGTCGCTGCACCTGATTAGTGGTTGCAAAGACTCTTCTGCACTCTAGGTGCTGTCCTCCACCAATACTGACTGCTACTTTCCAGCCCTGTTGGGTTTACCTCCTCATTACACATTTCATCTTTTCTCCACACCACAGAATGCAATGAAGGCAGAAAAAAAAAACAGTGTAGCCATCTGCATACAAAACTCAGTGCCACTTGCCCAAAATGGACACAACAGAGAGGCAGCTAGCAGTATAAAATAAATATATCAACTAAATATACAGCAGTGTCACACAACACAGAGCTAGGGTCTGCTTACATGGGCTGTTGGTAATGAAATGGAGGAGGGAGAGGAAGGGAGCTAAGTGCCATTTCGGTGCAAAAAAAAAAAGCATTCCCTCACGGAGCCAGCATTATTGCTCAACATGCTTAGCTGGTCCAGTCTGGCACTGAGGAGGTAAAAGTCCTAGGGGGAGCAAGTGTAAGGGCTCTGCACTGAGGAAGCTCATGGTGGCATCATTACCCCACCAGCCTCTAGGTATCTCTGGACAGCAGGACAGGAATAAACCAACTAAATCCCCTTCTGTTGACAGGTCTCCCCTCAGAATACAACAACTTCAAGTTTAATTGAGTAGAAGGTAGAACCAGATTCACCCAGAGGCCAAGACAAAAGCAGCCAGCACTGCCTGTTACTGGTTGCCACTCAGTTCATGCTTGGCGTAAATGTCCCAGGACCCCTTCAATGTGGGGTAAAACATTCTGGACTAAAGCTACAAGCAGAGTGGTCAGGACATGTAAACGAAGCCGAACATCACCAGTGGATAGCATGTGTGTCCCTCCCCACGTCACATTCATTCCAGTCCTGTGGGATCCCTTCCTTGGTCCTGTCACGGAGTCTCTGGCAGTGTCCTAGGGTCATAGATGCCCCCACTGCTCTACCGGGGGAAACTGATCCACTTCGCCAACCTCTGTGCTGGGCTGGTCTCCCAGTGTGAAGGTCAGTCTGTATCTCAGTCTCACTTTCTCCTGCAGGAGAGAGAAAAAGCAAGAGCAACATGAGAACCGTCCTAAACGAAGCATTTGACTGTAATTGCTCTACAGAGACCACAAGGGTTCTGTTGAACATAGCAGGGGGAAGAGGGCCAAGGTAAGTCCATGGAGTATTTCCAGCTACCCGGCAAACATGAGTTATTTACCTATTAGCTTTGTAAACCACAAGAGCATTGTTAAACGTCAGGAGAAAAGCATAAATGACCTGCAGTAGTAGTTCAGTAGTCTGCCATACATATGTGGCCATCACCCATAGCTCAACTGCTCTCCAGCGAGCCTGAAGTACATGCTTTAATGCTGCTGGAATATTTTGACATCTTCAAACTCAAACTCCTCATCATGTGGAGGAAGATAAAACACAAAAGCTCCTGCTCTGAAAGTTCCCAGTAAACAGTAAGAAAGGGATGAAACCAGTCCTTCAACGGGGGATCTCCACGTGCTTTACAAAGGGAAAGTTTTTCAGCAAGCTGCCAGACCCACGTGACATTTATCATTTTGGATCTCACAACTTTTAGCCTTAAGGCCCTTTTGTTGTAGTTCTCAACTAGTAACATTTAGATTTATTGAATTAAAAATTACTTCAGCATACCACTTCAAGCTTCATGGAGCAGGCTACTTCAATGAATAATCACAGCAAGACTTCCCCAGAAAAAAAAAAACCACTTCTGGCACAGCTACCCAAATGCTTCCACAGCATGATCAGCAGACAGGAAAGGTTTAACCATGTCCTTGTTTCACTGGTGACAGGTACCTCTCATAACATCTCAAAGAATAAGGGGAAGAACAAGACCCGACATTAGTCTGTTGGTTCAGGTCTGACAGGCTACAGCCTCAATACAGCAAAAGTTTTTCTGCAACACCAGCTAATTTAATATCACTCCAATTATCACCAAAGCGGGGGCACGTCCAAGGCACAAGAGGGCCAAGACAAGTTCCTGATGGAACTCTGACTGTTCTCCTTTAAAGCTGAGCCCTATATGGCTGTTGACATTTTGCTGAAGAAACATAGAGGTCCTTCTCATACCTTTCCTTGCTGAAAAGGCCTGTTGGGGAACCAGTCTCTCTCTAGCCCTGAACTGAAAACACCACTAATACACTCCTGCAATGACCACCTCTGGAAGGCAGGTTAAGAATAAACAGCTGTATCTGCTCAAATGTTTGGTGCAAACCCCCTGCAGAATTCAGTTTACATGAAATTTGTCTGACAAGAACAGGATAAATCCCACTTCATGACAGACTGCCCCCTCTCACCTTCGTAGGATTTGCCAGAAGCATGACTTGAGTGATGGCGGCAGGCGGCTGGATGGGATTAAATGGAGACAGCTCTGTGCCAGAGGGTGGCTGTAACTTCACTTTCATGGACTGCAAATGAAAAAGAAAGCGGAACCTCAGGGAATATGTTCTGCCTTGGGGACAATGAGAGATGTACGCACAGGCTGGCAAGTTAATAGCACACATCCCAGCTGAAGAGAATTAATCCAAATGGGAGGATGAGGGAGACAAGAGCCAGTCCAACGTGCACAACATGATACACAGATTGACAAATTAGCCCAGAGTGGATGCACTGGCCAGCTAAATCCCAACAGCTCCTTCTTGTACAAGTGCTCTCGTGGCAGAGGTTTTAATGCAGATGCTTTCACAATGATAGGAAGATCATAGCCAAGATTCAAAACATGAATCAGACATCCAAAATTAGCTGGGAGAGGTAGCACGAGACTGGAATATATTTTCAGATTTAGGATGTCTTTTAGAAACTGATTCCCACAGACCTCAAGGATGGCACTATCCATGTAACAGTCCTGTCACTGTGCTGAGCAGGATTGATCTTAGATGGCAAGAAAAAGAAAACACTCAACTGCAGTGCTTGATTTATCCTATTCAGCATTTTCTGGCTCTGAGAACTGGAAACAGGCAGAACCGAGCCAACAGAAAGGCAGAACCAGGGAGGCTGTTCCACCCAAGTCCCCAAGTTCACACCCAGGCCTCCCTGAACGTGCAGATTCATGTTGTCCTGCTGCACACCCCTACCTTCGGTACAGCAGCCTGCAGCACAATGTTCTTCACGGGAAGCGGTGCTGTGTTCAGCATTGACACTACGACGACGAGCACATCCGACCTTCCTGGTGGGCACTCCCTGGCAAAGTGCAAGAGGATCCGGAAACCGTTCTTGTCATAGGCTGTCACTGGGAGGGCACTGCCTGACGCAGAGAGAGAAGGGGAGACAAATGCAGGCTTATGCTGCAGAAGACAATTTGTAGCAGTGTTAGGCAACCTCACCATTTGCCTGGAACATTTCATTTTACAACCCTTTTCTCTGCTTGATGACCTTTGTCAGAAAGCTTTGCTTTTAAAAAAAACATTCAGAGAAAGGTGAAAAACCTGAGATACTTACTGGGTTTAATGGATTCCAAGGGAACATGGACGTTGGCCAAAGAAATTTCAGGTGCTTTCATGGGACTGCCTTGCTGCTGGAATGATGCTGACTGGAAGAGAGGGCTTCCTGAGCCAGCAGTGCAGCTGCTTGGGAAAGGAATTGGAGGGGCTCCCGGGGCAGTGACTGGCAGCCCTGCAGGGGCTATTAATGGGGCAGAGGTGGAAGTGGCTGGCAAAGTAACCCCAGGGAACACTGAGGATGTAGCCATGCCTTGGGTGACAGTCCTGGAAGGGAGACAGAAAAAACATGGAAAATTGAGCTGAATGTGAAGCAGGCATTTCACCATAAACCCTGAGATAACAGAATATCAAAACAAAGCAGTGGCCTGCAACCAGGTTACAGTCTGGCAGCTCAGTAAGGCCTCATGTAAAAAGCAGAGCTACGTGGAAAGTTGTGGTGGTGGAGATACAGGCATCGCTCTCTCCAAGTCAAGAAGGCAGAGCCCACCTTGGCAAAGGTAGGCAAGGCTAAGATTGGCAAAGGCCTCTCTACCGTAGCAGTCTGCTCGGCCTAACAGCTGCTCGCTTACATGAGGGAATAGCACAGCCCTGCAGGAGTAAACAGCTGCTGTGTTCTACCCAGCAGTGCCTGCCTTTCCCTGCTGGAGGTAGGACTCTCGTATTAGTTTGTAAATCGAGGCTCTCAGAGAAGAAAGATCCCAATCAAAAATTCCTACCAAACCAGAGCGTTCAATGCGTCTGTCTCTGAATGTGTCACTCTGCAGCTGGCTTTGCTCCCTAACCACAGAAACAAAAGTCCAGGACTGTTAGTTACCCTTTGGCTTCTTCAAGAAGTTGTCCCAGTGCATCCATCTTATTGGACATATTATTTCCCACAGCTGAGCTGAAGTACCCAGGAGCAGCTGGCATAGTCTTAGGAGGCCCCACAGGGGCAGCTGGTCCAGCAGAGAACACAAATGGGGCCGAGTTTGGCGCAGGGATACTGGGAGCAGTCTGAGAGGCGGCGAAAGCAGAGGGCAGCGTCACTGACGTTCCACACGCAGTCTGTGATTTGTGATGGAGAAGAGGGTTCCCTGCAGCGTTGCAAGCAACAGTCCCCATCTTTGGGCCAAAGAAATCCAGGTCCAACTGGTCATTCTGCAAGAGAGGGCAAGTAGATGCTCTAAATCACTGCCGCCCTCTGTGGCAGAGGTGGCACTGTTACAGAGGGAAGATAGATTTACCGCAAAAACAGGTGGTAGGTGGCAAGCAGCAAAGTCTTTGGCCTATGTCAGGACTACATCTGATCTGTAATTTAAGCAAAGGAAGTGCTAACATCATGGGGGACAGACTGGAAACTGAGAAAGCCATGCTCAATAGAGGGCTATCTACTCTGTTCAGACACAGCTATCCCAGATCTTGGGGCTAGGCTAGATTTCCCCTCAGAAACAGTTGTGCCTCTGCCTGTGCATGTGACCACACGCTTCTCTGAGGTGACAGTGCGTGTCCTGAGACCTCCCACAATGACAACCCCCCAGAGAGAAATTCCCTCCTTTGTACCTCAAACATGCTCCACTGGTTGTTTTCTGATGTCTCCTTCACTGTTGCAGGGGCTGGATCATTCAGGCCTGAAAGCAAAAATAACGAGTAGGTAACTGAAGGAGAAAATGAGTTAGATGTCATCCCTTGGCAGTTGTTTCAGTACCAAACTACTTGATTCAACTCTACCAGAACCCAAGAACCTGATGAAAGACTGAAACTTATTGCAAGTCTATGGTGAGAATGACAGCACCGGGAGCCAACAGACAAACCCTGCACGTGGCTCTCCTAACCCTTCTCATCTGCAGCCTCCCCTGCTGTTCACATCAGGGCTCTACAGGTAGCTGCTCCGCAGGCTCCCGTAAGCAACCCCTCAAAAACACCTTGCTCTTTAGCACAGCTGCTAAGTCAGTTGCGAAACCTGAACCAAACGGCAGCAGGGGTATGCTGCATGTCCAAGCACCCACTGAGATCAGACTGTGATTACATTCAGCTCAATTTACTTGCAGCCTACTCTGGGAACATCAGGTTTTTTTAATACTGGCTCAGACTAGTTTTATAATCACAGTGATGCAGAAGAGTGTCTCAGAAATCCCCTGGACTTCTCCAGAAATAACAGACCTGAGGACACAGAGGGCTGACCAGAATTAAAGCAAGGAACGATATCCCAGTATTCATGTTTTGTGAATGGCACATACCACTGATCCCAACTGCTCTTCTGAAACACCAGGCTCCCTCAACCCTCCCTCAGCATGCATTGGACCTGTTACACAACTGGAAACTTCAGACAGGCTCCACCAAGATCCAGGGCAGCATGAGGACAGCTTCCAGGAGTTAACTAAATAACCTGCTGGATGAGCCAAGAGCAGGAGGAATCGGGTGTGGTAGAAATCAGAGGCATCTCATGCTCCTTTTAGGCATGCTACACGCACAGTCAGCCCTTACACTCATGCCAGAGGAAAGAAGTGGACTTTGTTAGGCATGGATTGAGTAGCCCTTCTCTGGGCCCCTCAGTTTCTTACCTAAGCACAGAAGTTCCTCATCCAGCAAGGAGAGGGAATTGGCCGTGCTGCTCTGCTGAGCGGGTGCGGCTTCCACTTGGCTAGAGGAACTGCTCCGGGAGTGAGCGAACGTCTGGGGAGGAGGCGGGAGAATGGGGATTTCTGCTGGGGGGGGAGCTACGGGGGGGGCTGGCGTCAGTGTGGTGGGTGGCATTGGAGGTGGCGGGGTGCTAGTGACGTCCAGTCCAGCAAGGTCAATGAGGGTGTTGAGATTACTGGTGGAGTCACTCCCTGCAGCGGACAGGAGAAGAGCGCTACTAGGAAAGAAGGCAAAAGGCTCAGAGCAAGCACAATGTACAGAAGAAACTATCAGAGAGATGGTTTAGGTAACATGGTTCCCATTTAATCATTGCTTATGGCTCCTTATAACAGAGGAAACCCAAATATTTTCCACCTAACCATTTGCTGTCCACAAGCTGCTTAAATCAACCCAGATACTTGGGAAACATCTGTCCAAAAAGAAATGCGCATTTTAGCCACTGCTCTTTCCCCAGCACTTCTCGTAGCATAGTTTGCAGGCTTTTCTAAATCTTTTGAGCCCACATGAGACTCTGTGAGATCCTAGAGACTTCTGATAAACATAAGCTACCAGAGAGCTAGAGAGTCAAGGGAAATAAATTACTTTCTGTCTGGGTCTCGAATTCCCTTCATATTTATAACAGTCTTGTCCCAAACAGACTTGTCCCATAATGCTGTCAGCATTATGTATTTATTCTACTGCTTTTTATCCAGAAATATCGAAGTGACTCCCAAGTGGTGATTCTGCCGCACAAAACACATCCAGAGCTTTCAGTGGTGAAACTGAAGTGTAAAGTGGGTCACTGGCCTAACTTCACACATGGAATTGCTGGCAGAGCCAGGAACAGGACCCCTGGCCTGGCTCCCACTCCCCTGCTCTTGTCCTCTAGATAAAGTTGTCCTCTTTTTATATGTCGCCATTAAGAGACAGGACAAAGGTGGAAAGGAAAACGTATGAGAACTTCCAGCCACACAAACTGTTCAGAGTCACTGACCTTATCTAACGTTTCAATAGCAATCAACCAGTAAAGGAAAATCCGAAGCCCCAGCACTGTTGCTCGTGTCCAGAATTGTTTATCCATCAACGCATACTGCTTGGGAGCTGTCTTGTCCCCCTTTGATTCACTGACTGGTGGCCAGAAGAACCATCTGTACCCTACTTAACCTCACTTAATAGGAAATGTTGCCCAAAAGATTTAAAATTGCAGGATCCAAAACAAAACAGTTTGTTTCTCAGGAACTCACCTTCTGCTATAGACATCGCAGGGAGATCCACTTCACCATTGACTACTTGCCCCTCAATTATTTTTTTATAGGAATTTATCACACGGGATAAATTGTCACTGGCCTGCAGAATATCTCCTACATGCAAGAGAGAGAAAAACGACCTCAAAGACTTCAGTAACTTTGCTTTCACTCATGCTGTGAATACTCAGTTATCAGCTAAATAATTAACAAGAAAAAAACCACAATTATTTGGCTGTGAGTTTCATTACTCTGTCGGTACCATCCTTCTCTAAGAAAGACGCTGACCTTGCTTGTACCATAGGGACTGCAGTAGCAATGAGCATGACTCCAAGGCTTTGTTCCCCACAGTAACTCCCTTCTCCTTCCAAAGCAGCACTTGTCTCCCACATTACCTCCCCAGGCCTCCCTAGCCATCAACTCTACCGTCTACCTTGCTTGAATTTAAATGATAAGCATAAAGAGGCATGAATCTTGGCTTTTATCTGCTTGTTCAAAGCAAAGTGAATCCATAGCGGAAGAGGCATCTTTACAGCAGCTGTTCCCTTATACAACCTTGCACAGTCACAGGTCACAACAGCAGTCAAAATGGAGAAGTGTGGTTTATTTTACCCAAACTGCTGTCGTTATCCTCTGTCTCACTGGCCAGCTTGAATAACGTCCGTCTTTTGGTTTCACACCTTTCACAGAGCTCCTGGGAAGAGAGATTAGGACAAAGGGTCTCATCAGCCAGAGGCTACTGTCAAGAAATCCAGTCCGCACAGAATAACTCCCCAAGTGTGGAAAGCCCAGAACAGAGAAACCAGACTCCCTGGGCTGAATGTCCTAGTGTAGCTGGACAACCAAGACCTTCTGTCCCTGCCCTATTAATGGGCCTGTGAAGCATTACATCAGCCTGGGAATCTAAACATGGTCTCTACTTTCAACACAACATCTCAGTCCTCCCTCACTGTCCAGTTCTCTTCATAGTCCGAAAGTGTTGTGTTCCTTCTATTGCAGCAGTTCCTGAAAGCCCAAGGAAGAGCAGAACTGTGCTTCAGGCTCTATGCCTCTAATCAGAGTCTTCAACCACCTGAAGGAAAGGTGGCAGGAAGGAAATGCTGTTATCCTAATTTACAGGCAACAAACCAGTTTCTTAAGCTTTTTACCATCATTTCAGGAACTTACTGTTAAATACATGTATAGCTTTAATTTCTTAAATTAGCTATAGTGCGACTCTTCAAGGCCCTGGGTTTATGCAACCATCCCTGGTGTCTGTTTTGATTTTCATCTTCTTGACCATCTCCCATGGTCCTTATAACACTAACTAAAAAAACTCTTCCTTTGAAGGGAAGGATGTTTTTTCTGCCTGGTTCAGCCTTCAGTGTATTCATTCAGAGTGCTGCGAGGGACAATTATTAACTGCAATCAGTGTGTCCTAGTAGGAGCAGGAACTACAAATTGCAGCTTCTCAATCCTGCTACACTGCATCTTTGGCGAACTGCTGTACCTCACTTCTCCCATGCGCAAAACAGAGCTATTTCTCATTGTCCTTGAAAGGCACTGAGTCTTTGGTGAAAGGTGTTAAAAACACGATTATTTTCTTTCCTGCTGTTTCCAATGACTGCTCTTGTTTCTCGTCACTGCTCTCCATTTTACTGCACTGTTTTTATTGATCTTTGCACAGCATTACAATCTGGAAGAAGAAAAGACTGACTGCAGGATTTCTGGGAAGAAGGAGCAGCTCAGACCCACCTTCATGAGCTCCCTATCAGCCTCTGATGAATCCTCTTTGCTGTAGTGAACCAGCATCTCATTCAGCAGCTTCACATTGTTATTCACTTCCTCCAGCGTGTGCATGCGTTTTGTCACTTTTTGTATCCGAGCCTCATCCTTCAGAGTGTAAAAGAGACACATAAAAAGTGAGTTTTCCAGTAAGGTTCACAGTATCACAGCAGCACGTGTTATCTGTAAATCATGTCAAGTAATGTGTATTTAAGGTTGAACTAGAAAAAAAATGTCATTTCCCATTCATGTGAAGCATTACTTATTCAATTATCTCTTCACCACCATTCTAAAATTTTGGGAAATCCCACAATTCTAATATGTCTCATTAAATAGATTTTAATGAATAACTACACAACCAAAAATGGAACTGTTCAAAACAGTATTTTCTCAAAAGTTCCTTTCTGAGCTTTTCAGAAGGTGGGTTTGTGGGTTTTTTGGGGGGAGGGGGGGGATGTGTTGTCCTTGATGATATTTTATGAAAAAGATACATATGAAACCAAACATTTACTAGGAACAGCCAATAATCTCTGGTAGAAAATGTCCAGCCGCTTCTGATTTGAGATTCCAACCAAAAACACAGGAGACTGCCCTGGGTGAAGAAGCTTTACGGAAACATGATTTCAATAACCTATACACCCTCTTCAGTCTAGAAGCTATACTCTCTTTTGCCAGAATCACGGTGAGTCATTTCCTGGACTCCAGGGTTTCTAATAACCGTCATGGGTGGATGCATCACAGCTCCACAAACAGGAAGGTGTTTCCATGAAGCCTGCTTGTGAGAAGACCCAGGCTGACGACTCAGTCCTCATTAACCAGGGATAGTACTGCAATGCTCCCACCAAACCACAACATGAAAAAACTTCTTGAGTGATGAGAATGCAGTTAATTTCAACATGCCATTCAGTCCTTGCCCCTTCTTGCCCTGTCCTCTAACACCAACACCAACTGTAGACATTTTTGCGATACAAACATCTCCCACTTGTGATCTAGTCAAAATTACCAACTCATTCATCTCACACAGAGCCCTACTAAGTTATCAGATGGCACTCCCTTACAACACTCACCACTTGGAATAAATGGGAGTTAGTTGACTTAGAAGTTTTTAAACAAAACAAAACAAAAACCCACAAGGCTGGATGTCACTGCCAGACAGTCTCTTTCAGTCCCTGAGGCTTAACTAAGGAATTCACTAATGCAACGCTCTTGGAGCCTGAAAAACCCAAGTTCTGCCATTCACACAATCCTAAAGCTTTCCACCAGTTTGGGGTCAAATTGTTTAAACCTGCAAAGCAGGCTGCTGACTGGGATCAGTCCTACAGGAATTTCTTACCTCTTTTACCATGGATTTTATAAGCTTGTTGGCCTCTTGTAAATCATCTGGGTTTTTGCTTTTCAACAGCTTGGCTAGAAGCTGTAAGATGAGAGGAGAACATTCAGGAAACAAGGAAAGACCTTTTAGCACAGGGAAGCAGCAAGAGGAATTTAAGTGAACAATTCAGGGAAAAGAGATATAGCCCACTATTACAAAGCTTACACTGCTGTCACAGTGACTTCAGCAGGAGTCATTTAGGCTTTACTATTTTATGTGAGTTACTACATTCTTACTTCTGTACAGGACGAATAGTGTGAAATCTCAGAGGCTTTTGACACCAGACCAGTATTCCTCCTGCACATCAGTTCTGGCACTGTCCGCGAATAACATTCTCTGCCTTCTAGTACTACACCTGGATGGCACTTTGACCAGGAATACCGACATAATCGTAACATAGACAAGGTCTCAGCTGGGATTTCAGGTTAGGTGGATGGACAAAGCAGTCATAATCAAACCTGGGAGTTCTGTGAAAATACAGAACACCTCCCAGAAAATAAAAGCTGAACTAGTACATTTTTCTTCCTTATTCCAAATGTGCATTAAGTAATCACTTTTGGTCAGTGATTATGATACAAGTCTTCACTATACCTTGGATTTCTCCTCATCATCAAACACAGGGTTTTTGGGACGAGGTGGTGGAGAAGGAATCAGGGTTCTGTCTGCAGGAATCACAGGATCAAACATAACGATCCCTGAAAGCAGAGAGGGAACCCACATGGGTTTGCACATGCAGTCACACCAGGCAGTGCACCCCACTATTCACATGCTGCTATCAAAGTGAACAAGCAGCCAATCTGTCCATTGATACTGGCATGCCGTTCAATGAACAATACAGCATCAAAATCACTGAGCATGCTAGCTGGAAAAACAAAGAAAGTTTTCTTTACATAAAGGCCAAAACCCCAGCAACTGTGTTGCCATGTCCATACTGCTCCTCTAATAGCTCAGTATAATCAGTAACTCTCCGTTAGTTTTTTCCCCTTTCACATAAGCTGTTGAACCACCATGTGAAGCTCCAGACAATCCAGCTTTGTGCAAACTCAAGGGCATGAGATTCATTTGTATAAAAGAGCTGAGCAGGAAAGCAGACAGTCATGCAAGATGGGGTGATATGCAGACTCCTAACCACGAAGTGGGGAAAGAGCCAAGCTTCATGTTCAAGTTCCATTGTCAAATCCCTAGATTTGTGCTCTAACCGGAAAGCTCTCCTAGGAGAGATTTTCTTTTGCGTGTTGAAGCCACAGGCTTCTCTCCTGTTTTTTTTTTTTTTTTTTAACCTTGCCTACACAAGGAATTTGTATCAGTTTAACTGAAGGTACAATTGTAAAGTGATCTGGTTAAAAGAATGCAAAAAGCTATGTGGAGGCTTTCATTTGGCTTTAAATTGCATTTGTATAAATCATTTAATAACTAACTCCAGGTAAACTAAAAAAGGCCATGCAAAAAGGCCAAAACAAAAGCATTTACAAGGTGTTTAGCTAATTTAATTAAAAAAAAAAAACACCCAACCCAGCCCAAGACATTTAAATATAACTAGTAGCTTTCCCAAAGTTTCAGGGAGTTTTTGCCTTGTTCTACCCTCTCTCAGAGCTTGCCTTGACCCCCCAACGTGATTAGAAGCTGCACATTTTGTGACACTCCTGCTTACAAGCACAGGCTGGGGAGAATGCGTGAATGAACAGCTTACTTCCTACCTTGTCGCTTCAGCATGTAGTAAGCATCTTTGATTTTGGATTCTTCCGGCAGCGCCACTGTCCAGCTATACAGCAATTCAATGACTTTGGTTTTCACCTTCTCCGAGACCCGGTCTCCCAGGTACTGAGAGTGGGGAAAAGTAATGATCAGAGCACAAAAAACAGCTAACAAATGCTCTTGAATATAGGTTGATATATGCAATGAGCCAGACAGAGCACTGCAACATTTTGGATGCTGCTTGTAGCTTAGGGAGGCCAGACAAAAGTAAATACAGTAGTAAGGCAACAAGTCAGGGACTAACCTTTGGAGAGACAACTTTTATTAACTCATTTAAAAAGCGAAACTTCCCCACTTCATTATGAAATCTTCTCCCGCAATTCTTCATACAAGCTTCCAGCACCTGCATTCAAGTAACAGAAACGGGTGGTGAAATGAATGTCCCAAACGTACAATAACAGCATAGCTGCGCTCCGCTCATAGGGAAACTGAGGGACCTGTGCCAGTGAGGTAGGGATTCCTGCTCTGAGATGCAAGGTGTGAATCCACTTCTTAAGGAGTGACACACCAAGACAAGCTGGTCCTCCACTCTCAGCAATATATACAAGGGTCAGAGTTATCCCCCATTAGGGCTGACAACAGTGAACATAAACCTTGCCTGAAGATAAGAAACAAAAGCAGATGAAACTAAACCAGTTATTTCTGGCTGCTCTATTCTCTCACTGTCCACTGCCTTCCAGCAGAGAAGAACCACAGAGTTCAGCCCCAGAACTGGCCCCGGCTAACCCCAGTGACTAACACACATTGTGCTCCCCTTATACTCCACACACAAGATGTCAAATGATATATAACTGGATTTAAGAGAGGGGTAAGGACTACCTACTGTCAAGGCTTGGACTGCCTCCCATTCCTGTGGTGATTGGATTTTATGAGCCAGGAGTCTCACAGCTATCTGTGGCCTGAAACAAAGCAGATGCCCATTATAAACAAAGCAGGCAAACACGCTGAGGGATTTTCAGACTTTCACAAATTCTACTGTTTAAATGAGAGGTGTTTCACATGATTAAAAGGAAATGCCATTTAGTACTTCTCATCTTTACATCAGTGTACAACAGCTCACAAGAAATCTTCAGGGCACCTCGGAAAGCTGGGGTGTTTACATGTACAAAAGGAAGCAGAAGCTGGCAGCCTGGGCCAGCAAAGCCAGATTCCTCCTCGGGAGAGGCCCAACCATCCGCAGTATGGTCCCAAGGAAATCACTTCATCCCTCTGTGCATTAGTTTCCTTTTTCTAGGAGAGGACATTCCTTCCTGACCTCACAGAAATGCCAGCAGGTTTCCCAGTTAAGCCTTGTAAAGGTTTCAAAGATGCGAAGCTCCATCAAACAGTAAGAGTTATAAACCCATTTTACAGACTGAAAAACAGAATCAGTTTGGCTAGATGAGAGCTCCACAGCTACAGAAGTTGGCATAATAGGCAGATTCAGAATTTTCCTAGTACTCAGTCTGGGTTTAAACCATGCTGCCTTTCACAGAAGAGAAACCAAACTTTGCAGCATCTTGTTTCTTTTGTAACCAGATCTTCCTTGTGATATCAGTGTATATATAAAAGAAAATATGAAACTTCAGTAACGAAAGGACAAATTTCACACTACGAACGTTAAGCTATAACATTCCTAAGTTTAAGTGCTTGGGACACTCACCCTTCAAGTTCTTTGTTGATCTGGTCACAGAATCCAATGATGTATTCCCAGTCTTCTTGCCTGTTAGATGGGTTAGTGGCTTTATCTTTGGTAAGGAAAAGAGAACATATTACCAACTGAGCAAAAGAAACAAAATAAAAGGTCATGCATTTCCTAGAGAAAAGCATTTGGCATCCACTGCCAACTATGAAAAAGGAGAAATAAGTTTACATGTGGTATATCTGCCTGCCCGGGGTGGTCAGGGGGAAGGGTGTACCCAAGTCAAGCCGTCCAAATATCTAGGAAGAATCACTGCTTTCCAAAAAGCAGACGCCAAACCTCAAGTACTCATAAACACAGTGTTTTCATACTCTAAACAAGAGTACAACAGAAAATATTTGAGCTCACACAGCCTCCCTCTGCCTGAAATGCTCTCTCTTTCTATTCAGCTCTAACACTAAACTACTTAAAGGTTAAACCCTTATGCTTTCTACATAGGAAATCCTTTTTGCTTTCCCTGAGAGTTTTGTAGAAGCAAGAGCTGGGATATCTGGTGTCTAATATAAGTCATTTAGCATTGACACTTGTTTTCAGACTGCCAGCTGATTTGTTAGATGCCTTAGCATTTCTCCTGGGAAATAAGGACCAAAATTTATTATTATGCATTCAGCTGTTCTTGCAAGTAATAAACACCACAGCCTGGACCTGATCAGGAAGTCAAAGCCTGGATGCTCAAACTGAGAGACCGATGCTTTACCGACTGGGCTATTTCAGGCTCTTGAAGGATCCTCCCTCAGGCACTAGGATCTTGCTTATTGTACTGACTGTACAATACGCAAGCTATCAAAATCTATTTTTATTACAAATGTATCTTCTCTACATACTTTACCTAATTCTGATGGAGCACTGAGTTTACAATAGACAAGATTCGTGCTTTAACCTAATTTTCCAGCTGAGATGACTGGACATGATGTAGTAGATTTTTTTTTTTTTTTTTTTTACTGTAAGGAAAGCAACAACACACTGTCGCTATATATCTATGGCATAGGGTGTAAGAAGTATTCCCCAAAATTTAAATACAACAGAGATCAATACAGAAAAGAAAATATTATTTAGCAAGATAGCATAAAGCAGGGGATGAAAGACAGGAAAAAAACAGCAAACATGCCTGTACTTCAGTCATATAGGGAAGCATAATAAAAATCCATGCATGTTACATTACAAACTGTCATTTTTTATCATCATTAGAACATAACCTTTTTCCTTTTCATAGGCAGGTAAAAACAACAGCTGCCAAATGAGTACTCTGAAACCTCTCTTTTAAATTGCATCTTAGTCCTCTTACTGTAGCAGTCCTACAAGGTTTGCTTTGCTCGGCTTTTCTCCCTCACAGGAGAATAGCCATAAAACAATTTTGTAAATTGTTCCATGCATTGCATCTGTAGGATACTCTCCATAGGTGGATCTATGCCAAGCTGTTTACTTTCATGGGGCCCTCAGTAAGCAAAAGACGGCATCCAAGACGGACTAACCATAGGATCGCATCTTGCTGTACTAGCTAAGCTACCAAGCTACTTTCTGAACTCAAGAGATTTAAAGGAGGCTTAGTTTCAAAAGCAGCTGCTGCAGAGCCAAGCAACTCTTAAAACATATGTGGCACTCAGTCCTTACTACCACATTTGCAACTGCTAAACACCCTGGAAGCATCATGAAAAAATGGACTTATAACAACCTAAAGCCTTGTCAGGCAAGCCAAATGGCATCATGCATGGTTCAGCGCTCCAAAGCACCTCTGTTGCTTTGCACACCCAGAGAAAAGAAATAGGGTTGCTTGGCTGGAGTTAATGGAATGTATTTAATAACTACAGCAAGAGCACAAATAAGTAAGGGCACTCAGCTAAATGGGCTCTCTGTTGGTTGCACACCCTGAAATTAGGAGGGAGATCTGGTACAAACAGGAAAATGCAACCAACGTTTCCATGTCAAATGTTAATCTTAAAGCTGCTCTGAACATCTCCAAAGTTTCCTCTGAATGACACTAGGTTATTTAACTGTCTCAGTTTGGGCTCAGGTTCGTTGTATAAGCCTAATATTTTGCACCAAAAGCTCTCATATAAAGACAGTAAAGTTTCAGAAGGAGAGAGAGATTACTGAAGAGAGATGATGTTCCACATAAAGAATGTCCCTGTTTCTAACATTCATGAAATCTCCACTTGAAACCCTAGTTCATGAAAGCCAACATGCTTTATCAGAAGTCCTGCACTGGTTCTAAGGATTGATGTGTTGTGAGTACAGGTACCTAAACTGATTCGGGTACCAATCTTGGTACAGCCACATTAACTCGGCATCCTAGATGGGCTAGTTTACCTCGCTTAACCTTTTCAGGATGCCCCTACTTGAAGCTGCATCATGTCTATGAAGAGACAAGCTAAAAGCCTCTATTTTTATGCAGAACACTCAAAATGTAGGCAGCAAGCTCCTCCGCATTGCCTTATAAATATGCTTCAACCCCTACATGAAAGGACCGGTTCCAGGAAGGAGACTTCTGTGCTCTGGAATATTAAATCCTTGGCTTCTCCATTGAAACCACTAACAAAGGCCTGTTTGGTACCAGCTATAAAGTCTGGTTTCACGGGGACATTTGTCCACTAGGCCCCAGCCTCAAAACCCCATTTCACAGGGGCACTGGAGTAGCACTTAAGTAAATCTGAATTAGCAACCTGGGAACAAAAGGCTCTGCACTACCCCAGCCCTGGCACTGTCTATGCCTTAGCTTTTAGACACTGCTGCACTCAGAACACACACCATCGCTTCATACTTGACCTGCACTCGTTAGCTCTGCTAAGCCCTGAAACGCTAATGAGTCAACAACATTCAAATGCACCATTAGATGCGAAACAAAGGTGCTTATCTGCTTTATAGAGCAAGGACTCTGGAACGCAGAGAACCACAAAACATTCATTGACTGGTAATAAATGCTCATATTTTCCTGGGTTTAATTCCCTATTGAAAAGAGACAAAAGCTGACTCAGCAAAGGGTTTTCCCATATCAGGCTTGGCACACGAACTGGGCATCTCCAACCAAAGCATGTCGGAGTCCAGCGTTCATATTCTGCCTGCACCCCAGGGAGGAGAAGCAGGATGCTGACCCATGACAAAACACGGAAGAAAGAAACAATGACAATCATAATGTGTTTTATCCCTCTGCATCTGTTATACAGCTGGAGAATGCCTAAGCCTGTCATGAATGAGATACAGCGTCAATAAGCTTCTCTCTGGGTGCAGTAGCACAGGCGGCACTAAAGTTAAAGGATCCAGCTGTGTTTGTACAACTGACATTATTTTCTAACCTCCTCTTCTATTTCGAATAAGTGTAGGAGAAGAGCCTGCAGGCAGGGAGAGGAACAGAAAAGATCACCCACTCTCCTCCCAGCTGCCTGAAAGGAGATGGAAGAGGAAGCTGCTAGATCATCACAGGCTGAAATGCAGATCTCGTTGCAATACTAGGACGTGACAATGATGTTACTTCATGGGTCTATGCCTCCACTTAATGACATGAGACAAGGCAGCAAGAAAAGCTGCATACCACTGGTACAGAAGAGTCACTGGTAATAAGAAATTTTCTGTCTTTCTGTGACTGGAAAGTTGGTCTTTGCTTCTGTGCAATTCCGGCCCTTCCCTTTAGTAAGGGCAGAGCAGGTACACGCTCACAAGGTTAGCATTAGACACAGTCCATCTTTTTGATAGTTATAAGAAAAATAACCTCAGGAGGTCTGCTGAAAGCACTCAGATGCACCAGCCTGTGCACTTTGCCTTCCTGGTAGGCATGACTCCTCCAGCAATCCCTGTGCAGTAAATAATCTCTGCTCCCTCCAAGGGGAGGGGCTGTATAATCACACCAGCACAAATCACTGGAGCAGTGACCAGGCATAAATGTATCATCCTAAATGACAGCAACACTCAAGCCTCGAAAATCGTGTACAGCTCCGCAATCAGGCTCACTGCAATAGAGGCAGACACAATTTCTCGCAGTGAGGAAGGCCTCTGCGACGCTATTCCTCAGCATCCGTTCCCGTGACAGGCTACGCTACTGCTCGGGCAGCGGAGCCAGCTCCTCTCTTAACTTCCACAATTAACAACAACAAGAAAAAACAAGACACAAAACAAACAGTCAGGAAGTTGTCCATGCTACACAGCCTAAAATATCCTTCTCATCAGAGATATTTTCACACGCAAACCGACTTCGGTGAGTCAGTTCTCCTCAGAGGAAAAGGAAGGGGATGTGGGTGTTTCTTCGGGTGTCTCGCTGGCTACAATTAAAACACAGAAGGATACTGACAAGCTGGGGGAGGTCAGGGGAGGAGCAAAAGCCATCAGGTGACACAAGGCATTGATCTAAAACCAGAACTAAGAGCTAAAACCATAGCTTAGCCAACAGCAGACGATAATATCATGTACGTATTTGAGTTTTATACTAAAATACCAAGTAAGAACAAGAATTACTTCATCATGTTTAAGAAGCTATAATTCGAAAAGCATAACAGAGTTTATACTCTAAGGTGTTCAGGGTAACAGCTGCCTTTTGCTCTTTGCATAGTGCCCAACTAGTTAAGAACTTTACTCACTACTACAATCAAATAAATGTGTTAAAAAAAAAAAAAAAGAAAAATCATCCAGGGAACAAGCTGGTGATCCGCAGGATAGCCTCCCCAGGGAAAGCAGGAGAAACCCCTGTACTGGGAATACATGAGAAGCAATTACTGTTCTTATTGACTTATGCATGAGCCACTTCGAGATTCCTTAGTCCTAGGTCAGGACGGCACAGTGCTGGTGCTGTATAACTTACGTTATATTACATTAACTCATAGGAACTACCGATAAACACACAAAGAAAAAATCCTCAGCAACGGCTGCGAGATGGACAAGCCGAAATCTCTTGTAATGTTTAAGATTCTGCAATAGCAAATTATTTTTTCTTAATAAAGGCTTTTTAAATACTCCAGTCTGCAGCAGTTTTTCAATGGAGACCCACAACTCTTACCCCGAAATCGCAGCTGGGCACAAAGCAGAATCCGTCTGCAGGAAAAACATGGTTGTATAACACAGGAACACAACCCTAATTGTGGCATTACTACGGCTCTCAGCCTCACAAGCAGCACCAAAGCAGCGCATCTGGCTAACGGAAATCCCGGCGAGGGAAGAAGGGGAAGAGGGGGACCGCGAAGCCTGGCCATGGCCTGGGGGCGCGGAGGCACAGCGGCCACGGACCTCCCCGCTCCCGACGATTTCAACGAGCAAACTGCTGACGAAGGGCCCGAGCGGCTGCTGCGCCCCTGCACCTGCGGGCCGGGTCCCTCCTGCAGCGGGGCCGCCGGCCAAGGGCCCCCGGCGGCGGCGACCGCCGGCAGAGGCGGCCTCACCCCGCGCCCTGCCGCGGGCGGCGGCGAGGCTGGGGGGCCCCGGGCTGAGGGGAACCGGGGCGGAGCGGGGCCGCGGTGAGGGAACCGAGGGCGGAGGCCGCGGGGGGCCCGGGCTGGGGGCCGGCGCCGAGGGGCGCGCGGGGCCCCGGGGCCGCTACTCACTCAGCCACGACTCCAGGCTCTCCCCTTCCGCCTCCGCCATGTTGCCGCCGCGGCCCGAGACTCCGCCCCGGCCGCGCGAGAGCCGCGCCGAGCCCCGGGGGAGGTGGCGGTGGGGGCCGGGCCGGGCCCGGCGGGGGGCGGCCCTGCGCCGCGGCGGCTGCGGCTGCGGCAGCGGCACCGCCCCGGCCCGGCCCGGCCCCCGGGGGCTCCCCATCGCCGCCGCTCCCCACCGGCGCCGCAGCCCGCGGGCTCGGGGGGGGCTGGGGGCTGGCGCGGGCCCCTGGCGGGGGCGCCGCGGGTCCCACCGGGGAGACCCAGGGGATTGTCCGTCCCCGCCCCCCCCCGGCACCCCTCGGGCCCCGCAGCGCCCCACGGGACACTGGGACACCCCTCGGGGAAACGGGGGCACAGAGCCGCCCCCACCCCCTGCGACGCGCCACGGGGCGGGGGGAACCACCACCATTTATTTTTAATTATTTATTGTCCCCTCTCTGACTAACGCGAGGCCGCGCCCCCCCCCCCCCCGGCGGCTGCGCGCACACACAAGATGGCGGCGCCCAGCGCGGCGGGGCTGGGCTGGCGGCTGCGGGCCTGGCTGCCCCGGTAAGCGCTGCCGGGCTGCGGGGAGCGGCGGCTCCCGGCCCCGCGGAGCGGGGTGGACGGGGCAGGGCAGAGCAGAGCCGGGCGGCGCGGCGAGGCGCCGGTGGGGAGCAGCCGCGGGCGGGAGCGGCGCGTGTTTTTATGGCCGCCGCAGCAGCGCGGTCTGGCGCGGCCCCAGGGCGAGGGGACGGGGCTGGGGGTGACTTTTGTAGATCGCTCCTGAAATTCATCCACGTGCTGTTGTGTGGGTGCTGCCCGAGATGCGGTATTTTTGTTGGAGGAGGGCAGGGATCTCTAGTTCCCTTATATTCCCCCAAACACACTTTCCTGTTAGCTGCTGCTAACAAAAAAGTCCTGTTTAGGATAGTTGTTCCGCTTCCGCCAGCACAGAGCAATGTTTTTATTCACACCACTGGGCACCTCGGAGCCTCAGGCCCGTGAGTCTTTCCAACCCCCATGGGTTCGTCCCTTGGGGTGCGTCCGACGGTTTTGGGAAAGGGCCAGGCTGGCAGCCGCCCTGGAGCCGGCTCTGAGCTCCCCCGGTGAGGGAGCAGCTCGGCGGAGGCATCGGCAGCTGTGGAGAGCGGCTGCAGCGGCACGTTTTCCACTGCCACCGTAAAACAGCGCTGTCCGGCTGGAGCCTTGTGCTCCGCTGTTCTCACGTTGGTGATTTATCCCAGCGTTCAGTGCTCGCTGGCCAGTAACTTCTCAAGCTGCGACTGTTTAGCTCGCTGCCTCCTTGGTGCAGGGATTGTCCGATATATTTTGCAGCAACGGTGTGGGCCTTACTGCTCTGCTATAGCGAGAAAAGCAGCAACGGTGCTGAAGGCAGAGGTGCCGCTGAAGTCTGACACACACTTCTGAGATGCGCTTGTACAGCTGCCCAAATCCTCGCTAAGATGTATCGGATCTGTTGATTCACAACCCCCTTCTTCTCGTCTTGTTCTTTGCAGGCTGACACAAGTGAGATGGAGTCGCTACAACCCCCAATTTCTAGAGCCAGAAGTGAACAAGGAATTGTTTCAGAAATCCTCGGATGAGCTGTCCGAGGAGGAAAAGGCAAAACAGGAGCTTAAGGCTGTTCGACCCATAAAAGCTGCTCCTTCCAGTGTCTGCAGCTCTGTGTTCAGCGACCCTATGATAAGGTCAGAGAAAGCACCATCTCCTCTATTACAACTAGTTCCCACAGAGCCAAAACACTTGGGAGTTTTGCTGTCCTCCTCAGCCCATGTTTGCTGTGTTGCACGTTGCCTTCTGCTACAGCATATTCCCTTTATTTGCATTAATCTTCCACAAAGCCAGTCCATTGACTGACGGTGGTTAGAGATAATTACAGCCACCCAGATCTAGCAGCACGTGGATTTAACCATGGGAACAGCACAGTGTGGGGACCTTATTTCCTTGGGTGATGAAATCAGTTGAAATCGGATTGCATTTGCCTTTGTGTTGACAGTAAATTCACCAACATGATGATGAAGGATGGAAATAAAGTGCTGGCCAGAAGCCTTATGGCACAGGTGAGAAGTCATGTTTCTTCTCGGAATTATGTTAAACAATGCAAAAAGGAAGGCTGGGAAGTCGAGCCCACAGGAATTTAGGAAGTGCCAGAATTCAGGTCATCTCTGCTGTCCTAACGCAGTTCCCCCTCCACACGTTACGCTCACCATTCCCTGCGTGATTAGCCATGCATTTTGCACAAGCCCCAGCCCTGTTCAGCTCACAGATTAGGTGGTCATCACCTAATGAAGAACTCTTTCCACTGTTCAGTGCATCTTAGACCTTACCTACTGCATACACTCAGATCACTCAGATCCTGCCCTGAAGAGCGTCATTTTCTTATGAGATCTTCCTTTCAGCTGTTTTCATGTCTTCTGTATACTTTTCCAGTGAAACCAGGGTCCTATAAATGTGTCACCTGTATGATAGAGCTTTGACCCCTGCTCTGACTCCAGTAACTGGCATTTGCTGGTGGTCCCCTTTGGTGTGCTCCGGCCCTTGAAAAGGGGACATGCATTGTCCAAAAGGTTCCCCAAGTAATTGCTGATTATTTGTGACAGAAAAACACCCAAGGGCGTTGGAGTCTTGAGACCAGGCTTGGGGGGGGTGGGGAGAGGAGATGTACACAAACCTGTATTTCTGTTTCTATTCTGTCCCTGCCCTCCCCTGGCTCGGGTCTGTGCTGCTTGGCCTTCTCACCCCAAATGTGCTGGAAGAGGGTGAAGTAAAATTTGTTGAGTACAAGAATCCCTGACTGGCCTGATGCCAATAGAGCTAGAAAAGCAGCTGCAGGCTACGTTTCTCAAATGGAAGTGGGATGTCTGTAAATATGATCTCACTTCATGGAATGGGATAATCTGTTTTCTCTGCATGTCTCCTTTCTTGTGTTTGCTCCCAGACCCTAGAGGCCATTAAGAGGAAGCAGTTGGAGAAATACCACCAAGCTCCAGAAGACGAGAAGGAGAAGATTGAATGCAACCCTTATGTAATTTTCCATGAGGCTCTGAAAAACTGTCAGCCCATTATTGGGCTCTGCAGCATCACAAAAGGAGGCAAAACCTACCAGGTGAAAGGAAGGGGCCTGGGAGCACATGGGAAGAAGAAACATCAGTTTTCACTCCTTCATCCTGGGCTTTCCTCTCCCTTAGAAATAGAGCCGCTTTGTAATCTGGATTATAACAGCACCTGGAAACCCTCTCCAAGATCAGCGCTCCAGTCTGTGAGCGTGGTAGTTCCTGTATCAGCAGCAGTCTCTGCTTGTCTGAGTAGATAAAAGTAGGGCACACAGCAAACACTGTTCAAGGAGAGAGAGATCAGTGACAGGCAGCAAAACAATCAACAGTCCCTGAACTGCCAGTCCCATCCCCTCTGCACTGCGTAGAGGCCCCAAAGCCCTGGGGTGGGTCAGTGTAGCAGAAAAGGTCAGCTAGATACCGTGTAATATTTAGAGCCTAAGCAGAACACGTCTTAAGTATGGGCTCTACAACGCTCAAGACCTGATGGAGAAAAGAAACGTGGAGATATCTCTCCATCCTTCAGTGCAGGGGAGAGGTGACTCTATCTTCCACTCCTGCAGGCACAAAATGACCTGGATCCAGTTCCTGAATAAGCCAGAAATCCTTACAAAGGCCAGTGTCTGCAGACAGTACCTGAGACCGATCAGGATTTCCCTTTTGGTAGCAATAGCCAGTTCTATGGACAGATGAGGTGAACTGGCACACATCAGCTGGTGGGAGCTCATGCTCGCCATACCGCAGCTGGCCTTGCTAGAAGGGTCAGCGTGTTGCCACTGGAGTCAGAGCAAGGCGTAAATGTACCTGTGTCCAGCTGGACACGTCTGACCACTGGAGAACAGCAGGTCCCTGCATACTCCCACCATGGTAACTGTTACGGTCTGTATCTCTCCCAGGTCCCAGTCCCACTGAAAGACAACCGGAAGCGCTTCCTGGCCATGAAGTGGTTAATCACTGAGTGCAGGGAGAACAAGCACCGCCGCACGCTGATGCCCGAAAAGCTCTCCCAGGAGCTGCTCCAGGCCTTCAACAACGAAGGGCCCATCATCAAGAAGAAGCACGTGCTGCACAAGATGGCAGAGGCCAACCGGGCCTACGCCCACTTCCGCTGGTGGTAGGGACTCTGTGCATGGGACGTGTGCGCTCCAGCACACTGCCACCGTCCCACGGCCTGGAGAGCAGAGCCCCAGGGCTGCTTGCACAAAGAGGGGAAGGTGGAAGCTCCCCTCTGGACTGCTTCTGGGCTAAGCCAGGAAAAACCCATCTGATAACACAGGTTCATTTCTTTCATGCTTGTTTGGATGGGGGAAGGGGGAGTCTGAAATAACTACCAACCCCTGCACGGATGCTCTAGTTATTTCATAATCATCTCCCTGTGAAGACAAGCCTTAGATGTTTTTTTTTCTTTTTTTCAGAGCAACACTGTATAAAATAATCTTGCCATTCCACTTACCTGTTTCCTGAGGACTTTAAAGTCACTCTGCTCCTGTGATCAGCAGTGTTTTTCCCTTTTTGGCTGCACAGCCAGGGAAGAGCAGAGCTGGAGTTTTTTCCCCACACAATAACCAGTCTTAGTATGATTGGTTTAAAAAAAAAAAAAAAAAGGGCAATAAAAGCCCCTTTTTGACTTTTAGTTCTGGTCATCAGCAACATTGCTTGCAGGGAGTTGATGGGGATGTTAATGGAAAAAATAAAATCAGAGCTTCATGGGAAAGGTGTCTTGATTCTAAACCTTTGTCTCTGTTGCTTGAATCTCACACTGCTCTCTCCAGCCACCCGATTTGCCTAAATCCACTCTGCTACCCTACACCAGAGGGAAAAATGAACACTGCAGCCTTAAGGCTTCAGGCAGGAGCAGCTTTTGAGTATTGTTCAGAGCAATCCTTGCTATAGCTCAGCAGCTGCATAGAGAGAACACAGGGCACACGTTAGCAGAAGACTTTTATTAGAAAAAAACTTCAATAAACTATTTTGTTTCTTTTCTTTCTCTCCCATTCTCAAATACAGTATGTTTCTTATGAAACTCACTAAAATTTGCAAAAACATAGCAATTACTGTATAAAACTTATAAAATCTGTTTCTAGCTACTTGTGCTGAGGGACCTGTCCTGCTGCAGGCTGCCCTGTGATGGGTGTTGGTGGCTGGTGGCCCATGGTGGAGGCTGTGTTGCATGCAGGTACAGCCAGCACGCTGGAGAGAGTCTGGGGAAAAACAGCACTTGGTTGCGTTGTTTGCGAGGTGTCTGACCACAGTATTTTTCACGACTTGTCCCGAAGAAGCAGGTGGAACCTAGTCCAGGGACTGTGAGCTGTAAAATTTCCCCTCTGCCTCCCTCAGCTCTGCTAGCTCTTAGGTAAACCAAAATGCTCTCAGCTTAAACTGTGCTTTTCTTAATGCTTGTATAAAATGCTGGTTTAAACTAGAAGCCTTTCTTGCCCTTTGCTAGCATTGGCCCATAATTAGAGCAAACCAGTGGAAGAACTTGCTGGGCTGCTGGGTTGTGCCCTGCCCTTCCCACCTTACCAAGCCTCCAAGGTCAGTCTAGCACCAGTTACAGCCTGGCAGTTACGTGCACAGAGGCTCTAGCCAGTATAAACCCTATTAACAGGAAGTGCTAGAAAAACATTAACATGAAAAGAAATTCAAACTTGGTATGAAGCTTGCTGGTGAAAGTGCTGGGGACATCTCGCCGCTCTGCTGCAGAGGGGTTAATCCGTCACTTCGCTGTAATAGTATTTCTGGGCCGCATCTGTCATCTTCCAGTCAGCAGCTCGAAACTCGATGATCTCCAGCAGCAGGAGCTGGGACAGGGAGCTGAGCCCTTCCTGCAGGAGGAAGCCATCTCGGAGGAGGGAGAAGAGCTCATCCATCCGCTGGGAGTTCATCTTCTCCAGCTGCTCGCCGATGCGATGCAGCTGCAGGACCAAGCAGTCCACCTTCAGAGGGGAGAGAAAAAGCCACCTGAGTACAAAGGAACAAGGGCCTTTAGCACACGTCCGTCGAGCGCTCCCTCAGTCATTTATGGGTGAACCCATGCTGGTCCCCTCCCCTCTGCCCTGGATTCCCAGCAGGTGACAACCGTGCTTCCCGGAGGTGCTGCGATCTAGCAGGCAGGAGAGGCTGGACGTCTGTTCTGGGCGAAGCACACCCTGAACTCCCCTGCCTCACCAAGATTGCCAGGGAAACGCAGCAGCAGCAGGTGGAAACACGTTCATTGCCCGTGGGATATGCGGGAGGAGGTGGCAGTGCTGACGCCAAGGCTGGAATACGGGGGTGCCGCCAGGAACAACGGGACGGGGCTGCAGCGTGCTCCGAAGCTCCTAGGAAATCGGGTGGTTTGCAGGAGGCAGAGGCACTAACTAGGTCTTGCAGGCCGTGTTTTTCCCACGTGATGGGGTGAACCTGCATAACCCGGAGAGCCCCCGCCTCAAGGCACGGCTGGCTGCAGGGTCTCCGCGGCAGCTCTGCCTTCAGTGGAGACGTCTGAGCAACGGGGAGAAAATCCGCAGCGAGGGAGGACGTGCGGCGGCAGCCGGAGCAAGGGGCCCACGACCAGCACCTCCATCCCGCTCCCTCCCGGGCTGCAAACGCTTCCACCCTGCGTGGCCGCTCATGCTCCTGCTCCTGCCTGGCCTCCAAGCTCTCCCCCGCGCCAGCCCTCCCTCCGCGTCCCCCAGGCCCGACCCTGGTGGTGGCAGCACCCCTCTGCCCTGCGCTCACCTCCTCCTCCTTGCGCAGGCTGTCGGGCTGCGCCAGCCGGAAGAGACAGTCGTAAACCGGGTTCACCAGGGCCATCATGGGCATGTTGTTCACCTGCAAAGGGGCAGGAGCCACCGTCAGCTCGGGGCCAGAAGGGGAAGAAGGGTCTGCAGCTTTTTCAAGGGGTTTTTCCCTTGCAGCTCTCCAAAGGAGAAGGGGGCAGAAATCAGCTGTGCTGCAAAATGCAGTAGTGGTGGGATTCGCCTGGAAGACCAGACACTTGAGTCTCCGGTAGCCACAGAAACTGAACAAATGAGGTAAAAATGTCTATTTTTAAATGTAAGCAGGTAGTCAGGGGAAATACACTTGTTGCCACAGCATTTTCCCTGCCTACGGCTCTACTTGCATCACTTTTGCATCTCCTCCAAGCCAGTACTCAGGTCCCCCCGCGCTGCAGCAAAGGCCTGCAGACAAACCCGTCTGTACGTGGGTTAGAAACGTCCGAGCACCTGCATGACTAAAGAAAACACAGTCCCACCCTGGGGCCTAATAGCAACTGAACCAACCCCCATCTAGGACACCGGGAGCGCTCAGAGCAGAGGATTTCAAGCAGCAGGTACCAAACGAGGGAGCTTGGACTTTGCGACCATTCCCAGCGCCAGCGTCCTCGGGCTGAGCTGAGCCAGGCCCCCCGGCCCTCCCGCCCCAGCTCCTCACCCTCAGGTAGTCGAAGATGTTGCAGATGAAGGTGACGTAGCAGATCCAGGCCTGGAGCGAGCGGCTGCGCAGCTCCTCCCTGGCCTTGTACTCCTGCTGCAGCCGGTTCAGCAGGCTCCTCCGGAAGACGCTCTGGCCGACCTGCTTGCTCTCCGCCTGCGACGCGGTGCCGGCGCGACACAGGGATGAAAGCAGGGTGAGGGAGGGGTGGAGGGACACAGGACCACGCGTGTCCCCTCCCGTGACTGCGGCACATCTGGATCCCACCACATGGCAGAGGAGAAACCCGCCCGGGGGTCACGGCCCGGGGTGGGGAGAAGCCCCTCCGGGCCGAGCAAGCGACCGGAGCGCGTTCCCGGCGCTGTGCCGCCCGGACGGGAGGCTCCGGCTCACCTGGATGATGGTGTAGCAGATGCGCCCTGCCTCCCTGCTGAACACGCAGTCTTGCAGGGACTGGTCCACTATGATATTGGCCACTTTCTCCAGGTCCACGCTGCCGGGGTCTGCGGAGGGAGGCGACACCGTCAGCACCCAGCACCCTTCGTGCCGTTCACTCCGGGGTCCCCGCAGAGCCACCCGGCTCCGCGCTGGGCTCGGCACGACCCTGCCGTAGGGCGTGGAGTCGGGTTAGTGGGAGCCAAACTCCCGCTGGGCTCCGCAGAGACGTGACCAGTGAGCGGGAGGTGACAGGGGCCGGGCCGGGCTGGGCACGCAGCGGGAAGGGGCAGCGAGAAAGGGAGCCGAAACCAAGCACAGGGGGAGGAGGGAGAGGCCAGATGTGGCAGAGCCGCTGGGTGACAGCAGAAGAGGAGGGTGCCGGGAAATAGGAGAAAAACAAGAAAACCACAGCAATGAAAGAGTAGAAAAGTTCTGCTCCTTTCAAATCACATTTCTCTGAGAAGCAGGAGCCAAACTTGGACGGCTGCACCACTAAATATTGGGAGAAGGTGAGGGGGGGCGAGGCGGGGAGCAAAGACCCCCTCCAGAGCAGGTTCACCCGGGGGCCCATCCGCAGAAGGACATTTTTGAAGCAGCTTTTCTCCCCTTAGCAATCGGTGTTAGCAAAAGGGGTCCGAGCATCCGGCCTCATCTGCCGGCCAGGCCGGGCGCGGCGGAGGAGCTGGAGAAGAGCCCGCTGACCTTTGAGAGCCGTCTTCAGCAGCTGCTGAGTCTCGGCGTCGAACGACTGTATCCTGTACTCCTCTTTGCCCGTCTCGCCCATGGCTGGCCGGCTCCGGGGCGAGGTGCGGGCGTGCTAGCAGCGGTCCCTGGGGAAAGAGCAAACGCCGCTCCGTCAGCCGGAGAGGCCGGACCTCCATCGAGCCGCTCGGCGCAGCCCAAAACCAGCCGGTGTCGGAGCATGGGCTTTTTCCCGCAGAGACGCCAGCCCCGAAGGAAAGCCCTCGGGTGCGACGGCATCCGCGCTCCGGCCCTGGAGCCGGGGAAACCCTCGCTCCCACGGCTTTTTAAGCCTCGCGTCCCACTAGCCTGTATCACAGAGCTCCTGCACCGTGTTTTCAGAGCCTTTATGGTCTTCTGATAGGAAAAAAACCGCCTTTCGGTCTCTTGATCTGCAGGTTCAGAGCGCACGGGGCGCACGGGCCATTCCCAAGCGCGTCCCCCCGCCCGGGAGGCGCCGGGGGCAGGAGCGCGGCAGGAACCGGGGCTGCCGGGCCCGGCCGTGGCTCTGCCCGAGCCGCCGTTTTGCTGCGCGAGCGAAATTCCTCGGCCCTTAGTCACCGCCCGGGGCAGCCAGGCCCCGCGCCCGCTCCCCCGGCGCCCGCCCGCGCCTCCCGCGGCCCCGCGCGCTGCGGCAGCGGCTGCCCACGGGGCACCGGCGCCGCCGCTTCGAGGCCCCCGGTAACCGCCCCCCGCCCCGGGCCCCGGGCAGGGGGAGCCGCACCGCACCGACCTGCCGCGCCGCCCCCGCTCGGTCCTGCGGCCGCCGGCGCTGCGCAGAGCGGCCGCCGAGCGCAGCGGCATCGCCGGGGCGTCCCGGCCCCGCCGCCGCGGCCCGCTGCTGCCCCGGCGCGGCCCAGGTTTCCTCTTAGATCATTTCCTCGCCCGAGCCGGGGGAGCGGCCGCCGCCGCCGCAGCGCCACCGCCTGCAAG
Source organism: Dromaius novaehollandiae (assembly GCF_036370855.1). Taxonomy (NCBI): domain Eukaryota; kingdom Metazoa; phylum Chordata; class Aves; order Casuariiformes; family Dromaiidae; genus Dromaius; species Dromaius novaehollandiae. Next base: position 9,133,444 of record NC_088115.1, on the reverse strand, counting down.
CGCCGGGCCACGGCGGCTCCCGCGGCTGCACCGCCGGGCCGAAACCGCGTTTATTCCCCTCCCCGCCGGGCCGGATGAGCCCCGGGAACGCTCCGCCGAGCTGCTCCGAGCTGCCACGGTAGTTCTGCTGGCTGTGAAGTTGTCCCGGGATTATGGCAAATGTATATTAAAAAAAAAAAGGTGAAAAAAATCAGGAAAGGGAAGATGCATTGCAGCGGCTCTTTGCCAGAAGAGCTTGCTGGTGCGGTACAACATGCTCCGCATTTTTTCTCCACACTCTCAAACCTTTCACACAGCAAGAGCCTTTAGATAAAAGCAGAGCAGCCGGGCTGCTGGGACGGCAGAGCAGCTTCGAGAAATGCAGGACGAGCAGTTTGTGCGCGTTTTCTGCAGCGCTGGGTGTCCCGGCTGCATCAGCGAAGCGTGAGCTCAGCCCCCTGGGCTTGTGGCTCAAACCCGTGTGGCCTTTCAGGCAGCAGGGGGGACACGGCTGTCCTGCAGGGTCCTCCCCCCCCCACGTACACGCTAGGAGCGAAGGAATGAGAAAGACTGCAGCCGGACGTAAGCATAACAAAATATTTAATATTCCCTCTTTTTAAAGGTAGGCACATGTCACACGTTGCAGTCTGGTGCTTTCAGCAGCTGCAGGTCCGCCCAGACGACAGAGAGGAACGTGGCAAGGAACTACAGCTCTGCACCGCCAGAGACACTTCGAGAGAACAGCCCACTCCACAGCCAACCCCGCAACAGCCACTGCTTGTAACAGTCCTGCTCCACAGCCCTGGCCGAGCATCCCGGGGAATATCCCTGTCGCGGGAAGCCCGGGCGTCAGCCAGCGCTGCAGGAAACAGTGCATTCGGTACCGGATTTGTGCGTAACGATGCTCCCGTCCAAGGCCGCCCGGGAGCTGCAGTGGAGCCCGCCACAACCACCGGGCGACTGGCACCAGCGCTCTGCCTCTGAAGTGCTTCTGGACGCTCTGGTGGTGGAAGGCACTAGAAGGCAAACACAGCCGCTGAGCTGCTTGAGAGGTGAACTTCGGGTGACGCAAATCCCCCCGACAGGATTACACCCGAGTGAAATCCCAGCCAGCCCCAACAGGCAGACACTGGCGCAGGCTGGCAGCGCGTCACCCGCTGCGCTGCGTCACGGGAAGCCGGACTGAACCGGGGCGGCCGGTTTCTAAGAGCAGACCTGTTCCAGCACATGGGAGAACAAGGCGGCTACGGATCTCTCCCACCTCCTGCTCCTCTAATTCCAGGAAATCGAGCTTCAACCGGGACAAGCAGGTTTTGCCAGAGCATCCTCAGAAATAACACCTACCCTGCTAGTTTGCATTGAACAAGTCTCATTCCCGAACAGAAAACAATGTTCTCGTTACAGCCATTTCCCTGACTGCAGCGACTCCCAAGCGCACATCAGAAACCTCTCAGACACGTGCTGCTGACCAAGGGCGAGTGACGAAACGACTGTCAGACCTAACTTTTAATATTCTATGGCTGAGGTTGCTACTTTCTCCTCCACTCCCAGGATGACCAGCTGCCTCACGGGACCTGTAACATTCCTGGTTAACAGCCCAGAGCGCTATATATAAGCAGGCGGCGTGCCAAGGCTCCCCGACCACGGGACACCTCCTCCAGAACCTGAGCCATGCCGGCACAAACAGCTCACTGACTGCCACAGAGCTTAAACTCCACCTTTGCTATTGGTTACAGGTTAGCTCATATAATACAGAATGGAGAATTGGGTGTTTTTCCCTCCTTCCCAGAGATCTGGAACAGGAGGATCTGCTCTGCACTCGCCATTGCTGCCCCCTCTGTGCAGCAGTCGAGTTGCGTCCTAAAGCGGGTCGCCCGTATCGTCTCAAGCTCCAGAGCACATGCAAGGAACATCATCCCACCAAAATGCATGGTTTTCTGTTCTTTACTCTTTGCCCTCATGAGAACCAAAGAAAATCACTCTTTATTCCCGAGGCTGAGATTCCCACCGCTTAGTTCCTAACCAGTTTCCTTCTATTGTGTGCAGTTTAACAGCAGCTCTTTGACATAAAATGGAAAACAAGAGTCTTGTAATGTTTAGACAGGATGGATGGGTCCAGATTTCCTATAGGGATATGGAAGTCTAGGTCAGCATGGAAAAATTTTCTGCTGTGGTCAGTACTGTCCCCGCTAACTGTGACAGCATTCCTCTCTACCACGCGTCAAGACAGCCACAATCCCAACCTGTTTGGCTCTGCGTTGAAACGAGGCATTCTGCTGCCTCGGAAGGATGCCACGAGGCTAAGTTCATTAGTGGTTATGAGGTCTTCCAAGTCATTACAGGTTATGAGGTCTTCCTAGAAGAACAGATGAACGATGCTAAACAAAGGCAAAACATTATAAAGAAGATTCTGGGGAGATCTCAGAAGAGCCTAAATAACTTAGGAAAATGCCAATGGGGTCGAGGCATTTTGAGAAGCCCTACTCGACATCCTTTGCATTTTCTCCTTTAAGCAAAACTGCTGTTTTTTTCCGTGCATGCAGCTAACACTCCCTCTCAGGGGCTCATACACGTCTCCTACCTGACATTGACACTATTCAGTGAATCTAAATTTATGTAGTTGCCAAAACCACCTGCAGTGAAACTCAGTCATTTTCCACTCAAAGATCTCAAATCACAGCCGACACAAAGTCATTTGTCCCAAGCTAGCAAGGCATCTCACTGGATACCTCACCCACCAGTGAAACAGCTGCTCTTTAAAAACAGCCTCTCCTAATAGTCCAGGATAAATGAGTAACACTGATATGCAAGCAAAATCGCCCGGAGAAGTTGCGTCAACAGAATGGAATTAGTCACACTGGAATTCGGCCAGGCCATTTGGGATTAACACCCTGAATGTTGCAGAGGAGACACAGAAAACTTTGAATCATGACAAGAACCATCAAACCATCCTCTAAATAACTGCAGCGCTCTCCCCTTTCCACCATTCACCAGATGACTAACATGCTTTTGTATCGCAGTGGCTTTTCCTTGGAAGTCTGCCTTCCACATGCTGATCCAGTCACACCCTGCTCAGCTTGAAATAACAGAGAATAAAAGAGGAGGAACAAAGCCATTTTCCTCTTTTTTCCTCTTACGTAAATCAGTTTTCTTTTTTTCTAATTCACCATTTGTAAAACCTTTGAAACTTCAGAAAAACACTTCTTTTCCACCCATAATTCAATCATCCTTTTCTGGTCAAACACCACGCTATGTCAACCAACTGCAATTTTACACGGTTAGCCTTCTCACTTTGGCTGATCTTGTCAAAACATTTTTATCTGTTAGCACCACTCTGGAACAGAGGCTCAGAAATGTTTTGAGGCCACTTCAGAAATACTGGCTAAAACATTCAAAGGTAGTAGTATATATATATATTAAAAAAAAAGAATATGTTTACTAGTTTCCACAGGACTTTCCTTCATTGTTTTAACATAGATTAAATATTGACTCTAAAATTATATACAGCATCTGTTTACTCACTGCACAGCAGCAGGGAAGCAAAGAACCCCAAAGCAGGAATTGGGCTTGTGCGTTGAATCCCCCTCAGAGCAGAGTTCTCAATGTGCAGGTTTGCTTGTAAAAAAATGACTGAGGCAATGCAAAACCCTAAGTGATGCATGGCAAGACACAGAAGAGAGATGGGCACTTGTAAGACCCAATCAAGCTCACCAGAGTTCCAGGAAGAGCAAGTTTGGGTCAGCAGGAATCACCAGAAGATACTGTGTTTAAGGCGGCTGAGGATGTGGAGCCAGCAAGGGGTAATCAAGAGAAGCAGCTGGCAGCAAAGAAAAGGAAAACTGAGGATCCATGCACACTGAGGAGGGTTTAACTGACTTCAAAACAGCAGTGGTACAGAGCTACCTGTGCAACACAGAGATAAGAAGATGTTGCAAACAGCCCACCATAAGCAGGGAAATGAAGCTGTGCAGATGCAGCGACAAGAAATGACATTGGCTAAACAGCATGAGCTAAGTCAGCACCCATCTCTGTGATCCGGGGCAAGCGTAGGAATTCCCCCACTTTATCAGGTGCCTTTTCAGAGCAGAGACTCTGCTCGGTAGTTTAACGCTTCTTCTTTTTTTTTTTCCCCTTTTTCCCTTGCTAAACATCTGCTTATATTAGAGGAGACAGAACAAAAAAGTGCTCTGTTTAAGTTTCCTGCAGAGCAGCTCGGCGTTCTCAGCAGAACTCGCAGTCGCCTGCTCCTGTATGGTCCCAGCAGGCCGTTTCTGACACTCGGAGCTCTGGCGTTTCCAGCGCGCTCATGACACAGCAAAGCCATCAGTTTCCCTCCTCCCGGAGGATACCAGGTAGCCAAATACGCGCCCGTTTCAACTTTCCTTCTTCTTAGTGACATCAGTGGTCTTCAGAGCACACAGCATGCTGCAGAACAGCTCATACCAGAAGAAGACGAGGCCAGTGGAGACAGCAGCCTTGAGCAAGCTGGGGGAAAGGCCCTTAAAGAATCCACTCGGGCCCTCCTCTCGCATGATCTGCCTTACGCAGTCCAGGAGACCCTTATATATCCGCACCTGGGAGAGAAGGGGAAAAGGTGAAACAAGCAACAACTGAAGGACAGCTCACCTGGGAAAGAACACAGCCCCGAAGAACATCAGAGAAACCTATGACAGCATGAAGCCTGGAGATGCCTTTCGGGGGATTAATATAACTCAAAGTGCCAGAGAGTCAGTGTGGTAGAGACAAAGTACACATTCTACATCAGTAAAAGCTTATGCAGGTCATGCCAACGGCATGCCCAATATGCTTTATGCTACGGCAGCATGTTTGATTTATGGTACGAGTTTGTGCAATAACTATTTCAGATCATGCTGCTATTGCTTTCCATCTCCTTCACTCTCTAAGGAGGGGCAACTCTTCAGTTTTCCAAAGGAAATAAAACACAGCTACAGCATTTAAAGTCTCTAAATTAGTTATCAGCATGTCGTCATGTCACAGCACGAAGGTTTAACGTCTTGTGACACATCAGTGCTTAAGAACAAATGCTGTACCTCACTGGAAAAGGAGAAGCATCTGGTGCAATGGATTAGGACTTAAAATTCCTACTCCCAGAGTTTCTTGAGATACAGATTGATTTGCTTCTCAGACTTAAGGAATTTGAAGAAAAGAAAATTTCCATGTTTTGGAAAAAAAACTCAACAGATAGCTCCTTAAAAGATCTGCATTCCTTTTAAAGTGTATTTTTAGGTAATAAGGACAGTGCTTAAGAACACCATAAGTATTTAATTTACTTAGAATTTCAGGATGTTCTGGTACATAAGACACCTCCTGAGCACTTGGGTGTCTACACCTTTTATCAAAATATTCACTGCAGAAAAGGATCTTGACAGACAGAAGATCGCGGCATGAAGCCAGCATCATCCTCTGCTCGTCATTCAGTCCTGAATCACAAATACCAAGCAGCAAACAGAAAGATCAAATAAATTGAAATCCTGCCTAACTCACCCCCAGCTCCAAGACAGTCAACTTGATGGAGATGGATGAGAAGGCAGAGCACAGGTATGTTGGTCAACATTATAAAATTATTATAAAATAAATCCTGCTTATTCATGCGACTACGCCTGTTAATAAGGGAGGTCAAGGCTCAGCTCCCAGGAGTTCTTTGGGAGCTCCCAACCCCTGTGCAAACACAACAGGTACCACTGGTGAATCATCACTGCATTCTAGTGGTAACTGGTCCTGGATTTGCTTTGATCTGAATCCAAACTCACGGAAACCAGTCAATTCAAACATCTCTTACCTGCCCAAAGGCTGCCCGGGCCTGCTCAAAGCCACCCACTTGCAGTCGTTTTTTGAACAGGTCAAAAGGATAAGTGAGGGTTTTGCTGATGATTCCAGCGCAGCTGCCACAAACAAGGTTTTTAGCATTGCCTGAGAAGCAGAGAAATGGAGAGGATAGCAGTGAGGGGAAGGAGAGGATTAGCAGGGAGTTCTGATTAAAGTGTCACGAGAGGTAAAATCATTTATATACAGGCAGTAAGGCCAGAAAGACCCTTTAAAGTTACATTGTCTCTTCTGCATAGTTCAGGCCACAGAACCTCAACCTGTATGTCCTGTATCAGGCTCACAAAGTCCATAAGAGCCAGAGCATAACAGGTCATCTTGATTCACTACACTGATTCATTCTTTTGCTCTGCCAAGTGATAATATAAAAAAGAAATAAAGGAGAACATGTCACTAGCGGACAGAAAAGTTTTTATGCCCCTCAGGTAAAAGTCACTGGAAATCTTGCACTCCTGATTAATCAATCCAATCCAGAATAAGTCAATATAAGTCACAAGTTGACACTGCCCGACGATTTCACACAGGCCAGTGGGAAATGAGTTTTGTGATATTAATCTTCTTCCTGACAAATGCAAGTTCACAGCACAAAACCAGCATCAACATCTGCCATATAGAAATAAATATGCAGACATGATCTTGAAAATATTCGTTCCACCATTTGAAGAAATTCTGATGAGGTACAAAAAGATGCTGATGCTGCATACACTGTCTCTCCTTGGGAGTGCCTTGTCTCTAGAACTGTCAAGGTGACAGACTGCCTCAGGATGAGGTTCTCCTATAATGGAGCTAGAAATCGACATAAAAATATCAAGCCAAGAGCTTGGGAGTTTTAAATTAGACTAAATGAATTTTCTGCTGCAACAGCTGTGCTGCAATTTGTAGGCAGATTTCCTGAGGAAATCTGAGAGTCCTGTCCCCACAGCACTAATGAAATTGAGAGAAAATTATGCCAACGTGGTCTTCCCACAGTCTGAGTAATGTGACACAGCTCAAGAAAGAGTGCCCAGGCCTGCGACACTTTGCCTTCCCATCTACTCAAGTTTCCATCACAGTCGTTCTATAACATGAGTTGTTTGTACACTGCGCTTATCTTTGTAATAGCTGTGCAGGTGTAAGAGTGAGAGATGGGAAACTGAGAGACTTGTCAGATGTTGCACTGAAAAGGTTGAGAGGACAGAAAACTGAGCTTATGTCAGTCTCCCAAACTAGCATTCATCCTCCCTTTCCCTCCAAGACCACAGACATCACGGCCCCAAACGCCTACCTGCTTTCTTTCCTTCAGCTGGAAGCACCCATTCAGAAAACTGCTGCAATATGTTGTAGAAGGAGAACTGGAGACCAGCATAGGGGAAGACAGCAATGATTGTGGGGGTCAAACCTCTGTAGAAAGTCCAAGGCCCTTCTGTCTGGTACATGGTCACAACTGCATGGCGAAGGCTGTGATAGATCTACAAAATAAAGAAGAGGCAAGATGCCTAACGAAACAAGCTTAAATCAGCAATCCAACGGTCAGGTTATCACCTGGTAAAGATGATAGGAATTTCCCACTGCTCAAAATACAACTGAATGATTTTCAGCGCAGAGTAATGAACAAAGTCATTTCACACATCTTCACACAGTATTCTCTGACAAGCCCCTGTGATTCTTGCACATGAGTTGACAACCTAAACCCATGTCTTAGCCACAAGAGACTAACTCAATGACCAAATTGTTAGGTCTGCACTAAAAGGCCCAAACTGACATTGTATCCTGCATCCAGGATGTGTCTCTCAGGAGAAGAAACAAGGTAGAGAGCCAAGAGTCATTGACTGTGATCACTTGCATCACAGACATAATTATTTGTTTTTTTCCTAACAGCTCTGCTTGCTCCTGTAACAGAATTCATATGAATATATTGTGATTCTACTGCACGCTAAGCCAAAGTCCTGTACAGAAATGGCTCTGATACAAACTCACATGCCTCCAGTAATAACAAACCTAATTGGCACAGAGACCAATTCTATTCTAAATAAGAATATGAAACACAGGTGAAAGGTGACTAATTTCAAGTATCGTCCTCATCATCACCTAAACGTGACTTTTTATAAGTGGAAAGTTTCAAACTCACAACGTACAACAGACAGTATATTCTTTAAATGGCCAACAGCCAAAATGAAAACCAAGTTATCCTGATAAGGTCAGTTTCTCCTTCTTTCTGGATCACCTGTCAGGAGTCAAACAAAACAAGGAGCAGTAAAACATAATTAAGAAAGCTATGTCAACAGCACAGAGGATAACATGGCAACAATGCAAATATTGCCCAATAACAGTACCTGTTCTTTTTACCTGTTCTTTTATGTCAATGCACAGGCTGTAACATACTTTTCAAACTTGTTGTGTTCATACAAATGAAATATTGCTACTGTCACGCATAATAACTCTAAAAACTGAATTCCTAACCCATACCTTTGGCTCACCCTGAGCAGCAAATCGGGTGCGTAGCGTGTCAACAGGCTGAACTGCAACAGTGGCTGTGCAAGCAGCTAGTCCACCGCAGACAAAGTGCACGAAGGAATCGCGGGCACTGTATGATGTGACGTTGTGCACCAATTTTGTCAAGCTCTCAAACACCATGAACTTACAGAAACAAACACACATAGGTCAAGGAGACAATTCTTATCACTGACAGATCTCCCGCTGTTCTTTCACTCCACCAAAAGGGCTCCACCCCTCACTCGTAACTGCCTTCTCTCTCTGTGTCCTTCAAAAGCCCTCTGACTTGAAACCTGTTGGAGCATTTGTTCAAAGAATGCCCTGTAAAAATCAGTCAGCAAACCAAGGAATGCCCGGGGTATTCTCATCCCCAACACTTCTGGCAAGACAGTCTTGCGTTTAGAATTGTGGAAATCTCATTTTAATGCTCCATGGATCTTGAAGAGTATTTACTATATTACAGATATGCTGCCCATTATTCTTTCAACCAGCGATCATAAAACATGTTGTTAATATTTACAAAGCATGACAATGCTGTGCAAAATACATTCATAAGCCTCACTGACTTTGCCGCCCTACCAGTTTATAAGAAAAAAGTGAAACAAAGAAAGAAACTATGCACACTTGGAATGTAAACAGCTAAGCTAAGTATCAGGAACAAGCAGGGCTTGTCTATGTCACCAGGAACAGACAGACCTGAGCTTGCCAAACTCTTAGCTGTGCTCCAGGCTGGCCAAACAGAAACAAGTGCTAATCAGGAAGCTCAGAAGTATTAATTTAGGAATTATAGACTAGCATTATGCAGCTATACAACTTTGAAATTGAGTCTGGCTTGCATCAATGTAGTGCAAACCTGGATCTTTCTGCATCTGCCAATGCAGCTAGTTTGAAGAGTAGCAAAACAGAGCCCTATGTCACTGGGCCTGGCTGGTGCCTGGTCCCCTCACCTGGACAGCTCCATAGCCAACTGAAAGGAACTGAGCAGGGACGTGGCCCTTCCAGAAGGCTACCAACCCCTCCTCCCGGAAGATGCGCTGTGCAGCTTGCAAGATGCCATGATACTTAGCCAGTGGGTTTCTGGAGGAGAGCTGCTCAATCTGAAGCTGGAGAAAAACAGAGAAAATACTTTCAATTCCACATCATGTTTCAGCCAGGTTCAAGTGTCTAATTCTGGAAGTTACAACCTTGACAGACAACCAACGCTAAGTGAAGATATTCTGTGTTCCCTCAGAATCACATCAAGAAACGACTGGGATGTTATTGATGCAGGGCTCTAAGGATGCGCCAGAATAAAAACACACGCACAAAGTGAATATAATCAGTGTGAACGCTGGTGAAATTCAATCAGATAACAGTGACTGCTTAGAAAAAGAGAAAGAGAGGGAAAAAAAACTAAGAAAAACACAAGCTCCCAAATATATAAGATAAGCTAAATAAGCAGAAACAGCAGCCCTAAGTTATCCCTACTATCTTGCATAACCTGCGTATGATGTAGGTGAGGGTTGACAGGCAGATTTAATGCTCTGCAGTTGCACAAGTGACCCGTTCACCTAGGCTGAGACCGGCTCTGCTCTCTGACAGGCTCTTTCACCCCCTGTCCCTGAGCCGGGCACGGGGAAGGTACCTGAAAGCGGATCTTGATGACATCCAAGGGACTGACGAGGACCCGGTTGACCAACCCGGCTGCTGATCCTGCGGCGGCTGCTTCCAGCGTGGAGACGCACTTGGCCTCGGGGTCGTAGCCGACCATGTCTGCCCGGTGTCCCCGCAGCCTGGGCAGGGAGATGGGGGTCCCCAGTGAGCCCCCTCCCCACAGAGCTCCCCCATCAACCCCCCTTACCCCAAGGGCCTCACAGCCTCACCCCACAGCTCCCCCCCACCCCACAACCCCATCCCAAAAGCTCCCCCACCCTAAACCCCCCACAACCCCACAGCCCCCCCCACCCCAAACCCCCCACAACCCCACCTCAACCCCCCACAACCCCACAGCCCCCCCCACCACAAACCCCCCACAACCCCACCTCAACCCCAAACCCCACAACCCCCATCCCAAAAGCTCCCCCACCCCAAACCCCCCACAACCCCACAGCCCCCCCCACCCCAAACCCCCACAACCCCCCACCTCAAAAGCCCCCCACCCCCCTTAACCCCACAACCTCCCCATCCCCAAACCCCACAACCCCCATCCCAAAAGCCCCCCCACCCCCCTTAACCCCACAGCCTCCCCTCCCCCAAACCCCCCAACCCCCATCCCCAAAGCCCCCCCCAACCCCCCAAAAACGCCACAGCCCCCCCTCATCGCCAAAGCCCTCCCTCACCCCCAAACCCCACAGCCCCCCCTTCGCCTCGCTACCCCGCTCCGACCCCCCAGACCCGCGGGGGGGCACCGAGGGCGCCCCGGAGCAGAGCCCCAGGCGGGGCCGCGCGCTGGGGGTGCCCCGGGCCGGCGGCGCGCGCTCCCGCTCGGCTCCCGGCCCCGGCGCTTCACCCGCCCTGGCCCGCCTGCGCGCCGCGGGGCGCGATGGGAAATGTAGTCCCCGAGCCTCGCCCCCCCCCCCCCCCCCCAGCATCCTGAACACCTGATTTTCGGCAATTTACAGGTCTCGGCACCTGCTGCCCCGTCACCCGTGTAGCTTTTATAACAACGCCTGCACTGAGGACCAGCAACCGCTGCTCTGCTCAGCCACCACCTCCCTTCGCCCTTCCCCCTGCTGTGCTAGGCCAGGCAGCTGACAGCCCAGGAGGTGGGACCGGGGGCTTTCTGCAGCCTAACACCGCCCCGGGCACATGGGTCAGCAAAGCTGGCAAGTGGAAAAGGGAACTCCTCCGTGAAGAGACTGTTTGCAGCTGCCTTAGCCTTGACATTATGCAGTCGCAGTAGCAACAAGCATAATTTTCTTCCCTCCACAAAGTACAAGGAAAGAAGGTTTCTCTAAACTTTGCAGCAGAGACCCAAGCTATGCACAACACATGATTTACAGCATTAAAAAAAGGGAGCCCGAAGCTCGAGGCACACCACTAAGTCATTTCTATATTGAATTCCCTGGCACAGATTAAAAATAAAGAACCAACAATGGGATAATCTGGATCTTTCTGAGCCAACTCCTTGACTGTGGCCGTATTTGAACATAACTAAGAGTAACAGCAAAAAAATCCCACAGAACAAGCGCTCACATCACTGGGCCTTTTGCTATCGTATACAAGAATCCATCACAAAATTCGCGGGCGTGATCTGCCCAGGAGAAGGCTGGGGAGAAGCTGCGCAGCTGACAGTGGCAGCTGCTGAACGACAACTCGCCCAGCGGCCTGCACACCTTGTTGGCAGGACCCGTCAGTGCCATTTCTGCTGGCTGCAAGAGAAAACGGAGTCTGACCTGCAAGGCATAAATCAAGTGGGACGCTAATCTTCCCCGCGCTGTCCTTCAGCAAGGCAGAGCCAGAAGAAACCATCAGGTACCCCAGAAATAACCAGCACATCGTCTCTATTAGCAGTTCCTTTTCACATTAGGGTCAGTACTACAGGCCCCTTGGGCAGTTAGGAAGAAAGCCTGGAAAAAGCAAGGGCAGCAATATTTAAGTGCCACCCACCCATTCAGCTAATAGACACACAGTCTTCAATTCTGGAAGCAACAACAGCTCCTTTCCCCCAGCCCCACTATTTATAATGCCACACGTGCCAAGTGACATGTTTCTCAGCTGACTTAGCTTGAAAGAGTCATAATTCAGCCAAGCATGCAGAGACCAAAGCATGACTGAAGAGCACGAGCACTTCATGTCAGAGCACATCTTACAGCTTTTTTCCTCCTCTGCAAATTCTATAAATTAGCTTGAATATTTTGTTCAGTTAACTGAAATAACAGACAGATGCTCAAGTGAAGAATTCAATGTATATTTATTATTCACAGTTAATTACTATCTACCAAATGCTGCTGCAGAGTTAAAGGATTAAGTACATAGGCCTTTTTCTTATTTAAACACTGATTTTTTTTTAATATATATACACACACAAGACATACGTCTGCAAGGCTGCATGATATACACCAATTCCAAAATAAGGAAACAATCAAATGGTCCAGGTGTAGAATGCCATAGATTCCTTTTCCAATCACTTTACAAAGAAGGAAGAAAGTGAGTGACAGCTAGCAAGGAGAGGGGGAGAAAGTAATACTCTACAGGATAGCTCTCTCTTTCATCTGCTGGAAAATTAAAGTGTAAGGCAGAGTCCATCTCAGGAATAAAACATTTGTAACACTTAGTACAAAAAAAGGCACCCTCCAACAAAAGATCGCCCGTGCTTCGGCAGGGCGGGAGGAGATCTCCATTGCAGCTTTTGGATTCGTTGGCGGGGTGAAGGGATCCAGCCAAGTGGCCATCAAAAGGAAAAATAATGCAACTGAAGATTGGCACAAAGAGCGGTGCAGTTTGATTTCTTTCCTTTCTGTCCGATCGAATGTCTCACTGCTCTGGTGGAGGAGCAAATGGCCAAAGTAAATGCCATTATGGCGAGGGGTGGGGAATAGTCATCGCACAGCCTGCTGTGAATGGGGAGCAGGGGAGGGAAATCTACTTTTTCAACAGTAACATTGACCTGAGGAGGGAGGAGAAACTGGAGAACAGTGATGCCAGTCCCACTTTTCAAGAGCAACACGACTTCAAGTATTCCCTATCCAGGCCAAAAAGATAGGCTGATTACATGCATCACGTAGAAACATTCGCTAATAGCATAAAGTGTCTTTCAAGCACTATTTCTTGAGGTTCCTCTGCATCATAGTTTTCCATCAAAAGGAATGTACGTTTTAGAGAACATCTCAGGGCTCGTATTTCTCAAATTCCCCCCGTGCCCCTCCCTTCCCCAAAACAGTCTTCCTCATTTTCCCTGGTTATAATTTTCCCCTTTCTCTTACTTCTTTTGAGGCTCCTGGTTGCAGCTCCCCACCTCTGAGCAGCCTAAGCTGCCACTGAATGCCTTGGATTTTTTTTTTCCTTGGAATAAGGAAAGTCAAACAGCAAGACAAATCTTAAAATTAAAGCTCCATCTCTGTTTGTGGATTTTTTTTCTTAAATGTCCATTGGTAAAACCACCCTCCTTTACACCCTTCCCCCCAAAATATTTACACAGGCAGAAAAAATCCTCTGAAAACTCTGGACTGTCCTTTTAACTTAAAAAATAATAAAAAAAGAAAATAAGGGAAGGCACTATGGAAAAAATTACAGAATGTGCTCAACCGTACACCTTTAAGAAAAAACAAAAAAAAAGCTGTCAGCACAGCAAGAGCAGACTTCAGTTGTAAGTTGGAATTTCTCAAAGCAGCTCTGTGACTCAAAAGATAAAAACAAAACAAAAGCCACACAAATTCTTCTCCCTTCCCCTGCTTGGAAGCTGCTGAGCTCCAGAAGAAAGTGCCAAAGGAGAAGAGAAAACAAAAATTAGAGCAACACCTCATCTTTCCCAGGCCAGAAGAGCTGAATGTTGAAGGCAAAAGCAAAAACTGATGATTTTTGTTTTTTTTTAAAGGCAGGACTGTGGATTTGGTTCTTCTCTCATGTCCCTTCATGTCAAGTGAAGACTGCTGGCAGAGAGAGAAAATACCCGCAGAGTTTCTCCCTTTTCCTTTAACTGCATGGCTAGGACTTTATATGGCATTAAAACGTCATGCACTGATGGACAGAGGAGGAGGGGGAAACAAGAAGAGTGAATGAAAGGGGGTAACCCAGGAGCAGCTGAGGAAATTTGTTATTTTCATTTCTTTTCTCTCTCTCTCTTTTTTTTTTTTAAAGATAAGTTTTGGTGTTTAAGTTGAATTCTCCCCCCACCCACTCAGTTCCGTACTGAGTGAAGGAAGATCACCTCACGGTGAAAGGTGATTCAGGTTTTATCGCCGTGTGATTTTTAGGTCACTGGCTGCAGTTAGGCTCTGTATGTGTATTTACTGGTTCTCTGGTTTCTTTAAATAATCTCTAATATTTATCTCTAGATGTTCCGATTCACCGGGGTCACATAGTTGCGTGGAAACATGCCCGTCTGTCCGTGGCAGGCTCCCTTCCACCAGTTGGGGTCAGAATTGTCAAGGACTTGGATAAAGTCTCCACGGCGGAAGCCTAGCTCTCCTTCCTCCTGGGGATCAAAATCAAACAGGGCCTGAACATACGTTGGTTGCTGAAAGAGATGAAAAAAATACAATGTGAGAATCATCCACAGAACAAGACACTTGCTCCCTCAGACAGGAGCTTAGCTTACACCAGGTCTGGCAGTAAACATTTAGGCTGTTTCATTTCTCTGAAAGCCAGCCTCCACCACCTGCAACACGATGCTAAAAAAGGAAAGCATAGCCCATAGAAGACCTTAAAAAAAGAGAGTCAAGTTTTTGTGAAAGAGCTGAAATAAAGATAGCAGATGATGTCTCCAATGTTTCCCTAGTATGCTCCAGTGTTCATGACCTACACCATACATCTGTACTCTACTGCAACACAATTTCTTTTATTTGCCCTGTTTTCACCAACTGACAGCGTGAATATTACTAATCTACCTAATACTGTGATACACTAAGTTTTCCTTAAAAACTGAATGTTGGCATTTTACATACTTTCCTTGAAAGCTCTCCACCGTTCACATATATCAAGAAGTCCTGTTGCAGAGCATTTTGTCTGCTCACCAAATGCTTCCGTGCTTATGGAAAAGCTAAAGGTTCATTAAAAATGCATTTGTATTCTTAAAATTGTGAGGCTAGAAAGGAATTTTCATGCCTGTCATTTTTAGCCATCTCTTTTCTGTTCCTGTTTAGCACTGATCAAACAGCTTAGAGCTGGATTTAATTCAGACACATTGTGGCAAAGGGTGCAGGCAGCACCCACAGAGCAGTACAAACTCCATGCCCCTTGTCTTCAAGCAAGAACTAGAAGGCTGCATTATAGAGGCAGCAGAATTTATCCAAAATTGATGAAAAGATTGAGGTATATCCAACATAACATTTGAATAGCCCTGGGAAATGGAACAAAATAAAGAGTTATACACAAGCTTCTCTGCTGACACTTGGCAGTAATTTTCAGTTTCTGTTAATACTAGCTAGATCCAAAAGAGCAAGCTAGAGATGGTCTATCTGCTACTACCTGTAACCACCTCTTCCCTTGGTTGCACCTCTCCAGGAAAGACCAACACCAAAGCCTCACTGTAACATGCTACTGATGGGCACAGTTCTGGCTGTGCCCCAGTACAGAAAGGAAAGGGAAGATCCTTTCTTACTGTGTCCTAAAATAGGAACATAGCCATTTTTAATTTACAGAAATCAGCAGACGACATTACTTCAGCAGCATCATTTATAAACCTTAAGACAAGCCAAATGTTCAAGCAGCAACAACAACACTTCACCAGAACCAAAGGGGAGACTGGGAGTTAGCAAGTAGGTTTTTACAAACTCCCAGCTTATTACCCAGCTTATTTCCCAGCTTAGGTTTGGCTGCAGGATCCAAAGATACACTTGCGCAGACAAGAAAAACGTCAAAGTCAGCTCCTGTCCATCCCTATTCATTTACTCTAAGATGCAACCCCACTTCGGCCGGTGGGTTGCAATTGCCTAAACAGAGTACACTCTGTGAGGACATTGCTTCTCTTACCTGTGGCACCTGTTCAATGTCCCGGAGAAATATTTGCTGGTTCCTGGAGACAGATGTGGATCTGTGATAATCTACCAGCTCGTTCAAAGAATTGAACTTCACCACCCAGAGGAAATACTTGCCAGCCCCATCCCTAAGCACCTTGAAATGCTGCACATCATTTCCAAACCTGGGAGGAAGGAACGAAGAACAAGAAAAAGCACATTATCAGTACTTTGAGCAGTCGTCTTCTGGGATGGCCAGAACAAAATCAGTCCTGAACATAAAAGCCCCCTTCAGAGCACACTGAAAACAGTGACACTGTGAATACAGATACCAACTGGATGCTGTAAAGGCCATATCTAAAAGCTACTTTTAACTAATTTCTGTAAGACACAAGTGATCAGAGACAGATTCCAAATACTGAATTATTTGAGGTGTAAAAAGAAGTCTGCAATCTCTACATGTTTACTTCTTACAGTAAAACTTCAGTTTAAAGTCAGCTTTTTGAATCTCTCTGAATTTGTAGGATAAGTTTGAGGTCTTTTGGTCAAGGATTCCGGGTTTCAGAACCCCTCTTCTCCCAGATCACATGCAACATTCCAATTTTTTTACACTATATTGCCACATAGCTGGCATCTGGTACCTGTACATTTTGATATTTGTATACAGTCACCTGAGTCACTGAAGACAGTGCACAAAATACCTGGGACACATATCAGAGACTTGGTGGTACAAGTGCAAGGTCACATTAAGGTAGAGGCACAATAGTGCTTTCCACTCCACATTCCCCAAAACAAGATTTCAAAGTGAACACTAACAGCACTTTTTGATTTAGCTCTCCACACAGCAATTTCATGACTGACTCAAACCAATTAAAGTTTGTGCTAGTCTTGCTGTGGTCCTGTGCTTCTCAGTCTCCATCCATCCTCCCCACCCCAGTACTAGTGTGTGTGACAATGTAATGCACAAGCACCAGTCCCAATGTAGGTGAACTGCCAGGAAAAAACTGCCGCGGGGAGGGCAGGACTGCCTCTTCTGGCAGCCGATGTGGACTTCTGCCAACTGTGAAACTACTGTCTAAAAGACCATCTTGCAAAACAGAAAGATCTCTCTCATCTTTCAAAAAAAAAAAAAAAAAAAAAAAAACAAACATCAGAAAATGCACAAAAGGCGATGTTGCACATATACTGATGCAACTTCTTCAATTCTGTGTTAACAATTCTGACAAATATTGGCATTCGGTTAAAGCTATTTTTCCGACAATTTTATTTCGAATAAAGAGGAGCTCCAAGAGGCCCATCAGGATTTTCCAAGAGAAAAGCACATTGATATTTTTCCTTTAGAGTCCAAAACACTGAAAACAGGAGATGATTATTCCTACTTGGCATGCATATTTCCTATACCTTGGCTGAAAATGTGGACACCATCCTGGCTACAAAGCAAATGTGATACATAGGTACTGCCTCAGCTCTTCTTTCCTCAACCTGAGGGTTCCTCTCCATTTCAAATCCTGCAGATCACCTTTTAGAAAAAACTTTTTTTTCCTCCCCAAAGTACATTAAAAAAAAAGCAACTGAGAACTTGCCACCAGATGGCAACACTAAGCTAACAGGCAGGCAGAGATGTGCTGTTACAACTTTAGGTTTTACAAAGAAACACACTTTCTGGAATGAAGCTTCTGTTCATATATAGTGTTCTAGCTTGGATGATTGTACGCAAGGCAGAAGTATAAACATCTCTCTACACTCAGTGGCTTTAATTCAGTTTGTTGGCATGACTCAGTGCTGCTGTACAGGAGGACAAAAATTTGATTACAGACCAAAGAAGAGGAAAAAAAATCCTGTCAAGACAGATCAGTGATAGCAATGGAAAATCCAGCAAATGAGAAATCTTGCATGGATAATCAAGATCTACTGCCTGGCTTCTAAAGAACATCCTGTTCATCTCTGGTAGGAAAAGTGAAGATTACAGAAAGTGGAGAAAAAGGAAAATCAGCTGCTGAGGACTTAATCCCCCCTCGCTTCATGTTAAATTACGTCTCATGCCCTTTCAAATTTGTAATAACTTTATTTTACAGTGGCTTCAGAGGGGCTGAGGTAGGTAGCATGGTAATATGTGGCCCACGGCTAACTAACAGGAACTCCTGATGATTAAGAGCTAGCACATCAAGAAAGGTTATTCAAGGATGAGAACACTTCCTCTTCAGTCCACTGCTTCTAGACTAAGAGTCTCTACCAACATGGAACGCACGGGTGAGATGGAAGAGGCCTTTTTTCCCCACAGTTCCACATCCCAGTGCAAGACAAGATGAATATCTCCAAGACATGGGCCAAGCAGTCATGAAAAACACATCTGGAAGTGTACCAGGCAGACAAAGACAGAAGATGGAACAACAATTTTTGCTTCAGAAGAAGAATGGTGGAAGATAGGAGAGAGGCATGTACACACCTGGCACTTTGTAGCCATCAGGAGGAATTAGATCCTCAAACAAAATGAGAGCAAGTTGTTGCTGCTTAAGCTAGGCAGCAACTTGCCACCAAGGGCAGCCATGTAGCTAATTACAAAGCAAAGTACATATATTCATTCTTACTAAGGAGGGAGTAAATACATATCACTGGAAGAACTGGCACGCTATAGGGCATCTGGAAGATTATTTCTGCTCTTCAGCATTGACAATCACCTGTCCTTTATCCACAAGTCCAAACGAGCAGTAGATGTCCTGATTACCACATCTTATTGCTTCTGGGCATTACTTACTTGACTGAGAGAGAGAAGTCCCCAGGAGCGCTCTCACTCTCCCTGATGAGGAAGGCACCATCGTGTCTCTGTTTGCCTAACATCTCTTCAGCCTTTGCTCGGGGAATCTTTCCAAAAAACCATCTGTGGAGAAAGGGAAGAAAAGGAAACAAAAGAGAAAGTTAAGAACTTTAATCCTCTCATGGAAGGCCCTGACCTAGATATTCGCACTGACATGAAATGATTCCTAACAGAAACAACTAAGCTACACTTCATTGCCACTCTAATACAGGCAACTGAACATCATGCACCCTTTTACACTGTTTCATCTTGGGAATGAAGGCTACTGTGACTTCACGAGCAGGTGCTCACACTAGCCCTATTTCACCTAATTTACCACAGCAGAGATGTGGTAAGAGTGAAATCCTCAAGTTACAGAATTTATCCTCAGAGGGGAAAAAGACTACTCACAATTTAATACACTGTTCACATTGCTTAGCACCCTACTGTAACTGCAGTTTAGCATATAAATGATCACAACAACAACCTAATTTACACAATTGCTTCATAGCAAACTCCAGCTTTGTGAGACTATGAGAACTACCCTATAACTTTGGACAAAGTTGAAAAGTCTACTATGTTCTACAGAGATACCTTAGTAATCAAGCCTCATAACCTAAACACAAATAGACTAAATGCCTACCTCAAGCAAGAAATTCAGTTCCTAACTCTTCCTCTATCTCTAATGGATAAAGTCTTGTGTCTCTAGAAGAAGATGCAAAGTTTTAGTTGTGCAGACTGTATGATGCCATCAACCCAGAGACAAATGAGTCCATGCACTGATGGCCAGTTGCTATGGAACTTCTCTGCGACATAGCAGCGTTTATTTCACTATTAAGACCGAAAGATAATCAGTGGGGAGTAATTACACAGACTTCTTTATTATTTATGCCTCCTAAGGAGAAGCCACCAATGCCTTAGTCGTTATTTGCAGAGCAGACAATGTATAACAGGTTATACGGGATTAAGGACAGAAACATCACTATTTTAACAGATAGGAACCTTAAAAAAAAAAGTAGCATTTGTAAAACTCAAGCGAAACACAGTTTGCTCACAGGTATCTCTTCAGGAACATTACAGCTGCAGAAACAAGATCCTGTCTACGAATCTACCATCCTGCATGAATGAAAATTAGATTTTGTGTCAAAAAGCAACTTACATTCTCTTTTAAATCAGACAGTAGGACATAGTTAATTCAGCAGGCAGAATGACTAGCTTCATTCAGCAGTTGGTTGGTCCTGCAGCGCACAGTTCAACCTTTCTGACCCTAGTGACTGGCATACCAGTGCACTGTGGTTAAAGACAGAGATCACAAGTCGGAAAGCTAAGGCGGGTGCCAGGAGTGGAGTCATAGGCAGGCAGAAAGGGAGAAAAGCCCCCCCACTAGACATATTTAACTTAATTGTAAGTCTTGTTTTTGTTCTTTTCATCTCCTGGTATGGAAAGGACAAGCTCTCTCCCACATCCATCCTATTTCCAGTGACAGAGTATTTAGTATTCCCTTGGTGGTTTTGCACCTGCATTGCTTCTCGGTACCGGCAGTGGTGGCAGAGCCAGCAGCAGGAGTGCCCACATCTCTCCCAT
Organism: Dromaius novaehollandiae; assembly: GCF_036370855.1. Lineage (NCBI taxonomy): Eukaryota > Metazoa > Chordata > Aves > Casuariiformes > Dromaiidae > Dromaius > Dromaius novaehollandiae. The sequence continues at coordinate 9,113,176 of NC_088115.1, read as the reverse complement.
TGCACTCTACTGCCTCCAAAATCAGCCAAGAGAAACCATTATGTGCAATTCCTTCAGAATTCAAAGGTAGTACTTTTTTTTCCTGAGCTTTTGGCACAGTTGTGAGAAAGATAAGCAAGTCTTGAACTTTACCTCTGCCAAATATTACATAATGCAAGCTTTATACTATGATTTTAGATATCTTGCCATAGTTCTTACTTACTTATTTCTTATTTCACCTTATTTCCCCCCTCAATTTTACTGAATCATTAAAGAGCAGAAGTGTACAATTCAATTAATGGAAGTAACACTTGCAAAGTAACAACATCAAATTCTCAAAGTTTTCTGCCAGCTGCTTTCAAGGCATTTTAGTTTAAATAGGAGGCAGAGATTAGAAACCTTCCACAATTCTTGAGCTTTCTTGTAGTTTTTATGACTTCACTACCACTTCAGCCATCTGCAGAGTAAAAGGAGCTTGATTTTTAACTATAAAAAAGACAAAGAAAGGAAACCCAATACTTCTGGAGCTTTCACAGATCACAAAGAAACAAAGTAAGTTACTTCGAGGGAATACTGTCTACTTGAGAACCCACATGCAAAGCATCAGAAACTTTCTGCACATAAAAATCTTTCCTACAAACGATGGAAAGAAAATCCCAACATGTCCAAGAGAACTGAGCCAAAGAAAGTGACCACAACATGCCCATAGCTTCCCTTCCGAATGGCTAGGCTTGATAACGTTTGTCTCCAACAAGCTTTGTAATGTAGGTGAAGCTCATCCAGTCAGCACTGCAAAAACAAATCCAGATATTACTGCTGATGCTGCACAGCTAGAGGGAGATGCACTGATTGGTACAACACAGAGTTCACATTGCGTTCAGACTCCTTTCAATCAGCAGTTTGGATATTCTTTTGGCTTCGCTTAGTGCAACCATTTAGCTTGGCTATATTTCCTCCATGTAAGTTACAGTATTGCAAAGTGACACTTCAGCAATGTCTGCAAGAACAGTGTAATAGGAATATAAACAGTTGAGATGCACATACCATGAATCTGACCCAGGCCACTCCATAAACAGCAAATTCTTCCCCTGGCCCCTTAAAAAGAAAAAGGTAGGCCTGCCACTGAACTGCACAGTTGTGCCTTCGCAGGAAGCCTCCCTGCCCAGAGCTTCCTGCAGCTCTTCACTGAGTATCATGGCTATATCTACTTACATCTTTGTTTTGTTAATTGATGTGCAATCCAGATTAACCCTCTGGAGCCCAGGTGACTCATCTGGTGACTGAAGGGCTCCACATTTTCCTTTTGCTTAATTTGCTAATAGTTACAAAGCAAAGTGGAATATTTGCAACATTGAAGCAGGAAGAACAGGACATTTAAGACCAGCTGTGGCACTGGAGGATTTCAGGATCTCAGATCGCAGGACAGGGCTACCATATAAAGCCATTTTTCATTTTCTTTCTCTCCAAACCCTCTTGAAAAGCTCTCGTGCCACCTTCTCACAACACAGTTTGACGCCAGTCTGAGAAAAAGTACATTCCCCTTCTTGCACCCGGTCAGCTGCCTGCAGTTTGCTTTTTGTATGACCAGCTGGACTACTCGGAGAGCTCCGCATTACAGCTAAGCAAACATTATGCTATAAAAGCTTCTGCATAATTTCCCAGGGTTGTTAATGCACTAGTTAAGACTCTCAGCAATGCTGACACATGGAGTTAACTCTCACCATCTAGCTGCCATCAGCAGTTTAAACATCTTCAAAAAAGGTCAAATTAACCATGCTTAAAAATCTTCAAACTCGCCTACTTTCAGGCTCCGACATTGTTCATTCCCTCTTTGGTATCAATAAGTAAAAACCTGACAACTCTCTCTCTATAAACCCAAGATGATTACAGAATGAACAGAGTATCATGATTACAGTAGAACTCAAATGCCTGTAAACTGTTATTACAAGATGTACGAGGACTTAAATTAATGAGAGATGGAAATCATCACGTGCATTTGTGATCCCCAGTGGACTACCAGGATCAGGGAAAACTAGTCTTGTTATTGCAGCAGGCAAGGCTTTATTTAAACAATTTCAGAAGTTTCTTGTGCACCCTTGCTTCGCTTCCCACTTAGCTGCACTAAAGCAGTATATCTTTTCACCTTCTTGGGACATGGTCCCTCAGAATCTTCACTCTGCTGTTTCAAAAGAGTCTTCGGAAAAATAATACTTGATTGTATTTAACTACAATGTCTTCATGATATAATTACAGCCAACAACTAGCAAATCCATCTTCAGCTTTTGTGGGCAACTGAAACACTACAGCTCCTTTTAAAAACCCTGATGACCAGTTTTGCTGCTTCTTCCAAAATCTTCTCTCCCCTTTCACTCTGTCACTCGGAGCTTGCCATTTTCTTGTTCAGATTTTGAAGGAATTCAATTTTTGGCAGAACCGAAGTTCAGCAGAAGACAGCAAAAATACCTGAACTGATGGTGATAAATTATTCAGAATCATGAAACCCTACTATTTTCATATGCTTGCTTCTTTATATTTAAGAGGAAACATTCAAAGAGGTTACTCAAATAAGCTTCTCTGGAGCTGCAAACCAATGCAACTACATCTGCGTAGCAGTACACACTCTTTGAAGTTGGCCTGCTTTGAGAGCACAGCATTGAATCAGATGACCTTAGAGGTCCCATCCAACCTAAATTATCCTATGTACAGAACCACAGGATGTGATAGAGACATACTAAGAATTCAGCTGCAAATATCACTAAACATTCTTCTGGTGAGCTATGAATGCCAACAAATTTTTGCTCTTATCTGCAACCCTCAGTATAAGACAGAATCCTCACCAGAACACAGTATCAAGTTCTAACACCTGGTCTTACCAAATTGTGAAATGGCTAACCACGAATATTTAACATTCCCCTAAGAGAAGTCTATAAATAAATATTTAAAATACTCTTTTTAAAACAAAGCTTGATTAAAACAAAAACAAAAAAACTACATAAAGACTCACAATTTTTTGCTTGTCAAGTTTGAAACTTTATTAATTTCTGGCAAATTTCCCTGAATCTCAGCACTTGTTCTGGAGTCTCTTCTGCAAAGATTAGGCTGACACACCCAATTCTAAGGAGCATAAACACCATTAACAAGAGAGTAATAAGTAAAAAGTGAGCAGATACAACAGCTGGCTGCTACAAGCAGGATACTCCGGATCCTCTTTCTTATCAGGCAAGTCTTGCTCCTTCCCCCTTCCTACCCCTATATCTGATCCCACAGTAAACCGAAAACAGGGAATTCAGCCACTGCTTTTTTTTTTTCCTGGGGTGCTGGTTGTGGTAACAATTGCCTACCAAACTAGTAGTACTGTCTGCTAGTTTAGTCTCTCCCCCCACCATCAGTCTTTCTAACTCTACGTCAAAACACCACAGCCAGCACCAGAAAGGCTGCCAAAATACCGTGCTATAGTGAGCTGTGGAATGAGTTATGGTGAACCCTGCAAGCTGCAGGCAGAGGTACAACCCCACGGCCATCCTTTATCTATCCACACAACTTGAGAGATCTGGTAAGGTACACTTTGCAAAGTGCTCAGCAGCAGACCTCCCTCCTGTCTGAGGGCAAGGTAAGAGCAAGGGAGCCTATTGCCCAAAGCTCTACTTACGGATGTGGTTTCATTTCTATGTAGTTCTTGGGAATGAAGCCATCTTTTCCATTGAGTTCTGCCTTGTACCAATTCTGATCACATTCTTCATTCAAAACCTGAAGGAAACAAACCAAAAAACAAGCTTACTACATTTCAATAGACAGCAAAACTGATTTGGATATTGGTTTATTCTTCCCATTCTTGTTTCAAAGACTGCATTTGCAAGATGAACCTGTAAAAAAAATGGTGCCAGTCATTCTGCTCCACTGTATCCCACAAGACTTCCAGAACTGTTGTGAGCAAAAAGCTGGACCAATAATCTAAAACAGTCAAAGTTTTAGTACCCAAACCACATGCTTTCGTAAGAAAGTCACTGGAAGTCATTATACATCCACAGGTACCTTTCTGTTCAGCAACCTAACTAGACTGACTTCTGTGCCAGAGTATAGTCGACTGTCATCACTACACACTCATTCCAAAATCTGAAAGCCAAGAAATTCTCATTCTTTATCATCTCTAATGATCATTCATTCTGAATTCCTGACAAACCTGCTGATGCTTTCAGCATAAATAGGATTTCATCCAGCTTTTCTACATTAGCACTGGTTACATACTGGATATTTTAATGTTTCTAGGCAACATCTATAATATAGAGAATTTTACGAAACAAACAGACAAACTCATGACAGAACTGGCACAGGCCCAACTGCAGATAAGACTGTCAGCTTCTTTTTTTTGTGCTGATACAGGTTAAAACCAGCTTAAATTAGAGAACAGAAATAGTGACTTGCTTTACTAACATAAAAAAAGCTTCACAGGCAAGTCAAACCTAAACAAATGCAGATGAACAAGGTTTCCCTTTTTTTTTTTTTAGGGATACACTTTTTACTATAACTTCATTCTAATAAAGAAAGTAAGATCAGGAGTTATAAGACAGGAGACATGTTAATAGGTAGCATTAAAAAGTACATAAATCAATACTTCGAAGCATATTTGCTCTCAAAATTTTGGTGCTTTGTTTTTCATTGAATATCTGTCAAGCAGCACAGTGCAAAGGACAAGCCAGGTACTCTCTGAAGCAGCTTCTTGAACAAAGTAGTATCATGCTCCAAAAAGCAAGCCATGCTATAGCTTGAAACCACCTCTCCCTGGATTGATTTTATTTGGTTTTGGAAATCAACCTGACATAGATCCTGCCCCCCTCACCTTTCATTTTGTTTTAGTTTTGACCATAAAGCACTAAAGCAACACTTTTTTCCAGCACTTTCTTCCTTCTCAATTTTCTGAAGTCATTTTTTCCTTTGCAACAAAAAGCTACATCTGATTAAAAAAATCAGATACACTTATAGCCTCAAGTCACAAAAGTGTCACATGATTACAGATGTCTAAGTGGGGGAAGGTGAGGAAATACGAAGAGGAGAAAGAAGATATGCACGCAGGGTATTACAGAACACATCCAGAAATCACATACTAAATATGAATACAGTTACAGTGAAGACATTAACTTAAAAAATAATCTTCATGAGCAATTATGTCCATTTATGGCTTTTTTTTTTTGTTTTTTTGTTTTTTTGTTTTTGCTATCTCACCATGCTCCTCTTCTGGAAGAGTTAGGAGATGAAATAAAAAGGAAAAGCAGAAAGAACAGCTGTAGCCGATGAAAGTGCTTCAGAAAATTAAACTCTCAAAGATCAGTTTTTGCTGCCATCCAACAATTATGCAACATGTTAACACTAATCTGTCCCACTGCTGACTGCTAGATCTGAAAGAGAAAGAAACCTAATCACCTACTGAGATGGTATCCGGTAAAGCAAAAGAAGAGGGGAACAAAATCTGAATAGCCGCAGTGAACTGTAGTGGATGAGAGTTACCTGACTCTTCCCCAGCTCCTGGCTGACGGTGGGATGCATTTCCCCCGGCGCTAATACTCCAATAGAGCAATGTTGCCCAGGAGCAGGGCTGCATCTACAGAACTCCAGGTGAGCAGAGATATGCACCTTTATGAGCCATTTCAGGATATTTTTGGTTGAAGAAGGGACTTTAACACTTAAGATAGCTTAAGTATTTTTTACATGCATAAAAATATTCAAACTATCTTTTGTGCTGTTACTGCGTCAGGTTTTCATTTATTTATTTACGAGCATTGTTTCAGCAGGCACTGGAGCGCAGCTCTTTAGATAAGGATAATCTGCCCACGGGTCATGAGCAGTTCAAGTGTGGCTCCGTCACAAGCGCTGGGGTAAAAGCCTGCACACGGGCAGTCAACCCAGATCAGCTGATGTCTGCTGAATCGCCTTTAAGGAAGACAAACGTGCACATCTCGGACCGCTGCAGGGAGGGCGAGAGCGCGGTCTGCGCAGAACCGATTCCATCCCGGCAAACGCAGGCAGAGGACCCCAGCAGCAGCTCTGGGAGCCTGACTAGGGGAGATGGAGGTTAAAAACAGGTACGTGAGAAAGTGAAGGGCGTAAGGACAAAGGAGACAAAGGGCATGGCTGGAAGCCCTAGCTTGTCGTCATAGAAAGATTTTGGCTTACAGCTCGTATGCTCAGGAAGCTTGGTTGTTTGCTGCACGTCCCAGCAGTCACCAGAGTCATTCATACAACATAACAGAACACCAACGCAACACGTTTTGATGTTATTCCTAATAAGCCAATTCTTACGTGGTAATATGCGCTCCTTTATCAAAGACGGCACAGATGAAACCTTTGATAAGGTCATGTACTACAAACTGATTTCATTACCTTTAGAGAGTGCAGTTAACGGATACGGCAGTCTATTCTTTTCCAGAAAGAAGAAAAAAAGAAAAAAGACCATAGCGTATGAAGGAATATTATCACATATTTGTGCTTTTGGCAGTAGGCATTCAAAAATTATCTGAAATTCTAATGCCCAAATGTAAATTATTTTAATGAGTTTTATCTTGCTCTGAAGATATGCTAATAGATCTGGAGGAGCCAAATCACGCAGGACTTGGGGTACTTATTAACGCTTGGCCTGAAGACAAGTGCCAGTGAGGGAGCACTGCTGAGGCATGCATTAAGCTTTGCGACACACAAAAAAATAGCTGGATAGAAGGCATAGGAGGGTGAATCGCCTACACACACACACAACCTGTTCGGGGGACTTCAACTGTGATAATGAATCCTCCGCAACTCTCCACCTCGGTGTCTTTGTTTGCTCCAAGGACTCTTTTTTGCCCTGCTTCACACTTGGATTGACATATCTTCCTAGCTGGTTGTCCTTTCTAGGATCATTTTAACTAGCTGTCAGAGCTCCATTCACACCCTGGCAGACAGCCAGGCTCTCCGTGTCCTACACGACCTACTAGAGAGCTTACAGGCACACAGTCCCCCTGCGAGCGCGACTGCTTCCCCTTTCAGAGACAACACAACTGTCTTCAGAAAGCGACGTGTTCAAGTCTCATTTGAAGAGGAGCCACCTCCAAACACAGATGTCTATCAAATCATTTGTGCTGACAGTGTCTTAAACGGGCACTTCTGGAGCTGCTCCCAGCACTTAGTCGTGCAAAAAGGACTTCTTCTGAAGTACCTGAAAGTCAGGACAACTTTGCACTCTCATGTGTAATCCGGGAATTTTGATTGCTGTTATGATGTTATCTAGCTACTACTATGACAACTGCAAAATAATCATGCAAAATTTCAGCTTTCATGAGAGTCACGCCACTAACATCCATTTCTGAAATGCAACTAAAGTAAAGCAAGACCACACTAAAGAAGCATGCACACTGCTGCATCCGACAACTTTTCTTTTTTTTTGACAGTAAGCCCACTAAAAGGAAAGACCTGACTTTGTGTCATTAAACCATTTTGCTATGAAACACTTAACCATCTAGCAAATCTGTCTATCCCATAACTACAAGGGGCCTCCTAGAGATCTCTGGATGATAATTTTAAGATTAAAATTCTCATCTGGATATTTTAAAAAGTGACATGCCTCTAAGAAAAGTAAAGAATTTTAATTGAACAATCATAAGATTTCTCCAGACTTACCAGAGCTATAAAATTTAGTCTAAATACTGCGTACGTCACTGGATTTTGCTTAGAAGATTTCCCCAAGTACAAATAAACACAGATAAATTAAGCATGGAAATGAGACTGTTAGATTCCCTGCTCCAAATCCAGACAGCCTTCCGAGTTTGCAAAAATCTAAAAGCACAAACACTTATTTATCTTAACATCAAGAATTGCTGCTTTTTGTATCGGTCAAGACACGAAACATTCCTTTGCAGCCAATCCTCATGTCTGCTGTAGATCTAATCCAATCTACGACTGAGTAACTCTTCCTTTCACACTGGGGCATCTGTGCTGGTGAGAAGGAAGGAGGAAGGATATTTTTAGCCTTTACATTTGAACACATACTGCCATGTGATGTCCTCAGTCTGGAGTCAGCCCTGTTTTACAGTAATAGTGGCTCAACTGCTGCCTGTCAGTTTCCGAGGTTGATAATAGATCTCTTATCACCAAAAGCCCATCTGTTCCCATGGAAATGGAGAAAAGGCCCTGCCGAAGGGCTGCACAGCAAGGCAGGCATGAAGTTTTAGCTGCAGCAGCCCACAGAAAGCTTTCCAAGCCTTTTTCAATCCCGTACCTGGCAAATACTTCTAAAGGCAGCTTTTCGACCCTGATGAATTGCTGCACAGTAAGTCTCAAAACCAAACAATTTTCAGGAACATGCAGACACGAAACTGGACTGAAACAAGCAGATCTGTCATCGCAGCTCAGGCTGACTCCCACATGCAAATGTAAAAGTAAACATAATGCCCCAAATGTACTCACACACTTGCAAATTTAGCCAAATTCATCAGCATGCCTGAGTTTTGGAGAGACAAAGCCCAAGAAACTTGTTCGGAGAGGCTCTGAGGCTTTGGCTGAGCCCCCTTTCCCCTGAACTGGAAGGTTTGGGGATCTTTGCTGTGCTAACTGGAACAGAAGGCAACAACTTCTGAAGTACAACCTGTTAGTGGCCAGGGTGGTTTTCCTCCTCAACAAAGTTGCAATGAAAACAATGTGGTATATTAAAAAGCCTCCCAAGGTCTCAGAAATCCCAGGAAAGCCCAGGACACTCAAACGAGCACAGGAATTAAAATAACAACAACAATGAGCAAGTGATTCAAATCCAGTAAACACTGCAACTGAATTTTTAACTCAGAAGTTATTTGTCCCAGAGCGGAGCGGTGGTGGGGGAGGACTGGTGAGTGAGTTTTAATGACACACAGCAGCACTGGAAAGCTTTGGGACTGCCACATCTCACCCCTCCACAGGCGGGTTTTAACACAGCTTTTCCTTTCGGAGAAAAATGGCTCCTCTTTCTGCTCCGAGAGGCATGAACTAGCCACGTCACATGCAGGCACCCATTGCTTCAACAGAAGCTGCACCTGATTTCAACAGTGTTTAGCATGGTCTACTGGACAGCATTTCTCTTCCCCAAAGCTATTGCATCCCAAGATATTAAAATTCATGTTGTCAAGGGTTTGTAAAAGTGAGCCCAAGACCGACTCTGCCCGGCAACCTACATCCCCCTTCCTGGCTCCCACGTTCCAAGCGGACAAGGCTGCCCGATGCCATCGGCAAGGCGGCCGTGCCGGGGAGACGGCACCTGCGGGATCCTGGGGCAACCCACCCGTCAAAACGGCTTTCCTTTCGGCTTTCCTTTTTCATGGTTTATTCATCATGACACCCTGTACAGTTCATTTCAGCTTCAAACATCTGATGCAAAAAGATCCATCAGACAACTGGAGATGACTAGCTTAAGAACACACAACTTCTAAAATATTTTCTTCTTTTCACTCAGTTTATCATAACCACACACAGGAAATGCATACATTTTCCAGATCAAAACCCAAAGCATCATGTTTGGACATGACTGTCTTTAAGACCGTGAATACTCACCCTCTAGGTAGATACAAAAAGCTGTGAAAACACACATAAAAACCCAGAGAGAAAATGTTACATGTAATGGCCAAAAAACCCAGAAAAAGAAAACTGCAGTCAATACCATGTTTTAATTTAATATCTAAATAATGCATGTGGATCATAATATCATGCAGTAATGTACTATGGATACATTTTTTTTTATTCTCACCCTAACCCCAATTCCCTGTCATCATTATAGAAACACTTCTTCCACTATTATCCTCTTAAAGCCAGAAGAGGTGTACAAAACCCAAACTCCAAAAAGTTGGGTTTCAGAAATTCTTCCCACCACAACCAACACAGAGTACAAGGCTCTTCTTCCCCACTCTTCAAGTGGCGATTTTTCCTCAGAAGCTTTATCTGAAGTGATGACTGTTACTTCAGCATGGCACAAACACTGACTTTTCACATTGACACTGTTCACTGCAGCAAGCCAAGCCGCCAAAAGCAAGAATTGAGGAGAGCAAGCTCCAAAGCGTGCAAAACAAAACACTAGAGCCTGGGTTACATAGTGCTGGCTTTAGACATATTTTTTTCTTAAAGAAACTACCTTATTTACATTTGCCTTGAAGGAACCTGATAATCTGGTCCAAAGTAAAACATAAAACAAAGCTGAAAGCCAACAAGCCAAAAGTGACCGTGCTAGTCACGGGATACAGCCTTTCTAGGACCTAAGAGTCACTTTGCAAACAGTAAATACTATTCTCTCTACTGCACAAGTCGACTCATCGCTAAAGTCTTATTCCATATAGGTGTGTATAGGCAAATCCAGTATTCCCCTAACTTTCAGAAAGGGCTGATAGGGAGAAGTAGCTGCAGAAGATTACAGGAAAGGATGTTATTTTTAACTATGTGAGGAAAAGATAAGCAGTGATGAAAATTCCATGAAATATTTCACCATGCAAAACTCTAGCTACAGAGCGAGAATTACAGCAGTCAAGAAATCCATAGTAACACAGGCTGCCAAATACAGCAAAGAGCGTTGCAATGAAGCGAAGCCCAAAGACAAAGAACATAGCCAGGGATTAGCATTCAAGCCTTCACATCAAAACCACCTTGATTTTTTGCACATAAAGTTGCCTCAAATATTCCTGTGTTAAGTTCGCTAAGGTACAATCAAGTCTAACCACCAGGACAGAATTCAGCACAGACTAACTTACCCTGCCTCTCAGGCTTTGCAAGCCTTGTACTACTACTTCCCCTCTGGCAAAAGCTTTCCATCCCTCCACCAATTACTAAAGTGTTTTTATCTTAAAAAAAAAAAAAAAAAAAAAAGAGAGAGGGAGAGAGAGAGAGATAATAGGGGACAGAGGAAGAGTAAAAAAGAATAATCTGGACAATTCTCTCTATGGCTTACCTTTTTAAAATTACATGGTATAAAGATGGGAGAAAAAAAACATTTAAAAGTATTTTGTAGCAACCTCCAAAATATCTAACAGAGATCCTAGAAAGAGTCAGTAAAGCTCAAGGAACTTAGCCATGGGTCTCATTTTCAATAACGTTTCCTTCTGTGTAGGAAGTTTCCACTAGCACAGACACGTAGAGTTAAAATGACAATAAATTCACCAGTTTTGTCTACCTTGCTCACAACGGATAGAGAGATGCCAGGCTCAGTGATTACAGTACCTCTTCACATCAGTCCTCCCACTACTGCCGCGTTTCTATGAAGTTTAAACTACCGATACCATAAACAGCACATTTTGAAGAAGGTTCATGAAAAATCTCCTTTCCAGAATAGTAACCTGCAACAAAACAAGGACTGGTGATCATACAAACCAAACAGAAATAGCTTTACAGAGCTGGAAGTAGCTAGAGCAAACATGTTCTCATCAGGCTTCTCTCTTTTAATGTTTCTCTGGTAACAGAGACTGGCAGAAGGGAGCTTCATGTTACATTCAGTAGCTTTACAGTGCTTACGTGAACACTACAATTCCTACGAACTTTGTAACATAAGAATGACTGTTCCATACTTAAGGAGCTTGCAGCAAAAGCACTGTTTTGTTTCAGTGCTTGATCAAAATCAAGCGAAGGAGAAGAGAGAGAAAAGAAGATTGTTATCGTGGCCTGAGCTACGCAGCTTGGCTCGTCTGTGTAGGGAGCAGCATGTTAGGGGATCTGCAAGAACAGTGTCTTAAAAAGAGGAAGGGGAGTGTTGTTTTTCCTTAACAGACCAAGGGTTAGTTTACAGTGACTAAAGACCAGGACCAGCCGCCTTTTATAACTAGCTGTAGTGCTCAGGATGTTATCACGGAAACAGAAGACAAAACATCCTTCCTTAACCTCAAACTCAATCCGCATTTAATTTGGAACCACTGAAGAACACAGCATTTGGCCAGTTTTCTGTTATGCAGTGTGGATAAGTTTACTCAGGTCCTAGTCAGATGGTCATTTGCCTGCAAACACAGTGTCTTTCCTTATTCTGAGTTTTATTGAAACAGTAAACAGATCAGTACTGTTTAACTTAGGTTTAAGCAGGGTCCCAAAAGAGGTTCATCAGCAAAGCACAGAAACTGAAGAACAGGTCGAGCTCTGGAGCCAGAGCACTCTGTGCCATTCTCCCTTCTTTCCTGAAGAAGGAAAACAGCCTTGAAGTCTGAATAAGATCCTGCTCTATTTGGGAAAGGCTCAAACTCCCCCCTCAAAACCCCAAATGCACATATGACCATCTGTACACAGAGAACAGGATATACATTGTCTTAGCCGTCTAAATAAGCCCTCAATTTTGAGAAGAGAAAAAAACTGGGAGAACTAGTTTTACCTAGTGGTCAAGAGTAAAGTCTCCTGGGTATCTGCTGCTTACGTAAACACTATAAATTTCAGGCCCTCTTAAAAGACAACTTGTTTCCAGCTATCCCTTCAAGTTTAGCAGCATGAATACCAAGCATAAAACACATTTGTTATCATATGCTCTACAATATTTAGACAAGTACAACCAACTACAACTTTTCAGAATGGCCTTTAATGAAATCATAAGACTTTTGTAAGAGCTCTTGGCACAACCTCTGAGAGATGAAGGTTGAAAGTCACTCTGCCAGAGAAGAATAATAAAAAAAGCTATCGAGCATTCCAGTGAGAGTGTTTCAGAGTTGCTTTCAAGTTCAATGGAGAAACACGGCAGAAATACCAGCAATGGCCTCGTGTTACTTTGCAGTCATATCAAAATCACACACTTCTCACTTATGCAATTTCTATTCAGTAATTGCGCTGGCACTGTTGTAAATCATGACTTGATGGTGTATATCAAAACAGAACAACTGAAAAAGGTAACAAAGAACGAGCAACCATAATGCGTACTTGCCATTCTAGCTGTGCTTGCCCTTTTAGAGCTTTACAGTACAAATGAAGCAGGTCAGATATAGCAAAACCAAAAGATACCCTGGGGAAGTACACATGCATGTCAGTCCATAAGTCAGCCTAGATTCAAAGCTCGGCAAATCCATTCTTAATTTGCTTCGCATAACAAAAATGTACATTACTTGTATGCCACAGTTCCAGCTTTCTTTGTGTAAGTGTCCTATTTTGTCCTATTATCTCCGACTAAAACACACTGCACAGAGAATTTATTTCTCAGCACCTCTAAGGAAGTAGACATACCTGTCTCTGATAATTTCTCTGTGATTATACAGCAGAGCTACGACCAGGGCACAAAATTCCTTGCTAGTTCTCTCACGTGTTGCCTTTAACACAGCGCAGCAGCCACGTGACTGAGGCATACACTCGAGGACAAAAAAGGCTTGCGTTTCATTGAAGAACAGGATTTTGCAACAGTTCAACCCAGTCCTTAGTCACCTCATGCTTGGTACCCCAAACTTTTACAGATTAAAACCCCCAAAACTCCCCTAGCCAGAATGAAAGATATGAAGAAATGCAAAGATTGAGACAGACTTTGTATCCCGAACGTAGGATAGCTACAATTTTGCGGGTGCAAAGTTGCAACACAGTTCCTTTTCCTGAAAGGATCCATTACCACTGCTATACTTCACTGTCCGAAACACCACCAAGTCCAACACTTCACTCCTGTACTATCACTCTTAATTAACCCTCTTTCTAACACAAACTCTCAGGGAATTTATTAATTACTCTTAACCAGATGGGAAAAGTTATTTGTTGAGTGACACGAAGCAACTGCTCCGTACCAGAGGCTCTCTCACAGCAAAGGCATCTCTAATGTTTGTAGATAACAGAGTTGCCATGTTGCACACAGGCAATAGCAGGTTAAAGTCTAAAAGTGCGTGAAGGAAGATGAACAGCTACGGGACATAAACCTTCATGACGAAGCTGACTGCAGCCACCGAAGCTGGGTATTCCTCAGCCCGCTTAGCAGCCTGCAAAAATACCACAACACATAGGGCAAATCTGCCAGCTTCAGAAAAGCTGGGCAGGAGGGGAGATGACGACCAAGTTGAACAACCTGGATTCAATCAATCTTTGATCAGAAATGTAGGATATGTAACTAGAGGGCAGTTTTACAGTTCTCCTGTGGACTCCAGAACTGGACAACTGTGCTCCACAGCCAAAGCCTTACAAGCACCGAGTGGAAAAACGTGTGCGTTGTGTAGGTATTACAGTCCCGTCTATACACCTCATTGAGTTTTGCCTGTGTTAGGAGCATGACATCACCTCATTTTCAATCGGTCTTCCGTTGTAACACTTGGGGTATTTTCAGAGGAACTGATACCTAGCTAGTTATTCCCCATCCTGTACTGGTGCAGCTGATTATTGCTGCCCACGTATGTGACGGTATACTCATCCTCACTGAACATCTTCCTGTTTTTATAATGTATTTCTTCAGACTGTCCAGATCATTTTGAATCGTCTCCAACGTGCATAAGCCTACCTCAACTAATCACCACCCACAAATATTACAAGCATGCTCTGTTTCATCATCCCATTTGTTAATACAACAAATATTATCATACCCACAATAATCTCGTGAAAAGCCACTCGGAGCCTTCAGGCGTGACAGTGAACCACTACTAACAAAGCCCGAGTATGGTTCTCTAGATATCTTTGCATCCCTTCCTATAGCAGCTTTCAGCTAAATAAGATCTCCCTAGCTGCTTGTAAAACAGGCTACCGAGGTCAAAGTACTAATAGGCTTGGCACCCCAGAATGCACCAGGGCTTGAAACATCAAATGACTAACACGTCTAAGACATTATCGAAAACTTGAAAAAAGTTAAAGAAGAAAAAGTCTTATACTGACAACCAGACTATTTGGTGGGAAACAAGACAGATACCAACACTGATTACCTGCTACAAAGCAACAGAGAAGGAAAAAATGAAAGGTTGCCCAAAACCACCACCAGAGCCCACCACATTTCAGTGGGAAGCCCGATTAGAAACGCTATCTGCTACATTTTAAAGCACACTAGAAAAGAAAAGATACAACCCTTAAAGGCCTTAAGGACAAATTCAAAGGCAATCAGAATACAGACTTTCGTTTTTTGTTTTTAAAGGAAGTAAATTTAGTCGATCTGCAGCTGCACTGGCTGGCCAGTCAAAGTGCAGTCCCCACTACACGGGTGACACAAAGGTCTAATGTGCTTCCCAAGACCATGACAAGAAACAGATTCCTATTAACTAGACTATCAGCAACATGACAGAAAAAAGGCTTCCAGAGAAATGTTAATATGGCATGTATTTTCAAGACAAATAATTTTTTTCCTAAAATGTATGGTTTTATTTAAACTGTTTTATTACATAGTATGTACTCACATGCAAAACTTTTTACAATGCAGGCAAGTTAACAGAGCAACAAACACCTTAACTCTGCTCCATACAGTTTCAAAGCCTGCAAGCTGTAAGATTCTGTTAGCATAGATTCTGGCATTAAATATAAATTGCTTAATATTTTATAGCACTATAAAGCTTACAGAATATGAAACAGTCTGCCTTGACTTATATCTTTGCCAGAAAGATGCCAGGAAAAATAAAATATTTGACATTTAATTGTCTATAGAACAAAGTTGCCTAGGTCAATTAACACCTGATGTCCCATATTAAAAAACAACAACAAACAAAAACCTTGAAAAAACCATACCTAACACCTCAGTTATTTTGATATTACTGAAGTTCTGCACCTTTCGAATGCTGGTCCCGAAAAACACAGTTAAGCTGCACCTTGAAAGGTGGAACAGTTATTGGATTGAACACAGAGCTGTATGCCAAAACCCAGATAATTTACTTAAACCTGCATCCAGAAATGAGGATGTTTGCAGGCATATCTCACAAAACGGTCAGCAATTAAATTGTTAATGCTGATACTACATACAAATCTTGACCTAGAAATAACAATCCTACTAGCTAATTCACACTTCTGAGCATGAATTTCCAGCTATCTACAAAGTTAGAGACTGCACTATCAGTTTGTAGCGGCTAGATGTTTGGCACCAGTAGTGTTTGAGCTGGTTTATGCAGTCGTTGCCTTGTGGCTATTCCTCCCACACGCACCCCGTGCAGTGGTAACAGGCCTTTGTGTAGCTGAACAGATTGGGGAACTGATCTGACTAAAAAATAGTTCAGGGAGGTGGGGTATTTCTCAAGTGGACTAGTCACCTGTCTCAGTTTACTGGTTGGCTACACAGACACTCACAGCAGCAAGTGCAGGGTACAACTCCAGAACTGAAGCAGTGTCTGAGGAGAAGGGAGGGAAAGGAAGACGGCGGGACTGCTTGAGCAAACACTCTCCATTCCACTTTCAGAAGACAGAAAAGAAAAGGCTGTTCTGCAGTTCTTAAAAATAAATAAATAAATAATAAAAACCCCCTTACACATGCAAGACTTAATAGTTCCACTTGACTATGGCAAGAGGAGGACAAAAGCTTTTAATGTTCAAGAATTGAGAACCTGAGTGGTCCTGCAAAAAGGCAGCAAAAGCCCAGGCTCAACTGACTGAATGTTTTTGGGAGGAAGGGAAATGGGGAAGCAGGAGTGAGGGACCCCATGGGGGCTTGCAGAGGTATTGGTACTCTGATGATAGGCTTATTTGGGTGTTAAGGCAGTTTTTGCTAGCTGTACACATATTGAGGCTGTGACCTTTAATGGATAAGACAGGAAGAAGAGTGGCTTTCAGGTTAGCCAGGCAGGTTAAATTAAACCTCATACTAATCCTGGCAAGAGACATCTGAAGGTCTGTGTAGCATAGACAGCAAAAACACAGGCCTCCTGCATGAAACAGCTGTCAAGGTCAGGGACACTTATAAAAAACAGTGGTGGGCTGACCAAGCTTTTTTCTGCTCCATAATTTCAACAGTGACAGCTGTCAGTCCTTCTGATAAGTCGAATTTTTTTGAGGTTACATCACTGACATGCATGATAAGAAAGATGTCATCCCTTCCATCCAACTACACATTGCAAACCTGCACACATGGAAAAGAACAGGATTTTGTGATTAGATGTTTAAAAATTAGGTGTTACTAATACCAGTGCATAAAACTCAAACCTATTAAAAAGAGGGTTTCAGGCTACTGCTAAGTGCAATATCCTTCTTTCTGCAGCAATTGAACAATCAACATTTATTAATTTCTTGCACATTTAAGACACGTGTACTTTTCTGTCAGTCCCTAGAGCATACACTGTGCAATTTGCATTTGAAAGTACAGAAGAAGGAAAAGCCCATGTTCCACTACCTTGAGACAGCTGCCCCAAGTGTCATCACTATTCAGTTCAGACCCCAGCTGCAAAGGCTGATCATTTCGGCCAGTGAAACCCGTCTGCCATTTCCTGTTAGCACCGACAAGGATTTACAGCCTTAATGTTGTAAGAATAGCTTTATCACCATCTGAACTACGTTTTCCCAAATTCACAAAGTGTTTAGAACCCTTCCCCTCTCCACAGCCCTGCGTTTCAGTCTCTGTCCTACGGAAAGTGAGGTCAGTGGTGTTGAAATCTCATTCTGGGATGAGAACTGAAAATTACTTTCAAACTGTCTGCACAGGATTTTGTGAGCAATTGCTGCAAAGCGACACCGATGCTCTCAGATGGGACCTAAGAATCCCTCCACAAACAATTGTCAGTCTAAACAAAGCAGCTGTATTTCCTACTGCTGTTGGGAAGCGCAACAGCAATTGCATCCGCACCTTTGAGAAAGCATAATTTGACTTTGGCTGTAAGATTTATCAGGCAGACTGATGAGAGAAAGAACATGATATAAAGGCTTATGGGACAGAAGGTAGAGATCTTTAAGTTGAATTCATGCACTGTCAGAATGGAAAGACTAACAAGTGATAATTAGACCAGAAAACAGAATTTGAAGCACTGCAGAAAGCCCCTCTACTTTTCTACTGTGTTATGAAAACTCAGTTTCCAAGCTAAAGGCCACGCGAATCTTTCGGAGGCAAGCCTTACTGCAGTTGCCTTAACTCAACAGATACCACAAATAAAAGACTTGCCTCATGGATACAGAGCTCCCAGAGCTTTAACTTTGTTAGAAGTCTGTGCAGGAATCCTATAGTCCTTGTCTACAGAGACAACTTTTATTCAACCTGATAGTCTGTCCCCTGCTTTGACAAGTATGAAGTTTAGAGGGGGGAAAAAAAAAGTCTTGCATTTGCTACAGTACAGGCTCATCATGGTACTCATTTGCATTATCCTTCTTTTACAACAGGCAGGATTTGACTCATATCAAGCATGAGCAAAGTCAACAAATCCTCAACATTTTAATTTTTCCTTCCACTCTTCACAGTTCCTCACAGACGTTATTACTGGGGGAGTGTCACTGCAACAGCCCTTACATCACCATCTATTCCCCCTTCCTCCTCCGCTACCCCAAATTGAACAGGCATGCTATCACTAAGCCAGCTCATGCAATTCTTTATTCTTTGCAATTTCCTACTTCTCATTTGAAAAACAAATACTTCACTGTTATCTAAAAATATATTAAAACATTGCCAGCAACTCAGCACTCAAAGCAAAACAACCATCACCACCCAGTGTGAATGCACAATAGAAGCAGCATTTTTGGTAAGAGGGCAAATTTTTAAGGAGTTACTGAGAACAGCAAGAAAAATAGTTAAAGCTACAAAAATAAAGGGTTGCTCTATAATCACCAAGAGAACACTGCTCTGCCATCATGAGTCTCTGCCAAATACCTACCCAAGGGCAGGAATCAGAGTGCACTTCGATAGCAGAGAGTTCAGCAGCAAGGTCAGTTTAAGGTGCTCCTATCCATCCTCATGCCAAAGCTTGTCTCCCCCCAGTGCAGCCAGCACAGCTACTTTTGGACCAAATCAAGGAACCAACCTTTGAAAAACACAAATAGATCTTGACAAAAGCCTCCTCTCCACAGCTGGCTCTCTTCCCTGACCTAGTTCACAGCGCAAGTCTACAAGCATCTCCGCCACCACAAGCAACAGTGACACACAAAGCAGGAGATCTTAAGCCAGTGTTGCCAAACTCTTTGTAAAACAAAGACATGTCCCTGGGGCAGTGATTCCAAGTGAAGTTTTTCTGTGACAGTTAAGCTAAGCTTTCCCCACATACCTTCTTCCCTCCAGGCTTTCATTCTCACCTCTGCACCATCCACCCCCACCCTGTGCAGGCCCAAGTGTTTGAGAAATCAGTGAAGGGAAGACTGAACAGGGTGAAGAAAAAACACACATAATTTGCAAAGGTTATATTTTTCCCCCATCTGGCTCAGTCTCAATGGAGTTCAAATATGAGTCTTGTACCAACACAACACTGGAACTAGCAGCTGAAGTGGTCCCTGTACTGCAAAACAATGACAAAAATCTAATTAAGTGTCCCCTAGCCAATGTATTCTATGCTCCTGTATTGCATGCTTGTCTCTACTAAGCAAAACCACATGTAACGGTATACTGTTCTACAAAAAGGTGCCATTTAGGCTTGATCTATAAAAATGACAGAATGAAGAGGGAAGGAAGAGGAACTCGATTCCCTCTCTCCCAGCTGTTTGATGCACTACCACATCTTTCCCCCCTCCTTTCCAACCTTCTCTCTTCTTCTGCAAGTGCAACTTCAAGATAACCGAGGAATACACTTGATGTTCTAAAGACAACTAGTAGAACAGCCAGAGAAATATTCAAATGCTTTAAAAAGAGTTCCCTGATGTATCTAACCTGAAAGTCCAGTGTAGTACAATATAATTCCAAATATCCTATAAATCTATTCCAGCAGGCGTTACAATAAAGTACAAAATCTTTTAAAGCCGAAGAACCATGCTTACTTTTTAACTCCCCCTATAAAATCAGTAGCTCATTGTCATTTTGCCTTCCTTGCTGTCTTACGGGCCTGAGGAAGCAGTAACACTTATTTCATAACTACTGCCTGAAACTACCCAGAAATGACAGAGCTTCCTTCATAAGTTTAAGACAAAATCCTCTTGTAATCTTCCAAGTCCAACTGACAATGTTTGCATTAGTGTTCTCAATAAACCACACCAGCCCATGCAGAAGAGTCCCTTTCTCTGTCACAGACTAGACAGTTAACCCTTCGCAACCGATTACAGTTGACCTCCAGTAACGATAGTGAAATTGTGCTGTAGGTACTGAAAAGCTAGGGAATTCCGTGCTGTACAGGATTCAGTTGTCCCTCGTCCGTGTAAACTACAGGGCTACACATTTTCTGGCAACACGCATTAACCGTGGTGCAACTGACCTGTCAGTGCCTCCGACACACTGAAAGCAGATCAGCAGCTGCTCCAGTCAGGTTGATACTTGTGCATGTCAAATGTTTGTCCCAATATGTGGAAAATTCTGTTTCTATTCAGAATAGCCAGTAAAAAAAAGTCGGATCTGTCATGAACTAAAGATTTCCAGAACACACTGTTCTTTTAGATTCCCCAAAGGTAAAAAATACTAAACTGAAAATGTAATCCTTAATAACCATTACTTACTTGTTGTCACATATACAAGGGATTTCATTCTTTCCAATTCACATGAATTAATTTTCTCATTTACAATGACATGTCTAGACAAAACAAATCTGAACTGTATTACTCTAACTAGGAAAGTCTTTCAGAGCTTGATTATTTCAGGACAATATAAACATTTAATTCAAAGTTAACAAAACATGCCTTGACTACCATTTCACAAGATTTTTGTAACTGTAGAAGAAGGGGTTAAAACCAGGAAATTTTCAAATCTAAAGACTAAGTGTAATGAGATCAGAATAATAAGATTACCATAATCTGCCTCACACACATAGCTAGGATCAGCCCTAATCTCTTCATTTTGAGACAGATGGAAAAAGCATGAAATCAGAGATAACAGGAGGCCAATTTCCTAGAATAGGCAGCTTTTCAAGGTTCACCATAGCATAAGTCAATATTTTGCTAGATTTGTACCTATTTAACCAATTCTAATAGAATATATTGGCAGGCAGAACTAGGCATCTCCAAATCCATGCTACATAAACAGTAAGAAAAAGTAATATATCAGCAACGTAATTTCAATATGTTGCAGAATATTAAAGACTAAGTTAGAGACTAATTTACTGAGTCTCTAATATCATTCCCAGATGCTTTAATTGGAAACACAGCTAATAAAGAGCCAATCATTTGAAAAATAGACAAACATCTCAAACTGCACGTGACTAGATTCTGCTTATTGATTTTTACTGCAGGGCTGATAGACACACTGTTAAGATAGCAATTTGCATCTGTGACCAGTATGACACAAAGCAGTCACAGAAAGCAATAAGGACAGTTTTAATGCTGTTTAAGCATGTTAAAGAGATGCATGGAATGCTTAACTCTTTTATTCTGTGGGATATAACTTTATAAATTTTTTATTTGGGGGGGGGGGGGATGAAATAGCCTCAGATATACACAATGGTCAAGAGTCATTATGGTGGCCACTATGCAGCTACCTCCATGGAACCTGGCCTAGAATCAGCAGTAGCGAAATTTAGAGAAATGGAAAAAGCACGGTATACTGTAGCACCAAACAGGGTCAGCAAGGTGCCTTGAAATTAAATAACACTGCTAAGGGAAACCAAGGTAAGAAAGAAATCATCCAAGGAATTAAAAACAAACAGACCGGTGGCTAAAAGATGATTGAAAAGTATTTTTCCAGTTATCTAACAGGTCTTAACTTCTTCTAGGAAGAAAGCCCTACCCTGTAGGTCAGCAAAAGCTCCAGGCTCTCTAAATCGAAGCCGCCAACATGAGACCTTTGAGGTTCTACGTGAAGTTTAGCAGTATTGTAAGCTAGTTATGCAAAGGCCTGAGAAAAGCTAAAAAAAAGCACCACAAGATGCCATCTCTTACAGGGCAGGTTCACGTGTCAGTTCAAACTAATTGCTCTCATAACTCTTAGAACATATTAGCAGTTTGCATGCATCTGCTCTTTGCAAGTAATTTTACAGTATGTCTTAATTCAGCCCACAAGAAGCCTGTTCACACTCTCATAGCCCTCATGATTTTGTAACGCACTATACAGACATAGCCACAATTAATTTGGTTAGTATCCACATGAAGCTCTTTACTACCTCAACCCTGTTTGTACATCTGAATAACTTGCTGCCTTACCGACCTCCTATCTGTGCATTTTAAACACAAACTTACCTCTCCTCTGTGGGAAAAACATGCAGCTCTGCAAGTGGCCCTTATCACCTATTTCATTTTTGGGGTGTTCTACTGAAGAAAACTAGAAAAAGGGAAGCCTAATCAAACCAGCTCCACAGGGCTCATCAGATGATCCCGTCCACACAAGAACAGCAAAACTGACAACAGTATAATTTCAGCCTCCTGACAGGAATGGGTTTTTGTCCCCATCTTAACCCAGCTGCATGTAAACAAAGCCTTGCTCAAAACCAAACACCTTCATAAGTGCATTATAAATTCAGTTATAAATCAGCATTGAGCAAAATAAAGAGAAATTAATGAAATTTATTTGTCAACTGCAGAGTAACCACTTTAACCTAGCACGTTTTTACTTCCTGTATTTTGACCTGTTTTTGCTGACTTATGTCTAGCAACACCTCAAGTTGAAGAGGAAAGGTACAGGTATTTGGTCTGGCTGATCTCCAGAGAACGACAACTTTGAAGAGACAGGAACTTTTCTTGCTATCCAGTCACTGCAAAGCTGTTCAGACTTCCTCTCTAGTGGGAAATGCATGCACACGCACATTCACACACGAGCAAGACACTTAGAAATGGTTTCTGAGCAGAACACTGAATATTGTCTGACTCATTCCTGTCACATTTGCATAATGCAAAGCACACAAGAGATCCTGCAAATCTTTATGGGAGCTTAAGTGTATGCATCAAACTAAGCAAACTGAAGAGAGTTTGCACAATCAGCTCTAGAATATTATATCCACTTAAAACATTTCACAGAATGTCTCCAACCTCATAAAACAGAGCCAAACACGAAGGAACGAGATGCAGCTTTACTGTACAACATTACATTAGCATCAGTGATTTTTCTGCCAACATTACACTGAACGTGAGAGCAAGAGAAGATAATAAAGAGGCATTGTAATGGAAAAAGATTTTTAGGGGACTCACTTTTAAAGGACTGAGATGGCACATTGCCATTTTCTCGTGCCATGTTTTAACAGATGGGTGGAGCTCCAACAGGCCATCAGCCACACTTTTTTTTTTTTTTGACCACGGGATTATGCTGGTGTTGCACTAATAACCTGAAGTTCAAAGACAGTTCAAACAGTCCATTTTTACAGACACTTCAAGCCATCACTGGAGGACGTCATGAGACAGGCACAAGAGATTTCACTCAGCAACTTCAGCTGTTTCTACCTGCTAAGGTTCTGCTAAGAGAGCAAGATTTCAAATGAGAGATGTAGTAAGAGAACCTTTTTAATCAGAGACATCAGGTACCCTCCAAGTTCAAACTGCAGGAGTGGAGGAAGCAAACTTAAGTGTTCAAAGACAGTCAAAAAGGCAAATGTTCGATCAAACAAAACACTCCCCAAAATTGGGGCTTTTGTGGATTTTGCAGCTAAATAACCTTTGTGAAAAGGTATGTAACCACAACTCCACTCCACAGGCTGTTTTGAGAAATGTTTCTAAAACAATTTTAAAAGCCAGTAAAAACAAATTGCACCAACAGGTTATTATGCTCAGCTACTTCTCTAAATCTAGTTTCAGATACAAGCTGTTCATTTCACTTCCAGGTTTTCTTAACTCTATGACCATGAGGAATACAAATCTGTCAATATTCTTAAAATTGTATCATCATTTTATTAGAAAGACTTAACCAATACACTCATCCACAATAAAACCCTGCTTTTACACAACTGCCAAAAATGCCAGCCTCATCTGCACAAAGCTTCATCAGTGCTTTCATAGTGATTCATGCCTTTAGCATAAGAAAACTTTAATAGGACAGACACACCAAAGTCTACAAAAACACAGACTAGAGTTAGAGTAGCAACTTCTCATTTTGATCTTTAATTCATAAATTCTGAGCTTAAAATGAAATATGATTGTTTCAAGTCTGCTATG
Organism: Dromaius novaehollandiae; assembly: GCF_036370855.1. Taxonomy (NCBI): domain Eukaryota; kingdom Metazoa; phylum Chordata; class Aves; order Casuariiformes; family Dromaiidae; genus Dromaius; species Dromaius novaehollandiae. The sequence goes on along the minus strand of NC_088115.1, from coordinate 9,089,203 downwards.
GAATAATAAACCGTTATATCCCAGAAATCTTCTAACGACATTTAGGCTTAGCCTATTTTGGGTCACAATGGGCCTTAGTTAAAAAGTGTTGATTCACTCCAAGACTAATCCATCGAAAAAAAAAAATTAATAGTTTTTCTTTCTTCTCCAAACTCATCATTAGGCTACAGTTCAAATTCTGGAGAACCAATAGCACATAGAATGAAACACCCACAGTTCTATACTCACCAAGCTGGGATAGCAAAATTTAGAATTACGGCAGCCTCAATTTAACCAGAACCAGCTGACGAATTTCTGGCAAAATAGGGAAGACTAGCCTTTAAAAAGAAAAGAAAAGAAAAAGAAAACCCACCACACTAGAGCCTGTAAAAATATGCACTCCTCATTAGCCTCAAACAAGAACATACTTGGATAATTAATTATAGACTGAAGAGCTGGCAAGAAGGGTGCCTGGACATAAACAAATAATTAGATGTTAAAGAATAAGGATCATTCCTTTAAAACAAGGGAAGCCATCAGAACTAAGTGGCCTAGATCTAATCCCAGCAAGAAGCCCACATGGAATGCCAGAAGCCATTATGAATGGCAAAAAGGAGAAAGAGGCCAATCTCCTTTTTTAAAGAGGGGGGAGGAAACATGATGCACTGCAGAGTGATGACTACACCCATGCCAGAGAGCTGCCTGATGGTATATAAAATACACTCATTTCAGCAACAAAACAGCGTTCCTGCTCTGACCTAAACTAGGAAAGTCTAAGACCCAAGATTTCCAAAGCAAGGTTAACTTGAGTTCTACTTTAGAAAAAGCTCAAAACCACAGCTGTGGAGGCTTACTGTAAGTGATCTTCTGCATTATGCACTGTATGGGAGGGGAGAGGAAAGGGGAAAATGAGGGGCATAAAAAAAAAGTGGGCAACATCCGCACGTCAAAGCAGATGCCTTCAAAAGTTTCCCCTATGTTATGAAGTTCCTCTTTCACTAACAAAATAGCATTTGTTTGTGTCCAATTCTCTCCATAAAGGGGAGAAAAAACCAACTAAATGGAACTTGCTCACGCTAAGTTAGAGTAGGAAAACTTTCTGTACTGAGGTGACTAAGTCTACAATAGTCCTTCTAGCTCACTATCACATGGCTGGGGAAGAGAGACACTCGTCCAAAGTTACTGAGGGTTAGGGAGAGAAAACAGTATCCCTTAACTTGAGAATCTTTTCTGAATTTACAGAGTCATTTCCTCTGGGATATTACAGGGACAAACAGAAATAAAATTGAAATAAATGAGTACTGGCACGTGCATGTCTCAAAATTACTTGTTGTTAGTATTATACTATTAGAACCACCAGAGATCTCTACAAGAAAAGTCTTTTGCTGCCTCCTTGGCTTATGGGCAAAAATTAAAGAGCGTCCTTACATGAATAATGCAGAAATGCAGGCACTAAATGCCAAAAGCAGTATCTTGCTCCAGAATCCTAAAGTCAGGACAGCTGAGGCACCAAATTCTTTACAGAAAAGATCAAAGATAACGACAACCATCTCCTAATTAGTGTCTCAAATTAGGAGAGCTGTTCCAGGTCAAGAACAAATTAAAACAAGAACAGAACTCGTTATGGCTGCACTGCAGTAACCTGGAAGGGATATCATAATGCAGGTCACTGACACCCTAGGGTATATTATTTGACCACAGACTAATTTTAAGCTCCCAAGTACATTATAGTAGCACAATATTTCCATTGTATGTCTCAGTAAAAGCTAAGGCACTAAAATTCTCCCCTGCTGGGAGATTCCAACAAGGAGATCAATGCCTTGACCACAAAACCTCTCCCCCAGGGCCCTGAACAGGGGTCAGTCATCCCTACTCAACAAAACAGAATTTATGGACCACGCACTACTGTGGATGCATCCAAAAAACTTTCAGTTCTCCAAATTTGCAGTGTAGATACTTTTGCAAAAATGAGGTCTTTCCAGAACTCCAATATGCAAAACCTTTGCCACTAATGTACCAGGATGAGGCCTTATCTAAAGATACTAAATATATCCATATCTTGTACCACAACAGATGCCAGTTGCTCCCAGGTGGTTTGCAGCAATATTGCTAGTACGCAGCCATAAAACCTCCCAGGAAATATAGCTATCCAATTAAGTTAAGTCTCAAGCAGCTGTTTGGAAGCTGGGATCTTCTGGCAAAGATATACAAGCAAAAGGCAGTCTTCACCTCAGACCTCCATTTAATCAGTGGCAAGAGAGAACAAACATATAGCTTTATACAGAAGACAGAGGAATCACTAATTGAGATAAACTAGAGTAGTTACAAGGCCAAGACTCAAGCTTTTCTAGGTTTCATGAGGGTTGTTACATTAAAAATCTACTCAGGTTTTGGGCTACTCATCTCCACAAATGCACCCATTAACAAATAACATTGGAAACCCCTCAGTGGCTTAACATAAGGTTAAAACAGAAAACAAAGGGTTCATTTCCGCAACAAAGGGATCTCACAAGGATCCGTACTGTTCAACTCTGTTACAGATCTGGAAAAGAGATAAGATGGGTGAAGTGGTAAAGTTTGCCAGTATAGATATATTCAGTACTCAGATCTTCAATTTGTTGAGTTGCAGAGGTGTCTTTTAATACTAAAGACCAAGTGATAAGTATCAGATTAAATACAACAAAGTAACATACACAAGGCAAAACCAGAACCAAAACCCCAAGAATCATATATTTATGTAACTATAGGCTTTAAATTGAGCTATTACACTGCAGGAAATATCCTGAAATCGTGGGGGGCAGTAATCTGAAAACAAATCAGAAGCGTTATCTAATGTGCTGTTAAGAACTGAAAACAAAGCAAATATTTTGACACTATAAATCTGTACTATGTCAATGCCTGCATACTGTGGGTACCTATACTCAGCCAATCTCAGAAAATACATAAACTAAAAAGAAGTACAGAGAAAGCAACAGGGATAATCCAAGTATGGAGTGGTTTCTGTACTACAGAAGATCAGCCCCTCCCCAACCTCCCTCCCTCAAAGAAGGAAAAAAGAAAAAAAGAGCAAAAGACAAGATGACATCTGCAAATTTATTCTCCCCACGAGAAGTAGGGGGGGGCAGGGGGGGAAGATGTTTTCTCACCATCTCCAACAAAAGGAGAGGGCCAGAAGAGAAAAAAAGTCAGTAAAATCACCAGGTAGCATGTTTTAAACCAATAAAGGGAACGACTTTTTCCCCACAGTGCACAGTTACATTAGGGGAAATTAATATTAGAATGTCGTGAAGGGAGACAGGGCAGATGGACTTAAAATGGGTTTAGAAAGATGCATGGAAGATATGGCCATTAGTGGCTGCTAAGATGCAATAATCCAGATACAACTCCTCCAGCTGAGAAATCTCACTAAAGCCTGACTGAAGGAAGCCAAGACCATATACAAGAAAGATAACTACATTCAGTGCCAATTGTCCGACCCACTAGAGTCACTCAAAGGGTCCATCTAGCCCAGGCTCTAATGGCAAATAGTATGGATGTTAAGAGAAGAATAGAGGAACATTATATGTGTAAAGAGTTTTCTACTACTTTTGATACAGAAAATTGCATATAAATCACTTCTGATGGGAATTATTCCCAAAATGATACAGGACAGTATTTTAACATTATGACAGCTAGAATTCACTGCCAGGGGAGAAAGTCTAAAGCAGGGATTATAATAAAGGTATAATAAGTTTAATATTATCTGTGGCAGCAAACAGTAAGTAGGAGAAAAAGTTGGCTAACAGGGGTAGTTGGGAACATGCTACAAGGACTGTGCAAAAAGTCAGCCTAAATCTGTCACAGTTAGTGCTGAAAAACCTTGCCAAATCCAAGGGCACCCACGGCGTGTTCTCTGGTCTTCTCTGCACTCAGACAGCAGAGCTGGCTCTGCTCATTTGGATGATGCCTGCCTCCCCCCTTTGCAAACCAGTAATAATTAAGAGTTTGGGGGAGCATGGTTAAGGAAAAACCAAGTGGCTTTGCAAGAGTTAGATTAGGTGTGACCAGACTTCTCATTTTGGACTCTAATCCTGAACAAAACCAGCTAAAACCAGCTAGATTCAAAACAAACTTCAAAAAAATATTATAACTGCATTTGCTTAGTGAGGCCTGCAAACTAAGGAGCCCAAAAGGGGCTATAGCTACGTCCTCACGGGGTAGCTTAGGCATATGCTTCCACAGCATGCTAATCACATGTTGACTCGCATAAGTCACCCATGGCTAGATTTCAGTAGGTGATCAGACCATAGAGCTGCTGATGTATCAATATATTTGCCTTATGTTTAAGATCTTCAGCTCTTTGGAAAGTAAAAACAATCTTTCTCCTCAACAAATAAGCTTCTCAGGGAAGTTATTATTCATAATGTAAATGCATCAACATTGTGCTTGATACTGCAATGAGTTTAGATACATATTTGTAACCCTTAAAAATTATTTAAATGGATTGAATGAAGGAAATAGCTGGGAAGATTTACAGACACAGCAGGCTGTAAAGGAACCATTGTGCCGAGAAAGCTGGGTCAACAATAATCAGTTTCAATATCCTTATTTCTGATGGCCTATAGAGTTACCAGTTTCAATCTGGGTCTTAGTTGGTTGATGCAACAGTCTTCATCCGTCCATCTTGGCAGAGTAAGTTACACTCTTACCCTAAAAGGCAGTTTTCAGGAAAAAGCTGAGGCACGCTTGTTGCTGCTGGTAACAGAACGAAGCAAGTGTCAAGAGAGCTTGAAACTGGAAAAGTGTTTAAGTGTCCTAATACAAATGGTCAAAACAGATCAACATATCCGTTTTTGAAAAACCGTAGTTTCATTAGAGGTCAGAGAGAAGCCTCACTGGTGCAAAATATATTTGAAGAAACAAGGGCAGAAGTGAAGGCAAGGAAGAAGCAGAAGCTGGCTTCTGCTTCCTCTGTTCCAAAGGTCAAAAGGAAGCCTAAACTGCCACACCGAGCTCTATCACTTCCAGGGCTAAGGATACACCTTGGTAAAATATTCAAGGACACACAAAACATTAGAAGAAAAGAGGTTCATCTGTGGAAGATATACACAACATGTTTTCTTGATACTGCCTCAACCAGGCACACTTGTCAAGCTGATGTCCATCTCATGAAACTTCAAGTACTGTCTGAAGGCAAGGTTGGGAAAGCGAGCATGTTTAAAGCATGAAATTCAGCATCTAAGTGTTCATTGTCTGTTTATTACAGCTACCACTTCCTCCTCAGTTCCCTCCTTGCAGGTTTCTTCCCTTCCCCTGCAACTGCAGTGCACACTTTGACAACTTGCTTGATTTTTTCAAAGTATTTTGGATGTCTTCCTTTGTAGTTATGCTCCCAAGTAGCACTTCAAGATTAGAATCCCTGACTAAAATTGCACAGGAGCTCAGGAAAGAAAAACCACACACATAAAACTGGCAGATTTTCCAGGGGAACTAGAAAGAGATACAAACTTCTGCAGTTTAAACTCCTTCCTAGTATTTTGAAATGAATTCACTGAAATCTGGAACCTAAGCACACAGCTTTTCAAGCAGACCATAAACTATTGTTAACAGCAGAAAGTGAAAAACAGATCAAGCTGTTAAAATATCAATTTCATGATTATGCCAAAGGAGTGGAGATCACAGAGGAATATAATACTCAAAATTTGACTGCACATAAGGATTTACAATGGAAAAACCTACTCGAGCTCAGCAAAAGTGGCATGGCTTAAAATTTAGTGCCAATTTCTCACAAACCAGAAGGCTGACTAGTGCAGACCACAAGCCTTCTGCACTAGCAGAGCTGCTATGATTAGTGGAACCTGCTGGCTCATACATAACTCATGAAGAATTCCCCCCTTTCCTCCCAAGGGAAACAATTTTGCATAACAGCAGCATTTTTTTTCCCCCCGCATGTAAACTTGTAGAGTTTTAGTACAAGTTAGAGCAAGAAGTAGTTTGGCTCACTGCTGAAAATATGAATTCCAGAGACAAGTTATTTAAATAAGAGGTTTTAGAACGTAACAGTATAATTACAGTTGAGCCGAACTGAAAGGACTGCTTTCTGCTCTCTGCATGAGGTCCAGCAGCAGCAGAGCCAACGTGCAGCTCATGACAAAGCGTACATGCTGACACGAACGCATGCAAAGCAGCAAAATTCAGCGGGTACAAACAGAATAAATCTATACTGTTAAGTATTCTCTTTCTATATTTTATTTATAAAGATCAGTAATGTGTGAACATCAGGATTATAAGTTAATTACTCTACAGAGATTAAAAGTTGATTTCCTAGACAAAAATAGCTGTTCTCAATTTTGCAGTTTTTCCAGTCACCATCCTGATCTGCCTCCATTAGACCCAAAAGACAACTGTTTTGATGCATCTTCAGTAACAGGAGTGTCCTCCTGCTTTTGCAACCACAAACAACTGCAGACAAAAGGATCTAAGATCAGGTACAGAAGTTCAAACAAGCAATCATTCATTATGGGGAAAAACCCTCTTAGGCTCTTCAAGATATTTCATAAATGGGATTTAATATCTAAATAGAAACACTTCTTTCAGTAAAAGAAAAGGAATACAAGTTGAGGAAAATTATAAACACACTCATTTAAAATGCAAATTTCAGATGCATCTAGTATCTAATCAGGAAGTATTGTAGAGTAGCATCTGGATTTCAGGAATATAATAAATATCTAAAAATAATCATCAAGACCAGCTTTGGAGACTGACAGTTCACTTTTTGCTCTATTAGAGCTCAGCTGTACAATCCCATGCGTTTAGCACATGTCACCACAAAAAACACATTCTAAAGTTTGTTAAACCAATTCTCACTTGAGTTGTCAGATGGTGGCACCCATCATGCATATAAGACATGGGAACAAGTTCAGGCTCCACCGCTTACAGTCTGCTTCACAATCATTTTTCCATTCCATTTGAACACCTACTCTTCTGAGGTGTTACAAGATGACTTCTAAGTTAAAGGCATGTGGCACTCTTCATGATCACTGCTTTAAATACATAGCAACAGGGCATGAGCCGAGAACGTGACAAACAAATAATGGAGCTTGAAGCTTGACGGATCAAGACTGACAACGTTGTTGTTCCATCTAAAAAGATATGACTATTCGGGAGAAAGGAACAACTTCATACAGTATGTTCCCTACACTGTAGATAGTGCACAAATCTTAGGAAATATTTTCCCATCCTTTTTTCTTTCCCAAGGCCCAAAGAATCTGTAACACATGGCTTTATTTCCTTGTGTACATACTAGTAACTGATGTTAGCCCAGCTCTGGAGATAATGTTAACTGCCACTGCAGAGCCAGCAAGGGAAAAGAAAGAGCACGAACCATTGTGGGATAAGGCTGCTGTAGATAAGAACCTGTGTATCAAATTACTGCACTATCAGTTCATTGATCTGTATAGAAATGCAGAAGGCATGCAACTCATCCAGGCATTTGTATTTTGAATTTAACAGAATCTTCAGAGAAAACTGAAGACGATACAGAGATCGAAGACAGCTTTCCTAGCAAAATGCTGAACAAAACAAGCCATAAAAAACAAAGCACTGAGGCCTGTAGTGCCCCAGTGAAATAGATTACACAAAAGCTCCATTTCTAGTCTATAAAGATTAGGCATCAGAGGAAGAAGAGATGCATTTCCTGAGTAACTCTTCTACCTAAAAATTAAATTTGCAAGTCATAGCGTCATTTCTCTGGCTAACACTTGACCCATCAGCACTCCAAAGGGGGGGGGGGGGGGAAGAGGGAATACGCTTATCCTTTGCTACACATCTTAATTAACACCCTCAGAGTAACTAGCTCATGCATTTACGTAGCATACCTATGGTAACACAGAACTAAGCACAGCTAAGTATTCATCCAGAGTCCCAGACAAGTTTGTAAGTCATGCTGAATCCCATAATGTGATTGACATTGCTACTCCAGCTACCCAGCTAAAGCTAGCTTGCAGGTAGCTACAGAAGATACAGTCCCATCTCCGACTACGCAGTGCAAGTGACCCTTAATTCTCTGTGCAGAGAGGTGTCAGTTGTTGTGACATGCTACTCGCAATTCTGCTAATGCTTGAACAACACCGTGCTGCCTACTCTGGAAAGGACTTTCTGCAATTTGACATCGCAGATCAGAAGAAATGTGAAGCTGCATGCACAGTCACATAGGAAAAACCCAAATCTAATTAATCTCCAAGTTTGTTTGTGCACAATGCCAAATCCATTGCTGATTCTTGCCCATTATGTGAACGGCTTCAGATCTGGGGTTTTTTTTTTAATTATTATTTTTATGGTTCTAGAACTAACTTGGCTTTACAAACCTTTCAGACCCATCTAATTAACATAATAACTTACAGAAGGTTAACTCAGAAATAACCAGCAAATTAAGTATGGGAATCTGGCAGAATCAGTACAACAGTCTTAAAATAATGCAATAGTTCAGTCTCGCAGCAGTTGTGAAAATGTTCTAGTGTTGTGTTTTGTAGTTCTTCCGGTTTAGATTAATTCACCAAACATGATGAATTTTACAATACACCATTTCCTTTTTGCTCAATGGGAGATTAAAAGATTTTTGGCTCCAGTGCTGTTAGAGGACTAATACTTAATTTCATTTCATTTTCAAAGTGATAGAACTAGTTTTACACAGCATGTTTTTTCCTAAGGTTTGGGATGAAGTTATTGATTTCTGACATATAGCCACTGGCCAGTGTAGCTTTAAAGCTCAAGGGATTTTATTAAGGGGTCATGTAGATCACTGCTTATATTAGGCTATGTTGTACGCATACTGATTGGGTTTCTTATCTCCCCTCCCTCAGGTGGATCCATATCAACTATAGTGAGAAATCAGAGCCTGAATTTCCTTACAAAGGGGGACACCCCTCCAATTAACAGGGCTCTGCACAGGAAACAAAGAATCTATAACTACTACATTCCTGACACACTCACCCCTTCATACATGCCGTAAAAATCCCTGTTTTCTTCTCTGAACAGAGATCAAGCTTTTATTGTTTGCATTTAAAAAAAAATGAATCCAAGTTAGTTCATGATTAGGTAGGATGTCCCTCAGAATAACAGATTTTACTGGCTTGAAATCCTCAAATTTTCTCTCATCTGACAGTTAACATGAGAGATATGTCACTGAGTCAAAAAGGAGAAACATCCTTGGGTGGCCAATGAACAGAGGACAAAAATACACCACTTTGGTTGCAGCTTGACATGCTTGCTGAAGAAAGCTGATCAGATAATTTAGCAAGCCAGAAGCTGATTTGCAGATATATCTGTACTAATGCTTTTCAGGAGTCTGTTACACCGGCCATATCACAGGCTGGACTTCATGGACGAGCTGTAGCAATAGCATTTCCATTAATCTGGCAAAAGGCAGCTGGAACTTCAGATTAGCATCATTTCCTCTGGTTATAACAGAATGCAATTCATGTAAGTCGATATAATAAAATTAGCTGAGCTGGCCACTAGCTTTAATCAATGCCTCATTTGACATTCAAAACTCTAGTAGGTTTCAGGTACCATACAACATATAAGACTTAATTCTTTTCTGCTTTCAATGATGATCACAAATAGCTACTAAAGAAACAAAGATGCCATTTTAAAGGAGGAATGTGTTTACTCCTCCAGAAGCTGGCAAAGACTGCTTTACACCTTCAGTCTGGAATATTCCATATTTGTGTCTTCTGGACATGAACATATTTAATAATAAAATCTTGTTCTAAGCAGGTTCAAGCTTTTTTTTTTTTTTTACCAATGCAGATTATGAACATTTCCTTTTTTGGTACATGCACTTTGTGGAGGTTAGATAGTTCCTTCCCACAGCCCTTCTCCCCTAACGTTTAGGGAACTTGGCTAATAGAACACATCTCACTTTCAGATTAATTTCATACATACGAGGAATGACATTTAAGAAGTTCATATTAAAATCTAGACATTGAATAGCTGGATAGACCAGATGAAAAGTGCAACTATTACAGCAGCATCTCTTTATGACAAGGGTCTCCAAATGCCAAGATTCTGAAACAGCTACATTTAAGATAATTGTACTTACCTTTACAAGTCTCTAATTTTCTGACAGTTTTGCCTTCTTAGATCACAATATCGACCAGCCCAGTTTCCCCCAACCCGAACCAAACTAAGTGACTTCTGTCTCCGAGAACAAATACCACATTCACTCAAGGCAGTTGGCCAAGGAACATGCCCTAAGCACACCTTAACACATCAGCCATCACGTATTATGGAGTCACCACTCACAGCCAAGTCACTGAATAATGTAGGTTGGAAGGGGCCTCCTGAAGTCATCCCGTCCAACCCTTGTCCAATCAATTTCATATCTCCAAGACTGGAGATTCCACAACTTCTCTGAGCAACCTGCTCTAATATTTGACCTATTTCACTATAAAGCACATACGACTTGCAATTTGCCTGCTTTGTTAATTCAGAAAAAGTTTTCCAACACAGTAGAGTCATAAAGACTCTAGAGAGTCTCTCTAACTGAGATTATCCCCTCACAAGAAAAGGATAAGATGAAGAAGGTGTGTAGGAAGGGGGAGAAGGATGAGAGAAAAGAAAATTTCACCCAAAACAGAGGAATAGTCTTTGCACCTCCCTTCAGCGAGCCGCATGTTTCTGTTTTCTAGCAGCAACACCAACACATAACAGCTAACGCGGGTGAGGTCAAAGACAAGGGATAAGGGAGAAGAGAAGGGAGGCCATGCTGCCCTTGATTATCATACCCCTCCCTCTATTCAAAACTGTTCCACTGTATCCAGGGACAAAAAAAAATGGTTTTCATGCAGGAACTGAAAATGCTGTCTCAGCACCAACCATTTGGAAACATTAAAGGCCAAGAGAAAGAAAATAAATCTGATGGCAAACAATCATGTGAGCAGAACCTGAGGTGACTGTCTAGCGTATGTTCAGGGTAGGAAGAAAATTTGATTTTGCTAAACAGAATTGTCAAATAATCAAAACCCTACCACAAAATCCTTTTAACACAGAGGGAAGCTGATTTGTATATCATGCAAAAGTGTAAAAAACAACAAAAAAAAATTAAAGTTGATGTAGGTCCTCTATTTAAAACACTGTCTGAATAATTTTACTCTTAAAAGCAATCCTTAAGTACGCCTGAATTATGCTCACAGCTACTGGGAACTGGAACTTACTCAGTTCTTCAGAAGATAGCTTTCCAGTTATGTCTCAACCATGGGACAGAGGAGGAGAAAGAGGAGACGGACTGGTGCTCTATATGCCCCTCCCCCCCTTTGTATTTTTTTTTTAAACAATTTTAACATGTAAGATATTCACAAACATGATTAGTTTCTTTAATACCAAGGCAGAAATGGTTATCAGAGTAGCATAGCGTGAACTGCACACTTCAAATTGGGTGTAGGAGGAATAGGGAAAAGAAATGCAACCAGCCTTGGCTAGTTGAATCTTTGACGATTTTTCTTTTCCCCTACTCTGCTCCTGCCATACCACCAGCGAGTGTCAGCACATTTTAGGTCTGGATACTCACCTGTTAGCAAAAAGGCCAACAAGACCAGAAGTTGCTTAAAATATATTATTTCAGGGGACATAAAATGAATTCATAATACAGGCAGAGACATTGACATTAACTAGTCTCCACATCAATAAATACAGAAAGCAAAAGGGGAGAGGACTGAAAAAGCATCATGACAAATGTCAACTATTCAAAGTGAAAAATAACTCGATCAAAATTTAAAGTTGAACTCCCCCAAGCATAGGCAGGCTTTTTATAACGGGATTTTCTTCAGACCTTTAAAAGGATGCCAGTCCCCAACATGCTGATTTTGATAGCTGCAACTCTGTATCATAACCAGAGGATACAGATGGAAACAGTAACCCCTCCTCTCTCTGGGGAAGGCTGGGCAAGTAGTATTTAGCCTATTAAAAAAGTTTAGAAGAAGGTGTCAGCTTGTATCTCCTGAATGGCAACACCACATACTGGTACAGAACAAAAGAGTAAGAGAATCCAATATACTGCCAGGGTTACAATATCGTAGAAGCAGCTTTCACCATATAGTGCCCACAAAGACAAGGCCAAGCACTTTTCGTCTTCACTCAGCTGTTTTACAATTGCAAGTCAAAGGTCAACTGTCTTCACTCACTTTTGGAACCCAGCCACAAGATTACTAACAACCAGTTTAATGGCTACAGTTCAAATGCTATTCAATCAAGTCCAGAATATGTGGGTATGTAGCAGTAATGGCACCATGACATCATAGGCAAGTTATCTGCTGAAATCAGATGGAGTCAGACAGTATGCATCTTTGCCTTCCCTCCCTACAAAGAAACATGAACTTTTAAGGAGTGGGAATTAAAGTGTTATAGATTTTGTTCCTTCCTTACTGTGGCTAAGAAATAGCATTTCTCTATGAAACAGCCTTTTGCCATCATCATACACGCCTCAGACTAACTGCATTTTCCAGAGGCAAGTCAAGTCCGGTATCTAACTGCTGGATTTGGAAAACTCTTCACTACACATGTGAAGCTACATGTGTGTCTCTGCGAGAGATACTTGAAGAGTAAAGTGCATAGGTGCATTCAGCTTGTAACAAGCTTACTTCCCTTCCCTGTTCATTCATTTGAAAGCACTAGGATTAACCTGATTTATAGGACATATCACGTGAGGCACATAAATGGGATACCCTGAGATTTCTCAGTTGTGAACAAAGTACTAACAAAACAGAGCTGGCATGCTTGATGGAAATTAATTTATGCAACCTGAAATACATTTGAAGTGACCCAGACTTTCAAAATGACAGTGTGCCACAAAAGCCTGTCAGTCTAAGTGAACTGTAACAGCTCTGCTGCTGGCTTGTTTTTCTGAAGTTTGCCTGTTTTAGACAGCGAACCTTACCATGCTGCACAGAAGAACTATATGCTGAAGGCAAGATTTCTGAGCCTCCAAGAGGCCCATGATTTCTGAACTCTCTTGGAATTTCCACCAACTTCAGTGATGTTCAGCAAGGCATCATCTCTATGCCTCAGTTTACTCATCTACGAAGTAAATATGTAAAACTTGTAAACATTTTCAGAATATGAGCTGTAAGGAAACAGAGTTTGAAGAACTTTATCAATGCTTTGAGGAAGTGCTTAGCAGAGGTTTTGTCAAGAGCAGAAAACCCCTCTTGGTATTCTAGGAAAAATACAGTAATCAATGTGGCAACAACAGCATACATACCACCACCATGTTTCTGCTGCTGTGACAAAATTTCTGTCTATGAAATGACATCAAGTAGGCAAGGCTCAAGTACATCTTACTATCAATAGCTACCCCACTGTCTGCAGCTGTAGTAGTTTTCTACAAATAGAGTTTTCAAAAAAGACTAAGAAAAGTTGCTCTTTTTCCTACAGTTCTTAGAGGAAAAAAAGACACCCCCCCCTTCAATAAATGCAAACTTTACACTAGCCATTTTTTCATGCCCTTCAGCAAACATCTAGACTAAATCAGATGAAAACAATAAAGAGGACACTTTAAACAATATTTAAGTATACTTAAGTATTCCTTCTAGTTCAGCATTTTCTGCAAGCTTCAAATACATTATAAAAACTAAGGGGTGATAATAGTAATCCAAAATAGAAGAATACAGCACAGGTTAGGAGAAAGGAACATAAGGTTATCACAGAAGACATCTAAAATTCTGGCAGTCTTGAACATTTAAAAACTGTAAAAGGGAATATTCTGGTAACTTACATAAACACTAGAATTGAGGTGTGCAGGTGTGACAGACATTTTTAGGCTATGGCATTTTAAAACATTTTTAATTATGGGCTAGGGATGTGTAGGACATTTACAGAAGCAGATGTACTTATTTTAGAAGTTAAAGCCATTGCGGTTTATTAATGAGAATCTCAAAGCAGGATACATTTTTATAACCATTATTTTATTAAAATAACCTCCAATTGAAATATGCTTTTATTAAGCCAGTATCTTATTTAAGCTAAAATTCAACCTATATCACTAAAAAAAAAATCTTGATTTCTGACAAAAGTATTAAGATCATCACACAGTATTACTGCATTTCTAACAAATGCCACAATTATATGATTGAAATATCAGTTATGAAAGAATCACATTATGTTTACACGTAGAGGATATTTTTTCAACATATCTTAAAATAGTAGCTAAATCAAGCCCTTTCCTGACAAAAATTTTGAGCAGATGAGTAATCCCATTGAGGTCCACAGGACTTGATTTGTCAGCATGCACGAAGTTACAGCCTTACATCTGCAGGACAGGCACCCCTCAAAACAGTTTCTGCTAAAGATCATTTTAGTATTAAAATACCTTAAGCTTCTGCTTTCTGACTGCATAAGTATACTAACACTAGGGAGGGGAAGCCCATCTTACAAGTTTATTAAGAAATACTGACTCTGAAAGAAACATCATTAAAACAGTTCACAATATGGCTCTTTTATTACTTGGAAGCTCAGAACTACGCTTCAGAGGCCAAATAACAATGCATTTTAATGTCTTACCCCCTTCCTCCCTCCATCAAATTTTGGACTTGTACATTGAACTTTTCTAAATGAAATTTTCGAATTTCAAATATGTTTCAAATTCCTTTAATATTGCCAAGCTAAAGTCTCAAAAGCCTTTGATATGTTGAAAGAACTGTAGACCAAAATTCCTCTAATGCACTCCAAACATCCACTTACATCTGCACAGATCCATTAAATATTCAGCCACATGCTTATCGCTTGAGTTCATCAGGGCTGAAGATAAAATTCAGCACTGATATTTGACAGCCTGATGCTAAAAAATTATCTACTGAGGAATAATCTAATCACTATTCTTGGATATTGGAACCTTTGGCAGGAGGCAGAGGAAAGGAATAACAAACCGATCGTGATTACTTTAAAGGGTTTCCTCTTGTAAAAAGGAATTCAGTTCGGAATATATTGTCTTGCACTTCTGCTTATTTGCTACCATTTTTAAGACTCCGTTTTCAAGTATTCCAGCCTCAGAAGACAGGCGTGAGAGGCTCTGGGATATGTGCTCGACACAGAAGAGAAACAGTCTCCCGCTCTCAGAGAGGTCAGAGCGAGGTTCGAGGAAATCTCGAGGCGCCCTGCTAAAAGGAGGTGGCACTGGGGGGTCGCAGAGGGCCAGGTCTGAGGACAGGAAGAGATTCAGCGGAGCAGCTGGAAAGGAGAGGGCCAGAGGGAGCCCCAGCCCTCGCCCTCGCTTACCTTAAGGATATCCCCCCGCTTGAAGCTCAGCTCGTCGTCCGCAGTGGCTTTGAAGTCGTACTTGGCGATGGCTTCCATGCTGGGGCTGCCGCGCACGGCGCTGCGGGCGGTGGGCAGGAAGCGCTCCCCGCAGCCTCCGCTGCTCCCGCGGCGGCTCCCGGCTCAGCCCTCCCGCGGCCCGCTCCGTCCGAGGCGTCGGCCCCGTCTCTCACATACAGGGGAGCCCGGGGGACGATCCGCCCTAGGGGAGGAGGAGGGGGAGGAAGAGACGGGCCATTAGGGGAAGTGGCACCGATCGATGGCCGGGGCCGCGCCCAGAGCCGCTCCCTCCGCCCGGCGCGGCGCGGCCGCCGCTTCCTCCCGCCGCCGCTCGCCAGGCCCGGCTCGCCCGAGTGACACGTCCCGCGGCCAATGGCCGCCCCGGCAGCCCGGGGGGGGCGGAAGGAGGCACCGGGGCCGGCGGCGGCCCGGCGCGGGGAGCCGCCCGCGCCGCGGGAAGGGGCCGCGGCAGCGCCGCCCCCGGGCTCCGGCCGCCCCGGGGTCCAGCCGGCTCCGCGGCGCTGGGAGCCCCCTCTCCTCGCAGCCCCGACCGAGGCGGGATCCAGCAGGCGGGGGGACGCCGAGAGCCGCCGCTGCCCGCGGGCCCGGGCCGAGCGCCGGCGGCTTTGCCTCCCCCGCGGCGCCAGCCCCGCGGATTTCGGGCCGGGGGTGCCGCTCCCACCCGGCCACCTCCGACCTACGGAGAGCTGATAAGGGCGCTACGCTCCTCTCCCCCACACGCTCTTCCAGGAAAGCCTGCTCTGGAGGTGCAGCTTGTACCAGTAAAAAAAAGTTTCCACTGGTACAGTAAGCCAGACGAACCGAAAAACACTTCTGTCGATCCTCTACACCAGGACTGCCTTGGAACACCTATCAAAAAGCACCCTAAAATAATATTACATATCGATAAAAGTTTGGCCTCAGTCTAACGTAAAAGAAACCTTCCTGAAACGCGCCTTGAGCAGCAGAACACGTTAAGGAAAATAAAAAATCTCCCTCATTAGCATAGCAGGAAAATCAGCAAGTTTGAATGCAGTGTTTCTTACGGGCCCAGACAAGAGATGACCCAAGTTTGACGTGACATATAAATACTCTGAAACTGTTTAAAAGGCTAAAAAATAATAATCCTAATCAAAGGTTAGAATAGGAAAATATTTAATCTAACTCCAGCTACATCTGACAGCAAAGAAGGCAAGGCATCAAAAGAAAGAGTAAGGCAATAATTTTAAAGAATATCATGAATACCCTGTTGAAGAATCAGTAGGGAGCCAATACCTGTCGGCGACAATTTCAAGGCAGGAAAGGTCCGATGAACACCAGTTAAACCACACACCTGCTAATTCAGTCTGCGTGGCTACGGCCCAGGGAGAGCCCTGGTACACGCAAAGACAGCAGATGGCAATAGTATTTTCTCATTTAAGAAAAAACCTGTCTTACATAAATGCAGTTAAGCAATTAACATGCTTATGCTCCATGAGTCCTGTTGTTGCCCAACCTTCAAGTCCCCTTGCACGAAGGATAATAAAGCTAAAAGCAAATAGCAGCAATGTGATTTCCATCACAGAAAACTGGCAGAATGAGAAAAGGTAGGTTTTATAGGGATACCTGGATCAGGAAATGAACAGCTTTACTAAAGTCCCCACATCAACACTGTTTTTTTTAAATACTCCTACACAGCATTAAAGAAACATCACTAAGACTGACAAAGCTGTCAACAGGCATGAAGATCACAACTGAACAAATCTGCCAGTGTTACTGGAATTACTGGAAATAAGTGTACTCGATCCAACCTTTAACCATTACACAAATTAAGCCCAAGAAGTTTATCGTCTCAGTGAGCTACACTTTGAAGACTCTACAATGCCTGATTTCAGCTTTAGAACTGATGAGAAAGTAACCATTGTTCTGATGTCAGTCTTCCACACTGTACTAGCATACACATACAGACAGCAACTCTGATGGCTTTCTTTTCCCAGAAACACTTCCCCTGTGCCAGCCCTTACTGTGCCAGGGTCACCACCTCCAAGCTGGCCTCTATTTTATCTCTTTCTAAGCTGGCCTTTATTTTTTTTTTTAAATGGCATTTATCCCCTTCTGCTATTATAGCAAAATTAAGGTGCAATATGAAATGACAGCATATGAAGCGAAGTATGCAAACATTCATTCAAGTATATTGCCTATATTTCATGGTAAACATTTCAAAGAGTCTGTTCCTTCTAAAGGGATAAATATTGCTAACAGCAACAGTAATACATCAAACAGCGCAGTGCTACATTTGAAGATGCATATCATCATCATATGCACATGCAAACACTCAGCCAAAGGAAGGCTGCTTGCAAACCGTAAAATCCAAATCTGACAAATGTAGAAGTTAGCTGTACAACCTAACCAATAAATTCTGGGCTTAATATACACCTAAAGAGGGAAATTATTGCAGATTGCTAAATGATCCTTTCTTTGGGGTACCTACACAATGCTGTCGAGCACCTTAATAGCATCTAAGAAAATAAGTATTTTAACTGAAGGAGCACTGATGCGGTATTTCCAAGAACCGTACTGGTGTTTCTCTGAGCTTAGCAATAGTACAATGTCAGGAAAATCTCCAGCACAATTCAAGATGAGAGGAGATTAATCACACAATTTTTTTTTAAAGCTGCATTAATTTTACTATCACCTTCATACATATTGCCAGAATGTAAAGAAATTATGTTTCTACAGCAATAACTGCTACATAGTACAAAACTTTACCCTTTGTGACTTAAGGCAACAGTGTAGTTCAAGTTTGGGCACCAAAGCTACAAGTAAATTAGGGAAAAGCTTTGAAAATATTAAAGCAAGATATTTACATAGCAAATGTCAGAAAAGGAAAACTTAGAACATCAATTCCCCTACCGTCACTGGGAAAGCATTCACTAATCCTATCAAATAAGTGCTTAGAGACAATCAGCCACCTAATTCTTAAAATAAAAAAAACAAAGCAACTGCACAAGAAGGAAAAACAAAAACAACCTTTCTCGGGAAGTGGCTCATGCTCAATTTTTGCCACTCTGCCCACTGAGAACACAGCTGTAAGTATTTGCTTTAGGCAAAGACTGTAATGAAACAGGACATGTTGCAGAGACTATAGTCTACCCTAGCTCCGCAAGAACAGATAGATAAGAATGAAGCACAGCCAAAATACGAATACAATGAATACTCATTACAAGAATTAACAGATGATCTTACTAGAGAGCTGACTAAGATGTCTCAGAACGTCAATGTGTTTTTCACCTCTCACCTTACAGTGACTTGGGGCAAGATACTTGCTCTTAAAAAAAGGGGGGGGGGGGAGGGAAAGGCAGCAGATACAACTAACAGTAGGCTATTAGCAGTATAGTGCTACAGCCCAAGATGGATTATAAGTATTTAAAAATGCAAGCCTCAATGCTGTAGGTAACAGGAAATCTTATGATCTTCTCAACTGATACTTAGGAAAAAAAAAACCAACACACACACGCAGGCAAAGGTAGGCTTTTTGATACTGCTCCTACAATAGCATCTTCTCTAACACATGAGAGCTTTCTCATTGTTCTCTGCATTTTACTGTCCTTCTGGAAGCAGTAAGGACAGGAACAGAAGAACAGACAGTGTAAAAATGCCAAAGCAAGGGAAAAAAGAAAAAAATTCGTTCAGTGAGCGATTCTTTGCAAAGAATCAAGTCCTAGGCTTCATCAGCTGGTACACGGCTAAACATTATTGTGCATGGCGGAAAGAAAAATGTGTGGATACATCATCTGGACCATCTACATGGACACATGCAGAAATGTAAAGTGTCAGACTCTAGACAAAAGAATAGAAGAAAAGAATCATAAGGGCAGAGCACTGATTCAAATTAGCCAAATAAGGAAGTATAACACAAAAAGCTAACCAGGTAAAACATAAATTAAATTATCAATACATAAAAGACAGAACATTCAGGGTCATAAATGATACTCAGTCATGATCCACTAACTTAATATATTTCAACTTCCTTAAGCGTTCCTTGTCAGATGACAAGACAGAGTATCACTTACAAAACTCCTAAGTTACAGTACAAAATACAAAAAATATTTATCAGAGACAAATCATTTCGTCACATAATAGAAAACTTCAGCTCTGCCAAAAACTATTGATTAGTTGTCATTTTCCTCTCTTAACTTAAAATTTATAAACTAAGTGTGAATTTCTCAAACCTGACCAGTATTATGAAACATTTGAACACTAAATGACTTAATCACCTTAACAGACAATTATTCAAGTGCTGTTTTTTGGCACATTTTCAGTACACAAAGTTTAGGCAGAAATGGATCACAAACAAAACCATGTTTGCAGGGCTTTTAACAATCTGGGACCCTTCAAATTTTGGCCCTTGACAGAAAGCGTTCAGTGACTTCTAAAACAAGGAATGAACTTCCCTAAATACTATATTTGATCTATGACTTGCTTGCTGAGTTACTAACTATACAAGATTTTATTGTTAGTCAGTAACCAAGACCTCTGTCCGGAGGCAGGCAGTTAACAAGACTGGATCCTTGTCTTCTATAAATTATTTGAAACTATACTGAAAAGCAAAGCCTTAGCACACAGGAACAACAGTGGATCTCAAGCAGGAAGTTCAAAAGAGAAAGAAAAGGCTAAAAGGAAAAAGTCTTTCCCAATCTTAGTTCTGTACAGAGACTCATATTTGAAGCATGACCTATGGGGTCTTAGGGGAAAGAAAGGTGTGGATGTTAACCTGCCCACAGGGTATTCATAACCTTTTTACCTTCAGAAACGGCCCGGAATCACAGAGCTGTTCTGTTGAATATTAAAAATAAATGAATCCCAAGAATGACCATCACACGACACTCCACAGATCTGCAGCAAAGAGGGAAAGGACCCGAGACTATAAGTAAAACCAGTCTGGGGACTCGGAGGAAGAAGAGCAGCACCTGACAACGAATTCCGCCTGGGAGGCACCGCGCGGCGAGCCCAGCGCCGCGCTCGCATCCCTCCCGCGAGCGGCGGCCCGCAAGCCCCGCTGCCCCGGGACCCGGCCTGCCGCCCCCGGCGGGGGGGACAGCGCAGAGGCGGAGCGCGGCGGGACACCCCGGGGGACGCCCGCCGCCGGGCTCCGCGCCTGGCAGGGCCTGCGGCGGGCGGGGGGAGCCGGGCCCCGGCGGGGAGGGCCGCCCCGGGGCGGGGGGGGGGGGGCCGCGCCCCCGGCCGCCGTCGCCACACACGCCCCCTCGACTCACCGCGCAGCGCTGGGGGGCGCCGCCCCGCCCGAGGGTCCTCACCGCCTGCCCGGCGCCACGCGGCCCGGCCCGGCCCGGCCGCCGCTCCAGCGCCGCCTCGGCTGCCGCTACGGCCCGTCCCGCGGCCCCCCCCGCCCGCCGCGCCGCCGCCTGCTCCGCCGCCGCCGCCGCCGTCCCCTCGGCAAGTCTCGCGAGAGCGGCCCTGTCAGCCGCCCTCCGCGATGATGGCCACCAGCCCCGCCCGCCGCGCCGGGGCGCCAGCGCGGACTCCTCCCGCCGGGGGGGAGGGGGCGGGCACTGCCTCGCGCGTGCGCAGCAGGCGCCTGCCGGCAGGGGCGGCCCGGGCCGGGGCCCCCCCCGGGTTCGCCTGCAAGCGAGAGGCAGGAGAGCAAAAGCCTGCGGCCCCCCCCCGGGCCGAGGCATCGCGCCCTCCCCAACACGGCAGCATGGCCCCCGCGATACTATGGCTATGTTAATTACTCCAAGGGGCAGGGGGGGGAAAAGAAGGTTTTCTCAGGGTGAAACGACTCCGTGTTTCCGCACTTCGCCTAATTTATCCTGCCTCCCCCTTCCGATGAGCCAAGGCCGTCTGCCACACCACGGAGGCGAGGGGGAGAAATAAACTCCTTTAGAAACCGGCTGTATGGACCAGGGAGAAGGCCCCCAAGGCCGAATGCCACGCTGCTGGGGGCCGGGAGGGGACGGGGCATCCAAAGGCCTTGGAAACACACGCCAAATTCTCCAAATGAAGAATACACCTGCCACAGCTATTACCCAACCGCTACCATGCATCCCGGTTAAGGCACACATGCTGCAGGAAAAAAGCCAGCGTGATTACCTACTGCAATTGAAACGCGCACAGAGGCCAGCATTCAGCTTGCTCAGGCAACCAATTCCAGTGTTCAACTCTCCAACCCTCCCAACAATTTTAGCTTTACAAGACTATAATTACAATATAATGCAGAGCACCTGCTTAGGTAAACATCTGTCCTCAATTCCTCGATAAAACCAGTGCATAAACAAGCTTTCCTCTTGTTCCAGAAATAAAGGTTAGCTCCTAAAATAGAGGCTTTCTACAATTATACTCCCACTCCCCTGCATGGAGGTTATCACAGAACACAAGCTCTTTCCCCTGCCTCCTCCCTCCCCCCCACCAAAAGGATGCCAAGACTGTGAATGGGGGGGTCTAAGCACAGCATACGCTGCAGTATTGAGACATAAATTGCAGAGTTTACATCTGGACTCATGTAAATTTAAGATTATTCTGGATTAAGTTTTGGGTTCAACACTACATAGATAATTTGCACAGATAACCGATATTGTTTTGTGATAGAGATACACATTCTCAACCTCCAATTAAACACACTTTCTTTTTTAAAGTAAGCCACCACACGGGTTAGTCTCCCTGGCTGTATTGGGGTAAGCAGGGAGGAGTCAGTTTCATTCATATCGAGATTAGAGAAATATCAAAATAGACACTGCTACCTCATATGATTCTGCTCACAAGTTGTGTTCTACAAAGACACAGTCTAGAAACATGCCACTTCTAAAGGCTTAAGCAATTTGATATAGATTCTTGGGAGGCTATTTTTGGATGAAATTTTTGCTATAAACCCTTAGCAAGATGATTTTCTTCCAATAGCATTCTTCTCAAAGGAGTTTTAACTTCTCAGATTTGAGCATCAGTGGGGGAAGGTGTGAATTGTCCCACCACTTCATTCAAAAATTGGACAGGGTGAAGAAAGCGCTATGGGAGCTGAGCATATTACAAAGGCTTCAAACCTTCTTTCTGAGGAGGCAGAAATGATTCATCTAGGATGACAAAAATCAGAGCTAGATTCCAAGTGCCCTCATGACCCCTCTATTTATTGCTCGAACAGGCTTACAGAATCTCTGGTTTCAGTATGACTGCAGCGAGGCTTTAGAAGTTTTTAGTAAGCCTTCTATAAGATAAATAGAATCTTCTCAGAAAAGTTATAGCAGGTACTTTTAGCTGGGCTTAAAAAGCCAGATATGGCTAACAGCTGTGAGTTAAATGATAGCTACTTTAAGAGGCTGCAGCTGCCTGACTTTAAAAGGGCACTCCTAGAAGGCCGAACAAGCAACAAATTTTAGGAATGGTAGAGATCCAAGTGTTTATAAAAGGATACTCCTGATAACAGGGTTGCTGAGATATCCTTGCTTTCAGACCAATTAGCATAGAATGTTCCCACAGCTTGCAAACAAGTTAATGCTTTAAAGATATATATATATATAATAATTATGCAAATACATAGCTCTAGCAAGGGTGAAAGAGGCAGAGTCATTGTTTTGCTAGAGGATCAATTTCATATGCTTATTTTAGTCTAGGAATAGCTTGAATTTTCTGTGGCAGATTGCGGTGATAAATTATAATCTAAGATTAGTTCTGAGTATTATAAGAAGTGGTAAGGGTAAGAAAAAATTGGTGTTTGACATTTCTTTTGGATCCTTTTTAAATTACTCAGAGCAGTCTGGGGAAATAAATGTGTAGTTCTTTGCTATGAATAGATCAGAGGAATAGTTGTTGAAAATTATTTTTGTGTAAGTAGCCATTTGAGGAGTAAAATTGCTGCTTTGAATACTCATTGATACAGTGTTACTGATGACACGAAGTGTAACATTAGTAATAGCTATGTTGACACAAGTGTTACTGAAGACAAACCACAATGAGTCTTTGTATCTCGACACAGTCTTTATCCCATGCTGTATTGATGTCTGACAATTTGCAGTGGAATTTAATTATGGATGTAGGGATGATAAACTTCTACATTAGGAGTTAGAACTCCCACCATATGTCATCTAGAGGTTAATTTTTTCTAGTGTTCCTGCAGCAAGTGCATGAATTTAGTATATGGCTTTTCTTAACATATACTTCTGACAAGCAACTCTAACAAGTATTAAAAAATATACTGTACATGTTCCTAATTCTCATCACCTTCTCTGTGCTACTGAATGTACTAAATGTACTTCCTTGTAGAGCTGACACAAGCAGCTAAACCCTAACCAGGATGATATTCTAGACTTTTTCCCTCATTCAGAAGAGTAAAGTAGTGACCTCTCACTCCCACTTGCCAAGAGCATCAACACATGCAGTTTTCAAAATGACCTTTGATGTTAAGTGTCAAAACTTAAATTGGAGCCCAGGGGCCTCTGCCTCTAACAAAAGAGCAACTGGGAACTATTGGGAGAGCTATGGAGCTTAGAGAAGGTTCATAGTCAGAATATTTGCTGTAGCTTTGATTCATATCTGTTCTCCCTACTGCCAAACAAGTTAAAAGCTTGTGAACTGACAGTCATGAAAAAATGAAAAAATAGCGTCAGCTCTATGTTCTGCACTGTAAGCAAAGTTACCTACTGCAGAATCTTTCTGGTGATAGTATAAGATTCAGAAGAGTCCAGAAAGCTGTCATCTTTCAGGTGGAACACAGGCTGCAACAAGGAAAATCCTGGCCTAAGTGACTATAACAAATCAGTTTTGTTCTCCAAAAAGGAAACAAGAGCAGATTTTCCACAAATAACAGTAATACAGTAGAAACTTATCTCTATGTAATAAAGAGTGGGAACAATCCCTGTCTAGAAGAATACACCTTCTAAACAGAAGCACAGACTGACATATGTATGTAGTTTAACTCTAATAAACCTAGATCCTGATAAATATTGCTAGTAACCTTAAATTTCTTTACATGAATGGGAGTTGTGCAAGTTCTATTTGGGAGCATTTGAACACTGGAATGCAAGTTTCTCAGGTGTAGTGTCTTGCTTTTTGAACATCAGTAGCTTTTCTATAAAATCCACAAATAAAGAAGCAACTGGAGTTGAGGCCAACAGGTGTTTTGGGATCAAGCAGAAGTTCCAAATGTTAAGGACAAGAAAAAAGCAAGAAGTTTACTGATAGGGCCAAGTGGGTAACATACCAATATTTGTATGTCACTCATTTTAGATGGAAATATCCCAAACCTGAGTAAATGAGCATTTGACTTTTGGGGCTGTTTCTCATAAAAAGCAGTTATTTACCTAAAGATACCATGTGGTGACATGAAAAACCTTTACATTCCTGTTCTGAGGACAAGAACACCTGGAATACAAAGAGTGGACAAGGTACAAAATACCAACTCTCAGAACAGTATTTTATCAGTAATGACAAGTTCAGACAAAGCTCAAATACCATCAGCTGAACTGACTGATAAATGGACAAAAGCCAACCTCTATCACTAATAGGAAAGCATTAGTGATGACAAATGGGA
The DNA here is from genome assembly GCF_036370855.1 of Dromaius novaehollandiae. Classification (NCBI taxonomy): domain Eukaryota; kingdom Metazoa; phylum Chordata; class Aves; order Casuariiformes; family Dromaiidae; genus Dromaius; species Dromaius novaehollandiae. The sequence goes on along the minus strand of NC_088115.1, from coordinate 9,064,416 downwards.
ACGAGTTCGAGGAAAAGACAGTTTCCAACTTTGTTTTTCCCTACACTGCTTGTAATTCAAGGATGTAAAACATGACAGTTAATGTAAGTGATCCCTATTTGTAGATATTAATTTGATTCCAAGTTTCAGGATTCAAATTCTTTAAGGTTTCTAATCAGTCAACACTGAAAATCCAATATCTGAGCACTTAAGATACTGTCAGCAAAGATGAAATAGGATGGGCATAATTCCCTTACTCCTGTACTTCTCCTTCCGAGCTGTCTATCAAACAGCTTGTAGAAAAAAGCTAATTAAATAGCTGATCTCAGCCTACAGTTACCAAGATTTTGGGTTTCCATTTTAGTTCAAAGATTTTTTCCAGCTTCCATTGAAAAAATAAAAAGTTAAAATAGCTTCATATCTAACAACTTCTGTCTTATATTCTACTTGTAGAAAAAGTGTTCCAGATTATATAGTCTTCAGCCTTGCACTTCATGGTTCTGATGTTTTAAACTGCTATTTAATGCAATAATTTCCCTATATCTAATTTTAATAAACCTCCATAAGCTTCATCATTTCAGAGTGGTGTTTATTTGTGGAGGAATGCCTTCCCAGATGCAAGTTAGAAGCAAGTTGCATGAGTAACATGCCAGTTGGTGGTCACAGGAATCCAGCATTACATTCCAGCTCCAGCAGAGCGAGCTTCCAGCCTTGAGTGATTCCCTGCTTCATCAGAACTAGCATTTCACAGAGAACACCATCTTGACAAACTTCTGAAATGTAACCAATTTCTTTGTAAAGATTGCGCTTATGCCTACATTCCACAATGTTTTGGCTTGCTTTTCTTCTGGATCACATGCGGTAGAGGCTTTCCTGCTAAAGCCCTCCAAGATACCTCACTTCATCCTTTCTGCAGTCTTCACTTTTATTCCTAATCTCATTCCCATCAGACAGGAAAATCTGCCATCATGAACTATAAAACAATAAGCTTACAGTTGCAACTTTAAGAAACTTCATCTGTTGCACTGATTTTCTGAAGGTATCTGGCACAATGATTACAATAAAGCACATTGCTAATACGCACTTTCTTCTGATGACATTTATTAATTTCAAAGAATTAGTGGGTGTTTTAAAAGCAAAATCCTGATCTGTTCACTTCTGAAGATGATTGAAATTTTACGTGTGTTATTATTGGAGTTCACATGCATAATACTATATGCATTGTATTTGTATATAAGCTTGATGTATGGACCAAAAGATAGAACTTCCTCCTATAGAAAACCATCCCAGCAATCTACTAGGGGGACTGTGGAATGTATGCACATAACTCCTGAGTATAGCCCTGATCAGTCTTCTTGCAAGCTGAAAGTTTAATACCATAAGACAATTCTGGCATCTATAGAGGATGAGTATTATTTGCCCTGGGAAGGCACCGCATACCTAAAGAAAGCCTAGCACATAGGTGCTAGTCTGAGAATCAGGCCACATGCAATAGACCTGCAGATACTACTTTGATAGTAAGACAACTGTATCAATTACCAATTTAAGTATTAAAATGGTCAAAGAAGCTTGACCCTTTGGTGGTCCAAAGAAATATTTAACTGCTAGAGTTTGTCCAAAACTTCATGAACTACATTTTCTGGTCTAGATAGACCATTTCCCCACATGCCTGTATCTGAAACACCACAGGACAGTGCTAAATAGAGAATCAGAGAGCAAAACAAAAATTCCAGTCCTGTCCAAATGCATTTTCTGTGTCTGTTCTTTAGAAGGCAGGATAGGCAATGAACTTCACTTTGCCGTACATTCACAACTTGCCTCCTTCAAATTTGCAGTGTTAGCAATAAAGGCAGCAGTATCAGAGGGATAACAGATACATGTATATACAGAATATGGATGATATTTACATTGTAAGTGGGAAACAGGTATACAGAGCTTGCCCAAAGCCGTATAATAAACTAATGCCACAATACTCCTCAGCATTAGGAACAGAATCTATAGTTCTTATAGTTCTTGACTTCTGAGCCTTCCTATAACCACCAGCCAGCTCTCCCTGTTCAGAAGTCTCCTAGTGTTCTGCTGTAGCTTTCTCACACACATATTGAAATATTATCACAACTGTCTGTTGCTGTGAATCCATCCAAGTGCAGTAAATAAGTGCTAGTGCTCATGACCTAGACAGAACAGCTGATGTGCCAAAACAGCTTCACAATTTTACTCATTAAAGATCTGAAGAGCACTTGTGAAGCAGCTTAATCACCATGCAAGACAAACAGGGACTGTTCCAACCTTCATAGACCAGGACACAAAAGTTAGCTTGGCCTCAAAATCAACAAAAGACAAAACAAAAACATCCATGAGTCTTACAGTGAAGCAGTGAGAACTAGGAAGAAAATAAAGCAAATTCTCTTCTGTACTACATTTCTAAAGACAATCGCTGTAAAAGTGACTGTAGGAAATGCTGCTTTACCTGGGAACTGTAATAGTCATTGCTAATGTCAATAAATTAAAGAGTAAAGTGAGTTGGCTGGGGTCACTCAGAGCTGCTTAAATTCAGAAAAATCTGTAAAAAGGAACCAGATCCAACTGTAGTGTGCCATCTCCCTTTCTCTAGTACAAAAGGGCTTCTGCTTTCTTCCTACTCCCAATTCAGTCATTTATCATTTTCAGGACAGCTTGGAATTGTCAGTTCAATTACCTTTCAGTTGGGAGAAAAACAAAGCAGATGCTGTTTATTACTAAAGGCAGAAGCTTTCACTTTTGAGGAAGATGTATCATTTATTTTTATAAGAAGCCACAGAATTATTTGCATCTCCTCTACATATTAAGCAATATGCAGGAGCTAGTAATATTCAGCTAAAACAAAATATCTTCCCTTTAGCCTTGGTAGCTGTTGACCAACTGCTGCTTTTAATATTAAGGACTCAAATAGCTTTTTATCAACCTTCTCCCTTTAATTCCTCTTATCACTGAAGAAATATTAAAAAGTCATTTCCTAGCATCTGGCATCAAATATACAGGGTAGGAAAAAGAAAAATATACAGCAGTTGACTTCTCTAAACAATACAAGATTTTCCTACTGATTTAATTTACTTTTAAATTTTGCCTTACTGTCCAGAAATGTTACTTTCTTCATCACATATTAAAATGCAATTTCAATGCCTTGCCAGAGAGCTCAACTTAAAAAAAAGTTTTTTGCATACAATACCTGCTTTAAAGTGCTCCTACTCAAATTCTCATATCTGCACTACCCGCAGCGGCACACTGATGGGGACCGACTGAAAGGCACATGCAGGGAGGTCAAATAGTTCCCTTGGATCTGTCAGGACTGCAAGCCATTCACAAGCGGAAGCTTACTGCAAACGGAGTCACATCTCTGCCCATATGTTGTTGTCCCAACAGGAGACAGTATATCCCTGCGCAGAAGACATGGTAATAATGAAATTAAATATTCTCAGGCTATACACACAGGTTTGCAGCAAGTGTTTCATTTCTATATACTCACTTCCAGACCAAAATTATACACAGTGAAACAATCCCATGAAGAACAACATTGGGGGGGAAAAGGTATTCAAGAGTTTTAATAGCTATTGTGAAGCAAGTGTTGAAAGCAATCTTAATTTGCAGGCAAAATTGACTGATCTGAGCTTTCCATCCTGTAACATTAGATAAGTAGAAACAGCCAGGAGTAACATTATCTTTAGACCATTCATTCACAATACTGTAATATTAAAAAAAAGAGGATGATAGCTTAAATTAAGTCACGAATAAACCAGAGCATTTCCTTGCAGGACAAGTCTTTATGCTGGAAGTCCTCAAATATGCTAAGTATGATTTATGGTTTTTAACTGTTTTAAAATATTTTCCTGTTGAATATCCCATTTGTTATCTGGCACTAGAGTTCATGGGAGAAGTGCTCTCTGGATGTCTGTCTTATTCTGAATCTACAGCAACAGCATCCAGGTCAAGGGAGTTCCTGCTCTTCCTAACATCCCCGTAATGTTGTATTTGATAAAGTTTTTCACTTAACCTCAACATGCTCTACAAGTATTAGGTCCCTAAAATCAGAGGTGAATAATTAGATCAGGTTTACCAAGCAGGAAATAAAGACACAAGTCAATTAAGAGCCCAATCAATTAGCTCTTTAACTGCAAGTCTCATTGACAGAAACTCTATACACAGCATGCTTGCTAATAAAAACAGATTTTTATCAGTGGCTTGTTCAAGACCCCCAGGGATTCACTGTCAGTCAAAATAATCCAGACTCTGGAACTCTGCTCAAGATGAATCTTTACTCTGACCTTTTATTGGAAGCTGCCTAATAAGTAGATTTTATTGGGGGTGAGGTGGAACAACCAAAAGAAGAACAACAGATGCTCATGCAGCACTAAACACAGCTCATGAACTTACACTATTAAAACTTCAGTAGCTCATCCAGCCTCTTCCTTTTCCTTGCACTGTGTCTGAGTTAGAACAGAAAACTCCCCGGACCTGCCTTTTTATTGCTTCTAAGGCACCATGAGAATTTAGTGTCACTCAAGTGTACTAAGTTCTGTTCCCCCACACCTGATTCTAGGGATTTATTGCAACTACAAGCTCAAGAAAACTAGATATTTTGGGGCTTCATTCTTCATACTAAGATTTAGATTATATTTAAGAGAGCTGAAGTCTACCTTGTAGAGCTGCAATCTGTACACATATTCAGCTCAGACACTGAAAGCAGGCTGTCTGAGAGGACTAGAGAGCACATTCCTGAAGTGCTACATTCCTGTCTAAGACTTCATCTGCAAGGAAAACCATGCAAGACTCAAATTCCTTGTGTTCTGTAATCTATTGCTGTAAAATTAAAGATGACTGTGTCAGGTTGTCATTGGTAGTTTAACGCAGTAGCGAACATCAGTTTTGCATAGGAAACTATAGGGACGGTAAGAGCATCAAGCCTGAGGGACACATCTCTTCCATCCAGCCCGTCCTCGGTAATTCAGACACAAAGCGCGAACCTCCGCAGAGGGAGGCGAGGCAAAGCGAGCCGTCGCCGCCTCACACCTCCGGTTTCCTTCCCGGGCTCTGCAGCGGTGTAGATGCCTCTCTAGATTACCGGCTGCCTATGCTCGCTCCCGCTGTGGCCTGGCTTCCTGCGCCTCCGCGGCCTCCCACGGCCCTACGGCAAAAGCGGCTTTTCAGAGGGGAAACCGGCGACGGCCCTGCCCGAGGGGCCCCCATCCCCCCCCCGGCCGTGATCTGCCTCTGCCACGGCCTTGGGGCCGCGCTCGGTCCCCCCAGCACTGCTCCTCCGGCAGCAGAGGAGGGGACGCAGCCGCCGCCGGGATGGCTCTGTCCCTCCGGGCCGCCGCGAGGGCAGGGCGCGCTCTCCTCAGGGCGGACCGCCCGCCCAGGCGCTCCTCAGAGCCAGCCCCGTTCCGCCGCCGGGGCGGATGCTCGGCTTCGCGCGCCACCGCCGCCTAACCAATCACCGCGCCGCATGAGGGCGGCCGCGCGGGGTCCCACCAACCAGGCGCCGCCTTGTTCAGGGGGGCCCGAAGCGCCGCCCCGGGTCCCCGGCGCCGTGACGCGGGTGGGGGGGTGCCAGTGACCCAGATGGCGGCCCTGGCGGCGCGGGGGGAGGCCAGGCGGGCGAGCGGCTGCCCCGCCGAGACGGCCCGGCGCGGCGGGTGAGTACGGCCGGGCGGCGGGGCGGGGCGCGGCCGGGCACCGTCCCGCCGCGCAGCGGGGCCCGGGGTGTCCCCCCGGCCCGCCTCGGCCTGGGGCTGCCCTGCCCGCCGCGGCGGGGGGGGAGGCCGGAGGCAGGGCTCCTGCGGCGCCTTCCCCTCAGGCCGCCCTCCCGCCCCCGCTGCGCAGCCGCCGGCTCGGGAGGGGAGGGGGGAAGCGCCGCGCACCGGAGGAGCTGCGGCACGTGCTGCCCGTGAGGCGCGCCTGGCCCGGCTGCTCACCTGCCGCCCGTCACCGTCGCCTCGGCCCGGGGCACAGCCGGGGTGTTCGGGCAGCCGCGGGGGTCTCGGTGCCCCAGCCCTTCCGCTCGCTCCTCTGCGTGTTCCAGTCGGGCTCCTGCACAGCACGGTGACTCCCTGCCGCAGGGAGCTGGGCGGGAATCTGTGCCCGTGAGGGAAGGGCCCACGCTGCCACACACAGCCCCCTGCCCCCAAAACCAAGGCAAACGAGCAGACTTAGCAGGAGTTTGCACGCTGCACTCAGCCTGCTTTCACAAGCTCACTGCTGTCATTGCAGGCTGCAGCAATAGTTTCATACTGTACATAAAGGCTTCAGGGAAAAATCCCAAATTCTGAATAAAGTGCCTTTAACCCACTTGCCTAAATCTTTTACAAGCTGAGACAGCAGCCTGGGATAGTACAGCCATCTGTTAATACAGCCAGTTGTTTCAGTTTGCTTCACGCTTGCTCCTACCTCCTCTCAGTCTTTTGCTCAGCAGGCATCTGTGGCACAGTCTGTTTTGCCTCAGACTTCCACTTGTTTTACCTCCAAAAGTTGTGATTTTTCTAGTTCTTGGATTATACTATTACCATTTGTCAATTGTTGAGACACTTTCCCCTATCAGGGTGACACAAGCCATTTAATAAGGAAAGGCCTAAAAATCCCAGTTAAAAGTCCCATCACATACAGCACAAGGAGTTTCTCTTAGATGACACTATGTACCCAAAAGGTAGCTAAAAAGCAAAGGAAATCTGCAGACAGTGTTCTGGTTATGCATTTAAGTCTCAGTCCACACAAAAAGACAGCGCACACCACAAAAAAGTTTCTTCCAAGTTAGTCTTATCAGTGTTTAAAGTTACCAAATAGCAGCAGATATCATCCTAATGCACTTACCCCTCTTCCTGAAGCAGCTACCAGGTAATACAAAGTATTTTCAGGTTTTTGAGGAAAAAAAGTTATAGTGTGCTTTTCAAAAAAAGCTATGTTTCTACATCAACAATTGCAGTATAGGTTCATAGCTGAACATACAGCTCATACACAGTGAAATACAATTGTGTAGTACATGACACCTATGAAATACTTCAGGTTTGTTTGAAATGTAAATTTCTACGTAAACAAAATGTTACACCTTAACATCCCCTGTACTCTGCTATAAAGGGCTTGCTCAAGTACTGTAGCAAAGTTGGAATAACTGGGCAAGCATATTAGTCTTGCTTTCTAAAAAAGAAAAAACCCTGCTTGATACAGGCATATAAATTGTTAGGCTGTGGTGGTTTTGCGTAAGATACCTTGCATCCTGTATAGTAGTGACTTATATTTCTTTGTTCTCTTTTATCTGAGCACATAAAAGACTTTGCATAAACATGCTTCTTAACTGTGGCTTTTTAAGAAACACACCATGAACATTTTTAATTGATGAGAAGATTAAGGTATCAGTACTTTTAGCCTAGGTAATAAAACAGATATTATTACTTTAAGTGGAACCAAGACAATAAACCTTTTTCCTCCATTTGTCACATTACAGTTCAAACTGTTTAAGTCTCCATAACTTTGAGGACAGCCTTACCTCTGTTACATCCCTACCCAGACACAGGCCATGGGAAGCCACAGCAAGCACTCCTGAGAACAAGTTGCTCCAAGCAGAAGGACATCCCAAAAGCAGTGGGTGGGTGGTGAGGGCTTATATACCCCTGTGACTGGGTGGGCTTGGCCAGGAGCAGGGCTGGGGCCACGGAGGATTGGCCGAAAGACGAGTCCTTTTGTAGGGCTGGCCAGAAGGAGAGTCCTGCTAGGGCTTGGGTAGTGTCCTGCCGCCTGGCCCGCAGGGAGCAGAGTCTGCTCTGAGTTTGTTGGGTTTAAACATCTGTAATTACATATGGGACCATTTGTACAGTAAATAAGGCACAAAAGTTGTTCATCAAAAAACTTTAATGAAACTTGTTGTGAGAATGGCAAAATGCACAATCTACTAAACTGGTCCTATGTAAGGGCTGTGCTTTGTTTTGAATGTGTGTACGAGCTTGATCTTACTAATGGCCTTCAGGTGCTGTGCTTCTCCTGGGGAGCTCTCGAAGAACACCATCCCATCAGTGTTACATTTGTTAAATATCTCCAGATGGCAAACACTGGTATAAGAGTGTTTCTGCCTACATCTACTGTAAACAATTACGTGTATAGCACCCTTATTTATAAGCTGGAATTTAGAGAAAAAGCTACACTTTTATCTATGGGCCTATGTAGGTCAGCAAAAATTGATTTGCCAGGAGAGCCTATAAATACAATACGGGCTTTTAAAAAATTTGGGGGGGGGGGCTGTTGCCTTTTTGTGTTTTTCTGGCATGTCAGTATTTTTTAAAATTGAGGTAGTTATATAATCCTGGTTACCATAGTTACCAAGTCATGACGATGAATGACATCTGTCACTTCTGCAGTGAGTTCTTCCATACATCTGCTGTAAAACATTTTAGTTCTCATTTAAGGTATCATCCCACAAAGCAGGTGATGTCTCACCACCGCTGCAGAAACTGGAGGGACCCTGATGACATTCAGCATTGGGCCTTTTGTTGCATTTCTCACTTCGAACCAGACTGAGTACCTGTGGCTGTGACAGGCTCAGAGGTTGTGAGAAGGAAACAAGTACCTGAAGCAGAAAAAATAAAGCTATCTTTAATCCACAAGCTCTCTTTTTTTTCCCCAAGAAAGAAAGATGAGCACAGCAAATAACTTTCAGATTTATTATACCATAATTTGAAACAGTATCGGCCTCTGTGGAGATAGTAAAATAGATTAAACTAGGTTGATCATTGTTTTGATCATATCTGTCAAATTACTTCTTAACTCACCAGAACAAAATCAAAACAAAAATAAATATGTTCTTTTAATTGTGTTACATCCTGTTTTACCAATCATAGTCTTGCGAGTAAACCTATGTTTTGACTGAGGACTGCGTATCTGAGATAGAGACTGGCACACCAAAGCTATTTCTTATTCCCCTTCCTCCTTCCTTGTGCAGCTTCTGTTTTACATCACCGCTGTCCTTTGGAACAACAGTCTGATGTGCGAGTCCTTTGCTGAAGAAAGAAGGAAGGAGTCAGAGGTTAATTTTCCTGGAAAACTCTCTGCAAATAGGATTAAAATAAAAACTGATTTTATCCCAGAAAGGCAAAATTTGTCAACTGGAAGCCAAATTTTAAATTCATCCAATGTTCAATCCTGTTCCTAATTCAAGGTAGAGCTCTCTTAATTCCTGTCATTTTAGTCAGGGAGGTGAAGTCTCTCTGAAATACACTACAGGTTCTTCACAGCCACAAGCAACTGAGGCGTTTGACCACTGCTGAGTTGATAATACTTAGCACATAAACAATACTAATTCAGAGACTCTCACTTACTTCACAGATACTAATAAATTTATTTCACAGTTTCTCTGTAAAGCAGACATGTTATCCCTATCTATAACACAGGAATATTGAGGCAGAGAAAGTATAGCTTGCCCAAATTTTGACGAGTTAGTTTCTTCACAGGCAGATATTGAAGCCAAGAAGTGTAGCTGCCAGTTCTCTTGCTATAATTACTCTATGCTCTCCGTGGGTCTCAAGGCAATTGACAGTGTCAGTTTATGCACCTTTGGAAGCCCATCTATCAGCAAATGTGCCCGTGTTGCAAATTATCAGGCAGACATCAGCTATTCATGAGTAGGAGGACTGTATGGTTCTGCTGATATCAAAACAATCAGCTCTAATCTCAGTCATTCTTCACAAGGCAGCTGCTTTTTTGGTTATTATCTCTTCCCCTGTGTTTCTATTTTGGGTGACGATTTAGACTTCTGTTCTTGAGGAATTCACTTTTGGCAGCAAGAGATGTTCAGACTTCCCAACATTTTTTATAGATTCATTTATGTTGGGAATTTTCAGTAAATAACATGAAAGTATCAGTGATGCACAACTACATGGAAAACACTATCATTATGTTGATTTTTTTTCTCCCCAAAGACTTGCAGTCTGTAGTGCTTCTGAAACACAAATTTTCTTTCCAAGCACCTATACGTTTAGTTATCTAATCTTTCTCTTTTGCTAGTCATGTTATAAATTTTGTACATGATATACCATGCTATATAGTTTCTTATTGTATTTCAGCACTGATATCTCCTATTGATGTGAGGTTTAGTAACTTGCGGTGCTCTGAAATCCTTAGATGGAAGATCTGAAAGCATAGCACTTATTTATTATCTGTACTTTGCATAACAGTGTTATTCTAAAGATGATTAGGTGTGTGAATGTTTGAATGGACCTTTGCAAAGCTCTGCTTCTGATGTTCGCAAGGATGTTTCAAACACTTGATAATCACATCAAACTACAAGAAGTACTCTTCCCTCAGCACAGTCCTGGGCAGAAGTGAGTTAGTTAAGGGTGATGGGAATGTTTTTTTTAATCTGGAGAGATCTAGATTACTGAATACTGGTTCTAATTGCCTGAGTCAGTATCAGATACACTTGTGGACGCAAGCACTGAACTGATACATTCTTGTAAGTATAAAATAAAAACATTGTAACATGCCCTGGGAACCTCTCCCTGTGGCTATGGGCTAACTATTGGCCCAGTTTTGCTTGTGGGATTTTCAGAAAGTTAGCTTGCTGTCAGTGATATAAGCACTAGATTGAGTTGGTTGGATCAACACCTTCACTCTGCCTGATGGTTTGGATGTATTTCTCAGTTCGGATGTAGTACGATGAAATTTGAATGCCACATCAGCCAATTCCAAATTTCATTGACTGCTCTAGACATCAACGCACAGCAGCCTAAGGAGAGTGGAGGGAAAAAGGGGAAGACTGGGTGCAGTCGGAGCCTCTGGTGTCTGGTTAGAGCAGCCACAGCTTCAAGAATCTCGCTGTCTGTGGCTTAACACAGCAGGCCCACTAACATGTTCCCACAGAGCAATCCCACTTCGTTTCTGCCCTGCTGTCTGGCAGAGTTTAATGTGTTGACAGCATGAGTGACTTACTGCCCAGGCAGACAGAAGGGAGTTAAAATGGGAGGATGGGGGAGGCAGATACTCTGGAGTAGGGGAAATGGTAGTGCGCAGCACTCACAGGGTGGGTCCAGAGTGTGGGGATGTCCTGATGGTGGGTAGGGGCGATGGAGAGACGCGTGTGCCAGTGGTGGGAGTTACAGGGATCCCAGAAACAGAGGGGAGAGGAGCACCCGAGGACCTTAGGGGGATGGAGCAGATGAATGCAGGTCCCTGCAGATCTGTGCATTGTGCACTGCCTGCAGAATTCATGAACTGCTTCAGCTCCTCGTTCTGTGAAGCCGTGTTTTCTGACTGTGTGCAAGACCTCTGTGATGCTAATGGTGATTTTAACTGGTATGGCATAATTCTTGCAAATACTCTTGCAGACTTTTTATTCTGATAAACCCTGTGGGGGGAGGGGGGAACAGGCATGTTACATTTTAGATGGCTCCAGTACCAAACCTAGTGCAGAAATTTAGGAAAGATTGTTTCTCATTGTAGCCAGTCTTTGCTTTTGGCTACAGTTGTTCTAACAGTCGGATATCCTAACATATCTAGGATTAGCTTTGTTTTGAATTTTTGGCTCTTAATAAAAATCGTTTTTAAAGTGTAGTTCAGGTCTGAAAAATTAAACATTCTGCTTGTTTTGTATGTCCAGATTGGCACAGGAAGGGCTTGACTTCTTTACTTTCTGTGTTTGAAATGTCTATAATCTAACTATTGTTCACACCTTAAATTGGGAGTGTGAAAGAAACTGAGCTGCTTATGGGTTTCAGATTAGTTCGTTCAGACTTCGGAGAAGCCTTAAGCTTATATGATAATGAGGCAGCACTGCTTGCACCACTCGTTATTTTTGTGAGCTGTTATTACCTTGTTCATTATAACAGCTTTTGAATTTCTCTTGGTAGGGAATATTCCCTCTTTCTGGCCAATCTTTTGTATGTCTAACACCCTTGTTGTGTGTACTGCTTCATATCACTGGAGGACTTCAGGGTGGTATTCCTAAACATGCAAATGATATGCCTTGAACTTTAAGGAATGGTGTTTTGCATTCAAGATCACATTTCAGTTTGGTGCCTAAAACAGAATGTCACTTACTGCGTTGCAGTGAAGCCTCCTGCCCAGCTGTCTCTGTGCCTGAGCCCCTTCCCTCCAGCCAGAGCCACCCACCACGACTAATGATACAGTCTCCATGGGATTAGCACAAACAGCTCGGGATGTTTTTTCTTGTTCTGCTTTTGTGACTTTGGCTTCCCAGTTACCCAGTCATGTCACTGATAGTTATATCTTTAAAGTCCAGATCCAGAGAGAAATTCAGACACTTAATTTTTGCATATGAGTGAGAGCAAGGTGCGTAAATCCTTTGCTAGATCTGCAAGTAAGTTAAAAGAAAAATTATAGAGCTTTTTTCTAGCTCTTGTTTTGTCAGTGACCATTTTGTCCTCAAAAATCAGCTCCTCCTTGCTTCCCCTTACACTGAAGTGATCCTCAAGTTAAAGGCTCCAAGCTGCTGCGTGAAAGCACACAAAGGTGCAGGTTCTTCCTTCGTACTCCCAGCCCTCTTTGTCAGCTTTGCTCCAGTAACTTTGTCTGATCCTCTTTCTGCAATTGCTAATTGGCCTGGCAGGGATATGAAGCAACTGCGAATAGCTTCATTCCCTTGGTGTGTGCACGCTGACAAGGGTCACAGAACAGAAAACTAGGGCAGAGTCCAGACTTGTGGCTTATTTTATTGATATGCCAGCCAGACGGCAGCCAGAAAATGGCACTTGCAAGTGGTGGTTGCTGTACTGCAAGCAGTTCTTTGCTAACCAGCAGCCTGAATGCTGAATATTTGCCGCTTCCCAGAAAGCAGGTGCAGCACTCGCCTGCCTGAGAGGAAATGTTTGCATGTAACACTTCAGTGTGGGGTGGCAGTGGTTTTCTCAGTAAGCTCTAGGTGTCTTTTGTTTTTCTTGAAATGATGTGGCATGCCTTTATGGACAGTAGAGCTATAGGTGATGATCCTAAGGATGGACTCTTCAGAGTCCTCCTTCTTTGGAGAAGGGAGTAGGGTGCAGGCTAGGGTAGTAAAGCCCAGCACGCCAAGGCCAGTCCTGTTGTGTCTAGGAAATGTGTGCACTGTTTGGATTGATTTGCAGAACTAGCTACTTCCTTGTTGGTTTGGATTTACAAGAATTATGTGTCCAAGCCCTGAGCTTCTGTGTGATTGTTAAATAAGAGAAGCAAGCATCACTAACCTACTAAAAGACTCTTTCCTAAGACCACTCATAACATAACCTCATAATATCTCAATGTGTTCTATTTAAGAGAATATTCTTAAGCAAGGCACCCAGATCCTTTGTTTTGGCCAGTAAAGATGTTTTTTATATATGGAAGGAGAGCAAATTTGTGCCATATCAGGTCAAGGGGGAGCTGAGACATAAGAACAAGGATGTGAGCTCCAGAGTTGCTTCCTACCTCAATTCTGTTAAAATGACAGTTTTGCTAAACTAAAATGTCCTAGTCCCCTGGTAATCTGCAGTTGTGGCCATCTATATGCTGTCTGGCCTGCTTAATGGTGGTCAGATTCAAGCTCAGCCCAGCAGCATAGTCTTGTGGAAGATTTGATGTGTTTTTCAGCAAATGGAAGAATCATTACTGTAGGCTCCATTAGAGATTAGCTGGACAAAGCTCCTGGCAGATAAGAGTAGTGAGACAAATAGCTGTGGGTGACAGCCTGCTCCAACACCTGGTGGAATCCAGCGCCTTGTCAGCTTTTTCTGGAGGCTTGCCCAAAAGTGTGTCAGGTCTGCGATAATACTCTTACTGTGAGCTGCAGGGAACTTAATTCATCTACTGCTGACAGTTTGGGGGAAGTTAAACTAATGGGACTAGTTGCTGCACCATAAGAACCACTTTCTGTTCCCCAGCTCTCCTTCTTTTAAGGGCCAGTCCTGTCATGTGAATTTTGTGAATTTTATAGCTTTCTTGTCCTAAAGGGAGAGATATGGGGAAATTGACTGCTTCCCCTTCTGTTTCCACAGATGGTGATGTGATAAATGTAGCCAAGATCATCTCTACCTAAGTGACACTCTACCCTGAGGAGCAATCCCCTTTTGCTGGACATGCTTACAGAACCACATAGCCATGGAGCTGAAGGAGAAGTGTCAGGTAGGTCTCCTGGTAAGAGTCATTTCCAACTTAAGTTTTGAGTCCTTTTGTTTGTCTTTCATTATTTTGAATCAAGACTGACAATTTGGTATTACTAGTGACAATATGATCCACAGTTAGTACCAAAGTTGGGAGCTCTGTCATCTTCACGCTCCTAGGGATGCACTTGCTTGTATCAGTAGAGGGGATCTACCACTGGATGGCCCAGAGACAGCAGAATGATGAGTTCCATACTAGTCAGCTCATGTTTTCTATCCCATCGATTAACAGCCAATGTGATCAGAGCTAGGGATCTTCAAAACACTTAACAGACCTAGTGATCAGTAGGGGAGTACCAGGAAACAATCTCGTGATTTCTTTATGTGCTCATGAGTTGGCTGTGGATTTTAATGGCTACTTAGTTTTGTTTTAGGAGATGTCAGTTAACCTAGGCAATGAGTTTAGGAAATTAATTTCTACTTGATGAATTTACATAAAACTTGGCTTGTCCGGGCCCCCAAATTGTGCCTCAGAACTGTTTAAATGAGCTGTGTTCCTCATGGATAAATGCTCACATTCCAATTAGCACCCTTTACAGGGAATCACAGTGGAGATGGGGGGCTGAATGGATCCTAGAAACAGAACTCCCATCCCTAGAATGAGTCCTTTGCAGGCTAGGACTGAGGCACTATCATAGAACAACATAGATGAAGTATATGAAGTACTGTCATCATATGCTGTGTCTTTTGAGGATAAAGGTAGGGCTTCACTTCCCCGGACACTTAGCTTGTCTTTGTTTGAGAGGCTGAATTCATGAGAAGATTTTTTAAATAAAATATGATAATAAAATCCTCTGAGTCCTGTTTTTCTGATGATCAGCATTTGCATTTCTTGGGCAATTGTATGTCTTTCCATGGAATGCTGCAGGATATTATTTCTAGAAAGTGCCAGATAAGTCTGTATATTGTGTGGAAGAGCAATCTGTCTCTTGCTACCCTGCTGTGCTTTCAGCTTCAAAGAAAAAAAGAGATCTTCATGAATTGCTGCAATAGGAGCTAGAAAGACATATCTGCTGTGGTTCACAGGAGACTATTAACCTGATACGTGTTACTACTTCTCAAAAGTAAAATCCAGAATGATTTTGATCAATAAGGATCACTAACTGGCTACTTACTTTTCAGCTATATTCTGTAGCCACCTGAGTATTAAATACATTTGTCACTCAAAAAAGTGAGCTGGTACATGCCTTACTCTGGATCCCAGTCAGAAATGGGAGAAGTAGCTTGAGACCAGAGGAGATTCTATAGGCCAAGTTCTCAGGTGGCTCTGGTAAGAGAACTTCCATGGCTTCGCCTCTTTTCATGTCCCTCTCTCCACCACCCCGCTAAACTTTGTCTGACAGATTGTGTGTTTGCTGTCTCTGTTCTGCCTGCATCCTTTTCTTGCTGTTTTGTTTACAGTGCTTTCAGCATCACGAGGTGGTTTTGTTCGTTAGTGCAAAATAGTGTTAGATAATCACCTAGGCACAGACCTGCTCTATAATACTAACACAGCAGTGTAAGCGATTTGGGAGGTGCTCAAAATTTCACATCAACTGTTGCACTTGCCTGCTAGACTTCTTATTTGCTGGGACTGCTGTTCTGTAGTGTGACAGACCGCAAAGGCTTGGGCTTACTCATGCCTAAGCCTCTCACCACTGGTATGCTCTGAGGACATGTTTGAACTATGTTGTTTTATGCACAATTGCTTTATGATTGTGGAGGTGACATTCCAATGAAGATAATTATCTCTCTGTTCTGTTGATAGCATCTTGGGCTACTCTGGTATTGATAATTGTAAGAGATGAAGCAATTATCATTCTGTGCAGAGGTTTGTTCTGAGTAGGATCTGAGAGCTCCAACACAGGCATCACTGTGGCAGGTTATGGGGAACTGTGGTATTCTGAAGTCCTAGGCTCCTTTCCTGGCTTCATGAAGTTTCATTAAAATGAAAGGAAAACATCACTACGCTCTTTTCAGTAGCAATTAAAAAACCCCCACTGATGTGCACGGCTTCATTTTACCACTTACTTTGCCTGGATTCTGAGAAAAGACCATGGTTTCATACTTGTTAGCAGTATATTATTTGGTGTTGATTAATGAGCTTGCTCCTAATTTTTTTTCAACACTGCAGAACCGTGTTTCATCGCCTTTAAAGTGGAATCTATCTTCCTTTCCAAAGTGAAGAGCTTGGATGCCTATATGTCAATAAGGGAACAAATTAATCTGCTGTCTAACTTTAGTGACAAATCTGATGTGCTAGGTTTATTTTAAAATGCTAAAAGATCACGTGAACCTCGGGTGAAAATATCAGTCTGAAATCTAGCTGACAGCAATCTCTTTAGCCTAGTATCTGTGTGATGAACAGTTAGTGCTTCTGGAACACAAGACATGCTCTGGGCACAACCGCAGCACAGACATCTGTCACTCAAGGATAAGAGATTTGTCCTCTGGCTCCAGTCAGCTAATACAGTTCTGTTGTCAGAAATGGCTGAGGATCAGAGTTTGTCAGGTGTAATGTAGGCTTCCTTCCAATTTTTGCCAGAAACTAGACACTGCAGAGAAAGGCAGAGAATATCTTATAAGCAGTGCCAAAAACCTCTTAAATTAAATGTGCTGATATCTTGCTCTTTTCTTCTCTTTTCCTGACTTCTTAATTTTCTGCGTATTTTTGAAATGAACTTAATATCGTGGGAGGTGCCAGAATCTCTGTTCCAGGACCCGCAAAGCATATACCAAGGTAGACAGCTTCACTGATTGCCACAGGACAATGTGAGACTCATGCATTTGAGTTACTTTAGATGTAGGCTGTATTTGAAGCAACTCCATCTACTAAAAATTATTGACATAATCTATACCACAATTACCAGCAACAGCTGAGCTGTATTATCCCGGTGTGATTGGTGCAGCCTGGATACAGCACTGTGCCTCGTGGCCGGAGCCTGGAAATGTACTTACGGGAGCCTGTGCTGTGCTCTGCGTGGCTCTAGTGCTGCTGGTCCTCAGCTATCTGGTTCCAGTATGTCTAACAAGAGCTGCAGTCCTGCTTTCGGATTGAAAAGTAGCTAAATCCTCTGCCTCTTCTCATCTTGCCTGTAACTGTATCTCTGTTTTTTATTCCCTGCTGTGCTGCTTCTCTAAAACCTCAGCTCTTCTTCCAATGGCTTTTCACACACCAATCTTTCTTCCACAGACTTCTCTTTTCTATGCTGCAGTTTTTGTATGGGTCTCAGCCCCTTGCCTTTGCCTTTGTACTCTGCCTTTCACTCCAACCCACAGTTTTATCTTCAGATCTCAAGATTATAGCTCTGTTCTTTCAAATGCACAAATGCACAGCCAGATGCAATTTATGATACCAGCTGATATCAGAAGGAAGTTGCACAGCACAAATCATTGCCCTACCCGAAACATTTTAGAGCAAGGTCTCCAGAGAGTGGAGTAAACAGGAAGAGGCAATTTGGTCCATTATCATTTGTGCTGGAGTTCCAGAGCTGGGAGAAAGCTGTGTTGGGACCTCTGCACTGCATGAAGCACCAGGGTTGCTCCTAGACTTGCGCTGTGAGCACCCAATTGTTCTATTCACAGTCATTTAAGTTTCCAGGAGGTATTTATGCAGAGCCATGGGAAACAGTCCAGCAAGCACTGAGATAAGGGGTTGATTCATGTATGTTGTGTGAGGGTTTGCCCATTTTAACACCATCTCGGTGGTATTGGTTGTTTCTTTTTTTTTTTTCTTAGTTTTTTTCTTTGTGTTGAAGTGGGGAAGTGAGTTTAGTTTCTTAGTAGGAAAAGAGGAGGGAAGGAAAAATTGTGGCCTTAGGACACCTTGTTCCTCTCTGCAGTTTGAAATTGTTGTCTAGGAAATAAAACGCCCTGCAGAAAGATGAAGGGTATCTTCTTCCCTCTTTCTCGCCCTGCTCTCTCACTAGCTTTCTCCTGAAGTGACACTAAATGCACTGTTTCCCTTTAACTTTGGCTTTAAGACATCCGTGAAATTACATACCAATGTGTAACTCAGTGCCAGCACAGCGATGAGAACTAGGTCTTTTGGGGTTCTCTTAGATCTACCCTACTTTGGGGTTATTGTAAATATGGGGAACTCTGTTGTCTGCATTTCTGGCTTTAAATGCAGCAGATGGGCTGTGCCAATTTAGGCATCTGAATCTCAGGGAAGGAAAGGAAATGAAAAGCTCGGCCAGGGACAGTAGATGAGTACTGAGGCATAGTCTTCAAAACTACATTAAATGCTGGCACTGGAGCTCTTTGCAGTGTGTCTGTTTCTTTTTATACAGGCTGGGTCCTTGGCAAACTATTGACGTCTTTCTTGACTGGGTCAGTTCACCCCTTTCTATATGGTGCGAAAGTAATTGTTTTAATGATTGCTTGGCAGAGCTGGGAGGCCCCCGACAGAATCAGGACAGCACTGAAGCAGGAGCTTTATAAAAACCCACTTATAAAGATGCTGTGCTTTCCTTTAACAACAGGAGGGAAGCGTTCCCGTAAAAGATGAGAATGAGAGAGAAGGATCATTTCTGCTTCACCTCCGAATACCTGTTTATTCCATTTCATGTCATTTTGTTCCCGCTCTGCTGAGGCGTTCCCTGTCTGCGCTAATCCTTTACCCTCTCTGCGCCACTGCCCAGGTGTCAGTGAGCGGGGAGCCCCAGATACGGCACACGGCTATGAGTAATCTGCAGGCACCTTCTGTTTTAGCTTGTGCGGCTCAGGATGTATGAATATTTGATGCTGAGAAGGGCTTTTGCTGCTTTTTCCATCAAGAAGGGTAAAGGGAGGGAACACTTCACAATGTACCTGTAGCCATCTCAAATCATTTAAATAAGATTTTTTTTTTCTAATTGATCTTGAATCCAAAGCTGTGGAGTCATCTGGATGACTCCCCTAGATTTATGTAGGGGGATTAGGATTCTTGGATCTCTTTGTCTCTATCTAGTCCTTTTTCCTGGCCTGCTCAGGTTTTCCTTCTCCAGTAGTATATTTTATAGCACTTTGTCCTGTCTAATTTGCCATCTGCTTTTCCACAGACCCCTGTCTGTCAGCACCATCCCTCACTGTGCACACATATGCATCTCTGCAGGCTGGGAACCCAGGGATTCTGGCTGTGTTGGCTCCATCTTATGAATGGACCGTTTTTACAGACAGCTGGTGCTATCTTGTGCAAACTTTCTTCTCTCTTTCCCTTTTTTTCCCCCTTTCTATCCCTCATCCCTCCCCCCATTCGCCGCCTCCTTGCTGGATCTGCAGCATGACTGGAAACAGGCTGAATTAATCAGCAGACTGGTGCTTCACTCTGCTGCTTCTGTCTCATTCTCTGCAGCGCTGGGCTCTGCACAGTCTGGCTCGCTCTCCCTCTTTTGCTCTCTCATTTCGGGAGGGCAGCAGCAGGGGAAGTTGCTGTGGAAGTGGTGCAGGAATTTAGCCCAGATGCTCTTTAAGCAGGCTGATCTCTGGATCCCCCACCGAGGCAAATGCCGCAAAGTAAGTTTCTCTCCCTTAGCATTTACATTCAAAATGGCTTTCCCTCCTTCCTTCCCCAGCCTCCATCCTGCCTGATGTGATGGTGCATGAAGGGCTTTGAGGTTCTGGGGAAAGAGGTTATGCCAGCAAATGAAGCAGGGAATGATAATTTTAGCTAGGGAATGTCTTGGTGATGGAGAGGGTGGGGAAAGAAGCTCTGTATTAAACTGCAGATTTAATTCTAAAGCCAAGTGGAGGGGCAAACATGACTTTATCTGCTGACTCCTGTTTTGCTGCCTCTCTGCTTCATGTCTCAAGTTTACTTGTTTCTTGCATGTGCTGTGATCTGTAGCTGTTGAACCTCCTTACCCCTCGAAACATGTCTTACAGTTCACCTTCTAGGTTGTGTCACAGTTTTAGTTCTCAAAGTCTCCAGATAAAGAAGTGGCGAAGGGGAGGAAATAAATGGGGCGGGGGGGGGGGGGGGGAGAGGATGAAAGATGCACTGAAGTTCGCTGGGTTTCTGAGCATTGCTGGCCTCAGGAGGAGATTAACGTCCTCTGGAGTAAGCTCTGCACTGGCCCAAAGCATTGTACTTTGTGTTGAAGCTGGAATAAATATGGACCCCTAACTGCTTTCTGAACTTGGGGAAATACTGTAACTAGATACATTATGGTAACTAAAGCTTGACAATTGCCTAGCACAGGTGAGCTTTAAAGCACTGCATAAACACTACCTCATCCTGCCAGCAGCCTGGTGGGGCAGGTAACTATGGCTGGGGATTTGCTGCTGCGAGGAGGACCAAGGAGACAGACTGGGGACGGTGCAGTTCAGAACTGGGTGTTACCTGGGGAGCAGGCTCCTCTCTCTGCTGTTGAACTGCCACTAGCTGAGCAAGGAAGAGAGCACCGAGCTTTGCGTTAGCCGTGTGGAATGGTTGATCGTGGCTGTTGGCATCTAACGCTGTGCTTTAGAGAGGGCATAAAATTTGAATGTCACTGCCTGGATTAAAATGGACTCCGTTGACACCAAAACGCAGTGCTGATTCAGATGGCTGGTTAGTGCCACTCTGGCCAGATTGCTCAGAGATCCTTGCTGCTGCTGCTGCGTCTCTTTGCAGTGTGAATCTGCAGGCCCTGTTAGCGATGAACGGCAGGGAGCCTCGACGTCTGCTTCCACGCGGGAGCCCCCGCAGGCACCCCGTTACCGAGCCGTGGGAGCTCTTTTGTCCAGGAATCGGGGGAGGTCTGGGCTGCCTTTCATACCGTGGCTACAGATGGAGGAAGGAGACAGTTGTTGACTATCGCTCTGTCCATTAATTTGGGCACTGCTGTGCTGAAGGCTTTGCTTGTTTCATTTGATTTAAGACCACCCACAGCTAAACGGTGGTTGCCAAGCTTGTGTCAGGTGGCATTTAAACCAAGTTTAATAGCTGTGTTGGTTGTGCTTTCTGATGCCTTTCCTTGTGTGTCCAGTTTTGAAGGCAGTGGTCCCCACAGAGCTGTGATGTGCTTGATGGAGCTACCTGAATCATGCAGATAATTATGTTTCTTTTTTCTATGCTTTCCAGCAGTGTTCAAGTGGGTTGGGGAATATTATAATCTTCACAACACCTCCAGTTGGTCGGGAGGTGGTAGTCCCATTAAAGAGGGGAGAAACTAAGGCACAGAGGAGTCTGCGATTTTCCCGCTGTCATAGAGAAATCTGTGGCAGAAGCAAGAGCAGAATTCGGGTGTCCTGACAGTTAGTCCAGAGTCTTAATCAAAAGATTATCCTTTACTGAATGTGGAGCGTGAATGTGTGAGGGTGGAGGTGTCACGCAGTCTGGGTCACTGGACAAGCACTGCTGCCAGGAGTCGGGAATCAGACCCCTTTTCAACAGTAACCAGCTGAGCACCCAGAAAGACAACAAATACAATTGGGTCCGAGGGTGTAGGTAGTAAAGGGAAGCTTGCCCAGAATGGCCTATCCATTGGCTTTGCCTGCTACGGCTGTGTAATTTTGTACAATGAATATGTGATTGCAGGCGGTCTAAGCATTAACTCAGCAGCCGTGGTAGGACAGAGCTCTAGCATACTGATGTATGATTTGTTTCAAAACAAAAATAAATCCCTCCCTAGCACTAGCCTGCAGTAAGAAATGTTGCCCCAAGAAACGGCATGCTGTGGTGTCTGATGTCTGCCACCCTCTCTGATGGGAGCAAAAAAAGCTGTGGGTCATACTGTGCCTTATCCTAAGCAAGAATCTGACTTGCAGTACTGAATGCAAATGTATCTGGAGGAGTTACTCCTTCTCATGTGCTTTTGAAACTGTGAATAATGCTTGTATTTCAGGAGGTAGGATCCCTGAAATAGATTAATAGCTTGCAAAAATATCATTGGCAAATTAAAAACTACCTTCTTGTTTCTGCTGGAGGAATGCAAAATAGCTCTCAGAAAAAGGAGGAACATTCTGCTGACCTGTTTCTCTCCTCCAACAGTTTAAATCTGAAAAGCAATTGAATTGAAGTGTTAAAAAGGGGGGTCTAGTATGTGCAGCCAGGAATGAAGGAAACAATCTGACAGCTGCCTAGTAGGGGCTCTCCATACCCCTGAATAAGATACGTGGAATTGTGGTCTATGCAAATTAAAGCTTCTAGTGAATCTTCTGTTTTCTGTTCCCTTGTTTGCTTAAACAATCTTTTTAAAGGCAGTTATATTAAACTGCACAGCGCTCTTGGTGAGGAGCCCTTACTCTGCAAGAGACTGAATCTGCAGACGACAGAGGTTGTCTACCAATTTGCTGCACTGAATCTACTTACATGTCTACAGAAGCAGTTGGGAGGGTGAATTTTATAAGGCAAAATATGTATTTGTGCTCCAGTATTGTTTAAAAAAAATATTTGGCAAATATGCTACAACAACACATCTTGTATCAACACATACTGATACAGGAAATAAATGAGCTACTATGGATGTGTAATGGTTGTATGAAAATATAGGGGGACTTCAATCTAATATAGTATTTTGTGCCATCTCTCACGTGTATACGTGCTGAACTCTACTTGTTTGCTCCTCTTGAAGGAGGGAGCAAGTCATTTATCTTTCATCAGTTAGCAGAGGGTGTGAGAATAGCTATTAAACTTTGAAGATGTTCTTGAATGGCTCTGTGTATGAAAGAGCAGGATGGGAATTTTAGGAGGAGAGATCAGGAGCCAGCGGTGAGTGTCTGTTAGGATTAAGGTGGGCCACGGGAAGCAGACGTGACTGCGTGATGGTGCTTGGGAACAACTCCACATTGTGGGAGGAAAATCAGAAGATAATCACTCTTTCCCTACCTATCAGTCTGATAAGGCCCTTGCAGCTCATGAAGAAAGCAAAAGAAGTCTTTTTGCTGTGAGCCAGACAAGGCTATAGGTTTAAACAAGCTCCTGGATCAGCCTGCGCTGGGTGTCTGCCAACTTATGTCCCCATGTCAGACGATGGAGAGCCAAATGAGCAGAGACGGCAAAGAAAAGACTACTGATTCTATGGCTCTGCTTCCTCCAGCCATGAAATGCTTCTCATCTCCTTCCTGAAGAGCCAGACCAGCTCCTAAAATGGGGTGTTTGCAAAATCTAGCTCAGGTTCCCCCTCCCTGATGTTTCTAGGCAAGCTAAGCAGTAATTTAACATTTAGGGTATTTACTGAAAGTAGAGAAAAGATGAACTTATTCACTGATCTTTTCAGCCTGCCTTCCGTTCCCCTCCTCAGTGTAGTAGTTTCCTTTAGAAAATAAAATCACATGTACAAAACATCTTCTCCTGCACTGTGCACTTTTTCCTTAATAGCCATGCTGCAGATTACAACTCTGAGGGAGATGCGGTATCATCTGCGAGGCAGAGGGTAGCAATCAGCCTTGGCTTACCTGGCATCCGTCACGCCTCGGACTAAGACTCTCAGAGCCGGGGAGAGTCAGCTCCCGAAGAGCCCTAAGTGCACTCGCAGGGGCTCGAGTGCTCTCTGGGCCTTTCCAGGCGAAGGAGGAAGTAGCTGCTTATTTTCTCCTCCGGACTTTTCTCTGTGGTCATGGGCAAAAGGAAAGTACAACCTTTTAAAATGCCTCATGATATCCATGCGGGGCCTGCTTTTACTGTAACCTGGAATTTATCATCTGCTGCTTCTTTTTTTATTCTTCGGAGGAAGCCTTCTGCTAAATGCGCGTGGGTGGGTAGGAAGGTGTTGTCTAGCTGTTTCTGCTTTTACCTGAAAATTAGTGAGTTACCCTTCAGACGCAACTTTCCAATGCAAAGATGTGAATGTTGAGATTTTTGTTAATGACCTGACACCTCTGGTGAGCTGCCTTCTTCACCCTGGGGTGCTCACCTCCCGTTTTGGGGCAGGAAGAACACTTGAAGCTGATGAAAGGCTAAAAAGGTCCCTCTGGGCCAGCTTAAAGGCTTCTCGGTCTGCTGTATGGAAGGATTTACTTTTGGGCTTTTGAAAAATGCCTCATTAGCAGTTGATGACTGAGCAAGGCAGATCTTGCTGTGAAAACCTACAGCTGCCCCTTGCCAGGAGCTCAGGGTGGCTCTTCTCAGTTGTCCCTTTCATTTCGTGCCTCCAAGCGCTTTCCCTTGCGGCTGGCCTGCAGTGGGCTCTCTGAGTCTCCGCAGGCGGCCGCTCACTCACGTCGTTACAGCAGGTGCGTACCATGCTGGCTGTGTCTGCATGCTTTGCTATATGCTCCAGGTTTTAAGTGTCTTCCCAAGATGTGTTTTTAACAATCCCTCTCGTTCCTGCTGTTCTTCCTTCCCAACACTGCTGCATTTACCACTTGCCCTTTCTCACTTACTACAGCCACGTTCCTTTGGGCACACCTGCCTTTACCCTGCGTTGACTGATCCTATGGCAAAACAGCAACTCTGGTGTAAAGATTGGAGCAGGTGTGCAAGTATTTCAGGAACCTTTGCAATTACCTTTGGATTTGCTCCCTTTTTCCTCTCACTGCCTACTGTGATATGACATTTTCTCTTTCTAGGCAGTGTGTGACTGTACTAGATGTTGGCATAAAGTGCAGCTTTCCTCTCATTTCTTCTGCAGCACCTTGATGTATCCATTGGAACCAGCTCAGCAATGTCTAAGCAAACTTTGCTTTTCAGTTAAAGTCCCTGTTATTATTGCTGCCTTTCATTCTGTGTCTTTTATTTAGCTGGCTGCTTTCCCTGTCTTAGAAACAATGAGTAAGTGTTTTTGTGGGTGCTTTGCTGTGCCCCAAACAGGCAGTAGTCAGCGGAGAGAGAGAAGCTGTGTTGCCACTTGCTCTGCGTGCTCCCCGGCACTCCCGCTTGCAGCACTCCCTGGTGCAGCAGCACCTCCGTTGCCAGCTACGCTACCTGCCATCTTCTCCTCTGGGAGTCTTTGTGAGGCTGCTATGTTTAGTCCTGCACTGATGTTACCTGGGCTGCCTCCAAGAACAACACAGAACTGCTTCCTTTATTCCCTAAAACTGACACAGAGAATGAAAATTACAGCAGGATTATTTTTAGTTCTGTAAAACTGCAGCTGAAGCAGCATTGCTAGAGTCTTCCTGGCCAGAATTTGCTGTTCTGAATTTTCCCTGAGGTGTGTAGTAGATGGTAGTTTAGAGAGCAGCTATGTGCCACTTCCTGACACTCATGTTGCAGTTCTGGATTGGACCATCAGTGCAAACGAATCTGAAGTCCAGGGTTACCTTCCGCTGGATGTTCATCATGAAGCCACTCAGCTACGGAACAGGAAGAAAAGAGCAGATCAGAACTGAGATGCGCTTGCAGAGCTGGGTGTGTGCATGCAGCTCCCGAAGAGCAGAGCTGCTGCAGTTTGAGACCAAGGTGGATGTGGCAGGGCTGGGGACAGCTTGTGACTGCGATAGCAGGAAGAGCTGCAGCTCCTGCCTGAACTGGGCTGTGTGTCACAGCGGTGGGGACCGGAGGGGAAGCTTCCTGACTGTTTTGTGTTCAGTAGTTCTGTAAACAGCATGATACACCTGGGCATTTTTAAGATGCAGGATGTCCTATATGGTATAACTCGTACCTTCAGGGTGTTTGTATCTGCCCTTCTAGAAGTGCTTCTTTGCGGTTTTCTGTTCTTTGCTCCATTGTGCAACATATTTTGTCAAATAGCTTTGGATCCCTACTGATGCTGGCCTTGTGTGCACATCTAACTCACACATGAAACTGTCAGTTCAGTTTTCCAGTTGAGCAGCATTGCTCATATATCTACCTACATCTGGGAAAAACTGCAACAGCAGGGTTATTTCTTGGCCCAGCAGTTCATCATTCACCTACTGCCCAGAACCTGGAAATGAACAGCATGGTGTTCCTTAAGACACAGCTATGGCACAGTATTAAAACATAAAAGGCAAACAAGAACTTTTATTGACCGGTACCATGATGTCTGTTGTAGCCCTCACATGGCCATCTTCCAGCTTTTTCTTGTTGATTCACTTGCAGTGATCCGGTACCCAAAATACCTCTCAGCAGTCTCTGTGATTTGAAAGGAAGGTAACTGCTTGTGTTCTAGTGCCAGAAATGCAAGTGTTTACCCTACTTTCTTGATGTCAGCAACTTGGCAGTGTTGTCCAGATGGTACTCTCTTGAGATGCTTCCTTTCAGCCTGCTGCCTCTTCCCTGGACGATGAGGGAGCAGTGGTTTGGATGGCATATGCTTCCTTCAAGTACAAATGCCTCCCCTGTATATTCTCACAATTCAGCACTTCCTCTTGTAAAGGGAGGAGCTGATGTTGGAGTCATGTCTCCGCCTAAACTGATTCGTGGCCTGGCACATAAATCTGGGAGCTTCCATGTCAGAGTAGCCACTGAGGTGGACTTCATAACCAACATGCAGCCCCAGCAGCTGTGGGAATCAGACATATCTTGCTTAGATTTGCAGATATTCTACTACCCAGCTGTATTGCTTTTAGTAAAAACCATTACGTATCTTTAAATTTCCCACATAACTGTCTGTAACAGAGTCCCAGCTCAGGACTTGATGGGCAAAGCTCACAGTAAATAAATCTGATTCTGAATAAAATGGGGTGGATGTGGAGATATCGCAGTTTTCTTCCTTGTAGCCAGGTGGTCTCTCCCTCTGGAGTGGCTGCCTGTTTGGAAATCTTACTCATCTACTTTGGCTAATCACCTCCTGGTCTTTACAAGTTGATAGCAGTTCAAGCCTGCGTAACCTCTGGGAGCTGAGCGACTTCCTTTGTATTGTCCCCAGTCTCTGCAGATCAGAGTCCAGTTTTGCAGAAATGATTTGGTATTCTACTTTGATAGACTGTTTATCTGGCACAGTCAGAACTGTTTTGTTTACCTGATGTTATCTAGGTGCTCTAATTACAGCCAGCAGTCTAAAGTTCACAGAAGGGAAGACAATTTCAGGGAAATCACAAGTTTGACTGGTCCTGATGCGTGAGCTATTCACAATACAGTGTGCATCCAGTCACCAGGAACAAACCCAAAAAGAAAAGCACTAAACAGTTTTGTTTTTCTGGCTCTCTAGGATGAGATGACCTCAAGTTTGGGCCTTACCACAAAGAACGCCCTCACGATCCTGAGAGACCAGTTGTCAGCACTGCTGGAGAGTCATCAGAAGGAACGGAAAAAAGTGACTTCCTGGAAGGTGAGACACCAAATAGCACAAAGTTGGGCACTCAGTCCCCCATTCTCAAAGTAAAGCTGAGGATTGACTGAAGGTTGGCTGCATTCCCTTCCAGACTGCTGCTGCAGAGCTTCCAGCTATAGAACTGCTAATGTCCTTGGGACCAAAGCAAGGAATTGCCCAAGGACGTACTTCTCTCAGCTCTGCTCTTCTGGAGGCTGGAGCTGTACAGGAGCCTAGCTTTAATTCTGAGGGACCTAAGGGCTTCAACAGGCTGCAACTACATTTGTGCTACACTTGTGCTATCAAGTGGTCTTGACAGCAGAAAGCCCTTAAGCCACTCATGGCAGTGTGCATTGGGGGTCTATATCAGGTGGAGAGAAAGAGCTGTGGGGCTCGACACAGTCTCCGCTTGCCCCACCATATCTGACTGACTTGTGAATACAAAGTGGTATTGTTTATTCACAATAATTAAATGTTAAAAATCTTCCTCTCTGGGTCAGTGAAAATAGGGCAGTCTGGCACAGAAGTGTTTTTATTCTTCCAGGGAAGAGTAAAGCAGAGAGTGTTCACCCAGACTCCCCAGCTGAGGAACCATTAGCACTCGGATAACTGATCTGAGAAGCTCTGTATCATTTTGAGAGGTTTTGCAAAGTTGTGTTAGCTGCTGCCCTCACCCTTTTGCACTCAGCTTTTTTTAAGACCTGTCTCTGTATTTCATGAATGTTGATTCTCTGCTGCTCTCCTGTTGTAGGAGGTGTGGCAAAGCAGTTTTCTGTACCATGGTAACCGTTGCTCCTGTTTCCACTGGCCTGGTGCATCTCTGATGCTTCTGGCAGTGCTGTTGCTGCTGTGCTGCTATGGAAGCCAGCCACAGGGGAGGTAAGCAAAATATCCTTTGCTGGTTGACTGAAACAAGGTGGTAGTTTTATATCCTCTCAGCACTGTGTGTGGCTGACTTATCGGTGTTGTCCCTCATTCTGTCTAGACATTAGCGTGTTCACACTGATACTCTGTCCCTATCAGTCCCTCTTACAAAACTTCAGCAAACTTAATGCTGCTTCCAAATGGACCCATGGAGTGTTCTAGGGAGAGAGTAAGATTTTCTTCTTTTTCTTTCTTCTGTCCCTAGATCTTACAAAATTGTAAGGTATTAGAATAGTCAGGAAGGATTTTGATACTGAATTGGAGAAGTTTGTGGTTCATAGGAAAAGGAACTGTGCTGTCACATGAGCCATAGCTTGCCTTGGTTGTATTTTGTAAGGGTATTTTTGAATTGAGACAGGTTCTTTGCAACTTCTCTTGTGGCATTATTCTAAAGAAGAAGCATGATTGTAGCTCCCCTGCTATTCTTTTTTAGACATAAGTCTGTGGGATATAAGAATAAACAACTGAGCGGGTATGCATTTATCTCTGTGGGTGGCTGGCAGTGTATTCTGCTCATTTATTCAAACCTCATGTGCTTTCTGGTTTCTTTTCTTCTGTGCAAAGCCAAGGCGCTGAGATAGTTAATGCACTGGCACTCTTCCTTCTTCTCCTTTTGGATCTCTTCATGATTGGGCGTCAAGAGAGGCTGAAGTGCAGAGAGGTGGAGAGGAGACTTCAGACAATCATTGATAAGATAAATGGTGAGGTCTTATTCATTTGTCTCTCATTTGCATTTTGAGTTCCTCCTCCATTGGATTTTTCTCCCAACCTGATCACATATGTTACTGAGTTTACTAGTCTTGCCCTATGTTACACAGAAACAGGCTGTGAGAATTGTGCTCTACTCATGCCTGTCCTTCAGAATAGTCATTTTGAGCTGTCATGTGGCCATGTGCTTCCAATCTGTATGTTATCAGGTAGGCGTCTGTTATGTCTGTGCTTTGGAGTAATTCGAATCCTGAGTATCTTACAAAAATATCTGCCTTCCAGAAGATGATGAGAGAAGAATACGTGGGGTTGTATCACAACATAGAACAGACGGAAATAAATTGCTGTACTTGAGCATCTTCTCAGCAGGGGCCTGTGAACCTGAGGAGGCAGTTCATTTCAGTGTGGCAGTTTTAAGGACAGCCTTTAGCCTTTCCATTGTACAAGTATGTATTTAAGGTTATAAAATGACTATGTTTAGTTGTTTATACAGGGTGGAGAAAAAGTTGAAAAGCCATGAAGGAGAAATGGAGAAATTGGAGAAGATCATGGGAATGGACTGATGTTAGGACTGGAGGGCTCATAGCCACTGTAGGATGTAGTGTGACTGGCCCCTCCAGAACTGTTATCACTTAATTCTTTCATACTGTGTGCTTTCAGATACGCTTGGCAAAGAGGTGAAATGGCCAGACTCCATGTACCCTGACCTTCACATGCCTTATGCCCCATCTTGGTCCCTTCATTGGGCCTACAGGGATGGTCATCTTGTCAATCTGCCTGTGAGCCTGTTAGTAGAAGGAGATGTCATTGCTTTGAGGCCAGGACAGGAGTCATTTGCTTCTCTGAGAGGGATTAAGGTAACTCACTTGTCTTTTTTCCCTGGCCTGTGACAATAAAAGATATATTTCCTGGAATTTTCCTAATATTTCTAATTTCCAATGTACAGCTTATTGGTGTAACTAATTTCTTCTGATCTTGAAAATGGTTTGAAACTCCAGTTCAGTCAAGCAAAGTGCTTTATTAGACTGATCGTGTCTCCTCTATGACCCCCCAAACCCAACGTACCAGAGCCACTAATGTGGTACCAAAGCATCATGTTTCCATCTCCTCCAGGTCAAGGTGGAAGTATAATGTGCTGCTGATCATAACTGGAGTAAATCTATCCAGTAGGATGATATGACATATAAAACCCCAACTTTATCCTGTTTTTTATGTGGAGAAATAAAAGTTTTTCTGCTTTGACCTTCTCCTTACTTCTGATATATTATAAAAGAAGGTAGTATAAAATACCTGGAGAAGAAGTGGATTTACAGCTCCGTTACAAGATCTGTGGAAAGACGATAGACTTTGCTGCATGAGGAAGATTGGCAAAATTTTAAAGCTTGAAATTTACCACTGTTCTTTATTGTAACTTTCACTCCAAATGCCAATTTTCATGAAATAGCCAAATGTGCTTTGTCACTGCTCAAGGCTTACAAACATTTCGTTTTGTCTCATGTTTGAAGCAGCAGTTTAGCTAATGAATATTGGGGAGCTGAGAGAGTGAACTGTGACAAATGCGTGTTGTGTCACTTGCAGTGGGGGGGATCCTGCTGGACTAAACCACCAGTCCCTCGCAGCAGGGTTCCACTGAGGCCCGAACCGTGCAGCCTTTGGGCCTCTGACTTTTATTCTAGGATGATGAGCACATTGTTCTGGAGCCAGGAGATCTTTTTCCACCTTTTTCACCTCCACCTTCCCCAAGAGGAGAAGTGAAGAAGGGACCTCAGAATCCTCAGCTGTATCGTCTCTTCCGTGTCTTGAAGACCCCAATAATTGATAATGTCAGGTGAGTTAAATACTGTGCACAACACCTGCACAGCTTGTCTTGGTCCTTGCTGCTGCTTTGTGTCAGAAAAAAAAAAGATTTTACCAGTCCAGGACACGGGTTTTCGATATCTCTATTATCGAGGAAGACTAGAACTGTCTTCATTTGCCCTCCATAGCTGGTAGGTCAGGCTGATACACCAAGATATGCTCAGTAGTTCTGTTTAGCTCATTACCTTCTACCTAAATTTGAATGATGGCAGGGAGGTCACAGGTTTCATGTGCTTGATTGCTAGAAATATGTGTGACCCCAGGTGAGATTGTTTTAAATCTATGTCAAACATTGAGACTGAGGACAAAGATTAATTCACAGTTCTCCAGTCAGGGGCATCATCTGTAACTCAAGGGCCAGGACTGTGGCTCTGTAGAGAAAAATAATCTGGAATGATAGCGTTTCCCTTTTGAAAATGCTGCTGCTCTAAGGAGTGGGTCTTGTTGGGAAATGCTAATTCTGGTAGCAAACAAACAAGGAATGAGCTGTGGAGGCACTGTTATACAATCACTGTATCCATTTCAGCAGGAATGGAAAATGCATTTATGGAAAACAAGAGGAGGATATTCTCTTTCTTAAAACTATTGACTCTTCAGCTGTTCATAGTTAGGACAGTAAATGACCTCCACAGAGGATAATGGGCTTCTGATTGGAGTATGTGAATCAGTGACATGACACCCTTTTGTCAGCTGGAGATGTGGATATCTGAATGTCCTCTCAGAATACCAGCACACGCTGAGGGATGGAGCCCTCCTATAAGTGGGAGAAGACACCTGGGAAGTGTGATCAACGGTACTGCAAATTTACCATTGCAAGTGCAAAGCTGTTATTACAGAACTTGGCTGCTCTTTTGGAGGTTCCCCCTCATAGCATAGGGTGAACATCATATTTAATCAGGTCTGCTAAGAGGATTACGTAGGAGGAAAGTGCAGGGTTAGGATCTTGTTGACTGCTGACATCCCTAGTTGTTTTTCATTTTTCAGATGGTGTCTGGAAATGGCTTTGTCACGTCCTGTGACAGCCTTGGATAATGAGAGATTCACTGTACAGTCAGTAATGCTGAAGTATGCTGTCCCCATTGTACTGGTAGGTTTCATTTCAAGCATCTGTTGTTGAGTATAGCTATGTTTTGTCAATAAAGGTGAAGAATTTGCAGCCATCAACGAGAAATTGTAGTCAGGTACTAACTCATGCAACTGACTCTGTACATTGGCTAGTTCAGTGGAGCGAAGATGCTGAGCCATCACCATCTAGCAGTGAAAGTGGAGGGAAGCACTGCAGCAGCAAAACAACTGTATCTTCTAAACTTTCCCAGGCCTGGGAAAGTTTCAAGGGAGTGAAAAATCTTTCTCTACAAGCACTGGTAGTTTGCTGACAGCGTCCCTTCTGTTTGAATGGCAGGCTGGCTTCTTGATCACCAATGCTGTGCGCTTCATTTTCCAAGCTCCTGGAATTGCTTCTTGGCAGTACACTCTTCTTCAGTTACAGGTAAAGGAGTGCTTTGAGCTCCACTACGCTTCTCCTCCCCAGAGCACCACTGTGGCTAGTTCCCTCCGTCAGCAACTTGCTCCATCCTACGGGAGCATCCTATGCATGTCATTCCTTGTGCATGCTGGGTCCAGGTGTCCTGGAGCAGGACATTTCCACCTCTGCCATTCCACCTAGGCAGTCCTTGAAGTTGGTTGCTCTACATGTATATAAATTATATATATGTATATTTTGCTTTTAAACTTTCAGAGTTTCTGCCAAATTCAGCAGGAAAAGCATCAACAAGTTAGTGTGATTTGTTCACGTCCTTCATTACAATCCCCTAAGGGTGTGTGTGTGTCTCCCCTTCGGTGCCTCTCCATGTTTTCAGTGTTTTGCAAGCTGTCTCCTTCCTTTCTGCTGTTGCCTTTTACCCATCCGCTCACTGTGGTGGAAAAGAGGTCATGTGACAGGACTGACTCCCTGTTGTCTCTGTGCTTGCTGGTGATCGGGAATGGTTTTTCAGGTGAATGGTGTCCTGCCCATCCTTCCGCTGCTCTTTCCTGTCCTGTGGATTCTTGCTACGGCCTTTGGAGAAGCCAGAGTCTTGGCCCAGATGAGCAAGGCCTCATCCACCTCACTGGTAGGTATCTGTCCACATCAAGCTGTTGCAGAGGGAAGGGGCGGGGGATGTGAAGGGGTCTGTGAAGTGAGCACAATGAATTCATCAGGTGAATCCACATAATCATAAAAGCTTGTTGAATTTTTGGGTATCCCACCTAGTCCCTCTTCCTGGAGCACAGCGTGGCTTATTCTTGGTCAGATGTTTCAGTTTTTCAGTTTAGCTACAAATGTCCCAAAGGTAATAGGAAGCTCCAGTGGTTCAGTAAGTTTGTTCAAGGCAGGTGCTTATCAGCTAAATGTAATCTGTTAGAGGGCTCTGCATGGAGGTAATTTCCATGCAGTGGCTATAACTAGGGAGCATTTAGCCACTGAGAAGGAATGGGTTACATGAGATCCTCTTCAGTCTTCTGTTATGACCTGTGGGCTGAGCAGCCTTTTCCTGAGTTCTGGGGCTTGGCTTGCAGGCATGGCCTTTGCCACGAGTCAGGGAGTAAGAGGAATTTCTGATGGCTTTGCTGGTTTGAGGGGTGGAGGTTGGAAATCTGATAGGTGTGTGATCCCAAAGTGACTCCACAGGCAGGTGTCAGAAGTCTCTTGTTCTCTCCCAGTGCAGAGGAGAGGTGCACCATGATATGTATGTCTTCTCTGCTGATTTCTATTATGCCTGTGCTTAGACACAATTTCTCTCTTCTTTTTGTCCTTCCTTGACCTTTGTGGCCCTGGGTCTATGTTTTCTTTTCTTTTCCCTGTAGGTTACACATAACTTTCCCTGAGTTACCAGTGTCCTGGGAGGGAGGACAAATGTTACCTCCCTCAGTGACATCTCTTTGCCCCTTCACCTTCTCTTTTCAGTCGTTTCTCCTCTTTGCCTTCCCACCTATTCTCAGCTTCACTTGATTTCTGTCCTTGAAACCTTCCTCTTTCTCCTCACACCTTGCTCTTTGGCAGGGAAAAAACAGAACCCTGGCTTTCCTGCTTCGTCGTTCTCAACATCTCCATTTGCCTTGTCACGCACACTTGCACCTCCCTTTTGTTCTTGCCTATCTTGTCCTTTCTCTCCACATATGTCCAGGCAACTCACCCTGTCCAGCCAGCTCATTCTGTGTGACATCTCATACATGATCCTTCCTCCTTGTCCCTGCAGAACAACCGTTGTGATGTGCCTTGGTCTTTCTCCCTCTGACTAGGGCAGTCTTCTCTTGGCCTCTCTATTTCACACCTTCCTTCCCTCTACTCCGTTCCAAATGTAGCAGGTAAGACCCTCTTCCTCTGCAATCACTTGGCCTGTGTGACTCTCCTGTCCACCTTCTGCCCCCTCCCATCATGTTCAAGCTGTTTGATTTCCAGATTTTTAAGGCCATAGGAGACCCTTGTGGCTGATTAGTCAGACATCCTGCATGACACAAACCAGTGGCCCCCAAAGGAGCCCGTGCCTCAAGTGCCATTACTATGCCTGGAATACGGCAGCATTCCTTCTAGAGAGGAATTTGATGTTTGTTTGAAAATGTTCAGTACTGCCTTCGAAAGGTTGTTTCAGTAATTATTTACCTTCGCTGTTAAAAATGTACACTCTATTTTAGTGTGAGTTTTAATAGTACCTGATTTCCAACCTTGGATCTTTTTACATCCTTTGTCCTAGATTTAAGAGCACCTCAGTCAAATTTCTGGTGTGTGGGTAGCTACTCACATTCCCATGTACAGTCTCTTCGATAAAGTAAACAGTTTAAGCACCTTGACTCACTATAAGCATATTTTCCAACCCTCTAATCTTTCTCTTGGCTTTTCTCTGAGCTTTCTGCAGTGTTTCAGGATCACCGCAGAATTATGAGTCTCCAAAAAAGACAAAATATTCCAGCAACAGTGTGCTTGTGCTGAATTTCAGAGTAATTTGGACTCTCTACTCCATGTTCCCCTATTAATGCAACAAAGGATCACATAGATCTTTTAGCCATTGTTTTAAATGACCTGCTTTGTTCAGCTGACTGTCTACAGTGGTCTCCAAGACCTCGCCAGAGTTACTGCTTGCTAAGATAGAGCCCTCATCCTGTAAACCCAACCTTCATCTTTGCTCCTACATAGGCAACCTTATGTTTGGACCCGGTGGTATGCATGGTTTTTGCTTGTTTACCTAGCAATCCATATTGTTCTGTAGCAGTGATCTGTTCTCTTTATTATTTGACACTGCCCCGCTTCTTTATATAGTTTACAGTCTGTATCAATAATGATTTTGTTTTCTGCTTGAGCTAGCAGGACATCAAAAATGATTCCTCAGTTTCTATTCCATTTGCAGATAGCACAATTTCTAATCTATTTAATATGGGCCCTATTGCTCTTGTATTACTCTGGTTTTTGTTAGGGAACTAATTAGAGCATTTTGTACCAAGTCAAAGTACCAAGTATTCGACATCAAAACCATTACTTTTATCAGTCTGAGTTGTAATTTTGTCAAAAATGGTATCACAATAGTTTGACAAGATTTATTACTAATATACTTATATTGTTTGGCGCTGGTTATGTTATTCTACTTCTGTTCTTTTAATTGAGTCTCATATCAGCTGCTCTGTTATTCTGTCTGAAATCTAAGTCTGTCTGGGGTCCTGTAGTAAATTGGTTTGTTCTCCTTATCCTTTTTAGGCGTTGGCACAACATTAACTTTCTTCCAGTGCACTGGGACTTAACCCGTGCTTCAAGCCTTGTTCAAAATCAGTAATAACAGTCAGAAAGTTGTCTAGACCTGCTGATTTAAAAATATTTAGTTTCAGTAGCTAGTGTTAGAATGGAAAATATTTCATAGTTATCATATGGTATATCACTGAGTATGGAATAGCAATATTTATTTAACATGTCTGCCTTGCCTGCAATACCGTTTATAATTTCACTATCTTCATCAAGCAGTGGACTGGTATTAATTAGCTACTAGTATACTTTTTCTTATTTTTATGTTAATTTTTATTTCTATTTTCACTTCCACTCAAAACCAGACTTTTTTGTTTTTACTATGGAATAGTAGCTTTTAAAAAATTTAATAACATTTTGTTAAAAAGTTCCCAATTATCCTTCACAGTTTGCTGTTTAAATTATTTCTATCAGATTTGTCTTGACTTCTTTCAGTTTTGTTAAACCAAACCTATTTAAAGTGCCATAGCGGTGCATTATTATTTGGGGTATTGTTTTGTTTTGTACAGATGTAATTGCCACGTTCACTTATCCTAAGAAACTGCTTAAATTTAAACTGATTCTCAAAATTGCACCTACTATGGAAGTCCTTTGTGCTGGATGCAGTTTTTGAGTTAGTAAATTTCTCACTGCAATTCCAAGAGCCCTGGGTAGTGCCCTGCTGTAAATCACTTCTTTTTGTTTCCTATTCATAGCCCATTCACATCACCTCATTCCTCTGTATCTGTTGTGTTCCAGATACCCACTTTTCCAACCCTTCTCTTCAAGCTCTCTTTTTTTAACAGACACACATATCTTAAATCCAGATCAGTCAATACCGGCTCTTTCTGTCTTAAAATAACCATTTGGAAAGAGCCTCCTCCTGGTCTAATAGCTATTATTTTCTCTCTAGACATTTAGGTGAGGATCGTGCCTTCATTCTGTGATGTACAGCATCAAGCACTTTGCTTGTGCTTCACAAATAGATAATGACATAGTCCTTTGCTTTGATGGATTATGCTGGTCTGTCCCAGCACAGCAGTTCCCACAGAGCAGGACTCATGCTTTCTTCTCTCTGGAAAGCACAATATTTAGGGAGGGATGTTCCTCATGTCACACTTCTGAGCACAATTATAGTAACTGGTCTCTTCTCTTGCTGCAGCTTGCTAAGTTTTCAGAGGACACTCTCAGCAGCTACACAGAGATGGTATCTTCTCAGGTACTATTATTATGCATTGTTTTCTTCCATCTTCACTGCAGAACGTCATGATATCCTTTTCCTTTCTCTCTGATCTCCTGCTTGTTCCTAAACCCTTTTGCTTGTGGCAGTTGTCCATTGTCACTTATTTGCTGCTTTAATTTGCTATGCATGCAGGTTGCATGTCTTTCTCCTACACCTTCCCATGTAAAAGCTGCTCTACTGACCAGAGATTGAGGTAACTTTGATACTGAGTCCAGCTTTACTCTTCTGAATATTGCAAATGGTTTGAAGTCAGCCTTTCCTGTCCTGAAGAACGTGCCTCTCAAGTTCAGCTGTTCGGAGCTGTTGCAGGAATGAAGTAACATTTTGTGATGTGTGTCAGAAAGTAGTGAAGTATTTTGCTTGTGCCAGAAAAACCACCTTTGTCAAGCCGAAACTAAAGAACAGAGGGTATGGGGGCAGCACCAAGATCAAATGTGAAGAGGGGAGCATGGGATGTTCAAGAGAAAAGTTTGATCCTGTTTCATAGGCTCCTTAATGA
This sequence comes from Dromaius novaehollandiae, assembly GCF_036370855.1. NCBI lineage: Eukaryota > Metazoa > Chordata > Aves > Casuariiformes > Dromaiidae > Dromaius > Dromaius novaehollandiae. Next base: position 9,027,254 of record NC_088115.1, on the reverse strand, counting down.
GCTGAAGCATATGACAAGTCCTTCCGAAACTGGAGCAAATAAACATGCAAAGGAAGTGGTGTTCTGAGGGCAGAACTGCATCTGGCCACTGTAAACTACATTGTCCAGATTGAACTGTTGGGTAGAGGAAAGACACCTTTCTGTCTAACCTGACATTAAGATTCCCATTTCCATAAGGAGGCAGATAGATTCCAGGGGTGATTAAAAATCCCTAGATATTATAAGAATCAATTCATGTCCCCTTGCTCCTAGCCACACAGAGGAGCGCACATGGATGCACATGCACATACATTTGTGCTTTCTTTGCTGGATATTTTGCTGTCTTCCTGTGCCCGTTCATCATTTAGCTGAGCTGTTTTTCAGGTGTTAAATGGGAGTGATTTGAGCTGACCTTCCTGGCTGAAAAGATGTGCTTCTTTCCTCTGTACTTAAGCAACATTTTTGCTTGCAAGAAACTGTCTGGTTTAAACAAGAACATTTGTCTTCTGGTTGTAGCTCATGACTGTTCTGCATTTGAGCATTTCACTATATCAGCCCTTAGCAACTAAGGAGCTAGATATAATGAGCTTTGGAGGAAGTGCTCTATGGTGATAGCATTCCAGAATGGCAGCTGAAAAACAGTAAAATAACACAATAATGCAGACCTGGTTTTGCTGGCTTTAGGAGTGCACAGAGAAAAACACATAGCTCTGGTGCTTTGATTGATTCCTGCTCTCCAGACTCTCTGTGAAACATTTTCATGTGGAAGTTGAAGAGTGCCACCATGATTTTCTAATTTTGCAAAATTTCCCCTTCTTTCAGATTTTTACCGCATTGATTATAATTAAATTGTAATGATGCAGTAGTTAGGACACCCTGGCTTTATTTCCAACATTGACACTGCCTCAGTAAGTAACATTGGGCAAATCACTTCATCACAGTGACTCAATTTACCCAATTTGCAGCATGGTGATCATAAGCTTAGGGCAAGGCCTCAAACCCTTTTGTCCAAGAAGATGAGAGTTCTGTTAGGAAAAAATACCGAGAGGTAACAACTGATTCACCGCAAATGAAATCCCTTCAGAATTCCCTCCTGCATTTCCAGAAAGATAAAGATGGCTTCAGCAGATTCTCAGTTCAGCAATTAGACAGTCTATTAGTATCCTTTTGAGAGGGGAAGAAATGCCTTTCCCTTGAGAAAATCAACACCCTACCAGTTAAGGGGTTCTCACAGAGACAGACCTTTATCTTGCAGTGTATCACTGTGTTGAACCCGAAAGCGAGTAATTCCATACTCCATTCCTTCCTTCTCTTCCCTCATCTTTCTTCAATGAGTCTTTATTTGTCTAATATTCTCTGCTTTCCTTGGCAGGAAATGATACGCTGTATCTGGAGCCACTTCCTGTGTGTTTTAAAAGGCAAATCCCCAACTCTGAGCTTCACCTCCAGCTTGCTCCATAGTTTGGGATCCGTCACTGTGAGTATTGCTGGGTTGTCAGAAGGAGGAGCCCTGCATGAATGCTTCATTTGCTTCGTTCAGGTTGTCTTTCCCTAGACACAGACTTTTAGTGATCAATTCACCATGCTGGGAGTAGAGACCTCTCAGGCACTTCTCTTTATAGAAGAGCTTACAACTGTCTTCTCTTGTCCAAGCAGCATTTTTAAAGACAAAAACAATGGTTAGAGATACTCTGTGGCATCTAACAGGAAGTCTGTATTTTCCAGCTTTGGTTTTGGTTCCACAACCCCCTTGACTCCCGTTTGAGTACCAGCTGGTTCTGGTCTTGATAAGGTATTAGCTGGTGAAACAGGTTCAGCAGTTCCTTCCTTCCCATGGCTTTAATGCCTGATCTTACAATAGCTTGAGATAAAACTGGTATTAAACAAGCCATCAATCCTGCTAGAGCAGGGAACTCTCCATTTCTTGGAGAGACATTAGGTGCAGTTTCTTCACACAGAAAGTTGGTGGAGAAGGGACTTGTCTATCCTCCCTTGTGTTTGTTAAACTTTTCAGTATTTGCAACGATGCATAAACACTGAAATATGTTTTCACTGAGATTTTGCTTTCTCGTGGGTGTTGTGGCGTGTTCTAGGTGCTCTGCTGTGTAGACAAGCAGGGGATTCTTTCCTGGCCAAACCCCAGCCCAGAGACTGTTCTGTTCTTCAGTGGGAAGGTGGAACCACCTCATGATAGCCATGAAGACCTGACTGATGAGCTCTCTACACGGTCTTTCTGCCACCCAGAGATGGAAGAAGAGGTGAGAGATGTGTAATCTATAACATAGTAACATAGTTTGGCTGACATACTCAGTACAGCCTTATCAGGTTCCTGAATTTGGTTCCTGAACTGTGGGGTTTGTGGTTGCATAGAGAAGGTGGCTTTCCTTGTAGAGGAGTCCTGTGGCCATAATTCTTTACTTGAAAGATTAAGAAGCAGTGAGGAGCAGATCCTCTTCTACAGAAGTCCCAAGGCAGTGTCTCCTCTTCCCTTTCTCTCTGTCCCCAGTTCAGTACATTTTGCATGTGAATCAGCTGTGGTTCATGTTCAACCACTGAATCTCCACCGTTCATTTAACTGGTCTCTTGCAGCCCCATGAAAGAGATGCTTTGCTCTCTGGCCCCCTGGCAGACACAGTCCATGTCACCAATGAGCAAGAGAGAAACAACTGGTCTAGTGACCCTTCAAAGGCTCCCGATGCCCATGCCCACCGAAAGCCAAACAGCAGAAGCAAGCATCCCTCTGGGTCCAATGTGAGTTTTAGCAAGGACACGGAGGGTGGAGAGGAGGAACATACTCAGGTAAGCCATACAGAAGGGGCACAGTTAGTCTCTTGTAGGGCTATAAGACAGAATTATACCTGTGGAGTCTCCCCTTTTAATTGGAAATTTAATGGGAATGCCCTGTGGGATTGTAGGCTCAGGAAGACAATCTGTATTCACTGTAACCAACTAGAAATTTCCTACCTGTTGGACCAGGCTGGTGGTGACAGTGAGGTGTTGGCCTGTGAGGCTGAAGACTTTGTGTGTGACTACCACCTCGAGATGCTTAGCCTGTCCCAGGACCAGCAGAACCCCTCCTGCATTCAGTTTGATGATTCCAACTGGCAGATGCACTTGAATTCCCTCAAGCCTCTGGGCCTGAATGTGCTGCTCAATCTCTGCAATGCCAGTGTGACGGAGCGTCTGTGCCGCTTCTCTGACCACCTCTGCAACATTGCCCTGCAGGAGACTCACAATGCTGTGCTGCCTGTTCATGTGCCCTGGGGCCTCTGTGAGCTTGCCAGGCTAATAGGTAAGGAGAAACAGGAGGAGTGGACTCAGAGAAATCAGAGCTGTCAGCAGAGGGATGGCTGAATCCTTCGAGAGCGTAAGAAGTATTTCCCCAGACCCAATTGCTGAGAAGGCAGAATTACAGAACTGACTCATTTGTTTTTGGGCTGCCAAAAGAGTATATGAAAGAGGTTGCTTTTGGCAAGTTCAGATATTGTAGATGCTATCAAAAGCACAAATTTCATCAGGGATACTTCCAGCCAGCCCTGGCTAGGCTTGGTATTCTTCTGACTTGAGTCTGCCAATTTTATCAGTAGACAAAGAACAGCTGCTGATGGACAGATAGCTGACCCGTCTTTACAGTAATGCTTTATCAGGAGATTGGGTATAGATGATAGGAGGCACCTCAGTTCATTTTACAGATGAGAAAACTGAGGCATAGAGGAAGTAAGAGGTCAGAGGCAACACTAGGATTAAAATTTGAAAGCTCTTGAACTCTGTTCTGTGCCTGTTCTTCAGTTTCACAATTCCTCTCTTCAATGAACCAGAAGAATAAAAGCTGTCATTACTAATAACATCTAGTCATTCTGAATGCTTTTTGTCATAGATACTGAACCATCTTGGTGTAAAAGCACAATGAGAACAGCTCACCCATCTTTTGCTAGGGAGATGTCAGAATGAGAGCAAGCAAAGTAGGGGATGTGGAAGAAGGAGGCAGGACTTATCTTTTGCTTTGGTTACAGCCTCATTTTTCTCCTCTTCATGTTCATATTTAAGGTTTCATGCCGGGTGCCAAAGACCTTTTCAAGCAGGAGAACTATTTGGCCTTATATCGCTTGCCAAGTGATGAGGTGGTTAAGGAGACGATCCTGGGGAAGCTTTCATCGATCACCAAGAGGAGACCACCTCTGAGTCACATGATTAACTTGTTTGTGAAGGACACCACTACCAGTAAGGCTGCCTCTTCTTCAGGCATCGAGCTCAGGAGGGAAGGATTTTTTTCCATGGGTAGCTGAGGAAATGCCAGACTGGAACAGTCCAGGGTCCCTATGGGTGATAGCAGTGTTCTGCCTGTGGACAATACAGATATGCTCAACAAACCTTAGTGGTCAGCACTGTGGGCATACGGAGGGAGCAGTTCTTCCCAGCTCTGACTCAATCCCAGGATCAGAAATAATCTTTGCCAATTGCCCTAGATAGTTCACAGTAAACCTGTTTGACTATGCTACCGTTTCTGTGACCAAGTGGCAGAGTACAGCAAGGTAATTCTTTAATTTGGTTTTGAATAGACTTCATTATGGTAGAGAAACTGATACTGCGCATGGTTGAATATTGCCCAGGGTTTTAGCTAGTGTTGCCCATCCATCTGATAACCAAGATAATCAATCACTATATTGGTAGTCTAAGCTAATACATCACACCACAAATACAACACCTGAGGCCATGCTGACTTCTCCATTCCTTCTATTCCTTTCTATTCTAATAGGAATGGCTAGGATGGAAGGGATGTGCAGATGGGCATGGTGAGGTCTTAAAGCACCTCAGCAAGATTTGACAGCTTACCCCTCAGAGCTCTTAGTCTCTTAGTAATAAATTAAGACTGATCTTGGGTCTCTGGAGTTGACATATGTTCTATATTGAATCTGAAATACGGTTAATATGTTGGCCAGAGATTTGCTAAATAAACTGTCCCCTCTTGCCCAGTTCTTCTTAAACTTGTGCCTTAATCTGGGAAGGAGCTTCTTCGTTTGTCCTGATTGCTTCTGTCTTGCCTTTTGGGCAAGAATTTTTCCAATGCTGAGATTCTCAGTGTAGAGAAAACCTTTTAACATTGCCTCATTTCAACTCCTTATCCTCATTTTTAAACGGTTTAGTTCAGGGGCTGGAGCCCAGACGAGTACGTGTGTGACCTGGATTATGCTGTCTAGAGTAAATTGTAAGAGGAATTTTACCAGTGAGGTTAGTTAACCATTGGAATACCTTTCACATAATGATGCGGTAGCGTTTTATCACTTGAAGTTTTCTAAAATTCATGCAGACAGAAATAATGGATTATGCAGAGATTATTGTGTGAAATCAAATGGCTGTTTTTATATAGAAGAGTCAGACCAGATGATTGTAACTAACCTCTCTTGATTTAATACCTGTGAATAAATCTTTGAACCCACCCACTCCCATGATGTGCTGAAGTCAAAGGGAGATTAGTAATAAATTCTACAGCTGTAGCAGAAATAGGTGGTAACTTATCTGTATGTTCCATGGTTTAGTCCATTGAAATACGTGCTTGGCCATCTGTCAGTGTTCCCCCATCCATAATAATCACATGGAAATAGAAACTCATCGGTGTCTTCAGTGGAGTAAGATGACTTGATATTCTCTGTCCTCCCTTGCTGTAGCTGCACAGCTCAGTTCTTTCTAATGAGTCCCAGCAGTTGTGAATGGATGGACATCCTCCCTGTCTTGTTCATTAGTTCCCTCCCTTGTGCCAGAGAAATCCTGGCCTTCTGGATTCTGATTTAGGAGGGGGAGAGGCTGAGCTCACTTTGCCAGCAATGACAGATGAATGAGCTCCCTCCAATTTGTAGCATTTGCTGTCACTGTCATTTACCCCTTGCAGGGACTGTGGTGTGGGATGCTGTTGACATTGAATGAGAATCGTATGGGAAATGGATTGCAGTTGCTTTCAGGCATGAATGTATGTATGTGTTTACACCTAGTCATCTGCAAGGTCTTGTTCTGTGTCCAGGGCATAGGCTTTGCATGAATCAGTGAACATCTCTTGTTCCTTCTTTCCCAGCAAGAACTATCTGACCATAGGAGCAAGGTGGAAAGCAAGGTGTTTATATAATAAAATTAACCAGAGCCCCAGACAAGTACTCCTTTGTGTCCCTGAAACAAGCTCCTTCTTTCACACACTGCTCCTATTGGTTCTGGAGGTTTGTTATGCTGATAAACTTGGCGTGTGATGTCTATTTATAGAAGAAAGCCGAGAGCTGCTGTGTTTTGGAAAATCCTCCAGTGTTCCTGAAGGTCCCTGCCTGATTTATGCTAGTGGGTATTCTTGGCTCTTGATTTCACCAGCTAGTGTGAGCATTTGCAGTCAGCAACAGTGCCTGTAAGAAGCCTTTGGGCTCATTTTTCTTGGCAGTGATGTTTTTTTCATTAGATCAGCTTTGAAGCTGTTGGGGGCAAAGTCACAGAGCAGCTGGAGGAGGGAACCTAGACAGTGAAGTCTACGTGCGTGCAATGTTAATGTAGCAGCACAAATAAAAGGCAACAGGAAATGTGGAGGGGAGGCAGCTCTGCATCCTTTATCTTGTGTCCTGTGCCTGGCTTCTGCATCAGGCAAGTATCATCACACACTTTTGGGAGACCCTTTGTAACAGCCCAGCCTACAAGAGGGAATTAGAAGTTGTGAGTCTGTATTAAAGAGTAAAGTAACGGAAGTAAAAATAGAACAAGCTGTGGAGTCCATTGATTTTCAGTTCTTCCGCTGGTCAAGACGTGAGTTATTCTTTTACAGTCTGTTATTTTGAACTTTTGACCCATCCTGATTTAATTGGTTCTCGGGACCCTTTGTGAAACAGGCTGCTGTCTAATGGATCACACTGTTAAATTATCCTCTGCTACGTAAATGGAAGGTATTCAAGAGCAGTTGTTACCCTTTAGGTCCACTCCCAGACTAAAATCGAATGCACTTTCCTGTGTATGCAGACTTTGATTCCTATAGGCTCATCACTGGTGCTTATTTCCTCATGAGAATAAGCACACAAGAATATCTTCGTTTTTGTTGTACTGGATACAGGAACAAGCTTTGCCCCCACCTTCTGTAGCAGGGGGACTTTTACACAGCGTAAGGGAAGGATAGGACCTGACTACCTGGCTAAGCTTGTTTCAACTCATGGCTGGGCAAATAGCAGCTGAACACGTCTCATCGTCTTGAATAATTTCTTGACAGGGACTGAAAATCCTAACAGAGGAAAGGGGATATCTGGAGTGGATCAAGGCAGTTTGTGGGAACACTGTTTTAACAGATAAAGGAGCAGTTGGTATGAAATCCTTTGCCTGGGAGCCTGTAGGTGTGGTGCTGACTCATTCTCTCACACTTCAGGCACTGAGCAGATGTTTTCTCATGGGACAGCCGACATCATCCTCGAGGCCTGCACAGACTTTTGGGATGGCACTGATATCTACCCCCTCTCTGGCTCTGACAGGTAGGCAGCTTTGGCATTTGGTGCGTTCAGAAGTTGCTGCTAAACTGCAGAAGGAACCAGGTCACTCTATTAAAATTCCCTTTACTGATGCTTGCTAAGCTATTTAACAGAAGCTTGACGTATGTTATGAACATGAGCAGTCTCTGCTGATAATCCGTTGTGAAAAGCATAGCGGTGTAAAGGATTAGATAGCTACAAGCAACCTGTTGGGCTGTAACAGTAAAGCATTTCCTACTGTATCTGTTAGCATATCAACCCCTCATAAATGGAACCTGACTGTACCATATAGGAAAACCATGAATTTTAGTCAGGTCATATGTTGATGGAAAGGAGTTTTGTGTGTTCAGGAAATGCCTTATCTTACATAAAATGCAAAGTGATCAAGTCTACCTGCTGTTGATAGCTTCAAACCAATCCACCATACCACATATTGCATCCTTTTAGTCCTGCAGTGACATCTGACAGTGTCTGTTGCATCTTCATCTATAGGCTGAATTTATGTTCCTGCTAGCTGAGCAGACCAGTAATATTTGGCTTCACTGAACAGCAGCACATTGTTCTACTAAATGTGCTTATCCTCAGGTGTGACATAACTCCAACTGGTGCCTTTTGGAATATTTATCATCTTAGGAGACAATGAAAAATCCCATGTTCAGTCTAATGTTACCTTTGTGAGTTCAATGTAGAGAAGGGACTTTACACTGTTCCAGGGACTGAATATTGACTAACTGGAGACTTCAAATACAGTACCTGGAACCCAGACTATGCAGGGAGGTGGAAGAATAGTCTGTTATTTTAAGTATCTCTGCTATAGATACTACTGTCAGTGTTGTCAGTTCCTTCCTTGGTGTTTATCTTCATACAGATAAATTTTTTCTCTGATGAATTAAGCCTCTACTGTCATGCAGTGAACTTCCTTAGAGTCATCTGGCAGCCATATAGAGCATATTATATTAATAAGCATATTCAAAAAGTACTGCATTCATATTCATGAATCTGTCTAATGAGCAACCAGAAATGTTCAGCACTACCCCTGCTGGAATATGTGTTTTTGTTGCCCTGCAGTGCCTGCAGCTTTGAGGGTGCAGAAACAATAAGGAAAGATTTTTTCAGAGTCTCTTACTGCTGCCCATGGAATATATTTTTCCAAATATTCAGTTGGTGATTTCTACATTCAACTGCAGTGTACATTGTCAGAAATGCAACACATTTCTCTAGCTTTGTCTGATTTTTGTCTCTTCTACACAGGAAGAAGGTTTTAGATTTCTACCAGCGGGCCTGCCTCTCAGGATATTGTTCTGCCTTTGCGTACAAGCCAATGCATTGTGCCTTGTCCTCCCAGCTCAATGGCAAGTGCATAGAACTGGTGCAGGTCCCTGGACAAAGTGCTATCTTCACATGCTGTGATCTGCCTGGGACTACCCCCATCAAACAGAGCAGTCGGAGGAATAGCTGGAGCTCGGATGGTATGTGTCTCCTCTGGTGCCTGAAATGAGGTCTGCTGCTAGGCCAGGTGCTCGCTTTCTGATCGGTCTAGAGCTGTGACAACGTTGTTACTCAGAGCAGCAGATGGAAATGGAGAACTAAGCTTTTCTGAAGTAGATGCAGTTCCAGAGGAAATAATGATTTAGCAGCTGGCAAGTATGTTTCTAGTTAAGTTGTTGAAACTTGCAGAGAAATACTGCTACTTGTGGGAAGTCTGTTCTTTAAAGCAGGCGAGTGAGATTCAAGACTTCTAGGTATTTTGATGATTGGCTTGCTGTTTGTCTAATTTTATGGAAATAGCGTATGTTGGGTTTTTCGAAGGAGTTAAATGCCTGATGGTATGTGACTGCTTTTCTTTGATGGATTTTGTTGCTGGGCTGAAGGGTCTGATTCCAAGCAGAACTCAAATTGTACAACATCTCCTCCAGAACAGCAATGGAAACTGAGCAATAGGCACATACCATTACATAACTCCAGGAGGCTCCTTTGAAAAACCAGCCTTGACCTCTCTCTGCCTTGGTTTCCCATTCTGTAAAGTGAGAGTAACATGCTTTCAGACATCTGGGAGGCAGTTATGACTGAGTGTTTTCAAAACACTTCTCAGTCTTACCTGCAGAGAGCTTTGTAACTGTGTGAAATATTTTGTTATATTGTTCCTCATGCTGCATCCAATTCCCATTCACCACAGGCTGATCTGGTGATGGTGAAAGAACCCTGTCAGCCAGTCTTTGGCAGACTCTTTGGGAATCTGTGAACAGTGTCACTGGAGGGAACATGTTCCAGTTCCTTTGCATCAGCTCCTTGTAGTCCGATGCCTGTCTGCCCCAGCCAGACTTCCCATGTTGTTTAAGCACAGTATGATGTGTTTAAAATGCATATGTGAACATTATGCAGCATATATCCTTTACCTTTCTGCCCTGGTTTCTTGTGACTGACTCCTGTCTTCTGTTTTGTCTTTTACCTTTTCATGCTCCCTGTTTCACACGTGTATTCTTGGTCGCATATGTGGGGATGTTCTGAAACTGCTTCTGGGATTGGGTATGCTGGGACAAATGGATGTCTCATCATCTTTCCGTGTGTGTGTGTATCTGCATGTTTTTGTGTATCTGGAAACTGTGTCCCTGTGGTGTTATTTTGGTGGTCTCTGTCACCATGTGTGCTGCTGTCTGCATGCACATATGGCCACCTGTGTCTCAATGTGATTGCGTGTTGTTTGCATGCCTGAAGAAGGGATTGGGGAAGTGATGGAGAAAGAAGATTGTATCCAAGCTCTGAGCGGACAGATCTTCATGGGAATGGTCTCATCTCAGTATCAGGCCCGTCTTGACATTGTCCGCCTCATTGATGGATTGGTCAATGCCTGCATTCGTTTTGTCTACTTCTCCTTGGAAGATGAGCTCAAAAGCAAGGTAAGCTGCCTTTGCTGAACTCCCTGAACTTGCATGTCCCCTGCATGTCTGACTGAAGAGTTTAGCTCCAGTGCAATCTAAGGTTAATCTGATTCAGATAGCTAATGGGTCCGGAAGGTACCTAGGCTCCAATATGGCATTGGTCTGCAAAGCTCTGGCCTGGACAGCTACACTAAAATCTTATGTCTGCTCTTGTGCAGGTGTTTGCTGAGAAGATGGGTCTTGAGACTGGCTGGAATTGCCACATATCTTTAACACCCAATGGTGATGTGCCTGGCTCAGAGATCCCTCCCTCTAGCCCCAGCCACGCTGGCTCTCTGCACGATGACCTACATCAGGGTGAGAGAACTGCGCCTAAGCCACTTTGAATGCCACGTGTTTCCTGGATGGTTCTTTTAAACCCGTTCATAGGTTCCTGTGTCCTCACCAGATACCTGATCCTTCAGAGCTTTGAGCACAAAACTGGATGGGCCTGAGGTGTGTGTATGTGTGAGCGAGAGTTGTATATTCATAGTATTTCTACCTAGTCAGTGAAGCAGTTGTTGCAAACAAACATCCCTCTGTGCACCAGCAGTCATGACTGTACAACTGTTCATTACATTTCTGATTCTTGCTGGGGCCCCGGTCAAGCCACTGAGGGTCAGTCTTTTGCCTGTGAGTTATTCTTTTCCTTCACTCCAAGGGTGATTGCTTCACTTTCTTTTCCCCTGGAAGAAGAAAGCAAGCCAAGCAGATAAACTGTCATGTCTCAGAAGAGCAAAGACTAGGCTCACATATCTACCTCTGAGCAGATTAGTCATTTAAAAATACTGCATTTTATATGACTGAGTGGGATCTAAGTGTAGCTAACCTAGAAAACCAGGCCTCACGTTTCCTGGCTTCTGCAGTGCCATGTGAATATACCGTGTGGGTGCGTCACAGGGATGGCAGAGGCAGGTTTGTGCTTATTGTTTATAGTGTTTCTCTCTGCTCCAGTTTCACGAGATGACGTGGAGGGACTTCTGCTGATGGAGGAGGAAGGGCACTCAGATCTCATCAGCTTTCAGCCAACAGACAGTGATATCCCCAGCTTCCTGGAGGACTGTAACAGGGTGAGGCTCCCTTTTCCTACACACCTCATGCTGTCGCTGTGGTCAAGAGTAGCACCTCATTGCCCTCAGAGAGAATGCCTCTCTAAAGCCAGTTGATTGAGTGGTTCTTGTTGGGACTCCTGATTTCCCCCTTTCTGCCCCAGCTTAGAATCTAGGGTCTGGGAAGTTTGAGAATCTCTCAGTTCTTCCCTGCTGCTGAGCTGTTCCTTCCTCTGAAGAGTTCAGGAGTGGAGATGGCCACACATGGAGTGGCCCTGAGAACCTCATCTCAGTCCACCTGGGTCTTCTTCCCATATGCTTAGCTCGAGGTGGAAACATGCATACATTCCAGGCAGACAGAAGATATTTCTTCTCCCCTCCAGCCCTGAGCTGCAGCTGGTGCTGCCTAGCAGGCGGGGTGTGGGACATGCTCTTCCTGCCTCATAAAAGCTCAGACATGCTCAGTGGAGGTTACAGAAATATCAGAGAGATGCAGATTAAAAATATATTAAGCCTGTGTTTAGAAAGCAAGAACCCTTCCTTTGCTGGGTGTTGGTGTGGCTGCAACTGAAATAGCAGGTCTAGGTGCTAGGAGACAGTGCAAATTCTCAGACTAAATGCTCCCCACATGTAAAAGTTTCTTAGAAATCCCTAAGCACAGTTTGATCATGCTGATCTCACGGACCCTGGGGAGAGCACAGGCAACTTGACATGTCAGTGTAGGCCTTTAGCAGAAGACTTTTTACGATAGCTTAGATGAGCCAGCTTCTCTCTGCAGGGACTTTAATTTGTATCTGATCTTGAAGTTGCATTGTGAGAATCATAACTCTCATTTCAACAGTAACTGCCTCCTTCCCACACACGCCTGCTCATTCTCCTTTCTCCTTTTCAGGCCAAACTTCCACGTGGGATCCACCAAGTGAGACCTCACCTGCAGAACATAGACAATGTGCCTTTGCTGGTGCCACTCTTCACAGACTGCACCCCAGAGAGTAAGTGGCACAGGGGCTAGGTCTGTCCTACTACTGCCTGTGGACACCCATCCATTTGCTCTAGCTCATCTGGGCAGAGTGTGGAAATGGAGGAGGGGAAGGGGATATGCTCCAGAAATCCAGAGGGGCATTTTGATATTAATGACTGTCTGTGCTACCTGTGGGAAACTTGCTTCCTTTTCATGTGACTGTTCCCTAGCTACCGAACTGGGCTGAGAACCACTCCCCTTTCAATTTGCATTCATAAGAGACACAAAAGCAAACATCCAAAATGCTACTGCCTTTTATTAAATAAGCTTTATCAGTGTGCTGGGAGACTTTGATCTCTGCTCAACCCTCGCTGCCTTATATAACTCAGAAATCACTTCCCAGAAGTATTTTCCTCTGGCAGTTGCTGTTAGCACCTTCTGCTGCTTTGTAGAGCTTTTGATTGCAGAGACCAGAAAGGACATAATTTCTTTGTCTCTGAGAGATACTATTTTGTCTAAGAAAGGGGCTGAGTGCTCAGCTGGTTAATACCTGTGCAGTTTACAGTAAAAGTGCTAAGCATCATTACAATCTGGCATTTTAGGTACCTCTTGGACACAGCTTACAGGAGTGCCAGTTACAGCCCAGCCTGCCTCGGCACTCAGTGCCTGGGCAGGTTTTCCTCTGTCACTGGTGGAGGTGGTCCTTCTCTGCTCCATCTGACCCCTCGCTTGCAGATCTGGGTGTGCCCATCATTCAGATAAAATGTTTACACAAGAATCTGCAGAAAGTGTCTTATTTTTGCCTAGAGCGTTCTAGAAAATTCACCTGTTCACAGAGCAGTGTGCAGAGCTACAGAAGTAAAAGTGGATCAAACAGCAGCTTTGATTTAGAGGCCTCAGGAGGATGTTAATAAAAAGACTGATGAAGGCTAGAGGTAGTGCTGGGAGTGCAGGAACAGGGGCTGGCTCTGAGCAAGGCTAAGTGTGGCACTGCTTCTGGAGTGGTTTATTAGATTCCCTTTGTTCCTTTGAACTTGGAACAGTGGTGAGGCACTGCTCAGCAGATTTTAAAGTTGTCTTTTTATTTTAATTTATTTAAGGCTCGAGTTATTTAAGTGAATTTAATTTCTGCTGTTTTCTAACAAGACTGTTTGATGCTAGAGCCACCTGTGTTATGCACCCAGGCCATACGTAGAGCTCTGGTCTGAAAGAGACGTGCTAGAGGTACAGGTCTCCTCTGGATCACAGTTCTGTGGATCACAGCTCAGCTCCTGTGGAAGGCAGGTGCACAGGGCACTTTGACCGCAATTAGTTAACTACCTAATTGTGTCATCTGACTTTGGATCTGACTGCACAGGACTGAGGAATCTCAGTTGGGATTATTTTAAAAGATCTGATTGCTTGTTCTCCAGACTGGAAAGGATGTGCAAAGCACTGCTTCTCGGTGTGCGCAATGAGATAACATACTATTTTTCTCTTTCTGTCCCCTTGCAGCCATGTGTGAGATGATCAAGATCATGCAGGAGTATGGGGAGGTAACCTGCTGTCTGGGAAGCTCTGCTAACCTGCGGAACAGCTGCCTTTTCCTGCAAAGTGACATCAGGTGAGGCAGGATCCAGAGTCCTCCTGCTGCGTTTTCCTTGTGCTTGCAGAGGATGACTCCTAGCTCCCTTCACACACAGAGAGATTTCCCTCCATCTTTGAAAGGAAGTTTTTACTTTTGCATGCTAAAGGGTTGTGCACCAACTGGCAATTATAGGTGCTTCTGGTTTGGGTGAAAGAGTGGAAATGCCACTTTGGATCAAGCAATTTGTTGATTTTGAGACAAGCACCCAAATAGATTGATTAGTTCTCTGGGAAAAATGGAACGTCTTGGGGATTGATCCTGAATTCATGTGGCAGCTCAGGACTTTTTTACCAGGGTAGATAGGTACACAGAGGTGGCACATCCACAGCACAGCATGACTCTCCAGGCTGGACTGCAATGAAACGTGGTTTCTTCCCTGGGATGGGGCCTTTCCCTAATGCTCTCGTGTTGTCCATGCAGTATAGCACTGGACCCTCTCTACCCGTCCCGCTGCTCCTGGGAGACCTTTGGCTATGCCACCAGCACCACCATGACTCACATCTCTGATGAGCTCACCCCGCTGCAGCTCTCAGGGCAGCTGAACAGCCTGCCTTGCTCCATGTCCTTTCGCCAAGAGGAGAGTACCAGCATCATCAGGCTTATAGAGCAGGTGAGCCAGGCATATTCCCTCTCTAGTTCTCTGACTTTAGCCTTCCCCCCTCTACCTGTGGATCATGAGGAGCAAAGGCAGGAGCCCATGTTGGCATTTTTGCTGAGTTGTGCTAGGTAAGCTGCCAGCATTAGCTTTGCTCCTGTCTCCTGTCATTTGTTCAGGAAGTACAAAGGAGAGATTCTTCCTGCCTGGCCCTACTGGTCCAAGGTGTACGAGATGGTTTGGGAATGGTGCCGTGTGGCAAAAGGACATGAATATCATTCAACGGTATGAAGAATAAACTTGCAGAGATCCCTCTGCAGGAAACACTGCAATGCTAGGGAGGAGCATTACCCCAGAAAAGCCAGGAGGTTTAAACAAACTTGCTCCTCAGCTGAACTCTGCTCTCCCTTCTCAGCCATGGCTAGGCAGGAGACCTTCCCTTTTTGTTTACACCAAGTCCAAATCCTCTCCCCTCCCACTTCCCCTGCAGGCCACATGCTCTGTCCCCCACTGCCCATAATTGCTCTTGGCTGATAACTGCTGCCATCGCAGTGAGGGCTCTGAGGGCTTGTGCTTCCTTCCAGGCCAGGCATGCAACGTACGGGATCCGCAAGTGTTTCCTCTTTCTGCTGCAGTGCCAGCTGACCCTGGTCATCATTCAGGTGAGCCCTAGCCTGGCTGGGAACAGCATTTAGCTCAGAGGACAGGGATACTAGTAAGAATGTGGGAGGCTGCAATGGGGCAGCCTTGCAGGGGAGGTGACCTTCAGTCGGGTTTACATAGCAAGTCCCTCTACCATGACAAGACTGGTCTCATTTACACTGATTAAACATAATTGTATTAATTAGCAGTGCTTGGGGAAGTTACAGATAGAGACTGTGTGGTCTCAGCCTCATGTTCTTTCTGACCCCTTTTTCCCTGGAGAAAAGTATCCCCTGCAGCATCTGCTCGGTGTGGAGGGGCTGTGCAGTCGCACTCTAGTTACCAGCCCATCCCAGCATTTGGGGGAGGATGCTGGTGTCTGGGGTAATGAGGCTGTCCTAACTCTGCTCATGCTCTTTGCTCTGCGTTGTTCCTGTCCAGTTCCTCTCCTGCCTGGTGCAGCTGCCCCCCATCCTCAGTACCACAGACATCGTGTGGCTCTCCTGTTTCTGCTACCCGCTGCTCAGGTGAGTCTGTTAGACAGGGTAGAATCTCCTGCCTTAAGCTTCCCACCCACAGGATGCATGGGCCAGTCTCCTAGGCTCACTGTGTTCATGGTAGAAGGAAGTTGACATGACCCACAGCATGCCAAGGAGGCTGGAATGATTATTGCAAGCACCTGCTCTGACAAGGTGCTTGGAAACACAGACAGGAGCCTTTGTTTATTGCTGTTTAGCCCTGCCTGCTGCCAGAGAGCCCTTAGCTGAGAGTAATGTTCTAATCCTGACACTGTTGCACTGGTTGGGGTGTGATGGAGAGCAGAGTGTCAGGAAGAGCCTAAGACACTATAGATGGATTTTCCCTCATCACACACTGAGATGTCCTCTCTCCCTCCCTGCTTGCACCTGCCATGCATAAGATCTTCTACGGCATATGTTGGAGGGAGGGAATGCAAATATGCTGCACAAAAAGTGGCCAGATCAGTGCCAATGCTCCAAGCAGTCTGAGGAGGCTGCTTGAGCTCAAATGCTAGAGACATCCCAAAAGGCAAAAATTCTGGTACCCGAACTAGTTATTGAGAGACTAACTTGCCTTTCTCCAGCATCTCACTCCTGGGCAAGCCCCCCCACAGCTCCATCATGACCATGGCAACAGGAAAAAACCTGACTTCCATTCCTAAGAAGGTAGGTGACTCATCAAATGAGAACTGTTCTCACTTCCCTTTCTACTACTTTGTCCCCACGTTGGCACGTAGCTGAGGTCCTGCGCTAACATAGACCTTCCAGTTCTCTTGGTAAATTCTGATCTGTGGCATGAGCCATCCTAGCCAAAAGCCTGGCATGGACAGGAGGGGAAGCCCTTACTGCGAGCATGCCCCCAGGACAGATCCTCAGTGGCAGCATCTCATCGGTACTGCAGCCAATCTTTGTTGCAGCTACTGATACCCTGATGGTTTGTGCTGGGGAGGGTGAGCCAGTGACATGCCGTGTCCCTCCTCCCTCTCCATTATTCACAGACTCAGCACTACTTCCTGTTCTGCTTCCTGCTGAAATTCAGCCTGACCATCTGCTCCTGCCTCATCTGCTTTGGGTTCACACTGCATGAGTCCTGCAAAGAGGTGAACACTACCAGCCTCAATCTCACAGCCTGCTCCTCCATCATGCTGTACAGGTGAGGAACAGAGCCCAGCACATCCCTCTCCCTGCAGTGCCTGCTCCTCTTGCCCTTCTTAGGTGGAACTGATCCCCAGCTAATGAGCTTCAGGCTCTTGTGTAACCCAGCTGTATCATCTCTACACAGGGCTGGGAGCTCTCCCTGGAGCCTCGATAAGTGCATCCTTGGGGCAAGGTCCTGCCTTGCTTCCTATCACCTCCTGCTACTAGGACAGCCTTTGTTTTTCTCGCAAGTGGCTTACTCTGAGCTTGCATCTAGTTCTCTCAGTTATCAGAGGAGGACGTGGCCCTGGTGGGAACAGGTCAGCCACTGAGTCTCCATGGTTGAGTTCTTTCCCATATCCTCTCCTTTCCTAGCAATGCCGACAGTGCTCCTGACTGGTTTGGGACATTTTCCAATGCCCTTCTTGTAGCCCAGAAGCTTGCAGCTGGCCTGATTGTCTTACACACAGGTGAGTCCCTGTTCCCAGGGGGTTCCTGCTGGGGGTGGGGACTCACAGCCTTTGCCTCTCTCTGTGCTCCTGTGCCAGAGCACAAACTCTCTTTTAGAAGTAAGGACTGTGGCAGCCTCTTGGTATAAGCACAAAGACTGTCCCTTGTCTTACTATATGTTGCCCTGACAGATTAAAGATAGCACCCTCAGAGCTGGTCCTGCCTCCTATCAGCCTGGCAAAATGCTGGCTCCCTTCCAGCCTAGTCAAATAAGCAGGCAAATGCCACCCTATGAACAATCCCTCTCTGCCCTCTTGCAAATCAGCTAGCAGCATCCTGCAAGTCTCCAAAATATTCCCTGTCTCAGGAGTCCCAGTAGTCCTGCTGCTGTTTTGTGAAGCACCCACTTTCCTTCCCCCATCCAAACAGCTCTGTTTTGGCTGTGGCTGACTTGGACCAGGGAGCCTTTTTAAATCCTCTGGAGGGGAGGGGAGCCAGGCCCTGGCTGACTCGTGGCACCTGTGAGTGGTTGCCTGGCAAAGCAGGGCCAGCTGCTCTCTTACAGCCTTAAAGAGCCTCTACTCCCATCCCTCCACATCATGCAGCGTTGTGCCTTGGTGCCAGGCAGAGCATTGCATGTTGAGATGTGCAGAGTGTCCAGGCTGGCTGAACCACCTCCTGATTTGAGAGGCAGCTTTGCATTAGTGGGAGGCAGTGGTGCGCTACTGGCAGGACTGGGAAATACTACTTTGTGTCCTTGAGACATTAGAGGCCAGGCAGGGATGCTTTGCACTGCAGGTGGCAAATGCTGTTTTAATGTGCCCAGCAAAAGCTGAGTGACTGCATTGCCCTCTGTAGACAACCCTACAACTCTAATTAAATGTCTTTCCCAGGGCTGGAGCTTTATGCTGATGCAGGCCTGTGCAGGCTGATGCGACCCAGTGATGAGCGTACCCCACTGCTTCCTAGTTCTGGTCCTTTGCCTGATCCGCACTCGAGCGCCAGGCTAAGAACCACCCTTGACATCCCTGCACCGAGTAATCCTGCACAGTACTGCCGTGGCAGCCCCCTCCGCATATCCAGGGACTTGCTTGGCATTGCTGTGGGGAGTCTGGTCTGGAAGGACCTTGAAAGAAGGGTTGGGCTGAGAGACAACAGCCTCACATCCCTTTGGAGCAATAGCCCTTGGTGTATATTGTAAAGCCATTATCGGTGTGTGCTGCTAAATAACTCCCTGCTCCATCTGTCCCCCGTAGTGTTCATATCCATCACCCATGTCCATCGCACCAAGCCGCTGTGGAAGAAGAGCCCCCTCTCTAACCGGTGGTGGACGCTCACTGTGGCTGTTGTGTGAGTATCCCCAGGTCCTGGTGAGGCACCGCAGAGCGCTGGGGGAAGCGGGGCTCTGCCTGCGCTAGACCTGCTCCAGCACCAGTTTGCTAACTCTGAGGAAAATGCTGGTGTATGGCAAAGGTTTTCCACTGGTAAACTGGTGGAGGGGCCCCTGTTGTGAATTCGGGGGTGGTACCCCTGGGCCTAAACCCTGATCTGCAGATCCCAGGAAGCCTGTTGGTGCTGCTGAGCTTTGCTGTGTCTGTTTATGACCCTAGATTGCTGGGGCAAGTGGCACAGACTGTGCTGGACCTGAAACTCTGGGAAAACCTCAGTTCTCCACTGACCTTTAACTACGTTCCCATCTCCCCGGTCTCCTGGCTCCTGGGTTTTCTTTCCCTGGTCCTTGTGGTTATCATCAATGAGATTGTCAAGCTGCATGAAATCAGGTATGGGGTTGTGGGGATGGGAAAAAAGGGCTGGAACCTCGCTCCAGGCTGGCCTCGGGCCGCAGATAAAAGATGCACAGGGAACAGGGTGGGGAATAAAAAGGAAAAGATGATGGTGTTGTGTAAATCACCTGGCTCTTTTGTGCAGGCTCATGTTCCACCTCGCAGGGACTCAACAATGCAGGGGAGGAAAGAGGGTCAGGGAAGGGCAGTGGCAGTGATTGGGAGCAGGAAGGGAGACCAAAATTCCCTTATCTCCCACCAATGAGCGGGAGAGAGCCAAAGTCTCTGAAATACCAGTATAGGTCAGAGAGGGCTGTTCTCTCCAGCTCGTCCCATGAGGACAGAGAGGCATTGAATAGCGGCAGAGGAAATATGTCCTCACACAGTGCCTGGACTGTGGGACTCATTTTCATGGGAAGTGGCTGAAGCCAAGAATTAGCAGCAGGCGAAGTGACTGGCTGTTCCTCCTAGTGCAGGGAGCAGCCGGAGCTGGGAGTTAACGCTAATGACCAGCGATCCAGGAAGGGGGTTTGGTGAGGAAAAGCAGTGGGGCTTCAAGCGAACCTTGATGAGGACAGAGGCACTGTCTCTGTTCCTGGGAGGAGTTTTTGGACCTTTCTCTGCTGCGCCTGGTAGGCTCAGAGAAGGGACTTGGCCGGATGGGACAGGACTGAGGCCATGGGTCCTTTTCTGGCTTCAGTTCACTTGCCCTGGCACTGTAGGGCCCAGGCCCCGAGCAGATGCTGCCCCTCTCCTCAGGAACCGCAGCGAGGCAGCCTTGCCCGCCTCTCTTTCCCACGTGTGCTGATTCTTTTCTTTCTTCTGCCTCTTCCAGGGTCCGAGTCCGTTACCAAAAGAGGCAGAAGTTGCAGTTCGAAACAAAGCTGGGGATGAATTCTCCATTTTAAACCCCGCCAGCTCAAGTTCCCTGGGGCCAGGGCCACACAGCTGCATCCTGCGCTGGGAGAGCGGCTGCACCAGAGGCTCAGGGAGTTTCCCCTCGCACACGCAAACCAGACGGCCTCCTTGCAAAACCACATCAGCACCTTCCGGGGAGGGGGGAACCAGGCAGGGCACTGCTATCAGGATCCCCCAGCAGGTATGCAGCCTCCCCATCCCCAGCCTGCTAGAGTGCTTGAGGGAGCCTGCAGGCTCTGCTGGCTGTTCAGGCTGCTCTTCCTTTATTTATTTATTACTAGAGGTTTTTTTCGTTAGTATCGTGGTGATGCTGAAATGAAGCGACTCCTTCTCTCTGTGTGAGCAGATGGGTTTTCCCGGGCCTGGCAGGAGAATCTGGGCCAGCAGGGGAGGCATAGGGCTGCTGAGGCAAGAAATCTCTGTTGAAACCTGTTTTTTTCCCCCCTCCCCCCTTTTTTTTCCCCCCCTTCCTTGTGCACTCTCCTGGGTGGTGTGCGTGTATGTGTGTGCACGTGCCCACGCCTGTGCATGCCCTCATTCACCTCCCTCTCCCTGCGTCCCAGGGGACGGAGCCATGTCCCCTGCGGCCCCAGGAGCACAGGGGCACTAGGCAAGGACCGCAGCTCGCTTTCCCAGCTGGGCGCTGGGGAGGTCTCCGGCAACGTGCCGGGAAGTCCCTGCGATGGCCAGGCCGTGCCAGGCCTGCCCTCTAGCGTTGCTGCTCTAGCCATATGCTGGCTGTTGAGAGCTGCATGAGAGGAGGGATGAGGCAGGGCCTTGAGAACAGCTGTCTGTGCTTTACCCTGGTAATTTGGTGCACAGGGAGTCAGGAGGGCAGCTCTGCCTGCTGGCAGGGAGTCAGTATGGCCCGGCTTCTTGCAGCCCTGTTGAATCAGCTCGTCTGCTTTGACAGCCCCCAAAGAGGTAGGTTTGTAGCTGTCCTCGTTTTTGTGTACTTCGGTAAATGCCTGCCTGAGAGGGCCACAGCAATATTTGTAGCTAGAGATAAAGCCTAAGACCTGCCTATCCTGCCACGGAGGAAGGAGACATCTTTCCAGGCAGGATAGCTGCATCTTGCAGTTGTGAATAACATGGAGCTGGGGGATGGCTCCCTTCCCGGGCCTGGGATCGTGCTGCACCCAGTTCCTGCTCTCCAAGGCACAGGGAAACCCCCCCACAATCAGGCCTTTCTGTGCAAGTGTTTGGAAGTCTCTTGCCTCTGTGCTGCTGCCCTCACAGCGTTTCCCTCTCTCTCTGGAGGTCTCTTCTCCCCCTGACTGGGGGAAACCTTCCCTGAGGGCTAGGCAGGTGCAAGCCCTGTTTTACACCAGTGTGGCACATGTGCACCTAAGATTTGAAAAGACACTGTTACCCTTGGCACACTAGTGCCATCATGGTCTGGCAGTCAGGGGCCACAACAGAGCACGTAGGCTTGGCTACGACAGTGCTTACAGCCCGTGGAGCTGTTTACTCCCTTCCTAATTCTGAGACCTGACTGACTCGGGCAAATCCTGGCACTGTTTTTTGCTTCCAATATTAACTCTACACTACACGGCTGTTGTTGCCCTTCAGTACGTGAGACTAACAAGCGGCTGCTGGTCCTTCCCGGGGAGGCGGGGAGCTGGCAGGACCCCCAGCCCTGCCCCGACGCTCCACCTTGTCTTCCTCACGCTGCTGCAGAAGCAGGGAGCACGCACAACACGCGTCTCTAAGCAATACCCTTCTCCCCACCGTGGGGCAGGGCCAGCGCCTGAGCTCTGGGGACAGAGGATGCTGGTGAGAGCCAGCTGGGGCTGCGGAGAGGCCTGGACCACGTCCCTCCAGCCCGAGCGTGGCTGTTCGGGCTCCCGAGTGCAGCTGTTTGGGCTCTGCGCTACCCGCAGGGCTGCATGGGCTCGGGAGCCGGCAGCTCCCCAGGGCAAGGCAGGGCTGCTCTCCCGCAACGCAGCGGTTCCAGGCCCGTCCTTCCCGCAGAGTGGGACCGCTCCCCTTTTCCAGCTAGGCTGAACTCCGCCTTCACTCCTCTCAGGCCTGCAAAGCTGCCTGGCTCAGGGAGAACAAGCTGCGTCTCACCCGGTCCCTCTCACGTCACTTAAATGCTGGCTCCAGATCTGTTGCCGCTGGCACCTGAGAAATCGGCCTCTCTTTCTGATCCCTGGGTCAGCTGGCGGGTAGGACGCGCTCTCCTTCTGCGTGGCTGGGCTGGAGTCAGACGCAGCAGCGGGCCGCGCGGCTGCTGTTCCTGCAGGGCCACGTCCTCCCCCAGATCCGAGCTCTTGCCCTGTGCCGCTAACTGTTGTAGGTGATGAAAGGCAGCAGCTGCCAGGGCTTCCTGCTGGCCACCCCTGCTCTAGAGGAGGCACCTCCGAGGTTGCCTTCTCTGGGTGATCACAAGTGTTCATTTTCCCTCGCCCTCCTTCCCCTGCTAGACTTGGACGGAGCAGAGGCGCATGAATGGAGCCTTTCGGCTGGTCTTGCCATTGCCACCCCTCCCTCGGCCCGTCGGGGCGTCGGAGGGCCAGGGTGCATGGCTTCAGAAAGAAATTTCCTACATCAAGATGTTTTTAAATGGTGTATATTTTATATTAAATTTTTGGGATGTATGTAAAAAAATATTTGATTTGTATTAAAACTTGTAAATTGTATTAAAAAAAAAAAGAACAAACCCCAACCCACAGGCATCCAGTGTATGAACGGCAATAAATGGTTGTCTTGGATAACAAGCCCAGGGAGAGCAGGAGGGAGTTTGCACCCAGCAAAGCAAGGAGGCAAAACACGTGTGGTTGCTTGTGTCAGAGGTAAGAGTGACCTAGCCAGCGTCTGCTGGAGAGACATGGCCGGAGCAGCTGGCACTCCTGGGATCTGATCCTGGCACTTTTTCCCCACTTTCTGTCCAGCCTTGGGCAACTCCGTCCACCTCTGCATCCCTCTTTCTGTAGAGTAACTGTCCACTTACCGCTCAGTCTCTTGGATCCCAGGCACAGCGCAAGGTGTAACGTGGTTGCTGCCATGGTTGTTGCAGATGCCGCTTCAGTCGTGACGGGTGTTGTGCCGGTTGCAGCTCTCTGGCTGAAAGGTACAGGGTGAGCTGGAACAGGCACTGTGCGGTCTGGAGAAAAACGGAGTAGTGGAGAGATGAGGAGGCCCGGGCTGCTTCTGCGTGCTGCTCAGCAAGCGGGACCTGGTGTCCCTGTGGCCACGCGCTGCTCACCGGCGAGCCTGGAGGAGTCCTTTGCCTGCCAAGCCAAGGTAGCTGTGGCTCCGCGGCTGCCACCAAGGCTGGGCAACGGGGCAGCGTTGGTCCCTAGAGCTCTAACCCCGCATTACTGCCGTGGCGGTAAGACTTGGATCAAAACACAAACCTCACTAGAGGCAACAGCAGAACTCTTACCCGAGGCAGCGGCTTATGCGAGGAAGCCCAGAGCTTAAGCACACAACGGGCAGGATAAAGCTGATCCTTGATGACTTCAGCCAGGGCAGGAGACAAGCTTGTCAGATTTGAAATGAAGGAGACAACTAGGCAGAACTATCAAAAGGGTAAAATATGCCCCGCTGTTTAATAGAACTTAGTCTTAATGGAGGTTAGTGGAAAACAAAAAACACATGATTAACACAAAGAGAGCAGATGGTTTAAAATCTGTTGTCAGTCTGGTGATTACACGGGCTATTTTTTTCCCTCACTGCCTTGCTGCACGGAGCAGGTGCAGCCAGGGTCAGTTAGTCCCAGTTGCAGTGTACATAACTTACACACCGTACAGTAGCTTTTAAAATAAAGATCTAGAGCTTAAAAAATAGGCATTCTTCTGCAAAATCAAATGTTCAGTTCCCTTATTGACAATGAGAGCAGCGTGGTGCTGCCCTCAGGTGGCTCAGACAGCGACGCAGCTCCACCCCAGTGTCCTCTTATCCCTGACCCTAGAGTACAAGACTTGCAATTCTGGTTAGTAAATATATATAATAAATCACATTTAAAATATATACATTGGCCTTTAAAAAAACATTTACAGTTTATCAACATTGGAAAAGAAAAACACCTGGGCTTGTTCCAGGCTGATTTGTGTGAGAGTAAAAATCAGTTTTAAAAGGTTTCTGCAAACCTTTCGATAAAGTGCCACTGGTTGCAGCTATTTAAAAACGATCAGGTCCACGATGTAGCACTTGTCCATCAGACATGGTCATTTTAATACACTCAATGGGATGTATCAAACACAGAGCAGCCAACTTGCCAGGGTGTCGGTGCCTTAAGCACCTCAAATTGACCTCAAGTCCCAGCCAACCGACCGATTTTTTTTCTTTTTTGGGGGCTTTGTCTTTGCTTTTTAACCTAGAAGCCAGGCTGGCATCTCCCGCTGGCTGGGCCCATGGCACAACTGCCACTCGTGAGCGATGGCCCTGGGAAAGGGCCAGGCGGGCTCGAGGTACGAGGGCTGCTTCCTTTTCAGTGCGGGGGGACGTGGTGCTGCAAACAGTCTGTTTCAGCTGCAAGCTCCCCCCAAATTGGGAAGCAACTGCCTCTTCGGCCCCCTTCTCCCTTTACAGTTTGGTTTTGTGTTGGTGGCTTTTTTAAAGGGGTGGAGGGTTGGTTTCCTTTTGTTTGGGATTTTTGCAACAAATGGCACTTTAGTACAATCTTGGGTTCCCTTCTGGTGCCCTGATGCTTTCATTGGCTTGGCATGCCGAGCGCAAGCCAAGTTCGGGGCTCTTGGACATATTTAGACATGCACTACTGAACAGATCCTGCTAGAGAAATGTGTCTTCGAGCTATGCAGCCGTTCCTACTGCTTGGATGCAATGAGCTGTCGCTGCTGTTCCCCTGCTGCAGCCACGGGGCTGCGACGGCATCCAGCGCGTATTTACAGTAGCTGTTGCTGAGCTGAATTCACCCGGTGCATGCGGGGGTCACCTCTCCCGCTGGGTTTTGGAGCTGCAAGGAAGCATGTCGCATAGTCCCGAACGCAGCTACTGTCTAACAAAGTTCCCAGCTGAGTTTGTGCCAGGATCTCCCTGCACCAAGGAGCAGCAGGAGAAGGGACCATTTTCTCCCCCACAAAAGGGGCAGGGGAGGAAAAGGAGGAAAAAAAAGCGCTAACCACTGTGCTGCTTCCTCCCTGGAAGCAGAGGGCTGGCGGTTTGTGCAGGCACGGTGTCAGCAGAGGGCAGCCTCGATTTAGCAGCACGATGGAGCCGGACTGGCACAAACGCACAGCTCTCCTTGGCCTTCAGCGCTGCCCTTCGCCATCCTCGCCCTGGGAAAGGCGCAGGGAGCCCGCTGCCTCCGGCAGGGCCCGCAGCACGGCTTTGCTGCTCTGCAGGATGCGGGCTGTGCCAGCCCCAGCGTCGGGGACGGGGGCGCGGGTCCCGCCGGGGGATTTCGGTCCGCTCGGATTACACGCTGCCTGACGCTGACACGTTCGGAAAAGCAAGGAATAAAGCGGGAAGGTTCCTTCTCACTCCGCAAGCTGCCAAGTCGCGACAAGCCCTGTCTTCTTTTAGCTGCTGTCAGGCTCTGCCGGGGCTGGGATCTGCTCAGTAAATAGCCAGCTCCGTGGCGGCTGCCCGGGGAGGTCTCTCCTTTGACACATTGTTGGCAGGGGATAAATAATAAGAGGCAGGACTCAGCAATGCAGCGAGGGAAGAGAAAGGTCCCTTGTGGAGGCTCTTCGGCTCTGTGCAAGGGAGTGAGATTTTCTCGGTGGCCTCCAGGACCACATGTGCAGCCCCTCCGGGCTCTCCTCCTGCTGCCAGTCTGGTGGGAAATGCCTGACCCTCTCGGAAACCAGCCCGCGGTCGTGTTGGAGCGTGTGATACGGAGCCAGGCAGCTTGGGGGCCGGTGACGCTGGGCGGGTGAGGAGGGGACAGACGTGTTCCTGGCCGTGGTGTAAAGTGCAGGAAGGGAGGCAGCTGGAAAGACCTGGAGATGCTGCTCGGGCACTAGACCTACTCTCCTGCCATCACGACGGGCGTTTGCAGAGCAGCCGGAGGCAGGGAGGGGAGGAAGGGAGCAAGCCTCAGTCCAGCATCGCGTCCAGCTGGTCAGCCAGGTCGTCAAACATGTTGCTGATGTCTTCCAGGATGTTCTTGGCCGAGTGCACGGTCCCAGGGTGGCTGGGAGGGAAAGGGAGAGATGGTCAAAGACCGCCCAAAGGCTTGGGGTCCTGGTGGGGCAGGGGGACCCAGGCTGAAGCCAACGCTCCTGCCTGCAGCTGGAGCTCAGCCTGGCAGCAAGGGGCTGCACCACCAGCGCTGGAGGCTCCTTAGCCCTTCCCTCCCCTCGCTGGGGCTGCCCAGTTCCGCTGCGGGGGCCTAACCCGAGCCTTTTCCTCTCCCTCCCTCCCGTCCCGCCCCCAGGCTGCCTCACCTCTCTGCCTCCTTGGCCGTTATCTTCTTCTCTGCAGCCTGCAGCGCAGCGGCCAGGGTGGAGTTGGTCTGTTCCAGCCTCTGCTGGGCCAGAGCAGCCCCCGGCGCAGCCCCCAGAGGCTTCGCCAACACCTTGCTGCTGGGCTCCAGGTTCAGAGAGCCGGAGCCGGCCAGGGCTCCGATCACATCCGGCACCGTCTCGGCAGCCGCCCAGGGAGCGACAGTGTGGCGGGAAGGCTGCAGGACCTGCTGGTAGATGGTCTTGGGCCCGGAGAACACCAGCTTGGTGGATGCCACGGAGGTGTGTTTGGCTGGGACGTCTGTAAAGGAAGGAGCCTTGTTGCAGTTGGCAGCACGGGCTCCCTTCTCACCTCCCAGCTCGCTGGGGATGCGGCACCCGACCCAGCCGAAGGGAGCTGCAGGCCCCGCCACCGCTTCGGAGACACCCTGCGGGCCAGGGCTCTCCCTCCACACAAACACACCTACCTGGGGTTGGCGTCCTCAGCACAGCGGTGCTGAGCAGCTCCGAGGGGCTGGGGGGCTTCACAGGGCTCGGTGCCTTCTTGATGCCCTTCTCCAGGGACAAGATGCTTTTCTCTATCTCAGCAATCCTGAACTCCACGTTGTCGTCATCAAAGGCATCTCCGGCCAGCCCGGCCTGCGGCTCCGGCCTGTGCGTGGCCGGGCCCGTGATGCTGACGGCTTGGGCTTGCGCGTACTGCGGTGCCGGGTTCGCCCCCGCCTCGGCCTGCCCCGCCAGGCTGAACGCCTTCAGCACCGTCTGCAGCGGCTCCCGCTCCTTGAAGCGGGGCCTGCGCTTCACTGTGTCCGACTCGGTGAGGTTGAACTCCAGCACGGGCGGCTCTTTGGTGGCAACGGGCCCCCCCGACTCCTTCCCAGTGGAGCAGGGGGGCTCCGTAGCCTGGGAACTGGGCTCCGCATCCGGTGCGGCTGCGTCAGCCTTGAGATGCCCGGCGGGCTTGGGCCGCTGTTTGATGGTTAAGTTGCCTTCTTCTGCAAAGGGGATGCACTCGCTGGAGCTGTTCTGGGAGGATGAGGTGGAAACCTCTGCCTTGGCCTCCTCCTCCGTGTCTGAGCAGGCATCTTCCCGCCTGCCCTGCACAGCCTCCGTCATGGGAGCGCTGGGCTCACTAAATGTCCGTCTCCGCGGCTTGCTGCTCTCGAAGGCGTCCCTGCTGCCCTCTGAAAGTCTGGCGGTGCCGGAGTCATCAGCGCTGCAGGACTGATCGTCCTCGCTCGCCCTGGAGAGACAGTCCTGAGCCACGTGCGGGGGCTTCGGGGCCAGGAGGGGCTTGGGCGGACTCGCCCCGGGCGGCCCCTCCAGCGCAGCCGTGAGGCTCCTCGCCGTCCTGCCGTGGCCGGTGTCGCTGGGGGAGGCAGCGACGTTGGCCGCATCCGGGATGGCAGCAGGCTGCTGCTCGGGCTCAGGGGGCTGCTCGCTGTCCGCCTCCGCGGCAAGGGCGCCGGAGACAGAGCTGAGACGCTTGGGGGGCGGCGGCGGCGGGCCCTTGCGCTTGGCCCGGATGGCGAAGGACTGGCTGCGGGTGACCTTGGCCTCCGCCTGCAGATAGGCCCGCGGCATCTGGCTCCGGCCCGGGCGCCGCGTGAGGGTGGCGTAGGAGCCCAGGGTGCTGGTGGCCACCCCATCCTCCTCCTCGTGCTCCCCGTCCGACAGCGCGTAGCGGTTCAGGCTGTGCGACCGCTTCTTGTACTTGAAACCTTCGCCGCCGTTGTGCTGCTCCCCGGCCTGCCAGGCGCCCGGGGCAGCGGCAGGCTTGGGCAGCCCCGCGGGCGTCTCCGCGGGGCCGCAGTGGCTGTGCAGGTAGGAGAAGGCTTTCTGGGCCGACGTCTGCAGGCTGCTCTTCTGGCTGGAGGAGAAGGAGGGGTAGGGGTGCGCCAGGCTCTTGGGCTGCTCTGCTCCCAGGAGGGAAGGGGCCGGCTGGGATTTCAAGGAGACGTGGGGGTACATGAAGACGTAAGGGGCAGTCGCCTTGCTGGGGGTCTGGGGAGGGGTGCAGGGGGTGACTGCCTGTGGCCCCGGAGGGACAGAGCCCTTCTGAGCCGCCGGCCGGGGGTACTGATCCATGCCTTCGGGGAGGTTCCTCTCCTTGAGGGGGCTTCCCCCGCAGCCGTTGGCGTAGCCGTTGAGCCCCTCCGGGGAGACGAGCTTCCCGTAGGGCTCGGGGCTGGGCTGTCCCGGCGGGCTGGCCGGGCTCTCCTTGCCGCGGGGCTGCGCGCAGGACTGCCCGCTACTGCCGCTGCTCTCCCCGCTGCCCAGGCTCTCCTGCGAGGGGCTGGAGAGGTGCCGGGACAGCACGTTGTCCTGCGAGTGCCCCGAGCCCCTGGACCGCACCCCGATGCTCTCCTGGCTCCGCGACATCCCCTGGCTGCTCTTGATGCTGAGCGTCTCGTGGCAGCTGTTGGACATGGCCGTCTGGAGCTCGTAGCTGAGCTCACTGTCCTGGAACGTTGTCATCTTGGGGGTGTGTGGGGACTGACACTCCCCGTTCTCCAGCGACTCGATGGTGACAATATCCAAGGCACCGGGAACTTTGCGTCTCGCCAGCGTTGCTTCCGCTTGATTTAGGCTTTTGCGGAGGTCTCTGAGCTTCTTGACGGCCAACATGATCTTCTTCTGGTGGCCTGTGGGAAGGTGTGACAGGAGGGGGATATTAGGTCGGCTCTGGCCCTCCAAGGCCTTTGATTCCTGGCCTAGAAGAGCTGTGGTACCATCACCAACCAAGGCAAAGGCCTTTGGGCTACCCAAACCCTGCCAACAGGAGAAGACAAGCTACTGCCGATGTCCACACGGCACTGGCTGGCACCGGGCTCAGCCAGGCCCCAGCCTGCCACAGGGAGGCTTTGGGAACTGCCACGAACCACCCGTTTTGGGTGTGCAGGACGTGCCGTGCACCGTGCAGCCCGAGGGAGGCCTAGGCGTTGGGACACCTTGCTGGGAAACTTGGCCACCCCGGGCCACCCTGGCTCCATGCCAGGGGTGCTCCTGTCAGCCACTCACCCAGCTTGTTGATGCCGATCTCTTGCAGATCCTCCCAGGTCAGGTCTGTCACGATGGTGATGGAGTCATAACCGTTGTTCACCAGCTTTTTGTGGTACTGGGGCAGCCCGATGGCGCTGAGCCAGTCCATCAGGTCAGCCTGCAAAGAGCACGGAGACGCCACCGTGAGCAGTGAGGGAGAGGGGGAGAAGAGGGTGCTGCACCAAAGCCCTGGGGTCCAGGCACTCACCGGGATGTAGCTGGGCAGCCACTCAGCGATGCTGAGCTGTCCGATCTCGGTGGAGATCTTCTTCCTGTGTCCCGGTTTGGTCACGCCGATGGCCGTCAGGTCCTAGCACAGAGCGGGGCTGCAGTCAGCAGCAGCAATGCAGACACAGGGCAGGGGGTACCTGCTGCTGGTGGCTCGGGGGGCCGAGGGCCGTGCTGGGCTGGGGGAAGGACCTGCCTTACCTCTGGAGTCATGCGGCTGATGGTGGGGACATCGTAGCCGGCGTTGAGGAAGTTGGCGGTATACGACTCCAGCTGGAACTCACGCAGCCAGTTGTAAATGGCTTCTGCATCCTGCAGAGAGGACAGAGCAAAAACCCGCCTGTGACGGTGGCTGCAGGGGCTGGAAGGACCTGGCTGCTCCGTACAAGATGACAGTTCCTCCTTGTGCAAGACCCGCTTGTCCCCATCATCCCCAAGTCCCAGTCCCCCATGTCCCCAGTGCAGTGAGAGCTGGGCTTAGAGCCCCAAACATGGCCAGATGGCCTGTCCCGCCCCACGCACCAGGTCTGCCAGGAGAAACATCCCCCCCCAGCCAGGTCCCCACTGGCTCAGTTACCTTCCCCTCGAGGAGCTGCTCGGGGCGCAGGAACTGGTGGGAGAAGACCTTGTCTCCAGGGGGGCAGCTGCCGGTGGTCTGGTGCCCCAGGGGCCCTGGCAGAGGGGAGAGGGGAGCGTCAAGGGGGGATGGTGGCAGCGAGGGCTGATGGTACCACGCTTGGCCCACTGGGGCTCCATGCTGGCAGCGGGGCAGGTGTCCCCCAGCCCTGTGGCAGCGGGACGTCCCTCACCTGCCGAGGAGTTCAGCTGCCCGTTGCGCGGCTCCGATCCCAAAAGGTGCTGCTGGAGGTCATCGCCGGCGGAGGGCAGCGGCTGGGGGAGAGGAAAGGTGAGTGGAGGAGGGATTCCCACCGGCGAGGAGTCCTGTCCCACCACAGGGGGTGCCAGGGTCTGCCTCGCACCCACCCCGGGAGCAAGCACAGGAGGTCCCCACCCTGGGCACGGCTTTAAGCCCTGGTGCCTATCAGGAGATGTGGGCAGGATATGGCCCAGGGCCTTGTTTATCCTCTCAAGTGATATGGGACAGGTTGGAGGCATTATGGGGTACAATCCATGGACTCCAACCCCACTCGAAAGGGCTGGCGGGGGGCAGCTGGGGTCTCCATCCAGGGACCTGGCTGCCCTTCAGCAGGACTGAGGTCCCAGAGCCCCTAGGAGCAGCTCCCACCCAGTCCCTGCAGCGAAGACGGGTGTGGTGGGGGCTGCTCCTGCAGCCAGCTCCTTTGCTGGGAGACGCAGGGGATCAGAGGCAAGATCTCATCGGCAGTCTCGACCAGACGTGGGGCCGAACAGGGGCAGCAGGAAGGGGCAGAGCCGGGGGCCAGCACCTACCCTGGCGTTCTCGATGAGGATGCTGGTGCTCTGCCCGTTGGTGCCCTCGGTGCTCTGGCCGCTGCCGGCGCTGCGGATGCTGCCGATGCTGCCCTCGCTGCCCACGCTGTTCCTGTCTCCTGCTGTTTGGGGCAGCAGCGGGGCACGTCAGCCCCCCAGGCCCGCCGGCACCCGTGCACGCAGTGCCACGGGGCAGCGCTCGCTAACCACAGCGGCGGTGTCCCCGCACCAGGGCCGGCACAAGGCACCAAGCTGCCCAGCAAGC
The DNA here is from genome assembly GCF_036370855.1 of Dromaius novaehollandiae. Classification (NCBI taxonomy): domain Eukaryota; kingdom Metazoa; phylum Chordata; class Aves; order Casuariiformes; family Dromaiidae; genus Dromaius; species Dromaius novaehollandiae. The sequence continues at coordinate 8,995,873 of NC_088115.1, read as the reverse complement.
GCCCGACGCGGCCGGGGCCTCGACTGCCCGTGCAGGAACGGGCCTGGCGTTGGCCAGCTCGGGGACGCCGGTAAAAGCCCAGAATCACGCGAGAGCCCTCCGGCCACCACGACCCAGCAGTGCCTCCCACCTCCCAGCGCACGCGGCACGGAGGGGGCAACCTGGGCTGGCAGGGGGGCACGGAGGGGCTGTGGGGACTCAGTCGGGCCGAGGACACGGGGAGGGAAGGGGGCTGCTCTATGGGCTCCCCTAAGCTCCATTTCCCTCTCGTCTGGCTGTTTCCCTGCTGCGAGCTGGAAAGAGTCTTGCCCTGCGTCCCCCTGCGCGGCAGGGCTGGGGGACAGGGGAAGGTCCCCTGCCCGTCTCCCCCCCCCGCAGCACCCCTGACCTGAGCTGTCAGGGCCCGGGACCGTCCGGGTTAGGGTGAGGTGGCCAAAGGCCGCTGGGCCGCTCGGGGCTGCCTGGTGCGGACACTCGTCGGGGAGGTGCTGCAGCCCGCCGGGGGGGGCGGTGAGGGCCCCGGGGGGGCCCTGGCGCTGGTGCGCGGGCGCCGGGCGGGGGAGGATCGTGCCTGCATTCAAAGACAAAACACGCGTGGTCAGAGCACCTGCGGGAGGCAGCGAGGACGAAGCTGCAGGACCCCGGCTCCGCTCGCCCAGGCGGGGCGCAGCCTGGGCACGGTGGGTGCCAGGGGGCTGCTTCCCAGCCGGGCACCGGCCCTGCAGCCTCTCCGGCCCCCGGGACGCAGGGACGGCCGCAGGGAGCGGCGGGAGCTGTGGCCGGGAGATGCTCGGCTCTGCACGCTCGCCCAGCTGGCAGCCCCGGGGCTCCAGCCCTCCCTGCCGCGGCTCCACGCTGGCACTGGGCCACGCTGGCCTGGCTCGCTGCACGGCCTTGGCACTGAGCGGATTCCTCCTGCCAACGGGTATCTGAGCCCAGATTTCCACCCCCCGATCACATGAACCCCCACTGCCACCCCACGTCCTGCTCTTGCCCACCCTAGCTAGCCGGGGCTGCGGGACCTGTCCTATGGGTAGTGCTGGGAAGGACGGGGCGGTTTTGCAGTGGGGACGGTCTCGGCGTGCCCAGGACGGGTGCTGACCTGTGCGCTTGCTGATGACTTCGGCGATGGAGGGGGGGAAGTACCCGACCCGATCGGTGCCTTTCTGAGCGTCGTGGATGTGTCCCTTCCATCGCCCATCTGGGTGCTGCTCCAGGACCTGCGGCAGGGGCGAGAGGGAGGGGGTTGGCACCCTAGGGTGGGGGTGGGAGGTGAGGGGAGAAGTGCGGAGCAGGCACCCCCAAGGCCTTACCGTGATGACATCTCCTGCCCGGACATTGAGAGCAGTTGGGTCGTGGAGATTCCAGAAATCCTTCAAAGCTCGGACCTTCAAGATTCCTGATGCCTCTGAAGACAAGGGACGGAGGAAGGAAAGAAGGTGGCAGAGAGCAGGGGAGCAAGAGAACAGTTCAGGAAAGGCAGAGGGAGAAAGTAAGCATGGAGAGGGGAGAAGAGAACATTAATACGACAGGAAGGACTCGATCTCCAAGGATCCCCCCCATGCCGAAGCCCACGGGGAGGATGGGAGCGTGCACGAGGGGCAGTGACGTTCACGCTCAGAACCAGGCTCATTCAGGGCCGTGCAGGAGGAGCGGTGGGAGCATCAGGCAGGTCCCGTCGGGACCCTGCTTTTGACGCCAGGCGAGGCCTCGGCGCAAGCCAGCCCCATCTCACCTCTCAGCAGCTGCTTGATGTCCTTGCTGGCGTGCGAGGTGGTGAACTGGTTCACGATGTCCAGGGCCGTCTGGTTGTAGGTGTTCCTGATGTTCACGTCAACGCCGCCCTGCCCAGGAGGAGATGCGGTTTGTGCCAGGCTGGGGGGCGAACGCTCCCCCGGGTCGGCGGCAGCTCCGTCTCCATCACGGCACCGCAACCGGCATCAACTGGGACAAGTGCCAGGCAGCACCTGCAGCGCTGCAGGAACGGAGCGACCGAGCCACAGGGAAGGGAAGGAGGTGCTGGAAAGGGCTCGAGTGATGCGGCGATGGGGGAGAGCCCGGTGCCGGTTCCCCCCACCGTGCCCCCCGTGTGCTCACCTCCAGCAGCAAGCGCACCACCTCGGTCTTGCCGTAGAGCGCGGCCTCGTGCAGGGCCGTGCCCGTCTTCGTCTGCTTGTTGATCTCAATCCCGGCTTTCAGCAGCTGCCTGGTGGGAATGAGAGAAAGGGACAGAGCCCCAGAGGGAGGTGTGAGCTGGGGGACAGGGCCAGCAGGGCTCCTGGGATCCTCTCCACAGGGCTGAGTCTTTGGAGATGAGGGATCAAACCAGGCAGGGGGAAGGTGGGTTCGGGGAGAGGCAGGACTGAAGTCCCGGCAAGGAGCTCTGGGGCTCCGGTGGTGCCGGGGGCTCACACGGGCCGGGGACAGCAGCGAGGGCAGTTACCTGATGATCTCCTTGTGCCCGTTCTTGGCGGCGAGGTGCAGCGGGGTGGTGTAGTTGGGGTCGGTCGCGTCCTTGGACTGGCCCTCTAACAGGGCGACGCACAAGTGGCTGTTCAGCAGCAACTGAGCCACCTGCGAGGGGGGGGACAGGTGAGAAATGGGGCGCGAGCCCCCCGTCTGCAGCCTCCCTGGCGAGGGGCTCGCACGCAGCCCGCCGCGCTGCCTTCGGGGCCTGCCCTGCGCTCCCCGTCCCGTCCATCCTGCAGCCCCAGGGCTGGGCGGGACACAGACGGCGCTTGGCAGGGGCTGTGCTGTCGCGAGGCCGCGGGGCAAGAGCTACAAAAGGTCATGGCAGCCAGGAATAGGCTTCCCATAATTGGGCTTTTCAGACCAAGCCCTAAAAAGCTCTGGTCTCTCCAAGCCCAGAGCGACAGGCAGCATCTTGGGGCAGCCCAGAGGCACAGAGGAGTTATTTTTACTGCCCTGTTTATAGCTGCAGATATTATAGATACTCCAAAAATGGAAATATCCCCATGGTCCTCTCCCTGGTGGGGCACGGGACAGTCTGCCCGGCTGCGCTCCATCGCAGCCCCACGGTGCTACGCCGGCTCGGCTGGGGTCTCCCGGGGCCCGTCCCCGCGAACGCAGCCAGCCCCGTCTCCGCCAGCCGAGCCGGGGATCTCAAGCAGCTGAGCCAAGCCGGCGCTCAGGGCTCGCGGGGATTAGTGAGCTCAGCCTATTTGCGCTGAAACGGGAGCAAAGCGGGGGGAGACGCTGCGGGGAACCGGGAGCGAGGACTCCTGGATGCTCGCCCGGCCTGCTGCTGCCCTGCTGCGAGGTCGGGAGCAAACGCTGCAGCTCGTCGGGTCGGATCCGGCCTCCCCAGCTGCGGGAGGAGGCAGGAGCTGCCAGCAAGGCACCAGGGCCCGGGAGGGCAGTCGCGGCCAGGCCCAGCGTGCGACGCCTGCTCCCGCTGGAGCGGCACCCTGCTCCGGCTGGGAGGCCCCGGAGAAACGCCGGGTGCAGGCGCCGGGATCGCGGCACTCACCTTCAGCCGCCCAAACTCGCAGGCCAGGTCCAGGGGGGTTTTCTTCGCCTTGTTGACGAGGCAGGGGTTGGACTGGTGCTGCAGCAGCATCTCCGACTGCAGGGGAGCAACGGGGACCACGGCTCAGCAGCCAGCCCCCGCCAGCCCTGTGCCGTGCTTCCCTCCCCACCGACGCGACGGGGTTCAACCCCGACCCGGATCCCCGGAGAGACTCCAACCGGGGCCGTGCGGGACGCCAGGTCTCACTCACCACCTCGTAGTGGCCGTACTGCGCCGAGAGGTGCAGCGGGATCTGCCCGTCCAGCGAGGCCATGTTGACGGAGGCGGAGGCCCGCAGCAGCACCCGCACCGGCTCCACTCGCCCCTGCCAGGCGGCATAGTGCAGGGGGCGCATCCCTGCCGAGAGAGGGGTGGGAGGGCTGCGCCGGGCCCCGGGGGGCCGCTCCGTGCCAGGGAACCGGCCAGCCCGCTGTCTCGCTCCGACGGCGGCTGGGGAGGGGACGTGCGGGGGATCCCCTTACCGTTGCTGTCCTTGATGTCGACGGTGGCCTGCGCGTCCAGCAGCAGGGCGATGAGGTCCAGGCTGCCGCCCAGGGCCGCGTGGTGCAGCGCCGAGAACCTGCGAGCGCGAGGCAGGGGCTCAGCCGGGGCCGGCCCTCTCCCCGCCGTGCCGCGGGGGCCGAGGGCCGAGCCCGGCTCGCAGCGTTGTTCCTGACCCCCGGCTCCGCACGAGCTCCCCAGTGTTCGGGGCTCAGCCAGTGCCTCAGTTTCCCCATGGCGAAGTGGAGATGAGCCCTTCCCTGCTGTCCGTCCCCCAGGGTCTGGAGAGGGAGACGGAGAGCGGCACCGCTCCCTGCTCCGTGCGGGGCTGGCAGGCCGACGACTCAGTGCTCAAAGCACCTGGCAAACGCGCCGGCCCTGGGGGCAACTTCTGGGCCCCGCTTACACCCCCAAGCGCCTCTGTCACCCCCCGAACAGCCTCATCTCCCTGCCCGTGCCAGCAGGGATGCCAGGAGCCCATGGCAGAGCGCGCGAGGCCAGCGATAATGAATGAGCCCTGTGTTTCAGGGCTGTGAAAGAGGCCAGTCTGCCCAGAGCGCTCCCCCTGCGCCGGCACGGGAGGGGCCGCGGCCGAGCAAGGCGTCCCCACGCCGCCGCGCGTCAGCTCGCGCGCCCCTCGGAGAAGCGCCGGGGCTTCCGCCGGCACCGGCCCGGGGCTCAGACGCGCTCGGCAGGGCGCGAACGCCAGGGACCAACGTGTCGCCGTGGCCCTTTCCCAGCCCCCCAGCACCGATCGCCTCCGACCTGCTGCCCTGAGGCTCCCGAGCAGCCTCCCAGCAGGTCCTGGAGCACCGCAGGACTTGTCCCTGTGTCCCCAGGCCGCCACCGGAGAGCCACGGCTCTCTGGGACCGGAGCCAGCTCCTGTGATGCTCGGAGGTCGGCGGAGCCGATCCCGCTCGGACGAGCTGCCTAGCGGCTGGGGCACCGCGCGGCCACCGCGTCCCCATGTCTGAACCTCCGATAAAAAACTAAAAAACAGAGGGTGGAAAGTCCCCCCCTGCCAGACCTCCGGGGGATTCCTGAACCGACCAGCTTGGTTTTGGACAGCTTCGGACACCCGGCACGCCTGGAGCGACATGAACGTCTCCCGCGGCCCCCTGCGCAGGGGAGCAGGCCCTCCGCGCGCCGACCCTGCCGGACCTGCCCAAACGCGAGGCCTTATCGAAACGACCTCGTCGCTCCTGTTGTTGTTTCTGACATGAAGCTACATCTGCACAGAATTACTCAGGACAGAGCCACGCTGCACATCTCAACCCCCCGCCGGCCAGCTCGAGCCCATTGCTAACCAACGCTTCCTCCTACGGCGTCCTCCGAAAGAAAACATGCAGGAATTAGGTACAGCAACAATACAGAAAACAATGCTAATACGTTACGGGTCAGAGTTAATTCAATGAGAACAACGTGCTTATTTGTTTTATGGGCCTTTGTGGTTTCCTTAATTCTCAGTACCCAGCTTATCCAGTGCTTGGGTTCTGGAAGTGATGAGCTACGCAAATATGCTGCGGTCACTTAGCAACCTCATCTTTTCTTTCTCTAACCCCCCCAAACCAAGCGGTTTTGCTCTTGGGATATTAAGCACGGAGGCGAGCACGTGCACGCGCCGCGGCTGAACACCCTGGCCGAACGCGTTGCACTGCCTCTTTCCCCCGGTCGCCCCCGGGGGGATGCAGAGGGGCTTCAGGAAGGATGCTGCTGCGTGAGCGTGCGGGGAGGACGGCTCCAGCAAAGCCCCGAGCTCGGATGCCCGCGGGCTTTGGACCTGCTCTGTGCGGCTACGGCAAGCGGTGCTGTGCCGGGACACTGTCGCGCTCCCCGCGGCTCGGCAGCCAGCCCCAGGAGCCGTCCAACGCCCCCGGGACGCCGAGCTAACCGCACAGCGAGGAGAGCGGCCCTGCAAAAACCCATCGGCTCTCCTGAACCCGACCTGAAAGCAGGAGGCGAGCGAGGTTAGCGACAGCCCAGCGGCATCCCTGGCACGGGCCCGCGGTGAACTCACCCATCCGCATCCTGGTAGTTCACGTTCAGGCGTTTGGCAGATCCCAGGAGCTCTGCAGAGAGAAGAGAAGAGCGTCAGGGGAGGGGAATGGCCCCACGTGGGCAAGCGGGACCGAGCGCGGGGCGCAGAGAGCCCGTTCCCGCAGCGCAGTCCCCGCTGCGTGACCCAGCCCCGCCGACCTGCCAGCGCGCAGAACAGCGCCTGCCCCATCCCGTCGGTGCCTCCTTGCTCTCCGGCCTCTCGCCCTTCACCTCCGCAGACCCTCCAGGGAGCAGACCCAGCTCCAGCTCAGACGCCTTTCCTCCCTCCGTCCTTCTCGCCCCAGCAGCCCCGTCCCCGCAGCCCCTCGCGGCCCCCCAGCTCCCATGGCCCCAGCCCGCCACGACGGCCCCTCCGTCCCCTCCTCGGGACACGCTGCTGTTTATAGCCAGCAGCACCTCCGATGTGCTGAGTGGGGACGTTTTGCTCCCCACTCGCCACTCCTCGCCCCGGCTGCTGCCAAGCGCTGGCCCCCAGAGCAGATGGTTGGCATTTTTACGGCCGGGGCCGAGGACTCCGGCTGTGAATGCGAGGATTGTGCCCTCGCCGATGCGCCCGTCTCCTTGCCCAGCCCTCCCTCCTCGCCGGGGGACCACTGAGTGGCAGAGGATGCTCAGCCCACCCTCGTCACACGCTCACGCGCGCGCCACGGCTCCCCGCTCCTTCCCGCAATTAATTCCAATGAATTCTTTCCTCCCACACAGAGAGAGGACGTTTTATTCTCCTCCGAGGGGTTGAGAGCGGATTAACATCTCTGGAATTCAAGTGCTAAGTGAAAAGGGAAAGAAAAGACGAAGGTATGCGGGGGGCAAGAAATGCCATCGTTTCTCCTCTGCTTTTCCAGGCAGCCCCAGCACCGAGCCTACGGGAACGAAAGGCTTTGGCAGGTCGCTGTGTTGCTTCCTACGGGATATCGCGGTCCTGCAGGCAGCCGGCCTCTGAGCCTGGGGTGAAACAGCCGGCTCGAACCCACTGGAACTTGCTGGGCTACTGCAGAAAAGGCGCCTCGCTTGCAGAGCCGGGCACACCTCCTGGGTCCAGCTTTGTATCCACCCTCTCCTCCAACTCTCTTTTCCTCCTCTCGCATCTCTGCCCATCCCGCACAACAATCCCATACCAAAAAATCAAGCAGCCCTGCACAGCCAGAAGGATGCATGGCCCCTTCTACCGGAAACAGGAGCCAGAGAGGGGGCCGGCTCATTTATTATGCAAGCGGATAATTAAAAGGAAACGAAGTACTGGTGTGTTCATTACTGCAATTTAACATGTTTTGCAAACAGGCTCATTAATGCAAAATGGTCTTTGAGTGGCTGCTGGTGAAGGATTTGTGACTAGTCACCGCAGCAGAGATGAGCAGGATGGGATCACCATAATTAGCTCTTCCAGGCTTTTCATCTTCAAAGCACGAGGCGAGCACGTGCGAGCGGCTCCGCGCTGAGTTTCGGCTTCGTCAGCCTGCCAAGTCCCCGAAGGAACCTGCTCCCTGGGGACCGTCGCTCAGCGCCAGCGACGCTCTCATTTTTCCTTTCCAACCCGTTATCTCCAGAAAGCTGGAGATTTGGGTTGCCCGTCAAGGGAAAGCCGCGTCCCCCAGCCCCGCGGCCAGGCTCGCTATCGGATTGCACCAGCGCTGCCAAGCCGTGGCGTGGCGGCATCCCCGGCGCGGGAGCACGCGAAGGAAAGCAGCGCCGGGCCGGGCTTTCCGACGCCGAGCTGGGTCCGCGGGCCTGCCACTCAGGAAAAAATAACATTTCATTTGTAAAGAGGCCACTTCTGAGTCCCGGAGAGATAATAAACACCAAACCCCATGGTGCCTGTTTTACAGAGTCGTTTTCTGAGCCAGAGCTGCGCTTTGCTTGCGCAGCAGAGCCAGCAGACCTCCTCCTGCCCCCTCACAGCCTGGGCACTAATCCTGCAACAGGGCTGAGCAGTGTTTGCTGCCGTGGGATTTCCAAGGGATGCAACTGAGGTGAAATTAAAGGTGAAATCAAGGCTTCCATTACTTGTATTTACCAACATCGTCTTAAGTGACTCAAGCTGAATCCCGACCCGGCACCGCCTGGCGTCCCGGAAATGCCCATAAATCTGTCGTTTCGTGCTTCCTTCACGCCCTCGGCTGCAAGCAGAGGGATGGGGCTGGTCAGGAGCCACCTCTGGGTGTCAGGCCACGAGGGACGGATTCTCGGCAGCGCGGAGAGCTCAGACCTCACGGTGCGGCGCAGTGTGAGCAGCGGCGGAGCCCGGAGCCAAGCTTTTGGGCTGGGCCTCCAGCACGCCTGGCTTAACCAGTTCACACTGAAGCCCACAGAGCCCAACAGGTTGCTGCCCACGTTCAGCAGTGCCACCCTTCGAACGGGGACAGCTCACCCCGAAATCCCAGCCCTGATCCCCTCCGGCAAGGGCAGCAGCCTGGGCCGCCGCTGTGTCTGGCGGAGGGAGCTTTCCTGGCCTCCCTCCCTGCTTCCCTCCCCGGGGAGGCAGCTGTCAGCAGCCGTAAAGCTAAATTCCTCTGTTTTAACTCCCCGCACCAAGAAACATTCCCATTCCTCAAATTAGTTCCCCGCTCCGGCTGCCCGGGGTGCCACCCTCGCTGGAGCCGGGCCGGGCCGCCCCGCACGCTAAAGCCGGGCTGCGAGCCGGAGGTGCTGGAAAGCCCCCGGGGCTGGTCCCCACTCCCTGCTCCTGCCATCAGGAGCTGCCTCAATCCAGGAGATTAACCCGGAGCCGGGACCAGAAGAGGCGAGGGTCCGGTAGCCCCGCTCCCTCGCGGAGACCGACCCGCAGCGCTGTCGCCCGGCGTCCGCATCAGGAGAGCTCGACCCACCCGGGCGCCGAAGGGGCGAGGGACCCGCGCCGGCAGACCGGAGACAGGCCCCAGGCACCGCCGGGGTTTCCGGGGAGAAACAAGGCTCCGCGCGGCCCGGGGAGCGTCTCCGCGCGCGGGCTCAGCCCGCTCCCCGCCGGGCCGCCGCTCCTGCCCGCGCGGGCCGTGCCGCTGCCGGCCGGGGCTGAGCGAGCCCCCGGGGGAAGCCGGGGAGCTTCTGTGCGCGGAGCGGCTGCCAAGCGGCAGGCAGGAAACGCCGCCGGAGAGCTCCAGCAAATTGGTTACAAATGTGGGCCCACGTGCTCCCGAGCCGGCGGCTGCCGCGGGGGAGCGCGGCCCCGGCTCCGCGGCAGGGCCAAGGGCGCGTGCCTCGGTTTCCCTACGGGGCGCCCCGGGGAGCTGGGGGCGGCCGGGGCGGGCGTCTCGCCCGTCCGCACGGGCAGCGAGGCTCGAGGAGGTGGAGACGCCTCGGGGGAACAACGCCCTCACGTCCGCTCTGTGCTGCGGGGTCTCGTCCCTTCGCGCGTCCCCCCGCGATGGCAGCCCCCGGCGCTGGGGCGGGCTGGGCAGAGGCAGCTGCCCCCCGCGAAGCCGCCCAAGGACGGGGCCGAGCCACAGGGCGAGCACCCCATTCCCCCCCATTTCCCCCCCCAAGCAAAGCCGGAAAAACCTCCCAGCTGGTTCGAGCAAACCGCACGGCGACAAGGGAAGGAAGAGCACCGTGGGAAGGTCCCCGTCCGCGGCCGGGCAGCGATGGCTCGCGCCTCTCAGCCCCCGGGGGGTCGTAGCGGGCCGGCCCGGTCCGCTCAGTGGGGGCCACGGTGGGGGGAGCAGTGTTGCAGAAGCCCTCCAGAAAGAGCCGGCTGGATTCGCCCCTTCCTTGGCGGAGGGAGCAGAGGAGCTGCTCCCGCTCCAAGTTCCGGGTCCCAAGACCTGTCTCGGGATCAAGGGCAACTGCTCCACTTTGTGCGCGGGGGTTCGCACGGGCGCACGACCTCTCCCCGACGAGGCCGGAGGCCAGTGGGAGGGAGAAGGGCTCAACTCCCACCGGCGAGCTCGGCAAAGACGCACCGCGGCCAAGCAGCCCGACGGCCGAGCGCGCGGGAACTCCCACTCCCCCCGGAGCCGGCGCCTTCGCTCCGCACCCCCGGCCCCTGCCAGGGCGGAAGCAGCTGGTAAAGGCTTTTGGGTGGGGGAAGCCAGGCGGCTCCTTGGGAGATAGGAAGGCTCCTTTCGCAGCTGGCCAGGGAAGCGCGTTACCGGGCGGTGAAGTCAGCGTCCCTGCTGGGATCGGGCTATTGCGCTCTCCAGGATGTGAACTCAGTGGAGCTGTATGCCGAGGGAAGAGGTGGAGCCTTTTCCATTTCCCCCATCCTTCCGAAAGGACAGGACGCCTCCGGAGCGGGAAGAGATGGGGCGATAGGAAGGGGGCCAGCAGCCAAGCGCGGCTCCCCGCAGCCGCCCCGGCCAGGACGGCCGGCAGCGGGCAAAGGCAGCGGGCAAAGGCGCCCGGCCGCGGCACCTGCGCCCCGGCGGTCCGCGGGGGCGAGGAGTCACGCTGGGGCTGCGGACGCACAGGTCAGCGAAGCATCCGACCCACGCTAACACCACGCGTCGGCTCCCGTTCGGCCAGTTCAGTGCTAACCTTCCCCCGGGAGCCCGAGGACGGGCTGCGCGAGGCCAGTGCCTCTCCGGGGCGGAGAGGGGCTGCATCCTGCAGACGCCCTCGGCGCTTTCATTAACGCGATGCCAAGTAAACGGCACGTTAATACCATCTGCAGAGGCTGCGACACAGGAGAGAGACCGACAGGGACGGAGAAATAACACGAAGGGACTTGGCTTCTCGGTGCCAGCGGCCAGGCCGGCCCCTGCCCAGGGCTGGGAAGCTCCGTGGCACAAAACAGGGGCCGGGGAGGCGAGCGAGGGGCCGAAGCGCTTGTCTCACGAGGGCACATCGGGGCAGGTCAGCGCGGCTGGGTTTGCCGAGCAACACTTAATTAGGGCGGGCGGGCAGGGACGCAGCGAGCCACCTACACCGCGAGGGTTTTGACACTCCGGAGGAGCATGTAACTATAATTTTTATGGTCCTAACAACAAGCCCCAGATAAAAATTACAACAGCCGAGAGCAGCTAGCAAAAACCCGCAAGCTCTGGGGAGCGAAACGAGGAGCCAGATCTGCAGGCTGCAGCTCCGATGGTGGCAGCAGCCTCGCCGGTCCCAGGGACGGCAGGGAGAGCTCCGCGCCCCTAACGCCAGCCCCGTGCACCCGGGGCGCCTGCCGTCCTGCGCCCGCTCCAGCCGCCGGAGCCGGTACCCGGCGCCGAGGCGGCTGGAAATCCGGCGGCTTCCTCATCCCTCGGCCCCGGGAAGCCGCGGTGTGCCGGGGCGGACGCAGAGGCCGTCCCCGCCCTGGATGCTTTCTAATCTGGGCAAGGCAGCCGCAGGATGGGAGGGGAGGCGCCCAGAGGTGAAGCCGTTTGCACAAGGTCAGGCGCAAGGTCAGGGCTCCTCTCGCTCCTCCTCGAGGCCCCGGCCAGCGCCGGAGCACCGGGAGCCCCATCTTGCCGAACGCGCCCTCCTTGCCGCCGCGCCGTGGGTGATGCACGGTCGGGAGCTGAGGACCAACCTCAGACCACCGCTCCCAGCTTGCGGCTCTGCAGACGGGGCTTGAAATCAAAAGTGTTTAAAAATACCGTGCAGATGCCTTTTCTAAACCATGACCCTGCGAGCTGATCCCCCCAGCAGCCAGCGCAGCTCGGAAGCGCGTGGCCGGAGCTGCCGGGACGCACACCGCCCCGCCGGGGCCGGGCACGGGGGGAGGCACCAGGCTGCTCCGGGAGCAGCTTCCCTCGCTCCAGAACAAGCGTTTCCACTCCTGGGGCTGCTGCCTCTGCCCGGCACCGCCGAGACCAACCGAGGGGCTGCTCCTCTCCTGCAACCGCCCTGCAGCAACCCGGCAGTCGCCTCCTCGAAGCGCCCGGCAAGCGGTGACCCTGCAGCTGGCGGGAGCAGGAACGCCGCACCGGGGCCCCGCGCCGGCCGCCGAGCTATTCCGGGCGCCGCGCTCCCGCCTCGCCCCCGCCGCCCACCTGCTCCGGCGGGTTCCTCGCATTGTCCGGCCCGCGGCAGCGGTGGCGGGTGCCGGCCACCTGCGGGAAGCGCCGGCAGCTGTGTTGGGACCAGCTGGGGACGTGGGGTGGCCCCGGGCCCCCGAAGAGCACACGACGGGCAAGGGCTGCTTTGCAGCGAGGTCGGCGGCATCGGGATGCAACCGCGATGGAGCGAGACAGGGGCACCGGCCGCGGGAGCCCCGATCTGAGCTCCGCTCCGACTGATCCCAGACCACCCACACGGCTGCAGGGAGGAAAGGGGACGGGGAAGGGGGTTCGAGCCGCCTCTTGCTGCGTTTCCAGAGCTGCTTGGGGCGGCCCAGCAGCGGGGAGCGGGCCAGGCGCAAGGCCCACCCCAGCGCAGGAGGCGACCCGAGGCGGAGGCAGCACCCCGGGCTCCCCGTGGCACTCGGAGGAGCCCAGGTGTCCTGGCACACTCTGCCTCCATCCAACCCACGGGCACGGCGAGGAGAAGCAGAGGCCGAACGAAGGCTGAAGCAGCTCTCGGCTCTCCGAGGCTCTCACGGTCCCCGCCGGAGAGCCCTGAGCCCCCGGCGCTCCCCCCGACCCAAACGGCCCGAGCGGCGGCGGGCGGCGAGCCAAGGCCTGCCCGGTCCCTGGGCCCCTGCCGGGAACCTGAGCTGTTTACGCTCTTGCAGGGCGGCGGGTGCGTGTCGGGAACGGCCCCGGCAAGCCCGAGCTGGCGGAGGTGGCGGCACGCGGGAGCCAAGCGGGGAAAAGCCTGCCTCGCCGCGGCACGGAGCGGGCGGGCGGGGGGGCGAGGGGGGCACGAGGTTCGCCCCACCTCCCCGCGGGGCACCTGGCTGCGGCAGCGCAAACAGCCGGCACCCCCCCGCGTGCCGCGGCCCGGGCGCCAACGCGGCTCGCTGGGCTCGTCCCAGGCCCCGCGGGCAAACTGCTCCTCCGCGCCGAGCCCGCGCCCGCGCCCGCGCCCGCCGGGGAGGCGTCGAGGCAGCAGAGCCGCCCGGGAAGCCGCGGCAGGCAGGCCGGTGCGGCGGGTGCTTCGCCCACACGTGCGCGGCGGGACACGGGAAGGGGCCTCCAGAGCCAGGCCGCGAGCAGGGCCTTCCTCGCCGCATCTCCGGGCTGGGCCGGAACGGAGCCGCTTCCCGCAATGCCGCTTGCTGAGGACGGGGCAGCTCGTGTCGCCGCTGGCCTCGGGGGCGTTGCAGCTGGCTCGCGCCCCGCAGCCGTTTCCCCTGCGAGGAAGAGCGTTTTCCTTCTTTTTTATCCGACAGGATGACCGGGCCCCGGGCCAGGGAAGTCAGGTGGGCTCATCCGGAACAGAAATACCTCCGGTTTGGTTTAGGGCGACCGGAGCAGCCTGGGCCCGAGCCCGGAGCGATTCCCCCCGCCTCGGCCGCGCGAGCCCCACCACGAGCACCCGCGCCGCTCTCCGGGGCCCCGGGGCACCCGCTCCCGCGGCGTAGGCAATGATTAGCCACCGCGGAGGACTCTGGCCCCTTTCGGAGGCGGCGAAGACGAGCGGCAGTCACGTAGCCTCGCCGCCAGCGCGGGTCGGCCCGGCTCCCTGCTCCCGCCCTCGCCGCGGCACCCGGGCCCCCCGCGAGGGCGTCTCGCCCTTCACGGCCGGGGTGACCGTCGCTCCGCTCTGGCAGGGCCGCCCCGAGCGGGCCGGGCGTCTCCAGGCAGGTCCGTGACTCACCGGGACGCCAGGCCCGGGCATGGCGACAGCCCGAGGTGGGGCAGGCCCCTGGCTCTCCAAGTGGGTCACCCGCTGCTCCTGCCCCTCGGCTCCCCCCCGCCGCCCGCGGGGGCAGCAGCCAAGGCGGCCGGTCGCTATTTCGTTCCTGCCCTCTCGTACGTCTCTGCCGGAGCCGCGTGTTGCCAGCGGCAGCTGGCGCCGGGCCAGGCCGGGCGCTTCGAGAAACAACGCGGGGCGCGTGCACGCACGCACGCACAGCACCCAGCGCCTCTCTAACGCCTCCCGGCCTTCCTCCCCCGGGACGCGGCCCCGCGGGCGCCCGGCCGGCTGGAAACCGTCGCCTTCAGGCGGTGCTGTCAATCGCCCGGGAAGTCGGCCATGCCCTCCCCTCGCGCAGGGCCCGCTGCAGCCCTCCGCCGGGCGCTCGTGCGGGGAGTCCCGCGAGCCGGCCGCCTCCGACGCTGGCGGGACTTGGCCGGCGCCCAAACCCATGTGGGTCGCGGCCCTGGGGGGCCGGCAGGAGGGAGCTCTCCTTGGGGCGCCCGAACGGGGCCAGGACAGGAGGCTGGTGCCCGCGGCGGCGGGGGGGGGACGGCTCCCCAGGCGCCCTTTCTAGGTCACAGCCCAACCCGGCTGAGCATCGGGCGCGAGGAGGATGAGGAGGAGGACGACAAGCACGATGAGGTCTCCGGCTGAAGGCGCCCGGCCCCTTTCCGAGCACAACCCCCGTTGGAGGGCGGCTCTGAACAGCGACCGCAGAGCTCCTGCGCCGGCTCCCTGCCCGGAGGAGGGGGCTCGAACCCCCCCGCCGCAGGCAGCTGCCGCCGCGCCGCCATCCCCGCGCGCACGGGAGCCTTTGAAGCCGCTTTCGCACCCCGCCGCCCACCGCGGGCCGGCGTCCAAGCACGCCGCGGCGGGATCCCCGCGGCTGCCCAGGGGCGGGAGCAGCTCCCGCCGGGATTTCTGGGCACGGCTCCTCTCCCCGCTCGCAGGCTCGGCGCGGCAGAAGAGGGAGTTCTGCACGACGTTGGCCGGGTTTCCGGGTGCCTCGGGGGCATGCCCGCAGCGCCTCTACGCGCCCGCGCGGCACCTCCGACCTCCGGTGCACGCAGAGGAGGAACGACACGCGTCCAGGGCACCGGGAAACTCAGCCCGGAAACTCGGCCGCGCGTGGGACCCGGCCAGGGGCCGCGGCGGTGGAGCCGGGTCCGGCAGGCTGGCGGCAGCACCGGAGCCCCCCGCACCACCCCTCTGCCCGGCCCAAACCTCCCCCCAGCGCGGCAGCGGAGACCCTCGGGCCAGGCCACGATGGTGTGCTTGGCTTCCCAGCTCGCCCAGGCAAAGGTGCCTTCGATATCGCAAAATAAACCCAAAATAAACCCCCCAAAAAGGAGTTTTTTCCGCCCGGGGTCACCTGCGGGCCCCCTGCCAGCGAGGGGGAAGGAAAAAGCCCTGCTAGACGCAAGGGGCAGCCGGGCATTTCTGCAGACAGCGGGGATGCGCAGAGCACCAGCGGCACAGGCTAGCACACCTCAGGAGCGATATTAAACCTCGCACTTTGGAGCTTAAGCTGACACAGCTACTAGGGATTAGGAGGAAATTTAAGTGGGGGAAGGCGAATTATCCCACATCTGCCAGGGAAGAGGTCTGCGGGGAGGGAGGGGGCTCTCCGGGAAACCTTACTGCTCTCTGGGCCGGCGGGACGCTGCGGTGAGGGCTCCCAGCCCTGGCCGCAGAACGAAGCCAAGGGGACCAGATCTTTGGCCCTGGGCAAGGAGCAGCCCGCGAGGCACCCGACCGATCCAGGGCCCGGGAGCCCCCACAAGGCACAACGCGGACAGCAAGGCGGGGGGCAGCCGGAAAACAGCGGGACCTCCCGGAGACGCCGGCCCCAGTGCCGGCAGGGCAGACGTCGCGCTCCGTCCTTGGGAGCTCAGCGCGCGTTTGCTCAGCTGTCACCCTCTCTTTGCACTTCACGCGCGTTTAAACAAAAAGCTCCACCACTCCCTCCGGGAAGGCAAACAGCGAGGCCAGCTCCCGTCCTCCTCCGCAGCAGTCCTGGATACCGCCGGGGCGCTCGAGCTCCTTCCTCCCACAAAACGCCCCTCAGAGCCCCCCCGGCGTCCTTGCCCAGCGCGTGCCCCTTGGCCAAGAGCCTCCACCCCGGGGCCGCACGAGCATCGCCGGGCGTTCAGGGGCCCGAACGCCCGTTCCCGCGGGCCAGGCGGATGCACCCCTGCCCGGCCGGCCCTCCCCGTTCCCGGGGGACGAGGCCCCGTCCCTCGGCCTCTGGCCTGCCCCGGGAGTCGCAGCGCGCGGCCCCCGCGGCCACCCGGCGCTTTGTGAGCCCGCGCGGCCAGCCGGGGCGTGATTGATCGCCAGGAGAGAGGCCAAAGCCGTGACGGGTCGTTTAACAATCTCAATTAAACTCCACAGCGCTCAGGCGCGGAGGGGAGGGGAGGGCGAGCGAGAGGAGGAAATTAAAGAGCGGGACATTTCCACCGCCGCCCCGGGGAAGCCTCAGCGCAGGCTCGGCCGGGGCAGCGGGACCGGCCCGGCTCTCCCCGGATACGCGTCCCCCCTCGGTTGCATAAGCGACCGCGGCCCGACATCCCCTTCCCGCGGGGTCACGCCAGCCCTCGCCCTCCCGCCCCTGTCCCCAAACTCGCTGCCTGCCCCCCGGCAGCCCCGCGGCGATAGGTGCCGTGACCCACTTGCAGGCGGTGCCTGCGCGCGGTGCATATTAAGCGGCGCGTCCCCGAGGTCCCCGCTGCCGGGACTGGCGCTCGACGCTTGCTTACGTGCAGCGACTTTTTTAGGCGCGGGAAGCCCCGGAGGGCTCATCACAGAGCCGGGGCGCCGAATCCACCGAGACAGCAGAAGGACTCTTGGAGGGGTTTTAAAAATCAGCATCTCCGCCTGCCGTCCGGGAAAGGCGCTGTAACGGGCGGCAAACGCGGCAAGCGCCCGGCTCGCGTGGCGTCTCGGCAGCGGGAGGGAGAGGGAGCCGCGCCGCCGTCCGCGGAGGAGCCGGGCGCCGCTCAAAGCCCACGCGTGCCCTGCAGCAGCCTCCGCTCCCCCCCTTATAAAGGAGGAAAGTAGAAATAAGCTGATGACCCGATGCTATTTACTGCCTTGGGGGCGTCCTCCAAGCCCCTCGCAAACACGGACCCATCTCCCTCCGGCCCCGGGACTTTCCCCGCTCCCAAAAGCGGGCGGCACTGCGCCCAGCGTCCCGCATGGACGCAGCTCCTCGGCCTGCGGCAGTCCCCGAGCAGCAAGCGTGCCCGGCAGAGAGGCAGGACACCGGCACTCCCTCCCGCCACCAGCCAGACTCGGCACGTGCCGGTGGGAGACGGCAGCAGCTCGGCCCTCCAGCGGGCCCAGCCATCGGCATTTGCAGAGTTTTGGCCCCAGCCAAGGCTTGCTGGTAGCTGACCCAGGGGAGCTCATCCTCTTCTCGCGTTTATAATCCTCAGCCACGTTTCTCAGCGCCGGGCTTGCCGCCCTGAGCTGCTCCTGATAAGTCTTAATGCTTCTTTTCCTGCCTGATTTTCCCTTCTCCCTCCTGGGGGATGGTTTTCTCCTGTTTTCCTGCACACCCGTGAGACCCCCCACCAACGCGCAGCTGTGCCAAGAGCCAGCACCTTCAGCTCTCGTTACAAACACCTCTCACCAGGGCGGCAGCCCCAGTCCGCTCTGCCTCTACCAGCCTCCCTCTCCCAGCCTCCGGGTCCAGCCGGAGCCACGTTTCCCTTGGGCCGCAAACGGAGCTGCAAGAGGGGCTTGTTCGGTCTCACCTTCCCCAGCCCGGCTCCTCGGCATCCCCTGCCCGCAGCCCCGCCGCCCGGGCAGGATCCATGCGGCTTCCTCCCATCGCGCCGTGCTGATGGGTGCCCTTTCATTTACTTCTTCCAGCCTCCTCCTCTAAGTCTCCAGAGCCAGGAGCCACCAGGGGCTAGGAAGAGCCCTGCACGATCGTGCGGGGCTGCCGTGCTCCTAACCACGGCCTTTCCCCCCCGCCAGCACCTGCAGCCCCCACCGCCTTCCCCGCCGGGGCCGGAGCCACGCTAGTGCACCGGGTACGCGCCTTCACGCTCGCGCTCACCTCCCACGCGCGCTAACCCAGCCGCAAGCCGCTCGGCCGCCTTTCCATCGCCTCCCCCATTCCCGCAGAAGTTGTGCAAACCCCACTGCCCTTTCGGGATCCCTTTCGGGATCCCTTTTGGGGATCTGCTTGGGGACCTTGCTGCCTACTGCCAGCACCACCAGGCCCGGGGGCCGGCTTTGCTGGGGCGGCGGGCAGCCCTCCCCGCCTCGCAGCCCTCCCCGCCTCGCGGCCCGGCCCACCAAAACGCTCGGCACAGATTGAGCCTGAAATTCATTCCAACTCCTGCTCGCGGCTGACCTTTCGGAGAGCACATGAAAGAGAGCAGCTCTGCTGAAGGGTTAAACATTACCAGACTGAAATCCAAGGCTTGACAATTGGTTCCAGTCGACTGGCTCGGCTGATAATTTTTCACAAGATAAATACGGCCAGGAGTGAGTGGCAAACGCTAAAGACCCTTTGTAGCAGCATCCCCGAGCGGCATCACTTTCTCCCCTGCCGCTATTTCCTTTCTCCCTTTCCCGCGCGGCGTCCCACACTTCAGGGCCCCGGCCCGGAGCCCGGAGGGAACGCGAGCCCTGCGGGGAGGATCATTTACAGCTCAGTCATTCATCAGCAAGGGCTGGATTCACCCTCCCGCCTCCAACCGCAGCGTAATCCCCATGATGGAATTCAGAGCCAGGATTCACACCCCCGGCCTGGACGCAGAGCGATCCCCGCGCAGGAGCCCAGCGCCAGCACTCGCACCCGGGACACGGCGAGGCGCAAAGGGCAGAACCACGCAGCAGGACGGACGGGACGCGGCGAGGGAGCCCGCGGCTCCGCGCCGAGGTACTCACTGCTCTTGGACGCTTTGATCTTGGCCACCAGCTTCTGCACGCCAGGTACATCCCCGTTTTTCACGGCCTGAATCAGCTCCTGCTCTCGCCCCATCGCGGACTGGTTGGCGCAACGGTGGCGCGGAAAGAAGCGGTCCTCGGATCCCCCTGCTTTATACAGCCATGGGAACAGGCCTGAAATTCCTCAAGACACACTCGGATGGGAGGTGAAATCCAGCAAGAAAGATGCTTTACAATCCCACGGGACATAAAAAAAAAAAAAAAAAAAAAAAAAGAAAGTCGCCGTCTCTCCACTAACAGCGGCAGAGGAGTCACCTCCCGCTTCGGGAGCGGCGAGACCCAGCTGTCGTTTCGCTGAAGAACACGCAGTCAATTAAAGCGAGAACTAGCTCAGGGCGCGGGGCCGGCTCCCGGCAGCAGCGGGGCCCCGCGGGACGAAGCGAGGCGGCTCGGGGCAGGGCGGCCGGCAGCGCTCGCATCGGGGCGGCTTCGGCCTCTCAGCTGAGCCCGCGCAAAGCTCCCGGAGACGGAGGTGTCATGCTTGGCTTCCCTCGGCAGGCTGTGCTGCGCTGATGAGTCCCTAATTCTTCCCGACGGGATTACGGGCTCCTCGCCATCTGGAAGTTATAGATCCTCCCTCTCGCTGGCGCTCGTTAGCCCCCTCGCTCCGGCATTCCTCCTGGCCGTGCCGGGAGCCCGGGCGCCTCCGCGGCAGCGCCCCGGGCAGCGCGGGACAGCCGGGACCTGCAGAGGGGAGAGCAGAGTCAGGCATGCGGGGCGACCCGCTCCCCGGCGCTGTCGAAACGCTCCATCGCGACAGCTTTTGTATCCGCGCCGAAGAACAAATACTTTGACTATATTTAGTCCTGGCGGGACTTGGCTCATCCTCGCGGTAAAAGGAGAGGGAAGAACCTGCGGAGAAACCCCCGAGCACCGCTGCCGCGGGCGGCCCAGGGCACGACGAGCCGGGCAGCGTGGCAGTGCTGCCGCCCCGGGGGGAGCAGGGTCACGGCCCCCCGGCCCCCCCATAAGGCCAGGCACGTCGCGCCCGCCCAGACGATGTGCACAGGGCTTGGGGGGCTGCGACTCCCGCCCCCTCCTCTCCCAGCAGCAGCGCCCGAATAGACATTTAGCCCAAGTCCTTTGCACCAGGGGGACTGATCCAGCCCGCCTGGCACCCTTCTCTGCGCAGGGGCAGGCACCGGCCCTCCAAAATACCCGGGCAGCTCAGCACCCCAGGGCCCGGATATTCTCTTAAACTGGCACAGGAACCCTCTTGGGCCCGTCACTCGCAGGCGAGGAGCCGAGCATAACCCAGCGGCGCGGCTGTGCTTGGAGGAAGGAGCTCGGGACTACGAGCAAAGCTGCCCCCGATGGCTCCCGGCCGGCACAGGGACGCAGGCGTTCAGCAGCAGGGCGAAGGCAGGGGAGAAGGGGCTCCCGGCACCCCCGGGAGAGGGCACGGGGTCCCGCTGCAGCCGTTTACACCTTGAACCCACTCTTCTCCCTGCACTCATGTGGCCAAAGTGGCTGGAAACCCCTCCTGGTCTGGAGCCATGCATCTGCCTGGCTCTGCCAAAGCCCGGGGAGGAGCGTGCGTGTGGGAGGACAGGGAAGGGAGCACGTGTGCCCCGCGCTGCCAGGCTGTCACCAGATAGCCCCGCGACGCCGGCCGCGCCGATCCGGCCAGGTTAGAAGCAGCGACCTGGCGAGAGCCGGCTCTGGTTTCCCGCGGCCGCTCGAGCCGTGCCCTCCTCGCCATCACCCTTCCCGAAGCGCTCGCGCTCGTCCTCAGCCTTTATGTAACAGCGAGCGTTGCTTCCTCTGAGCAATTGAGGTCATTGTCTCGAGGAAGGAAACCACGTAAGGAGAGGGAAGGCGACGGCGGGAGGAAAAGCATCCTTCGGGGTCGGGAGTTGAGCCCCCGGGGTGACCAGAGCACCCCCGGGTCTCCCACCACGAGCAACGTTGCTCAGTCTGCCCATGGCGAGCCCGGCAGCCGCACGCACCCGGCCCCCCGCGCCAGCCCCCAGCCGTCCCCCGGGCGCAGCCGGAGCGGCGACGCTCCCCACTCGGTGCAGCCGGGATAAGGGGATGCCGAGGCGCCCGTGGCGAGGCCGGAGGCCGTTCCTCACTTCCACCCCCCGGCTTGGGGTGCGCTTGGCCGACGAATCCCCCACGCGAAGCTGCCCGGGGGTTTGGTACCATGCACCAAAGCTGCTGCCAGCCCAGGCCGGCTGCCACCTCGCCGCGGCCCAGGGGACCAGCGCAGGCTTATCTGCGTTACAACCGAGTTTCAGCCACTTGACTCGAGCTAACCCCTGCCGCGAGCATATCACCTCCTGAAACCTGAAGTACCGCGCTCTCTTCAAAGTCACTTTATTTAATTCACTGTGCCTTAGCAAACTTCGAGCCGCTCTCCGAGCGCAGAAAAAGCGAGCACGAGGGCACTGAGGCTACCGACTCCCGCAGTGGAGAAGTCCGCGGGGCCTTACGGAGGAAAGGGCCCCACGCCGCCGCCTCCCTCTCCCGGGGCCCGCGAGGCTGCGTGAATAACTCGGTGAATAACTCAGTGAATAACTCGGTAAGTAGGTTGGAAGCCCCGAGAGCGCCGACGCCAGCCTCCCCTCTGCAGCCTCGCAGGTGAGGCTCGGCGGGAGCGCGCAGAGCTGGAAAAGCAGCAGCAAACATCCCTCCCAGCCGCGCCGCTCCGAGCCTCCGGCCCAGGAATTCACCTGGAGAAGGGAAGTATCGGAACTATTCCCGGAGCCAGCAACGACGCCAGGAAGAGGAGGAAGAGCGAAACAAAACAATTACGTAAGTGAGGAAGGAGCGATGCCGAGGAGCAGCACGCCCCGCCGAGCAGGCTCGGGCGCGAAGGGCAGCGGCGGCGGAGCCCCACCGGCCCCGCGGAGACGAGGCCGCCGCGGCTCGGGGCTGCCCCGCTGCGGGCTCCGGGGCGCCGCTGGCGGCCCCGCGCGGTCGGGGGGGGGGGGGGGGGAGGCCGGTCCCGGCGGCGGGGCTGGCGCGGCCCCATCGCCCCCCACCCCGGAGCCCCCCCGGCGCCGCCCCATCGCGGGAGCGCTGCAGCCGGCGGCGCTCGACTCACCTCTCGGGGCGCTTCCAGCCCGCCGAGCCGCGGAGCCGAACCGAACCGAACCGGGCCGGACCGGGCAGTGCTATACAGCGCAAAGCCGGACCGAACCGCGCCGAGCCGAGCAGCACAAAGCCGAGCCGGAGCGTGCAGGACCGTGCGGTGCTAAGCCGAGCCGAGCCGAGCCGGAGCGGACCGTGCAGGACTGGACCGGAGCGGACCGAACCGTGCAGAGCCGAGCGGACCGGACCGCGCCGAGCGGCCCCGGAGGCGGCGCGCCCGGTTGCAGGGCGGCGCGGCACTCCGCGAAGTCCCGCTCGGGCCGGCCCCGTCCCGGCAGGAAATCCCTCCCCGGCCCGGCCTGATTGGAAAAGCCCGGCGGGTTGTGCGGGCTGGGCAGGGCCGCGGCTGCTGTCACTCACCGTGATGCGCCCGCCGATTTGGGCAGGGCCGCGGCAGCCCCGCGCCCCGGCACCGCGCCCCGGCCCGCGGCGGCTCCCGGCCCGCTCCCCGCCCGGCGACGGCGGTCGCCGCTCCGGCTGGCTTTGAGCGGGGCCCCGCCGGCGACCCCCCCCCCCCCCCTGCTCCGGGACCGGCCCCCGGCAGCGCTCCGGCGTCGCCCCGCCGGGCTCCCGGCAAGCGGCGGTGGCCGGGTCGGCTCCGGCTCCGGGCTGAAGCTCGCTCCGGGGCTGGGCCGGCTGCTCCGGGCACCCAGGGGAGCGAAACCCGCTGCCCCTCGGCTCGCCGAGCCCCAGATTAATTCTACTCCCCCCAAGCATTAAAGCCACCGAGAAGCCCCCTTTTCTGTCCCTCCGTGACAGAAACAGCACAGTTGGGGGCTCCCACGGGAGTACGGTTCTCCTAAAACAAGAGACTGCCTAATAAAGCTGGACAGCTTTTGCTGCATGATACCACTGGATTATCATCAACTAATCAGATTAAAAACACACAGAGGCTTTGACTTTGTTCACCGCGGGCCCAGCCCACAGCGCTCTGGGGGAGCTGCAAACATCCAGCACCTCTTAGACCCGAGACGCTTCCCCCAAGCACGGTTTAGTGAGCAGGGCCGGGAAGGGGGATCCTCGGCGAGGAGGAGGAGGAACTGGCGTCTCAGGACACACCCAGCCTTTTCAGCCCTGGAATAAAGAGATTATTATGCACATCTAATTATAAATGTCAACATCTTATGGCTGCTATTTTGAAGTGTGAAGCTCTAAGTCATCCTGCTAGGAAGTGCCATGAAGCGAAAGGTCTTGTTATTCCTTATGTGATTTTTGCCAGAGCTTGCAAAGCAGTGACATTTATAATAATCCCCGGAATTTATGTTGCACCTTTTGTCCTTTTAAGGATCTTAATTAATCTTTGCAGCTCCCTGAGCACAGACTAAACCCACTTTGCAAAAGAGGAGAACAGGCCCTACTTTGCGCAAAGCTCGGGTCCTGCGTCGCTGCCTCACGCAAGGGCAGGGCTTTTCCACCCCAGTAATCTCCTTCCTGGGGGGCCGCAGCCGCCTCGCAGAAAAGGCATGTTTCACTGTATTCCCAGGCGAAGGTAACCACCCCAGCCTCACCGGAGCGGGATAAAAGCTGGGTAGTTTAAGCTTTAGCCTCTGCTGTCACGCAAGCCCTGTGAACAGAGGGTGCCGCGGGAGACTGCCCAGATTTGCTGGATATTCACCGTTTCCAGCGCAGCCTTTGCACGCTAAACCACATGCCAGGGCTCCCCGCGCTGCCCTTCGGCCTGACGCTTTTGCTCTGCGGCCCTTGCTTGAAGGCAGACGGCAGCAGGAGGATTACAAGTCAGCAGCCCTCATCTCCTATACCTTATCATGTCGCTTTGCATTTAACTCGGGGTGGTTAAACGGCTCGTTCATGATCCTCAGCAAAAAGACCTGTTAACGGCAGCAGCCCAGAGCGGAGACCCGTCCTGGCTGCAGAGGTGACCGAGGCCTGGGGTAACATGTTTTTCACGTGCCCCCAGATCAGGCGCTAAGCAAGCTGATCTACCATAAAGGAAAGTACGCACAAAATTCCCCCTCACGCAAGTTTTTCTGCAGCAAAGGGGAGGGGGGAGCCGCTTAGCTCCAGCCCGCAGGCTCCAGGGGGGCGGTGGGTGCCCTGGCCAGCGCTGCAGAGCGGGGCAGAAAGCCCCAAGAAACGCCTTCCGATGCTGTGCTGCGCTCATGCACGGGAGCGAGGCGTTGGGCCGTGCGTTGGGGGGTTTTGAAGGGCTGGCACGTTTGGGAGGCCTGTGAAAAGCTCAGCCCTATCCCGAGACCTTGCAAGCCATTTCGGAAGGGTGCCAAAGGGAGCATCCACTGACACCCCTTGGATTTGGGTGTGCAGCGGCTGCGACCGTCCAGCTCTGGATCTGGGACAGGCTGCTCGGCTCCAGCAGGGACTTCGCTCCAGCTCGCAGCGGCTCAGGCCGATGTTGCCATCTAGAGGCTCATGCCGCAACGATCTTCTCCTCGCAGGGTGCCGGGGAGGATTTTTTAAATTCCAGGCAACATTTAAAAGCAGCTTTTTGGAGGTGGAGAGTGGGAGGGAGAAGCGGAAATGTCGCTCCTACAGCTGATGTATTTTGACTCCAAATACCACTGCCCAGCTTTGCCGGATAGCCCCAGCCCATGTCCTGGGCGGCTGATTGATGGCCACAGCTCATCGCTGCTCTCCTCAGCAGCTGTTCGAATTCCTCCTCTCTCCTCCCAGATTGACCTTAGCTCTTCCCCAGCTGCCCATCATCAAAATAAAATGATGCATTTGCTGTCCAGAAGGGAAACCTGCCTTGCCGACGGGAGCAAGGCTCGCGGCGGGGCCTGCAGCGTCTCCGCCTGTCAGCGCCAGGTGAGGCCGGGACGGACACGGCTCGACGTCCCGCCAGCGCGAAACTGCCGCTTCCAGGTTTCGTCCGCGAAAGCCGAACTTGGGAAGTCGCCGGCGATTCCAGCCCCACCTAGCGGGAGCGGAGAGCCGGCGGGAAGGCGACAAAGGCCGAGACAGACATTCAAAACATCTTAAGTATGCTATGAAAAAGCCTGATGGAGACGTGCTTTTTTCCTTCCCCCCAGTTCAGCTATGGCTCGGGCACTGCCTGGCTTCTCCTCTCCCTGCTGTTTAAAATCCCCAAAGAGAGACCCAGCTCACAGGGCTCGACCCGAAGACCTGCTGCTGCTTATCCAAAAAGTCCCTTTTGCCCCCCTAGCTCGGAGCTGCCTTGGTGCGACGCCATGAGAAGCCCCCGAGCTTTGCTTCCCAGAGCCTCAACTCCTCTATGGAGCAGCTACCCACGTGCAACGGGGGTTTGGGGGGCTCGCGGGAGTCACGGCAAGTCGGCCCAAGCTCCCTTCCCGCTCCCTGACGCCGGAACCGCCTCAGCTCAGAGCAACGTGCTGGTGCCACCATCCAGCGCCTGAAAAACCAGGAAAAACCAGGGCTACCCGATCCCACAAAGCCCTCACTGCACCTTGGCCTTGCCCTTTCCCACCAGCACAGGCAGAGGGGGGATCCCGCTGAACGGCTAAGGTGCCGGAGCCGGGTATCCCCTAGGTGGGCAGCACTGCTTTCCCAGACGGGCCTGGAGACACTGATGCCAGGACACTTCCAATGCAGTCAAAGTGGGGCTGTAGCCGGGTACCTGGACACCCACCTGGATAATGACACCTACACACAGGCTGCAGCACCCCAGATTTGTGCCATAGTCCCTTTCCTGCGGGTATGAAGGTGTAGGGTGAGGATGAAGCAGAGCTTCATCGCTGAGGTCTCCAGGTACCTCTGGAGATGGGAGACTTGGACTTTCTCCCGTCCAGAGGGTCTGCTCAGCTCATCTCGCGCTGCGGCTGCCCAGCACAAACACGCGCCTCCTCCCTCAGCTGCTCCCCCATCACCGGTGGGAGGACGAGCTGCTCCATTCCTGCTTTCCCAAACGGGTGGCTGGGCAGGGATTTATCTGATCCAGGCTTTTCCTGCACCCAAGCAAAAGATGGGGAGGGCAAGCAAAGAGGCTTTGTAGTGGGGCAGGAGCCTGCAGGAAGCCAGGCTTGAACCATCGGACAGGAGAAGGAGCAGTTCTCCTGCAGTCCATCAGGTCATGGCAGAAGGCAGGTGACTGAAGGGAGAGGAGACTGAGGGTCCCAGTCCACCCCAGCAGCCCTCTCTGCAGCTCTCGGAGGGTCCCACCTCGAGCCCCCGGCCTTGCTGAGGAGGGGCGCGCGCAGGGCACCGAAAGGCGACGGGTGCCCCGCTGTGGACCCAGCCCAGCAAGACGCTGGCCCTGTCTGTACACAGCCCAGCAAGTCTTGGTCCAGCTTCACGTCCCACCCCAGGGAACCTCCCCTTCATCCCTCCCCCTGCTCGAAGTCGAGGGCCAAGCTGGAGAAGGCCGAGCGATCAGCCCTCTGGTCTGGACCCCTGAGGACAGGCGACGTGTTTGTGAATGCGTTCAGGCCATCACCTCTCCAACACCTCCCTGGCAACGGCTGCTGCTGGGAGAGGTCGGCCGAGCTGAAACTCCCTCTCCGTCGCCGCAGCCGGAGCCCAGCTCCGAGCTCGCTAGAAAAGCATCCTGCAGCAGCAGCAGCAACGTGCCGGCACTGGAAGTCACGACCTGCACCGGCTTCTTCCCCGGCAAGGCAAACGCTCGCAGCAACGAGTCCCCCGAACTGCGGCAGGCGCCCGACACGGGGCTCCCCGGGCCGGAGCAGACGTCCCACGCGCGAGCGCTCGGCTCTGCTCACTCACCTTTCCCCCCGCACACATCTGCTGCGGCTCGCGCTCTATCCTCCCATCCCTGCTGCCTCCTCTCCTCCTCCTCCTCCGCAAGCCTGTCTATGCCGACAGTCACTTCTTTCTGTTCCTCTGCCTTTCTTTTCTCTCCGTCTCCCTTGCCCCGTCACTCTCTCAGGAAATTAAAGATAATCCCCCCCTTTTTTGCTGTCGATTCCCTGTTTAACATTCGCTGCGTGTGCTTGCACCGATTCAAAACAGGATTAGACTTTCTGGAGCTTTGATGTCAGCTGGGCTTTGCACTTAAGGCAGAGGGGAGGGAAAAAAAGGCCTGCTAAGACGCCTCGCAGGCTCTGCCCATCCACTCGCACCCGGCCTGGAAGCGGAGGTCAGGCAGGCTTCACCGCCGAGGCAGCGTCCCCTTCCTCGGATCAACGCGGAAGGGGCCGCCCCGACCCCGGGGCCGCCCCACGCGGCCCCTCTGCCGCGTTATCCCGCGGAAACGCTTGGCTTCTGCCCCAGCTCTGCTCTCGCCAAGCACTCTGGGGACGGCGAGGGCTCCCGCCGCGAGGGGAGGTGTAATTAATCACATGCGAACGCAGCTCATCGACCATCAGTGACTATTACAAGCTACAGCTGCCGCTCAGCAGGCAGCACACATGCCACCAACACCGCTTCAAAGACATCGGTGCCTGGGGAGCCCCACGGGGAACGCGCCTGGGTGGCCCCGAGCTGCTCACGTCCGAGGGAGCCGCGAGAGCAGGTGCTCCGGGACGGCCACGATGGAGATCCGCATCTCCGGTCCCCGTGCTCAGGCCCAAGGGTTGGGCATTGCCCTCTGCTTCCTCGGGCCTGAGTTTCTGCCTCGCAGAGGTGAACGGTGCTCAGAAGGGGAGAGCTGGTGATGGGCCTGGCATTTTTCTTGCATCGTCTGCGACGCAGCCTTGCTCTGAGCGAAGCATCCCTCGAGGCCAACGACGTCTGCAGCAGCCCACGACTCGACATGGAGCTGGGGGAGCAGCACCACGGGCGAGATTTCCCTCGTCTGTGTCCCGTGCAGCTCTGTGGACTTAAAGAGCCTTTTACATAGGCTTCTGCATAGCCACGACCCGGGCGAGGATCCCGCCGCTTTGTTGTATCCCTGCAGAAACGGTGGCGGGTGCCTCCCTCCGGGGTACGATCGCACCTCGCACCGGGGCGTCGGGGCCGCGCTGCGCTCCTCAGGGCTGGCCTTCGCGGCTCCTTTCTGCTCGGGGAATAAGTAGGATTGCTGCTACCAGAGCTCGCGCTAGCCGGGCGCCTCAAGCTCAGGCCCCCGCGTGCCAGGACGGGGGGCTCCTCCCGGAGCGCCTCTGCCAGCAGCCCGGTGCCTAATCCCTTTTGCCCGGTGCACGTGCGCAGGCTTGATTAACGTCTCAAACGAGCTCCATGCATCACCGAGGAGCAAAGGAGATTAGCTGCGCTGCACGCCTGCCTCGCGCTGATCCCGCTCGCCAGGCCTCCGGAGCAACGGCGGGGCCGGCTCATCCGCCAGGCCAGGAGACGCGAGCGGCCGGGCTGACGGGACACGCCGGGAAGCGCGGGCACCGGGGCTGCAGGTGGAGCGGGGGAGCTACGCGGGATCGGGGCAGCTTGGGAGACCGGAGCCGGGTGCCAAACTCCCTCCATGCTCGGCGGGCAGAGACATTGCTCCCCAAATGCAGGAGATGAAGACCAAACCAAAGGCCTGACGCATGCGCGCTGCACTGGGCCGGCCTGACCTGCCAGCCCGCACCTTCCCGAGAGGCCGCGCAGGTCAAGCGGCTCCTGCGGATCAGCAATGCCATCTGCCCGGGCGCCAGCTGGGCCGCAGCGACGGCTCCCTCCCATCAGCTCCCATCGCCCCAGCCCCTGCCGCTGGGCTGGAGTTCTGTCGCTTCGGGTCTTATTTTTTTTCCCTTAAGTGGAAATTATTCCTCGTTTCTTTCAGCAATCAAGACGCAGAAAGGGACAGGAGGGAAGGAATTTCCAGGAGATGAAAGGGCAGGATTAAGGACACGGCTTTCGCTGCGTTATCCCCCCAGCACGGCAATTCCTTTCAGCAGCAGGCTTTAATTAACTAAGTTTTTCTGACAGGAAAGAAACCTGGATCTGGAGGTAGCTCCGGCTTCCCGGGCCTGCGAACAGCCCTGGGTGCAATGGAAGCAATGCAACTTAACACGCACACCCTCCTACAAAGCCCGTCAGAGATATTTCGAATAGCTTCACGAAGGCACTGACCGTCACCCTGACCTGGAGAACGGAGCGGGGGGGGGGGAAGGGAGACCTGACCGAGGCTTCCCCGTGCGCCGCTGCGGCGGGGAGGATCCGGGCACACCAAATCCCAGCACCACGCTGCCTCGGGATCTGGGAACGGACCTCCGCGGAGAGGAATGAGCCAGTAAGCGGTAGGGATAACTCCGCTGCTTTCCGAGCTGCCCGCCCGCGTCACACAGCGGGAGGACGGCGGGGAGAGGAGCGGGGGCAGAAGCCCGGCGGCAAACCAGGGCATTTAGAAAGCAGCACGCGTGTATCCGTGTCCTCCACCGCCACTAAACCCCTCAGGAACTGAGTCACTCCAAAATAACATTCTGGGCTGACTTTTATCCAGATGAACTCGCTCCAAATATTTTAAGGCTATCAGAGCGTTTTGTTCAACCAGCAAAACGTCCTGCTTTTGCCTCGTGTAAGCCTTCTCTCCAAACCTACATCGAGTTTGAAAGAAGAAACCGTCTCGGAAAACATCCGGGTCTGCGAGCTCGGCCTGCGACGCCGGCTGCGGTACCAGGGCCGCGTGCCCCTAACACGGCCCCGTTCACGCACAGCGGGCGCCGGCCTTCGCCGCTGCCCCAACCTGCTCAGTCCTTCCTGCGGCTCGGCTCTCCGTGGAGACTTGGACGCAAGGGACCGAAAATCCAGGCGTGTTTCCTCCCACACGACAGTAAGTCCTGTGCTGCAAACACCTCGCTTGATCCCTCCCAGGATCACACCGGCCTTTTTTAAAGCCACATTACACAAGTAGCTCACAACAAACTCGTGTCTTTCTCTGCTCCCGTCTTTCCAGCTAATGAACTCCCAGCTGATAGCAATTTTTTATTGCTGGGCCTGAAATGCATGCCTCCGCTTTTATCCCCTCGGGCTGCTAAGCAGCAAGTGGTTTACCAATTACCGTTCTCATAAATATTGTTTTAAAAGGTTCCCACCTCTCCTAACGCCCCTCGCCACTGCCTCCAGCCCCCGTCAGACGTCTCCGCGCAGCGACAGCGCAGGGCGCAGAGGAGGGATCGGCCGGGGGAGCAACGGCGAGGAAAAACGTCGGGCTGCTGCAGGGAACCTGCTGCCGACAAAGCCGAGCTCGGCCCGCGGCGCGCAGGGCCGCTGCGGGGGCCTTCCCGCCCCACGCGACCCAAACGAGCAGCCCCCCCGCAACAAAAGACGTCTGACTTCTTCCTTAATCATTTCACACTTCTCCTGCCTGTCCGCGTCTCCGCCGCACTAAGAATTTCCTGGGAGACGCCGTAGCAAATGCTTTATTGTAGTTTAGGTAGATACAACGTACCGCAGCCCAGAAAATCAGCTAGTGCTGGTTTCCCCCCTGCTCCGACGCAGGCAGCAGGGTTCATTCTCCATTTATAAAACACCACCTCTTTTTTTTTTCTTTTGATAGCTTTGTCATAAATCCTCACTTTTGGATTTGCAGTTTCATGTGGCAGCTCTTCCCAGGCGCCAGCGCAGAGTTTATCGCATTTTCCTGACTTGAGCCTATCAGGCTTTTCAGTTTTGCTTCATCTCAGGTCTGTATTTCCCATTTCTAAGTTCATCATCATCATCACCCTCACTGAAAAGCGAGGCAGAGCCTGCGTTTAGGCTTGGGCAGACACCTATCCCCGCTCGTGGCCACTCACCTGCCCCTGCAGGACGGCCTCCTCGCTTGGCCTCCTCCTGAGCCTCCTGCACAGTCGCACGGGAGCTACAGATCCGAGCCTAAACTTTTTTCCTCTCCAGACTACGGAGGAGTTAAAGGCACAACCGCTCCTTGCACTAGTGTCTATTCTGGTAGAAGGGAAGCGCAGTGACTAATGCAGCTCCCGCGGGGGGGATCTGCCTCCCCCAGGGCTCCCGGCTGTTTACGGCGGATGCCGAGGGCAGCCGCCGTCTTGGACCGCTCCGTTTGCTGAGCGCGCGGCCGCGGCCCTGGCCCCAGCCCGACGGCGAGCGGCAGCGCTCGGAGGCCGCTCTGCTTCCCCGGCGCGCGGCGAGCCCCGCCTGGCTCCTCCTTGTTATTTTTGGCTGCTCTTTTGTCTTTGGGATCCTCTAACCTTTAGCGGGGGAAACAAAACCGCAGAAGGCGGCTGCCTTGGCCTTTGGCTCACTGCAATCAGCCAGGATGGGCAGAGGCTGCAGACTAAAACCTCAAATTAGCAGCGTGGGACTGGAATTAGCCGGGACTGGCCAGAGAGCTCTAATCCGCCGCTGCAGTGGGAGGAAGCCTGCAGCGAGAGAGGAGGGGTCATCTGGGTTCACACAAATGCCCACTCTGTGCTAATTAACTGGAAATGCAGTGAGGATAAGGAGGGGGTTTAGGCAACTGTTTAGCCAAGTATCGCTGTAAAGGCAGAGTTTACAGAGCAGCGGAGAAAGTGAATTCGCTCCGCCGCGTTCATTAGGAACGCACACACGTAAGGGAAAGCGCCGCCGGGGGGGAAGGGGGGAAAGCCAGGCTTGCTCATAGCTCTGCCTCCAGCCGTCGCTCCGTGTTGGTTAATACCAGCTCAGAACAGAGCCAGATCACACCGTAACACGCCTCTGATTCAAATTGGGCATCGAGATGTGACAGAAACTTCTTTGCAATCAGCCAGACCACGTACGTAGCGCACATCCAGGCAGATGACAGCAACACCTGAGTCACCAGCGAGTTGCCTTGACAAAGCTGCTCCTTCAGACCTTTTTTTTCCCTCTTTTAAAATCAAATGATTATATTCAACACACGTCTCTCTGTGATGATATAAACAGTTGGGCTGGGATAATCACTGGATGGGGGAGATGGATAGGACGCTGCCTAAACCAGCATCATTGTGGAAAGAATTACTGTCAATTTTTGGCCTCAAGCTCAGCTTGTGGCTTTAGGGGAATTATTTAACTTTGCCACATGCCATTTTCCTCGCCTGTAGATGAGAAGTGATAGCAAATACTCACTTTCCAGAATCTAGGGAGACAAAACAGAGCAGTACTTGGAAACCACTTAACAATCTCGTCTGAAAAGGGATAAGTGAGACTGATGCACAGCTAGCGCACGGAGACAACGCTCAAGTGCGCAGCCGGCACGGAGGGTCAACGCGCCATGTCCGACACACCGAATGAAATCACGCCTACCCCTAAGGCCAGCGCAAGGGCTAGACTTCACCCCTCAGGCCGTTTGATCAATATATAGAGACACAGAGCTGAGCTACAAAACCGGAGAGCATCGTGCTCTAAGCCAGGAGTCAGGCGAATGAAGGGACCGGCGGGTGCTGGGGAAAGGGTTTGCAGCTTGGCTCTTAACTCAGGCTCCTCTCCCACGTGTGGGTCAAGAGTAGGAGCCAGGTGCCAAACGAACACCTAAGTGAGAGAGCACCCATCTAACAAGAAAGCTTTCGCTGAAACAAGCTGGGGAAATGGTTTCAATAGCTCTGCAACAGAAGCCAGCGCTGCTCCGTGCCCCGTGGGATGCTGCGCCTCTATTCACGTTGCCTAAGACAGGATCTGCGACTGGGACAGATGCCGGAAATAAAACTCACGACTGGAACGCAAGCGCCTTTCAGGGTTAAACCACTGTTAAACTAGCCAGATTCGTTTCCCAGTCACAGAATTTGCCTAGCAGCAGCTTTAGAAGATTACTATCTTTCTTCATAACGGTAATTTTGCAGGCAGGATGGTTTAAGGATAGAGGTGAGGCAAAATTTGTATGAAGAAGTAATTTTTTCTTTTATGTTCAAGGGCTGAACTCCATTTCCATGCCTTTATCTACAACATTTGGCTGTCAAGATGGCAGTTCCCTGCTTAAGTGTTAATTACTACACCTCTCTTTTAATTTAAGACTTGTTTTCAAGGGGTTAGTGCCTCAATCTTCCTTGTAATTAGACGGAGTGGTCAGCACCGCTCTTCGGCTACGCTCCAGCGTCCCTCGAGAGCTCGTCCCCGCTGCAGTTTCCAGTCGACCAGCGCTCTCAGAACAAGCCAGTCCGAGAGCTGCAGCCTCCAAACGCCCAGGCAGATAATGAGCTGATTATTGCGCCCGCTCCTCCCGGCAACCGCGAGCTGCGCACACGGCCGGTCCTCCCTCTGTGCAACCCCTCTGCCTGCTGGGGCTTGTTTTATAGAGACTTCTCCCTCGCTGGGGCAAGAACTTTCACAGATTATTGGTAAGGTAATAAGGGAGGCGCAAACCTGTTCAGAGCCTGAATAATAAAAATAAAAAGCCCAAGTAATAAAAGTCACGTAACTATGAGCGAATCCAAAGTGCTGAGCACGGTGTTGTCGTTGCATGTATGACCTGTGTGCACCGGGGATGGAGCTGCCGTGGTTTATCGTGCCCCTACAGCTGAGAAGAAGGAATTACAGCTCCCCTCAAATACAAGGTAGTCTCATAAGTGAACAGCAATTTCTGAGACTGCAAGTTGAAAGTAATGCTATACTTTGGAAACTGCTAAATTTAAATATCAGGTGCACTCTTTGAAAGCTAGTTCCTCTCCAGGGAAAGTGAGTAGGAGCTTGTCTATGTAGCGAAAATGTTTGGAATAGCAGCTGCCCACCGGTTTCCCATGCAAACACTCATGCTTTGCACTTCAGGGCTGGATTAAGCAAAGTTACACAAAGGCACTCACTGCAGACGACAACGGCCCGTCCACGAGAGCTCTCCTGCCTTAGCTCCATCATCCCAGTGCACAAAGCGTAGCTTGCTTTGTGGTAGCATCCCCACACAGACAAGCTCCAGAATTTGCCCAAAACGTAAGAGAAAGAGAGACCTTTAAGAAAAATATTTGATAATCAAAAACTACCACTTTTTCACAAGCTGTGCATTTTCAGAACTGTTTTACATACCGAGGGTATCTGCCAGCGAAGAACGGCTTGGGCAAATCACAGACCAAGGCAACTCCAGAGGCTCAGTCACAGGAGAATTGGCCCCATCCTGTCTCCAGTCAAGAGCTACAATACGTGGGCAAAGCACGCTCCGTATTTCTATCAGCTGATCCACTAGAGGACAACCTAATAATGAAAAATTCCTTTGGCTTACGTGGTAGAAAGTCCATACTGGAAATGCTGCCGTCAAGCGTGGCTCGCAGCCCGTGCTGGGATCATTGCTGGTGCGTACACTTGGCCTTGTTTTTAATGATACCGATTACTTCTAACCCTGATTGACACACATGTACAGAGCTCCCCCCAAAATGGCCCCTATAGCTGATGTCTGCCTCTGCTGCTACACAAGGAGGGAGATAAAGGAGATTTCCAGACAGATCTAGTTTTCATAAAGTCAAACTGATCCCCTACACTGCACTTGGCTGCAGAGAAAAAGCTGCCTGTTGCTGCTGGTTATCTCGCAGACTTCTGACGTGATATCAGGCTTCTTCAGCGCAGGCAATACTCAGAGGTAGAGAACCATCCTTTTGCCCCAGTAACGTGTGATTTATCAACCCGTAATGGAGGAACTCAACCCACAGATAAACACTAGGCAGCAAGCACAACAAAACCTCCAGCTCAAAGCCAAAGAAAAGCACAGGCTGCTGCTCTGGCACCGCACAGACACAGAGCAAAGCAGCTTCTCCGAACCCAGAGGGTTCTTACCTAGTATTTTTAAGGCAGAAAAACAGAAGACAAATAATACCTGAGCTAACAATAGAGCTAATTTCTGGAGCGAGGAAGCAAGCGAGCTGCGGTAAGAAATAGAACAGCAGAAAACAACAGAGAATTAATTACAAGTGAAGTGTCTCAGGTTGGAAATAGAGTCAGAGGGGACGGAAGGCGAAAGCAATAGAGTTTTCTGTGGGTAAATTGACATCCCCCTGATACCCCCCCAGCCCTGCTGGCAGGGACGTGCCTGTGACTCAGGAATGAAAAGGGCATATGCGTCTGCAAGAGAGAAAAATCCATACGGAGGGCAGGAGCGCAGAGCTACTTAAAAGGCAAAATCCGGTCCTCTCCCCCTGACGGCAGCGAGAGCAGGGAGGGCGCCGAGCCCAGCCGCCCGTCGGGGGCGACCAACGCGACGCTGCAGCGGGGCACCGGCCAGCCCGGGGCCGGGCCCCCCCCGCCCCCCGCCCACCTGGGGGAGGGCAGCCCCCCCCCGGCCGCGCTCCCCCCCCGCCCCCGACGGCGGCGGGATGCGCTGGGGCGCGGCTGGCGGAGTCAGCTGCTCTTTGATGTCAGCGCCTGCTCCAGGCTCGGCGGGGCGGGAGTGGGCGAGCGGAGCGCGGCGTCGCCGAGCAGCAGCCTCCGCTCGCCGGCTGCAGGCGGGCTCCTGCCTCCCGCGCCCATCACCGCCGCCGCGGGGCACTTCCCCGACTCTTCCTCCGTCCCGGGCCCCGCCGCCATGGCCCCCGCCAACTCCTCCCGCAACTTCTCCGCGCCGGAGGCTCGCAACGGCTCGGGTGAGCGGCGGCGGGGGGGCGCGGGGAGGCTGCTCTGTCGCACCGAGGCCGGGGGGGGGGGGGCGGCGGGGGGGGGCACCGGCTGCAGGGACCCCCCAGGGCTGCGGGCCGGGGCGAGCCGCCTTCAGCACCCGCGGGCGGACAGCTCCGGGCCGCAGCGGGCGGGACGGGCGGGGCTCCGCGCGCCTCCCGGGCCCCCCCGGACCCCCAGCACCAGCACCACCCCCGCCGGCCGGGGGGAGTTGAAGCGATTTCCCTGCTGCTTTTAGCTGCAGGGAAAGGGACGGACCAGCCGGGCAGACCAGGGAAGGAGGCAAAGAGAGGGCGAGACTCCGGGCTGGGGGGGGGGGAAGCAGAGATCCCCACCAGCGCTCCAGCCCCCTGCCCTCCCCACGCTCCCACTGCTCAGGGATCCACGGTGTAGGTGAGGCAGGCCAGCGCCCAGTAGTGTAAGTCAGTGAAACTCTACAGGCTTCAACAGAAGGAGCTTTATATGAGGTCCTTGACCCCCTTCCCCACCACCTGTAAGTTAGGTGCTTCCTCCTGAAATGCGGTAAAACATGTAGTTTCACAAATATCTGGGCATGGCTAATGACAGCAGTCACCTTAGAGATAGAGTGATGTATGCGAGTCCTCATTTGGTTCACACAGCGCAGTCCCCACCGGGACTTCTGCAGGGCACCAGGGCAGCCAGACCACAAGCAAGGACTAATGTGTTGAGGAATCCAGGCATTTCAGTGCACAGCTGCAAAGTACCATCACTGCATTTACACAGAAACAGCACGGAAAACTCAGATCCATCCATTTCTAAAGCTTTCTTCTGCTTAAGCTAAGAGGTAATTTTAAATTATTTGACAGTCACGTACTTTTGACTCTGTCCCACAGAGATCTACAGTACACATGTGAACTACACTTTCATGCTAGCTTGCAGTCAGTAGTGCTGAGACTGCTGCTCGTGCAAATACCCAGAGCAGGAAAGCTGCTGCAGCACTGCACAGGCTGCCTGTCACACACAGCCTTTCAGCGTACACACGCTTCGCTCCAACGCTAGCTGAGCTCATTCCAAATGTTACAGGTTCACCATGAGCACTCCATTGATTACACAGCAGCAAGGACATTTTGTCCCAATTTCCAGCTAACTAAATGGCCTTTATATTTCAATCACATAACACATTGCAACCACATTCATAAAGTTTGCGGCTAACAGAGAGCGAGCTGATAACAGCTGTGTGCGGAATTGCAAACCACAGTCATTGCCTTCCAATTTCCAGTCTCCCATCTTCAAGTAATACAGAGGAGTGAGACCTAGCTGGATGTCCACGGGATGCACAGGCTGGACGCTGGTGCTAAGTACCACATCGCAACGGAGTGCTGATGACAGCAAGTTATCTAACGGTAGCCGCATAACATGGGGCATGTTCTGACATTAGGAAGTAGCCAGGAAGAAAAACAGTTTACTTACTTTGGTGTGACAGAGATGTTTGGACTCGAGAATGCTAGAGGCTTACTTCTCCAGCGTGAAAAGCATCAGCTGCCTCACCCACTCCCCTCCAAATGGCCGGGCATCCAGCACTCTCAGGAAGAAAAACTACTATTAGACCTCGGCAAGAGCAGAGGCACACCAGCCCGATGTCAGTCCCCAGGAACAGCTAGGGAGTTTCAGGGTGGGGTAGAGGCACATCAGGAGAGCTGAGGAAAGACGTCTGCATGGCCAGTCAGAATTAGGCAGTGTGCTGCATGCAATAGGTGGGAGAGAAGGAAATGTCAATTATCACAGGCAGTGCGCTGCATGCAATAGGTGGGAGAGAAGGAAATGTCAATTATCACAGCTAAATCTCCAAGTGCTGGTGTCTTAGACACAGTTCTGAGCTGTCTTTGAGGGGGGATCCAGGTACAGGACAGGGTGAGCATACATATCAAGGAATTGCCTATGGGCTGCACTCATTGCTTTGGTTTATTTTGGCAGTAGCAGAGAAGCCAGCACCATACACCAATGTGATCATGCCTAGTCTGTTTGGCATCATCTGCTTCCTGGGCATTGTGGGAAACCTCATTGTCATCTATACCATTGTCAAGAAGAAGAAGCTGAAGTGCAAGCAGACCGTGCCTGACATTTTCATTTTCAATCTCTCCATTGTGGACCTCCTCTTCCTCTTGGGCATGCCATTCCTCATCCACCAGCTCCTAGGCAATGGCTCGTGGTACTTTGGAGCTCCCCTGTGCACCATCATCACTGCTCTGGACACCAACAGTCAGATCACCAGCACCAACATCCTCACAGTGATGACCCTAGATCGTTACCTGGCAACAGTCTACCCTCTGAAATCCACCTATGTCCGCACCCCGTGTGTTGCGGCTCTAGTTATCTGCTTGGTGTGGCTTCTCTCCTTCCTGACCATCATTCCCGTGTGGATGTACGCAGGCCTTATGCCTCTGGAGGATGGGACTGTCCGCTGTGCTCTCTTGCTTCCCAACCCAGAGACAGACATCTACTGGTTCACTCTCTATCAGTTCATGCTGGCATTCGCTGTGCCACTGATTGTTATCTGTGTGGTCTATTTTAAGATCCTCCAGCACATGGCCACCACTGTGGTCCCCCTGCCCCAAAGAAGTCTCCGGGTACGTACCAAGAAAGTCACTCGCATGGCAGTTGCCATCTGCTCTGCCTTTTTCATTTGTTGGGCCCCTTTCTACATCCTCCAGCTGGTTCACCTCGGCATTGACACCCCATCCATGGCCTTCTTTTATGCCTACAACTTTGCCATTAGCTTGGGCTATGCCAACAGCTGCCTCAACCCCTTCCTCTACATTGCCCTCAGTGAGACCTTCAAGCGCCAGTTCTTGGTGGCCATTCGCCCTGCAAAAGAACCATGTCGCAACAGCAGCTCTGTCAACAACAACAGTATGACAGAGGCCAGCGTCTGTCTAAAACTGGCACCAGAATCCACTCAGTAGACTCAGTTTCTGGAGGACTTTTCCCCACACTCGCTGCCTGTGACTCCGGCTGTTCACGAGGGGACTCTGAAGTTGCTCCAGGGAAAAGACTTCAGATTTGTAAGTGTGCAGAGAAGCAGCTACTTCAGACAATTCTCAGTGAAGCATGTGAACTACAAGCTGCCGCCTCCAAGATCTGCAGCCCAGGTGCCTCTCTCTTTCATCGCAGGGCTCTGCTCTTAGACTGCCCTTGGCCTATGAGATGCTGCATACTGTCTCTTCTTTCCACTGCAGCACAGGAGGACTCTTCTGCCACACTGGATGTTGCGCTCCCAAAGGAGATGAATGGAAAAAGAAAGAGAAATGACAGAAAGAAGATATCGAGGGGGAGCATTGGCATGGAGGAATAAAACCTGTATAAACACTGCACAGTGATTCCTCACCCCACGACTTGACCAATGTTTCTAAGCAACGTGCTGATATGGAGCCTCTTGATTCAAAACTTGAACCTCTGAAAAACAACTTTTATGTATTTGTTTTTGGTAAGAAATCTGACCTGCGAGCTTTGACGTCTGCGCTCTTATCCTAGAAGCAAATAGTAGTGAGATACATGACGGGGCCAGATGTCTCACCTAAGTCTGCTGTTTGGTCTTTTGTTCCAGCCCTGTCTGCCTCCAGTGGGCTGCACTGTTTGGCAACCAATCTATTTTCCAGAACTAGCTAATTTTGGTGCCAATCCTAAATATTACAAGCAAAATCAGGCAGAGGGCAATTGTATTGCTTCAAGGGACTGCAGATCATTCAGCAAAACTACTGCTGCTAACACCAGATTTGTAGCTTTTCATGATGAGGAGCCTATTTTCCCAGTGCTAGTTCCTCATATTGCTCTTGTGCCTCGCAGCCTGCATGGCCATCAGGAACCCCAAGCAGAGGGCTTTAAACACAACTTTAAAAAACACAGTGTACAGAGACCTGTGGAGTGAGAGGATGTGGAAAGGCAGCTCAGAGGAAGCCAAGTTGCTTTTGCAGCTTCCACAAAATAGCAAATACTTTACAAAGTTAAAGAGGAAAAATTAAATGTCTGGTTTTTTACATGTGGCTTTAGCAGTCAGTGATTAGGAAATAATTTTGCTCATTACAAAGACTAAAGAAAAGGCAGCTCAGATCAGCTAAATACTGGGGATTACACTGATAGACTGCACAGGACTCCCAGGGGACAGCAAAGGCAGTGTTAAGCATTTTGTCAAACGTGGAGAAACTGGCTGTTGTAGATGAATTTGATGTAAAGAAGCATTACAGATATCACAGAGCACAGAAGAACGTTAGCACGCTCGCAGTTTCGTGCCGCCAGCCAGCCGCGATAGCCCCAGAACAGGAATTGCCATTCACCCTTACGCAGCTGAACAGCCAAACCGTCCCTCGCGCAGGACTTGAAGCCGCATGCCTGCTTACAGGTGTATCTCCTGCACACACAGCACACTCGCGTGTATTTAAGTACAGTTGACACTTCAGTACACACCCGGGGAGAACAAATAGCCATTCATCCATCTCCAGTGATCAAAGCAGGCCGGCGTGCAAGAACAGCACTTAAGAACGTCAGATACACAGAGCTGCTTTTCAAGTCATTGAACAAATCGCACAACGGGGCCTCTGTATTTTCCTTCCAGGCTCTACCTCCACCCGCCACAGATGTATATCCACACTGCAACCATACGGTATTTTTGTCAATTTTGTTCTCTTCTCCTGGACAATGAAGCCAGACAGACTTGTATGGAGCTTTTATACTACGAGACTTTCAAATGTTTGCCCCATCTAGACTGCCAGGAATTTTCACCTGTGCTGGTTTTCATGGGACTTTGCTCTTTGGTCAGTAATTTCCATGAAGAGCTCAGAAACGAAGGCCAGAGATGTGTGCTCTGCCAAAAAACACTTGCTCTCAAGTAAAGATATTGTGTTATTTTTCTCCTATGAGGAAGCTGAAGGGAGGATTGGGACTTTTCTCTGTGAAAGGAGGTAGTAAAGGTTGGGGTTTCTTTTTCCTTTAATAACAGCAATGTGGAAAGTATGACGGAAGGGAAAAAACAGTCGAGCTGAATTGTCAGGGCTCTCAGAAAACTGCACACTGAAGATGTTATCTCGCTTATAATAAAGGTGTTTATGGTTGAACCAGTCTGTTCCTGTCTTAAGTGACTCAGTCTGACCCACTGTGGCCAAGCCCCAGGCTTAAAACCACCATGGCATGGTGGGCTCGCCTAGATGGGAGGCCAGAACCTGCTGGTGCAACACCGCAAAGGCCTACGGGCCTCGGCAGGATGGACCTTTTCTAGGCTTAATCCCACTGAAGTCAAAGCACAGCAAACGGGCCCACAGCCCTCAGCTGCTTCATGTTCCTGACCCTGCACATCCCCAGCAGCTGCAGCACAGGCTCCTTGGGAAGACGGAGGGTGACCGGGGGCTCTGGGGACTGTCAGGTGTCCCTCTCCCGAGGGGATAACTACTGACAGATGACCACTTCCTTCTCTCCCAATGCAAGCTGCTTTACTGAAGTCAGAATCAAATAAAAAACAAGCTGGCACTCCTGTGGTTATGCTGGGAGAGTGGGAAGAAGGGTACAGAGGGGGAAAAAATAGCGGAAAACACAGCTAGCATTTAACTCTTTGCTGATCTTCCCTAAATCACCTCAAAGTACAGGGCAAGACGAAGAAAAGCTTTAGCCTTTGAACAAAGGCCTTTTGATCTAAGGCCTTAGGAGATGCCCCCTGCCCAGCAGAAAAGCCTTCAGGTAGCCAAAGAGCCTCTGTGCAGCCAATGCATCTCTGCCACCTCCCCAGGAGGAACTCCTCTTGCCCCGCTACGTGGGGCGACACAGGGGAAAGCAGTGCCGTTCCTGGTGTCACTGCCCTTTGCTGCGAGGCCCACAGCCGAATCACTGCACCCTCCCTAGGGACCTCCTCCCTTCCAGCATGGCCTGGGACAGAGGATCTTTAAACCTGACTCCAGGGACATCCGACCCAGCTGCAGTTCTGCAAGACCCAGGAGAAGGGGTTCAGACCCTGGGATCTTCTGTGCACCTTACAGAGGAGCTCAAGTCCTTCCAGGAGAGCTCCCAGTGTCCAAGTCACTCGGAGAGGGTCTCTACTAAGACCCTCGTCTGGGTGGTGACCCATTCTTAGAAGTAGCCCAAAAGCAACAGACCCTGCTTTTACCACCCCTCTGCACAAGGAAAACCTTTAGGTGCTAAGAGACACCCTCGCTCCCTGCCGGCACCAGTCCTCCTGGCTAGCCCAGCCCCAGCCACCACGCAGCTCTCCTCCACCACCTTAGCCAAGGCGCTGAGCTCCTGGGGAAGCAGCAAACCAGGCTCACTTTCTGCTTGACACCACCTCAGCATGGCAGATGCCAAACATCCCACTTATTTTCTCTATTTTGCAGGGCTGGCTTTGTTAACTCGGGGAGTCTGTCAATATTCTGGGCTATTTCTGCCTTTACCCCCTTGTGTATTTTGTTCTTCACATTTATAACACGTCCCCACTGTCTCAGCACCTCAATTACTGCCTGCAGAGTCTGAATAAAATGCGTAGCTGAGTAGAAAAGGACACAGCTACTTAGAGATACGCAGCCCAAAGTGCTGCCAAGGTCTGGGTGAGACACGCGGTGGGAAGGGCACAGAGAAAATGCAGCACGTGTCCCTTCGGTTCGGCCTCTTTCACGCAGCCCATAGTTCCTCTCAAGCAAATGAGACAAAGTGAAATCCAGCTAAACAACTGCAGGGGGGTGGGGGGGTGCAAAAAAAACCCCATTCAACCTAGCCGCTCAGATCAACAGCCTGCTATGCCGAACAAGAGAAATTTCCTTGGCTCTCATCAGCGACAGTTTTCCCCGCGTGTTTGATAGTTGTCTGGCCTTCTCAGACAGCAGGATGACAGATGGGTTGGTTCTCTGGTCCTTCGCGGTGCCTCTGAAGGCATGCATCGCAGCTCCGCTCTTGATAACCTCGCACAACGGGCAGATGGTCCAGCGGTCACTTTTACTCCTAATTTCCCAGCTAGCAACAGAGCCTGCTTCAGCAGGTGTGCCCTGCCTTCAGCTTGACATTGGCCAGCAAAGCCCTCTCAAAGAGGGGCTCCAGCACCTCCCTCTTCTACTTGGATCCATGTCTCTCCTTTCACTCCCTATCCAAAACTCAGGGATTTACTCACTTTCTGGAGCCAGCTGGATACATGCAGAGAAACGCGTACCGAAATGTGGGGGAACTCGGAAGCCTTCATGTCAGAAAGTTGCCTCTATGCAGATGTTTTAGCCACTGTTCTCCTGTCCACCTGACACTCTGCAGCCCCACAGACACTACCAAGGATGGGAAAACTCTGAATTCTGAAAACTCACCGAATTCTCCATTTTCCCTGTTCTGCTCTCTGCTCCTGTCCCCACCAGGCAGTAAAATATACTCCCGCCTTCCCCTGTTACACCTTCACTGGTCTAGTCCGAAAGGGAAATGTGAGTCCAGGCCCCCAAAGCCCTGCCAACCGGAGGATGATTGCGCCCTCCTCCAAGCACTGCTCTCCATCTGAGGTCCCTGTGCAGCTCAACCTGCCCAGGAGCAAACTGCAACTGTGATGGAGAAAAACACATGTGCAGCTGCTGAGGTGGGGAGGGAAGGAAGGAAAGGTGGGGTGACTCACTGGCCCCTGGGACAAAGGCAGAATCTGACTTAACTGTGTTTCATCAGTCCTCCCCGGTTGCTAATTGGATGCATTTCATTCAACAGACTCAGCGGTGGGAGACGAGCCTCACGGCAGGTAGGGAAACGTTCCCAGCCCACTCACCCCACGTTAGTCCTTCCGCTGGATGCGGGGACCATACAGCAACGCCTTCTCCCGCTCACCTCCCGTGAGCACGAGCAACACAGCCAAGCCCCAGGCTCTTCCTGCAGCCTTTCCACTTGCTCCCTCTCTGCCAAAGGCCTGGGGGCCGGGGGGGAAAGGAGGGACAGTCCTGTACCTTCTCTCCCATTGAGCTTGACCAAAGAAAGTCAAAGCAAGCAACCCACTTTTGGGTAGCGCATTTGGTAGGGACAAACGTGGTGGTGGAAGTGGTGGGTGAAGTCACCCCGATCAGAGCTTTAAGACCTATTTCACTAGGAGGTTGGCACTTAGAGGTGCACCTTCTCCAGCAGCCAGGTCCCTCCCGCCGGTGAGGGGAAAGAGGCATCGAGAGGACCCTGCCTGACAGCGTCAGACCACTCGCATGAGGGCTCCTGTTTTCCTTCCTGCTCGCTTGGAAACAAAGACTTTGGATCTCAACACACAAAGCATTTTAGGAATTTTTATTAAAGGTCAAGTCTTTCTATAACCTCCTAGACCCTAATCCCCAACTCAGACATCTAAGCGCTCGGGCAACACGAAAGTGTTGCATTATCAACAGGAAACTGCTTTCAGAAGTGAAAATCTGAAATAATAAAACGTCACCTCTCTGAGTGAGAACAAGTTCTTCTCCTTTACTTTAATTTGAGTCCAGCTACGTTTCCCCAGCCAACCACTGCCACTAAGGAAAGTGCATAAACATTTGCTCCTGGGCTGAGATGTGTCGTGCCAAGCTGCGGCCCCCAGCCAATACTGACAAAATATCTAGGTTTAAGAATACAAATACTGGCAGCTGAATGAGAAGGGGCCCATTTGCTGGAATTAATATTCAGTCTTTCTGCAGCACGGGAAACATCAATTGTTCTGCGTGAAATAAATTACACGTCTTTCTAGGGGGATTTTAATGAGACCTCTCTCTTCTCCTGACACTCTCAGGCTTTGGGTAAAAAACAAAACATTCCAGCATCTTCCCATCAACCCTGCATCATAATATCCCAATCAGGGTAATTAGGATGTCTCCTATGTGCTCAGGAATGCTCTACCCAACAAATCCAGCCCGCCATTCATTACATCAACACAGCCTAGCTAATTACTCTTGGGGTTTTTTTTCCTGAGGAGAGGGAAGGGGAGCAAACCAGATTTGAATGCAAGTGAGAAAAGGGTTATGCTGAATACCATCAGGTTTTGGCTTTACCTCTGGTTCTGCTACAAGATCTCCCGGTACACTGAAGGACACGGGATGAGAGAAGAGGCTGAGCTGGGGTGCTCTCAGGGTCCTTGTGAGCTGTGCGTGGCAAAGACCAACACGAGGACCTGTATGTTCTAGAGACACCTTTATTTATTTTCAAACTCCTCCAGAGCAGAAGGGCAGCCAGGCCTCTTCTCTGCAGCTCTTGTGCCAACCTCAGCAAAGAAATGCATACAGAGACAACTGAGAAACCACCTGCGGAGATGCCAGGCAGCCCCTCAGGGCAGGAAAGCATCACGTGCTCCTGTGGCAGAGTCCATGTCTCCACAATAGACGCCTGATTTATCATCTTCCCTGGCCACGTGGCATCGCATCCAAGCCGAGACTCGGACTCACTAGCAGAGCTCCAGTCTATTCCTACGAATATCCTGCTACTTTCTTATTTCCAGATTTGGCTAAATCACATAGAAGCAGTGCTTGTGCAAGGATACAAGATGAGCGAGAA
The DNA here is from genome assembly GCF_036370855.1 of Dromaius novaehollandiae. Classification (NCBI taxonomy): domain Eukaryota; kingdom Metazoa; phylum Chordata; class Aves; order Casuariiformes; family Dromaiidae; genus Dromaius; species Dromaius novaehollandiae. The sequence goes on along the minus strand of NC_088115.1, from coordinate 8,951,270 downwards.
CACCATTACGGTCTCAAGGCTGTACTGAGCTGGCCACAGAGACGCACACGGAGAATTAGGCCAGTCTACATCAGCATCTCCTTATTTCATTGCAACAGTTTCAATACAGCCCTTCAAAGACAGTCCTGTACAGGCAGAATCATTCCCTAGTTTTGTGGCTTTCTGTCCGCTTCCTTCCTGCTGCCTCAGTTTCCCCAGGCCTGTACAAATTTCTTTAGCAGCAGCAATTCCCTCCTCACACATGCTTGTGAAGTCTTGTGAGTTATCACCTGTGCTTTGAAAGGAAAGGCTTGAATAATTGATAGGGTGTTGCTATAAACTAAACTGCAAATACTGAAGCTGTGATCTACATTGCTGAGTCCAGCGGGGTAGATGCAGGGCACCTGTAGACCAGATTCCCCAAGCACTCTGCTAGGTTTCTGTACCAGATCTCCCACCTGCACATACATGTGTGTAACTAACCCCTAGAATAACTGTTAACTTAGGAACCTACCAGCTGAACAGCCAAACATACCTCACAGCTGGCCCGGCCCTCCGAAGCAGCATCGGACCGCACAGAGTCACCGGCCTCTCTGGCCAGCCTCGGCGCCATGCTCAGCAGGTATGGAGCCCCTTCTCAAACGGGTCTGCACCCCACGCGTGGCACATCTGCATCCGAGAAGTTAATGTTAACCAGGCAGCTGCAGGCACTGAACAACCCCAGAGCACGCAGGGCCTCGTTGGCCCATCCGGGGTGGGCGGCACGAACAGGCCAGTTGCACAGGCAGCCCCTGAGCCTGCTTTGCTGCTAGACCACAGCTGGAAGACTGGTTTGCTCTCCATCAGCAACTCCATTGAAATTAATGCAATACAACTACAGTAAGGCCAGTAAAACAAGACCTGAGTCATGCCAGAAGCTTCTTCGGTAGCTGCAAGACAGAGGAGTCTGACATCCGGTCTCAGGTCTCCGATTACACCACCAAAATGCTGAATACCACTGCTAAAGGTGCTGCCAAGGAGGAGAGCTGATATGCTGCTGTCCTCTAGCTCCTTGAATCTAATAATCTCAAAGGCTTTACAAGTATTAATGGCCCAAACCTCAGAAGGTGGCTAGAAACAGGAAAATAATGATTGCCATTTTATCCTTGGAAAATAGAGACTGAAGTCTCAGATGAAGTCTACACTACTACTGAGAAAAGCAACTACTTATCTTGACTGTCTTTTAGTACAGGAAAGGGAAGCAGAGAAGAACAGTGAATGATTCAAGAAAAGGGAGACAGTTACCAGAAAAACTTGAGTCCCAAGCACCAAAATGAGTGACAGATAAAAGCTACAGCACTGACAACCCATAGAGCACCGGGGACCGTGCAGGTCAGCTAAGACGTTTGATGTGTTAGAGGCAGGATATAACCTCCACTTCTTTAATCTTGGCAAATCACTTCATTCTACTAATTCTTTACAACATGCATGTTTCAACAGCTACAGAGGTATCAGATACATCCCCTGGGCTGGGAGAGAAGACGCAGCAGCAGCATATTGTTTCAGATGACAATGAGATCGGATAAGCTTTAATGACATGCAGCCTGACTTACTAGCAGAAAACAAGCTTCTGTAACCAGTAATAAGGCTGTGATACATTAGAGCTATCACAATTGTTTTTTCAGGAACATTTAATCTCTTCTTTTAAGAGGAGCCATCAATACTAACGAGTTGCAATTGTGACAGCTCAGTGTAGAAGCCTGAATTTTAAGTTCTATATCTGTCTGTTCACGTGGTGAATGGACTCGAACATCATCGCAGGAGCACGGCGGCCGTAAGGGAATTCTTCGATCCTTTTGTTACTGTGTTAGACATTACAAGTGTGACGCGAGGCCTCAAAGACAACGCAGGCAGTTACAAAGTTACTATCTAAACACTTCATATTTCCAAAAGCATTTTTCATAAAAACCCTGCAGAAATTAATTTACCTGCATTTCATTCCCCAAAACACAGCTACTCTGGGCAGGAGGCAGCAGTGGACAAGCTGTGGAGAAGCTGGATTTTTCATCAGCATAAACCCTTCCTTACAGCTCCTACGGAAAGGCCTATGGGATCAGTCACACCAAGGCACCTCACTAACATTTAGAGTCACAAGCAGAAAATCTGCAACACGTTTCTGCCCTCGCGCTTAGCTGTGGGGTGCCGTCTGTCAACCTGCTTGCAAAGAAGCCTTCAAAGACATGTCTCATTCTGGGGGAAGCAACGAGCCCAGATGACAGTCAGAAATGCTGCTCGGTCTTGCACTCCCATCATGCAGAACAAGACAACTTGAAGGATATCGTTAGTTCTGCATGGATCCCCAGCTTCTCCGCTCTGCTCCGTCCTCGCCTTGAGGATGAGCTATGAAAGGGCACATGCACAGCCAGTGCTACTGTCAAAACTGGGTTTGACTTATAGAGAACTTCTCTGAGGGAGAAATTTGGGGACTGCAGTGGTAAAGAGACAGCAGTTATCTCCTCCTAACAGGGAAGAGCTCCAGGGAACAAAACTCAGTTTAAATGTTCGTCTTTCAACCAAGCAAGCCTGATTTCTGAAAGGGCAAGGCAGATGCATCTCAGGGTAATTTTTTGAGAAATACGGAACGAAGGCCAATAGGAAGACTAGAGAAACTTCTAAATACATATTCCTCTCAGCCAAACAAAAGGATGCAACGACAGGAAAAAAAGAGAAGACTAAAACAGACTTGGCCCTTGCAAAATCCAAATAGGAACTTTTAAGACCTGGAGCTTCTGCCATCTCCCAAAAAGAAAAATTCCTGTCTAAAACAAGGAGCCACTCAGCAACTTGTGAGATGTCTGCCTGCACTTGGACAGTGTCACATAACAGGGACACAGCTGGCAGCAGAGGCTCTGCAAGTGGCTTATATTTTCCCATCCTGCTGCTTTGCCTCAGACCTGACCCTTCTGTGCCAATGGCTGTATTTCAGGATGCATTAGTGTGAACAGCAAACACCTCAAAGTAAAAGAAAAAAAAATTAGCCTTACTTGAGCTCTGGCTGGCTGGGAGAAGAGGGAGCAGAAATGAGTATCGATTAGCAGATGCTCTACGACTTCTTTGGAAACTTGCAAAATTGTCTTAGCGCTCCCACAAGAGCCCTGGGCCAGGAGCTCGAGCCATGTTACAAGCGTTAATAATTCCATGCCCCAAACTCGTGGAGTGGGCAGAAATCAGCTTATCCTCACTTTTACAGTAAGAGAAAGTGGTTCTTGCAGAAGCAGTGACATGTCCCAAGACGACGCACCAGAGCCTGAGGCTGCCCGAGCCCCGCTCACGCCAGACCATCGCTGCTCCCCGAGCAGGAGCAGACGCTGGGCCGTGATATCGCCCCACGCAGCAAGCTACGGCGGGGAAGAGCACAGGGACGCAACTCCTACGTGTCCAGGACAGAGTTTACAGATTTGGGCCAGAAATGGAACAGCAATGAAGGGGGAAACGTTGGCACAACTGCACCTTTCCCACTCCCAACCACCTTAAATAAAAAAAGTTCAGCCACAGACCGCGAGACGAAGGAGCAATCTCTCTAGCGGTCTGTCTAGCAGTATTTGTCGATTCAGAAAGACAACCACAAGCACACGCTAGAGCCTCACTTAAAAGGAGACAAAATCATTAACACCTCAGAGCCTTTGCCCTAGATGGTAACATGTGGTTTTACATCGTGGGGAAAAGTTTCGTTAGCCTCCAAGAACAGGACCCCGCTGCGACAAGTGTGTTGATTGGACTAAGTTGTTCAGTTTTCATCAAATAACTAAAAGTGAGACTTCTTCAATCAAAACAGATTCGTGACCAAGGGCAATGATGCAGATATTGGCAGGGACAGAGATGCGAGGAAGCTCCAGGGACTTGGCAAAGACCAGGCAGCGCTGTACATGCTGCTTCTGGGGAGGAAACAGTTAAGAGAAACCACTAGCAGCTCTGAGAGGCTCATCTGAAGCTCCAGGCGCGGTGGACACTGGAGACTTGGTGAGCCAGACAATTTCAGCACCAAGGGAAGAATAGCCAGAGGGAAAAAATCTTCATTTTCTTTTATGAAAGAATCTGTGGGTTTGGTTCTTTTTAAACAAACCACCTCCAGAAATTAGTTCATGCTACTTTTTTGGGCTGGGGGGGAAGGAGGGGGGACGAAGTTGATTCCAAGTCTTTCAAGTAGAACTTGCAAATGAAATCTTTGAGCTAATTAAAACAAGAGGTGATTTTTGTACAAACCTATTGCAGTCTTATTTGCCTTGTTAGCAGCTATGTCAAGATAGTTGATTTTATCTGCTTAGAAGATCGACTTTCTTCAGCCAGCGTAGGCGTTTCAAGAGCTGCCATCGGGTGCCTGTTCAGGCTCCCCTCCCTGGGCATGTCCCAGCCACGCTGGTGAAACACCACAAAGTGCAAACTCAAAATAAAATACACCTGAAGAAGAAAGCCAGCATTTGGCACAGGTGAGGGGATGTTGGTGAAAACCATCTCCCAAGCTGCAATGAAAGGTCCTTTCCGAGCCCTCGGGACCTTCTTGTCTGCGTGTTTCCGTCCTAGTTTCCTCACTGATAGCAGAAACAAGTCAACTGCTCTGAACGACGCTAGTGCTCAGACCCTCTTTGCTGAGATGGTCCTAGAAACCAAGCAACTGAAGAGAACGAAGACTCCAGTTTCTCTCCTGAAAGGTTCCTGTCCTCACCTGCACCTACCTGAGAGCAAGCGCCAAGTTTTGCCCAGCTGCGCCCAACCCTGGCCCAAGATGTCTCAGCGCCCACATCGTGCCCGAGAAGGGCCACCAGCACCCGGGTCAGCAGAGCCCCCGAGCAGGGCTCACACGGTGCCACGGCCGTAACCCAGGGTCAAACAGGGACACTCCCAGCAAAACCCGCTCTTCTTCTGTGGAGTTATTATTGATGTTACTATGGTTCCCATCTTCAGCTCAGACTTCAAAATTAAGGAGAATTGCTTTGTGCAAATGAAGACAATTTCCCTATTGCAAACTTGCAGCACGGGGGGATGCCGACTCCTCCTATACCTTGTTTTTATTTGTTCCATTTATACGGAGAGCTCTGTGTGATGGGTTCTGGCCTGGGCAACGCTGGGCCCTAGAGTTAGCTAGACTGGAGCTAGTCAATGGACTTTTCAAAATTTAAATGCTGAATTAATTTTAAATGATTGAATTACTTGCACAGCTTTTTCTCATTTTCCATTTAGTTTTATAAGTCAAAAGCCAGATTTGGTTTTCTGGGAAGTCAGACAGCACAGTAACATGTCCACAGCTGAGGGAATCGATATGTTTTGAGTGGATTTCCCTTCAGCTGCGCTCACACCTTTAAAGTCACCCAGAATTTTGCAGGAGGTGAATACTTTACTTCAGTAGGCAGAAATCCAAGCTTATTTTTTTAATAGGTGTATGCATAAGAACTACCCCTGCTGTTATGCAAAGTTGAGTTAATATAAAGGAAGGATTAAACATCGTGTTTATTACAAGCACAACTGTGCATACACGGGCCTATCACATACCGCCTTACAGTCTTTAGCAAGCCAGAAACGCACGCTGAACGGCCATAAACACGGCGATCATTCAGGGAGTCACAGATAGGGCGTCCGCACAGGGGAGCCAGATCTAAACAGCTACAGCGCAATTATAACCCTGCCATTACGCTGGATGGCTTCCAAGCAGACAAGCCAGACTCCCCCAGCAAACAACCCAGCCTTTGAGCAAAAGATCTATAAGACAATTTACATGGAAAATTAGGAGGTGTCAGAAAAGGCAGAACTAGACAAGTCTCAAGGTTATTAATTCCTGCTCCCTTAGCCTTGAGCTTTCAGCGTATCATTAATTTAAGACTGTTGATGTTGACTTTCGTCAATGCAGAGAAGAGGGAATACTTCCTTCATGCCTTGCCCGCGCTGGGAGAAGACAAACCGACCGCAGAAACAGCCTGCGCGTTCAGGCTAAGACACTTTAAGCCCATCCGAGCAGAGGCCCTCGCTCCCACAGCGGATGGGACTGGGAGCGCTCCCAGCTCTGCCCTGCCTGCGAGACCTCCCAAAACCCACGGCATCGCCGCACCGCGGACCCCAACTGCACATCAAGAAGATGACAAATGACACTTAAGAGCGCTTAACTTCAGGAGATGCCCAGCACCAGCCTCCTGCTATTTTTTGCCTCCTCTCGAGCTCCCCGGCCACGGCTGCGGGCACCCGGGGCAGTGGCCCTGACGGCTTTGCTCCGGAGCATGCCGAGCCGCTTCCGAACACCAACTGCTGTTAATCATACCACAACCCGAGCTTAGTACACGGGGGTGCAGAGGACACACAGCACCCCGCCAATCTAGTCTACCACCTACGAATTTATGAGACACCGGCAAACAATTTGCTCTGGGCAAATGAAGCAGCAGCCAATTAATTTGCAGCTGGGTACAGTTACATCAGTAGCAAAGTGGATAAGGGATGCAAACCAGTAGCGCCTGCTATGAGCAAATTAAACCGTCCGCTGAGGCGGAGCAGTGCACAGTAATGAACTGATAGCAGTATTACTGAGTCATTAGAGCAGAAAATAGAGCTCCCCTCGGATGCTGTGACCACATTTTAGGTCCCCCCAGTCGTTAAGGCTTCGCGCAACGGTGGGACAGAAAAGGCCTTCCCGTCGGCTCATCTCTGGCAGATTTAACAAATACGGCTGTGAGACACTGAGCTGCGGCTGCGTCGCTTCCCACGGGGCCTTGGGAATGACCCGGGGTCCGGCCCTGATCCAGGGAGCAGCGACAAACGCCTGCCTCCTTCCTCCGCAGCGAACCAGAGCCTCTGCGCACTTCTTGGTTTGAAGTTAGCTTTTTTTCCCCCCCTTCCTAAGCAGCAAGGTAAGCCCAGAGGGTTGTTGTGTCTTCCTGCGCGTCTGACACAGCAATTCACATCCTGATCTCCAGTTCTAGCCTTCTGGGCATGATTGCAACATAAATAATACATGACTTGTTACCACTCCAGTTAACACGTCTAATGCGGCGGCCCCGGAGAGTTCAGATATGTCAGACAAAAGTGACGTCGTTTGTGACCCTAGACAGCATGTTTCCTCCTGCAAAGCTAGCCTCTTCCAGCCGCTCGGCGGCTAGAAGGATAGAGAGCAGCAAGTCATCTCAGTCACCCAGATGCCCCACGCTCCCTCCGGGTGTCTGCTTGTGAGGCCCCCTCCCACCCAGCTACCTACCATCCTCTAACAACGCATTTCGGATTCCTATCCTTAATTACTCCACATCTGTGCATTGCTCGGCACGATGGGGCCCAAACTATCCGAGACCTTGACACTGCTGTAACCGGACCTGCTTCAGTGGGGCAGGCGCCAGGTAGGATGAATCTCTCCCCAGGACACAGGAACGATTTCCTCTCACCTCTGGAGCGAAGCTGCCTTTGATGGAAGGGCAGCAGCTTCAAATCAAACCAGACGGCTATGCCGGGACTACGAACCACGTAAACATACACGTCTGCTGCAGGCAGTGCTGTTCATAGTACCTGCACACCAAATTCACACCCTACCTTATTAATAAGGCCTCTTGAGAGACAGGTCATGAATTTACATTAAATTAAACAAAAACTGAGACTAAGGCTACTGAAAAGGAAGCACTCCTCTTCCTCCCAGAAGCCCGAACACATTTTCACTCAAACTGGAGGGCACAGGTGGGAGAGAAACGCTGTATTCTTCTGTTAGCGTTTCCCCACTTACTTCTCCTCAGAAGAAACCATAAGGAATAGCTCCAGATACAAATGTCTGTCATGAACTAAAGCGGTAGAGGAGAAGCCACCCACGGGCACTGTTACACACCAACGGGACAGGGAGAGCCTTGGGAGACCCCAGCCCAGCTCTGCTGCCCAGCAGCAGCTCCGGATCTGAACTTAACCTGTGGGCCAGCAGATCAGTTTGAGAAGGCAGCCAAGCTCTGGCCCAACCTTTACTTCCAGCTTGCCAAACTGGCTGCCCCTGCAGTAAGGTCTTTTCTTCTCCCAAAGCTTTACTTTTACCTGCAGCCTTTTTATGAGCTTTGAGTTCCTGAAAGCAACAATTCAGGCTCAACCTTTCATATTCTTTATCCTTAAAGAGCTGCATAGCCAGAAAATCCTTCACATCTGAGCAGGGCCAGGTCATCCCATGTTTAAGACAGGGAAACAGAGCTGTGTTAGCAGAGCAGCTAACAGGCCGTGGTGAACGAGCAAGTCCTTCATGCTAACCCAGGCCAGCTCCCGGGTTTGGTTTGCTGAGCAGCCACACAGAGAAAAAGCTGGACCGCTTTTGGCACTATCTTGGAGCATCTGAAACATTTTGGAAGGACAGCCTTGACCACAGGCAGGTTGAAGCGGAGGCTGCCATCCTGTCCTTTCCCCCCCAACCACTTAGCAACGCTTCCTTGCAGCCAAAGGAGCCGAAGCAGAGCTATGAATCAGAGCAGCCTGTTTGTCCCATCCTGTGCACACCAAACATCGCATATTCGCAGTCAAGGAGATCTGCTGTCCTGCTGACCAGCCTGCTTGGCACGCCTGTGTAGCTCCCAGTGAGCATGGGGCTGCCCACAACTCCTCCATTTGCAGTTGCAGAGGTACTTTTAGTACAGCCAGTGTTTTTAAACAACGAATGGAAGTGGCACTTGCTGACCAATTCACTGGCAAACCTGCAGCACAACACAGGGCCCTGCCATTGCCGTGCCGCCTCTAACCAGAGAGGAAGGGCAGGAGCACCAAGAAGCAACACCCAAGTGGATGAATCACAACTAGAGTCTGGGTGAATTTAGCTTTCGAGCTGCCAGAGCAATACTCAACTTCAGAGACACTCTTTACAGCTGCGGTTAAGCCCAGGTCTGATCGCACTGGGGGCAAAGGCGATTGCAGAGAGGCAATGAAGAACTATTGACACTCAGGTAACCATCTGCTTTATCTTACACAGTAAGCTAGCTCCTAGAAGAGAAGTGCAAGCACTATTTCACCTGGATGGGATGGAGAGCAAAAGCACTCATCAGAAGCTAAACCAAAACAAAGACTCTTAAGCTCTTGTTACAATAATTAGATCTGGGCTTTCATTATATCACCCTCAAGAAAGTGATGCAAGCTAAACCCCTGCAGTTATACATTAAACAGTTTCTGCTTTGTAGGTTGTTCCAGGGCAATTTTGTGAGCATGAGACATTTGAGACAGTATGTTTTAATTTTCTTTACTAAATGCATGATAGCATTTGGTTTCCAGGACAAAAACATTTTTATTTCAAAATACTTTAACTACAGATAAGCAGTTTCCAGAGTTCATTACTCCCATAAGCTTTCCTGACAGTAAACATAGCTGGTGACTGTTCAGACTAGAAGAGTCCTTTGTACAAGGCAGAGACAAGACATTCAAGGATCTGCTCAGCTTTAAATAGGGACACTTCAGAGGGCAGCAGCAGCTTCCAGAGCACTTCAAACACTTGACCAAGTCTCAACATCTCTGCAAATCTGGAAACTTGCATTTTGAGGAGCTCTGAATGGGCTACAGTATCTAAAAGATTTGTTCAGGGCCACCCTGGGAAAGCTTGTCTCAGCTACAAGTCTCTGTTGTGCCCTTGCAGGGGTACAGGACAGGCTGCTGGAGGCATTTTTCACCTCCACTCACTCCACAAGCAACATAAAGTGAGTTCCCCAAGCCCTCTTGCACTAGCTGTGCCGGCAGTTTGGCTCCAGCCCCTCAGGAAATCTCCTGCTCCCATACAGCCTTGTCCGCACCACGGCCTGGGACCCCAGGCTTTGCAGGCTCAGCCCACGCATCAGATCATCTCTGCTCACCAGACTCGGCGCAGATCCGTTCCCTGACCCCACGGACATGCACTGCCCTGGCCCGGCCATCTGGGGAAGCCGGAAGGGGAAAGCTCCAGCGTCTCTTTTGTGCAGAATTAAACCACTCACCCAGCAGAGCTACAGCCAGTGCTTAGCGTTTCCCGATGTGACATAAGCCTAAGAGACAGGCTCCACTGGACCTAGGCAGCAGCGCAGACTGGGAAGAGATGCTGCCACTGCCTTCTCTTCCCAGAAGCCTGACAGGCAGAGGGATCCCTGCGCGTCCGTGGCCTGAGGGAAGGGGAGGCAGGCGCTCGGGTTCACACCACATCCCTGCCGGAGCTGTCAGGGCTTCCTTTACACGCACGGCCAAACAGGTCAACGTCCTAGCAGACGAATTTGCAATTGCACAGAACCACAGTCCAGCACCATCCCAGAGCACAAGGCAGAAGAAACATCAGCAGGGAGCCGCACAATAGCTTTGTAGTCTTCAAAAAGTCCAACTCATCTGCTTCATCCATGTTTACTGAGGCCTGAGCAGGACAGAGGCACACCATTAAAGCCAATCCATCTGCCCTGGAAGTTTTATTTGATCCCTTTTTCGGGGGGTGGGGGGAGAGCAGCAATACGAAAGGAAGAGGGATGGATTCCCCCTTACTGTCCCCCGCTCAGCACTAAGGCTTTGACTCCATTATAGAAGAGCTTTCTCAATGGCATGCAGAGAAATCTCAAAGAGAACAAACGATTTAAATGGACTGGGTTTTATTTCTGAAGAGAAGAAGAATTCCTATTTGTTCTTGGGATTGCAATTTTCTCCCCATGCTGCAGAGGGTAGGAACAAATGAGCGGGGAATGAAAGGGATTAGTGCATGAATGGGACCTGGGCTCCCAGCTGCAGGAGGAAGCGGGGAAGCAGGCCACAATGCAAGAGACTGACAGAGCGAGAGAACCCGTATGGCTGGTGTTTAGCATTACAGACACTCAGGGCTCCGGGGACCCCCGTTCAAATGGAGATGAATTAACAGGCATCTCTGAAAGGATTCACTTGAGGAGAAACCAAACAAAGAGAAAGGTAGGAAGGGTTTAAAGTTTAGACCAACCACACATTGCACAGAAAGGGCTGGCTTTGCAGAAGCACTGAGCTTCTGACTGCTGACACTACTCAGTTCCCACCAGCTTTCATGGATGCTTTTGTCCTCCTTGAGAGACAGACCCATGTTATTTTAGTTTCCTCCCAAAGTCTTAAAAGCCACTGAAAAACCAGAGGCATTTGGTATTTACTGGCATAATTATGCCAAGTATTGCTCATTTAAGACCTACTGGCTCTAACCTAGCTGGATCAGGGAAACACAACCCTGGGGTAATGAGAGGAGCTGCATACGAGAAAAAGTTAAACAGCTATTTCAAGTTAAGTCCAGCATCAAGGGATTAAAGGCAAAGTTTAGGATTAGTTTTCAGCTTGATGAGTGAGCTGATCTGGTTCAGGTGGCTATTGGTCCCTGGTGCTGATGTCTGCGAGGCAACAGGAACACAAACCAGAGGGCAGGGGAAGCACAGGACATCCCCTTCTAGCTGACTTTAGCAAGACCACAAGCTGACTATAAAACCGTATTTTTAGTCCTACAAGCACTTCTTACAAAGAGAAATGGAGAAGACTCAGCAGGTCACTGGCAATCTCCAACACCGAGATCCCAATCTCAGCTGAGTGTGTTTTACTCCACCACTTTGTGTCCAGCTACTTTTCCTTTAGGAACAGTGATATACGGAGGCTCCCCACACACATCTGTCCCCAGACAACACAAGGGAGGTTCTCTACAGCCCTTTCATCCTTCCCCATGACACTGTTCCACATGCAGAGCCAGTCACAGCCTCTTGCTGTCCAGGATGGCTGCATCCCCTGAGCACTCACTGCACTGGATCTCTGTCCCCGCCAGGCCAAGTGCCCCAAACAAGGGCTCCGCAGTTTATCCCATGCACATGAACCCTTCACAGTGCTCTGCAGGTGCAACCTGTGGCTGCAGCTGCCACCATGCGAGTACCCAGCCCAATCAGCCTGGGGATCTAAATAGCTCAGTGAGATACTGCCTCAGGCTGGCACTAGGTGAAAAATGGCAAGAGAGAAAAGAGCTAAAGAAAGGGAAAGACCGAATAAAGCTGAGCAGGGTATGTACGATAGCCCTTGCTCCAGCAACAGGCTTTCACAGGCAAGGAGCTTCCCAAGCATGGCACTGCCTCACCCCCTTGCCCTCGAAGCCCCAGGAAACAGTGAGATCGTAGCTTTGGCTCCCCAGTGCTTGGAAATGATGGGACACGAAAGCAGCATTAAAGCCATCAGTGTTTGTCTGGGTTGGGAGGAGGAAGCAACACCCCTCTCTAAAGTTAGCAGTTATCCACTTCTCACTGCCATAATGCACAGCTCAATTTAAAAGCAAGTTTAACTTGCAGACTAATTATTATAGTATCTGACTGGATGAGCTTGCAATACATCACGTGGGTGTGAAATTGCACAGCAATTACGAGGCTGGACATCGAGCGTGTAAGTGTTGGCAGAGAGGTGTCGCCTAATGGAGAGCAATGCTGGGGAATGGCAGGCTAAGGCCAGCAGAAGTTCACAGTGCAAAGTCAGTCGGGGAGAACAGAAACGAGAGCACAGAAAGAGATTAAAGTGCACAGCACTATTCACATCGGTCTCCAGGAGTAACATGCAGAAGTAGTGCAGGATTCTCAGAGACCTACAAGTTAGGATGGAACCTCCTGAAGTTAACTGCAGCCAGCCTTGGGAGAGCCATTTGAGAGCAGATCTGAGAGATTAGCCACCAGCCATGGGCAGCCCCGGCCTCGCTAGCTTAGCAAGGAAGCACAGGGATAGATTTCAAGGGGATTAACCTTCAATCCACAATAAGCCTGCAACAGATGACTGCTTTCTGGGTGCCACAAGCCCGGGTTTCTGGAGCATCAGATTTCAGACTTCAGCCATGGACAGCCTGGTCCTGTGACAGCTATTCCTTTCCGATGTCCTTTGGCGTATGACCCTACCAAGCTGCTGATCTCTGGGCCTGCCACCAACCCTCCCACCCTGGGATCTCGGAGTACACAAGCAAGATTCCCCAATTTTATCATCCCTAGCCAGGATGGGCAGCTGACAGCTGATTCTTCTTATGAACAATAACACCCAATGCATCTTCCACCCTTGCCAGGAAAGGTCTGAACCGGCCCGTCTCCTCCACGGCAGCTGCCCCAGGCAGTACCTTTCAGAGGGCAGAGCAAACAAAGTCAGTGATAAGGTAAATACCTATCCTGAACAGGACTCATTCCATTCCCATTCCTCACGGGAACTCATTTTCACCTGCCTGCTTTCAGATGGTGGCAGTTTTGCTGCTCAGCAGTGCCAGGCTCCACTACTGTTTGGGACTCACTTTTTGAGGAGCCAGATTTTTGGTTTAGTTTTTAAAGGCAGTGAAGCTGGAGCTTCAGTTGCTCAGCGCAGGGCAGTGGGGCAGCCAAGACCAGACACTGCTTTAGAATAGTGGGCCCAGCTGGGTTTTCTCCTCCATCCCAGGAGGGACTTCACAAGGCAAGTTTAAAAGGCATTTTTCACCACAGTAAGGCTGAAGCCTGTGTGGTACCTGCAAGTGATGTGCTCCAAGGTACTGGTGGGGCAGTTTCTATGTATGGAGCAGGGGAGTTACCATCATGACCCACCTGAGGTGTCTGATGAGCCAGCTCTTGCCCTGAAGTGTGCTGCCCTGGCTGCCAGGCAAGAAAAGCAAGTGGCATTGCCAAGGCAGGCTGAGGAATGGCAGCAGCAGAAGCAGCATGATCCTGCAGACCGGAGCAAGCAGGGAGATAGCAGAACACCTCACACCAACACTAGCAACACTTGCTGCCTTCCCCAGGTGGAAGGCAGTTTGCCAGAGGAGCTGGCCCTCATTACTCCAATCAAAGCCCTAGGAACAGATGCAAAGACTGTTGGACAGAAGCTGTGAATGCTACAGATTATAACTCAAGCCCTGGGTAAGTGTTTAAGAGAAGTAGTTAAACCAGGCTACAGTCCACATCCAAGGGCCGAGACCTCAATTAGAGCAAGGTCCTGTTCAGCAGGAGATGTGGATCCTACTCTAATGTACAGCAGACTCCTCCACCACAGGCTGCCTGCAGGTTGCTCAGCAACACAAGGGTCTGTTAGTGCCAGTTTATCTGGCCTGAGCCCTGGGGTTTCCAAGAGATCGTGCTTTTACCTTACAGCTTGTGCTAGATGCGTTTGCACCCAGCCAGATGAGCGGGGAGCTGCCTGGGGATAGCCGAGAGCGCTCAGCACCCACAGACCCCTGGTGTGGCAGGATCCTTCTCCAGGACAAAGTCCTGCAGCGACTGCAGCCCACACCAGTGGGATTTCCCTCTCACTCCTACCCTGCAACTCCCAAACTGAGCTTCTCGGCAGCAGCAGCGGGGCCCACAGACACACAGGGCACCCGCCACAACAAGCATTTGCAGCGTGCACAGCCCCTCTACCGGAGCATAAGGATTTGTTGAAAACCACGTGGCAGTGCCCAAAAGCATCCAAGGCTCCCGACTTCTCCTTAACCACTTCGATCCCTTTCCCAGCAAACCTGCAAGAGCCCCAGCAGCAGCAGAGCCCAGCATAGGTGGCCAAGGAAGGACTGATTCCAAGAAAAGAATTAGTGTCCTTATCTACAACACTATAAAAAGAACAGAAGATTTAGAAAGATGGATTAATATTTATGACCCCGATTATCTGCATTATCAGGAAATTACAATGGGGCCAAAGTGGGCAGAAGGTAACTGTTCCCTCTCAGCTAATTAGTAAGTCCTTCATTGAAGGCCTCATGTGAATAGTCACATAACCAAGGGCCAGGATTACTCCTACCAGTAGCAGTGGCCCCATCAGCACATGACATGCACCACAGGCAAGGTTTGGAAAGACTGAAGGCAGCAGAAGAAATGTCCATTCATCCCCCCCGCCTCCCCCAAAAAAGTTTAATCAGGATGAAAAGACAACAAAAGCTGTTCCAGAGCCCCTGGAGAAACAGGGCCAGTTATGAAACCTGCCTGGGATTTAGCAGACCGCTGCAGGGAAACCTGTCAGTTTGAAGGAAGAAAGAATTAGGTTGGAGAATTATCAGTGACAAAAGCAAGAGCTCTCCACACTCTACACCTGAGGTCAATAGCAGCATCTGTAGCACTTATTTCTTAGCAACGTCTTGTTGCGCAGCTGGAGCTACAGGCTGATCACCCAAGGGATCACAAGCGACCACCCACACCAAGCCTTGCTCTCCGTCCCACACAGCAGCAGGGCTCTGCAGGGCAGTGTCAGCCTCAGCCTGCAACAGCAGGGCCTTTGCTGTCTTCTGCCCCGACTCTGTCCGAGTTCCCTCATTCCGTAACACCACGTGCACGGGCTAGGTGCGTTTCAGCTTTCAGTCATACGTAGGATTTGATGTGTAGGACTGGGACAATCACACACGTAGCTTATTCTGTACAGCAGCACAAAGACGCAGGAAGGTCTGTCCAGAGTCCAGCAAAGACCCCAAGTTTTCTGCGTGCTGCAAAAGGGACAGGTTTCATTAGGAACAAGGCAAACCAGTCATCAAGCAAGGGAGCAGCTACCAAGGGAAACTATCCGAATTCACCTCCCACCACACACGCAGCTCAGTTAAACAAGGATTCTCCCTCAAAGGCACAATCACATCTCTGGAGCCACGGGGATAGCCCAGAGGAAACGAAAACAAGCTGCTCACAACCCCCTGGGGGCTGCACCAGCAGGCTCACATTTCCAGCACCAGAGAAAGCCCCTCTGTTTTCTTGCAAATAGGACTCACCAAGAGCAAGGCTTTCCTGAACATTTCCCACCCCCGAGTGGTGCCATACCCCAATAGCACATCATCTGTTGCATCCATAAGTGCACACGCTCTGTGCTCAGACCTGGAATCCCGCCGACACTGCGGCGCGACAGGGGAAGCGGGATTATAGGTGGAAATCACACTGCTGTCCGCATGCTCCCCTCTGAGACCCGCTGCATCCTTGGAGCTCGCAAGGGAGATCTGCTTGACCACATGCCTTTCATCTCCATTTCATGAACAGGAATACAAGAACTTTTTCATTTTATCTGGTCTTCCAGGGCTGGTTCTCTTGACTCCACTGGACAAACCCACTGGCAGTTTCTCCATCTGCAGATGTGTCATTTAAGTGGGATTATGCCAGCAGCAGGGATCACGCTGTTCCTGTTCTGTAGCTATGCATTTGAAGTAGATGCAAACCGATTTAATTTCAAATTCTGACTTTGTTCAGATCTGTCAGTACAGATCCTTTGGTTTCAGTGAGAGTGCTGGGTGCAGCTGAAGGCAGGATCTAGCATAGAGCACTCTGAATCTATCAGCAGTGTGTGAATAATGCAGATAAAATGCCCTTTTAATGCCAACAGCAGTGGTGGAAGTGTAAAAACAAAGCCAACAGAAGTAGTTTTTCTGCTCACGTGTGAAGCAGCATGCCTTCCATCCGCCACCCCCGGCTCTAGGGAAGACCACATCTGCCGCTGGCTCAAACACTCCCCGCGCACAGGAGCTGGAAGAGGCCGGGGCCAAGGCAGGACCACCAGGCCCGTAACTGCGTGGCTGCCGTATCACGGCCCGCAGGAACAGGAGGCCCAGCTGCCCAAGGCTGAGCAGAGTCAGACCCTTTAGCCCAGCAGCTCAGTGTCCTCATGCTGATACAGGAGCCCCTTTCCTGTCTTCCAGCGCAGGGAAACCCCTCCTCTCCCCATCCGAGTACTCTAACAAATATCGCCTCGGCAGCCCTCAGCTGGCTTAGTTAAGGTATAAGTGTGACCAATTCATGCCATCTCATCAAGAGACAAAATTTCCCCTTTGGGGTGGAAGTCATTAGCAGACTGCACAGTATTTCTGTCTTGAATTGGGCTGATTTTATCCTTCAGACAGGCTCGCATTGTGCCTTTTTTTGCAAGATTAAAGCGCTCTCTGCTATCTAGGAAAGTACTTACAGTGTAATTAAGTCATCCAGTCCTTCGTTTGATAAGGACTAAGCAGATCGAGTTCTCACATTCCCTCCCTCCAAGGCACTTCCCAAGCCCTTCCACATGCCTTCCAAGTTTTCAATATCCTTTTAAAAACCTTGATACTAAAGCTGCCTGAGTAATTTTAGTATATCTGGTCTCACCAGTGCCTTAAGTAGTAGCGATCACCTCCCTGCCCTTACTCCTCTCCCCCCTATTCCCTGTATGTCCAAGACTCACATTATGTCATGTTAATCTGCTCTCGGACCTGGAGTCACTATTCCCTCGGCCATCTGAAGCACGTTGCTCAGCTTTTTTGATGAAGCAGCCTCTGGGAGCCACCTTGCCACTCAAAACAACTGCGACAACCTCAAATCCTTCCCAGGAGCAGGAGCTTGGTTTATACCAGCAATGCAGCACCGACCGTCACCCGCAGCACGTTGAATCGGATGGGAGAGCACCAGCTCCAGCCCTGCGGCACCTGGCAGCCCCCATGTCACTCCCCCCCACGGTGCCCGTCTCCAGCCCGCCGGGTTGCAGTGTGGTGACACAGCCGGGCCAAGGCTCCCTGTGCCACGCTGTGAGCACCAGCTTCACAAGGACCAGCTATCTGCAGGCTCAAGTCCATCACGCTCAGCCTTTGGTCGAGCCTGTAAGGGGGGCAAGGTCCATCCTACTGTCACCCAAGTCCTTCAGATTCCCCCCACCCTCTGTTACCTTTTCTCCTTCCCGCAGAGCGGTCAGAAGCAGCAAGACAACCCTCCCCATCGCCTCTACAGACACCTTTATTTCATCCATTCGGTAGCAGTGGTGCTCAGTGCTACCACCAGCCCACTGCAGACAGCCTACTACAGCATTTCACACTCCTAACAGAAGGGTTTTACATCCAGCATTACCTCTGGATGTGTAGGTACAACAAGAGGGCTTTAACCTTGACCGTTCCCCCTCAGACCCCACTGCATGCAGCCAGGCTGGCTGGATCATCCCGGACTGACCTTCCAGCTGGCTGCCAACAAAACCTGCCCCTTCCCAACGCTGTCCCCTGTACACAGGGCAGCTTGCTAGCAGGCGTTTCGGAGTCAGCTCAGGAAGAGGTGTAGATCCAGTCTCATTTTAGGAGCACACTGGGAAGAGAGCAGTCTCTCTAGATGCATTAGGATAAAATTACACCTGGCTCAAGTTGATGCAGTGCAGCCAATTTTGCTGGAACAGCTTCTTGCTTAAATCTACCCATCCCTATAGCCATCGACAGCTCTCAGCAACTTCTGGGAGTTCCAGCTGAAGGAAAGTGAGGCTTTGAGGGGGAAGAAACACTTCCCTTCACTTCAGTGGCATTGCCCTGTTATTTCCAA
This sequence comes from Dromaius novaehollandiae, assembly GCF_036370855.1. Taxonomy (NCBI): domain Eukaryota; kingdom Metazoa; phylum Chordata; class Aves; order Casuariiformes; family Dromaiidae; genus Dromaius; species Dromaius novaehollandiae. The sequence continues at coordinate 8,933,112 of NC_088115.1, read as the reverse complement.
GACTTGCTCAGAGCACTCCTGAGCAAGAATTATATCCCCCCCCCAGTTCATTCCGAGCACACCTCTGAGCTTTTAAAGCCACAGAGGTGGACATGAAAAGATTTACAAATGCTGCTCCTCTGTGCTCCCAACTAAAATAAATGAAATAAGTGGTGCTAATTCAGCTACACACTGACATAAGCTACTCCAAAACCATATCCGAGGCAGAGCACAACACAGGTGTCCCAAGGTTCGTATCTAGGGGTGCAGTGTATTTTTAGGGGACTAAAAAGAGGCAAGAACCCACCCAAAACAAAAACCAGCTTTGTTGGGTAGGGTGAAAATTATTCTATCCTCTAGCATAAAGCCTTGTTGAAGAATAAAAAGCAGATGACTGGATTGGCAGGCCAGCCCCAGACTCATAAGTGGCTGGAAGAAAAATAACAGCCCTTTGCAGTTGAGCATTTTCTCCACCACTTACATAGCCCTTTTCGTGCAGAAACGTACCACTTTTACAAATCTGACTTTTTAGTCCAAATGGAATCCAATCACATAAAATACTACATGCACATTAGAGGAAAAATTGTCATTTTATAAGTTTGAAACAAAAGAGTTAGAGCCATAAAGTGGCCTTGACATGGGCTCCAAATGCAAGAAGCACCACTTGGCTGGAAAGTGGCCTTTAGTCAAGGGCAGCAAGAAGTCAGGCAGAGCCCTGGCTCCCCCACCAAAGGTCCCCGTGGGATGGCAGGGCTCACCCCATGTTGTGTGGGACCCCAGGAGAAGTGGGGCAGCTGGGGCCTCCAAAGGCAGATCAAGGACCCTTCCTACGCGAGGCTCAGGGTGTCCCAGCAGCCCTGCAGCCAGGGATCCCCAAAAGGGATTTTAGGGGGCTGCCAATGTCATCGTGCTGCAGAACTCCCAGCCCTCATGAGTCGCTCTGGGACGAGGGCTGGGTACACGACAGCAAGTAGCAGCATGAAAATGTGGGGTTGCGTCAAGAGCAGAGGCATCAGGCAGAGCTGCCAACAGCCGAATGATACAAGGGGCGGGCAAGGAGGGCACTACTCCGCTGATGACTTGCGTGAAGCCTCACAGCACCTGCCTCCTCGGGGCAGAGCATGTCAGGCCCCATCCCCATCCCACGGGCTCGCTGCCAGCAGACGTGGGCTAGCTTGCAAAAGCAGCCCCGTTTTCAAATAAAGGCGTAATCGCAACCAGCGCTGCTTCCTGCTCCTCTCCCGTGCCGCCTGCTTTGTGCCGGATGCTGGCTGGAGACTTATCCCTTCCCTTCCCCATCTAGCAACCTTGTCTGCAATTTGCTTCCCACAAGCAAAAAGGAAAGGAAGCGACATCTTTTTAGCTGTGCTAACAGAGCAAACAAATCAGTGTCCTGCTGTAATTGGGGTTGTCTCCACCAGTCACCACCAACGTCCTGTAGACAGGGCCTATGTGTTCGCGGGGCCGATTTGTCCCTGGGAGCCATTACTGTATCTCCATTATTCTGACCCCTTTCTGCAACACTTCAATAAAACAGAAGAGCCCAGAAGAGCACACTTCGTTAGTGCTCCAACTCATCAACGCAGAGACCTGCTTCAAAACGCAGGCAGCAGCACAAAGAGGAGAGTGTAGCAGTCTCAAGAGCTGCCAATTCAGACACTGAACAATTGTTTTTTCGCACCTCTTTAACACCTTAATCACCCACTGCTTAGAGACCCCGGGTGGTTATGAACCCAGCCTGACAAGCAGCACTGCCTGAGTTGTTAATCCCATTTGGTTTTTAACACCTGGAGTGCCCAGAGCAGGTAAGGAACAGCCTGGAGCAACTTCACCAGCTAATGAGACACTGGAGAACAGACCCTCGATCTCCCAGTCCTTGTCCTCAACAGCAATACCTCCTCCTTCCCAGGCCCTGCTGCGAGCTGCTGAAAGACACCCTCGCGTCCTGGCTCACGCTCGCAGGTCTCTGACCAAAAGGCACGTCCCCACCAGAGCTCCTCTTGGGGAAAGGTCAGCAACGAGCAGCAGGTTTCCAAGTGCTTCTCCAGACCAATGCACAGGGAAGACGGATCAAAGTACCCGGAGAGGGCAAACAGACTGGAGAAGTTAAAAGTTTGAGCAAGGTGCACAATCTGCAGCCTTGAAGCCTGGAACCCACAACACCAAGGCACCTTTACTCCAAGGCTGATACATCCCAGGGTAAACTCCAATCTGCTCAAGCAAGCCACACGCCAAGGCCAATGGCAGAAATGAGAAAAACCTCCAGCTGCTCTCTCCAGACAGAAATAATTCAGCATTTCTTGCAGCCCCGTGCAGTGCATCAATGAGGTAAGAAAGATGCCTGACTGTTTTAATCAACCTTGCTGGATTTTGTTCATGGCTACTCAGCTTGTCACAGATGATCAGCAATAGGCAGGTTCCAGTAAGCTATTCCAGATAAATCCTGGGAGTTTAACAGACTCCAGCTCTAGAAACAAACTCATACAGCAGTGATTGAAAACCTAGGTTCAGGTCATACATACCCTTCTGCCAGGTCATGACACGGGGCCTTAGCAAGCTCATTTTATGCAAGTCGGTATCGTGATACTTTAGCAGGTTTTCCTGCCACAGAGCAGAGCCCAAACAATTGGGCTGTAGCTGCAGGTGGTCACACTGGGAAGATTTCTACAACAAAACTGCTAGAAGAGAGAAAGCAGGATTTAGGCTTTTCCATTTCCCCAACCATCGGGAGATAACAGTAGACAATAGTGGATCACAGCACACATTAGTTATTAGTTACTAATCACTTAATGCCCAAAGTCAAGTTCTCAAAAACATTAGCTTTGTCTTAAAAGTGTTGTCCTTATGCTGAGTCCATCCCTCATGCATGAGAACAGAAATCTGGCCCAGAAAGGTCCCCCCACCCCCCAAAAATTCTCCTTGCTGGCCACAAGCCTCTTCCCAGTGCTCTGTGACAAACAAAAGCTCTGTGAAAGGCCAAACCCCACAGCTGTAACATGCTACCAGAGGCATCAAAAGCATCCTACAACTGTCAGGAATTTGGCAAAAAGCCCAGGTGAGCCTAGAGCACAGACTAGTCCCACACCCCACAGGTAAACTAACATCTGATGTTATCTGCTTTCTATACGAAATCAAGCACTTGGAGGTATATTTAAGGTCTGTCAAGTCCTGTTTAAAGTGATTGCCAAGCTTCATATATCCTACTATAAGCAGTTTAAATTGTCTATAGTATGCTTTAAAACCTAGGAGTTAATTATGTTTTTTAGGGGAAGATGTCTCAAGTATAGTAATTAGTTGCACGCTGAGCTACTGCTAACCCACGATAACCGAGTTGTTGCACAGTGAGGATATGAACACAGTTCAGCGTTAAGTGATCGTGGTGACACCCCATACATACCTGCAACACGTGCAGGAATTCAAGCAGTTGTCTGTATACAGAGTTTATAACATTCATTTCTGTCCCAAATTACACAGAGCATCTGAGCCCTAAACCTCGTGGTACCGGGACGCACTCCACGGGCTGTGACGCAGCTGAGGGTGACGGGGCACGCTGCCCATCTCAGACACCCTTGTTTCCAGCCATCACCATTTATCAGAGTATAGATAAAGTCTGAACCGCAAACAGCCAAGGCACAGCTGGTTTCTGCAGAGTTACCAAGATATTTCCAAACACTGTCCCAGGTGTTGTAGGATTTGTTAAACAAAGGGATTAAAGGAGGCAGCTGTACCTGGCAGCACAGCTTAGCTCCAATATACAGCAGGCAGCTTGCAATCCCCACCTGGGTCTGCACACTACACAGAACCAGAGAGCAATCACAACTCCACATCTTGTGCTATTTTCTCCAAAAAGACTGTCTGCCTATTTACACACAGCTCCTCCAAGAGTTAACTGCAGGGGACCTGTGATTACAGGGGCTGCACAAACGCGGCTTAGATGCAGCAGGGGGGAGAGCTGGATGGGGGTCTTGGGTCAGACCCTGCCGGCCCTGGGGCGCCTCTGCCCCGGCTCACGGGAGCACCCAGGCTGCTCCCGCTGGATGGCGGCAGGAGAGCTGGCTGCTGCTTGGAGACAGCCTCCATCCCGCACCTTCAGTCCTGAGAGCCCTTTTACAATTTATAGTTTCAAAAAGACCCAAACCACCAACAAAAAAAAACACAAAATTGCCACAGCTTACCTTCTCTGCAAGCACGCTGGGGCGACGTATGTTCCTGGAGCATCTCACAGCACCGGCACAGTCAGCATTTCACCTCTCCAGACAAATTGGAGAACCTTTCCCACAGGGCAAGGGGTATCCCTGGGGGAGCAGCCCCGGCTCCCGAGATAGTGAGCTGGGGCCCTGGGGCCACAGGCCTTGGCTCTCCCTCCCTGGCCTCGCACCCAGCTGCATCACAGCCCAAAGCCCTCCCCAGAGCAACCCCACACTTAAAGTCCTCTTCTTCCACAGTGCAGTCACCTCCTTGCAGCAGTCAAGCCCCTTCACCCACCTTTTAGCTCAAAGAGGAACATTTTAAACTCTTATACCTTTTCACAATGCAGCCATGAGGAGCTCTGAAACGCTGCAAGAGCCCCATCCAGCACAGCCCATGAGCTGGTTTTTCAGTTTTCTGCCACACACAGCTCTTCCACAGAGGATTTGGTAATGTCCCATGCAAGGTAAGAAGAAAAAATAAAACCCCCAAACTGAAGGGAAAAACCTGCAGCACAGTCATGGCTTTGAGATAGCTGTATAAACACTTCCTATCAGAAATCCAAACTTAGAAACAGAGAAACATCTAACAGGGGGGAGACAGACAGACCTCCCAGGTTCTAGCTTCACCCTCCATTTGTAAGCAACCAAAATCAAGCACAGCCCCAGAGGGGCCACCCACGCCCAGCTGCCTTGGCTTGCTCAATTAGGGGTCACTGAGGGGCTCCAGCTGGGGGGAGCAGGAGTCCCGTAGGGACAGGACCTTCTGTGACAGCTACAAATCTTAGTATTGAGCAGAAATGTACACTGAAATTAATCTTGACGTTTCTAGGACTTGCAATCACAGCGGGTGACAAAAGCAAATTCTGGATCAGAGTCTTTCCTGCAGCAATTTAAACATATCTATTTTAAGGGAAGGCTGAGTTAAACAAAGGGGTGACAGCCCGCAAGTTGAAAGCAGCAGTGTGCGGCGTCCTGGGATTATGTTAAAATCGGGCAGGCAGAATGTCCTCCAAACATGTATTTTTAGTAAATCAGGGAGGGAAAGTGCTGCTGCTTTCCACAATCTCTGCGTTCAGTCGCTGGCTTCGCTCCTTTAGGCTGAAAGGATTAAACTGAGGCTCCTGGGGGGTCGGCGGGCTGCGGCTGGGATGGGGCTGGCTCCGGGGGTGGCGTGCACCCAGGGCCCTCGCTCGGTGGGTGCTGCACAGGACCCCCCATTGCCCATTGTAATGGGGCCAGCAGATGCCCTGGGGCCCCCCAACGAGGCGGGTGCCCCCACTGCAAGCCCTGCTCCCCCATGACCCGTCCCGGGTACTACGGACCAGCAACGCTGAGCAAAACCGCTTCACCTTCCTGCAGGAGGGGTACGGGTCAGGGCATCAAGGGGGAAATAACAAGGTAGGAAGTGAAAATTAAGCCATGCAGCAGAAAATAGAGAGGAACAGGTTTTGCATTTACCTCCCTCTGTTGGCATTTTGTCAAAGCACTATTATCGAGAAACTGCAAGGGGAACCAGGGACTTTTGTGGGGAAAAGACTGTAATTTTCTTACTTGAGGGTAACCAACTCTTCCGAGCTATCTCACAGTAAGGAGACACGGGCTTGAGGTGAAACTCGAACCTTTGGTGCCTCTCCCTGCCAGGTTAGTTCAGGCACCCCCAGGAGCAAACACAGCCCCGTCAGCCGACGCGACCCCTCGGCACAGCGAGGTTTCCAGCTTCCAGCCCGGCTGCACGCTCAGCAGAGCCGTGCTGCAGCGGCACCCAGCCGCCTCCGTCTACGGCCGGATCGGAAGAAACAGTGACACCTGCCGAAGGGAGACACCACCTTCCCGGGGCCCCAGGGCTTGTCCCCAGGGGACTGGAGCACAAAAGGTGCCAGGCTTGAACCCTGGTTTGGGTGTGAACCCAGAACAGCTGCAGCTGGTGCCACCAGCTCTGAAACGGTCAGCAGAAGAGCTCAGCGAATCTCCCTGCTGGCAGCTTTAAAACAAATCCAGGGGCAAGGCTTGAGCTTTGGGCAGTTTGGCACGGTTTCAGTTCACCTGCCTTTGCCCCCTTTGCTTGAATTTCCATTAAGCACAAGATGTCGGCCCAGCTGCGTGCCAGGCGTGCTCAAGTACGGCCGGGTGACGAGCGGGGCTGGGTGATTGCTCTCGAATTGACACCCGCTCTGTAGGCTGTCAGAAGCCCTTGGAGAACAATTTGTTGTGAGCAGCCTCGGCGCTGTATGGACGTGGGCTTCCTTGAATCCCGTTTGCAGTCGGGCTGGCACACCTGACCGCTCGCGATTGCTAGAACCCCAGGAATTAAAATCACCGCTGGCCACGTGAACATCACCGCCAAAATCCCGGGACCGAGTCTATGCATGGGAGATGATGTACACTGAATTTGGGTCATGGGCAAGGCCCTCTGAGCGCCTCCGTTAAAGGCCATTAGCAGCAGGTCTTGATGCTCCCTTGCTCTGCATCGTGTGGAGTATTTTTTCCCTTAACATAGGGTTCAATGTACTGAGGAACGCTCAATGGGCCGCGAGCGGGCAGCGCAGCAGTGCCCATGCTGATGGGAAGCAGCGGGCAGCAGCGCGCCGGCTTCCCAGCGTCCTGGGCAGTTTTCTTTAGGATAACGATGGTGCTGAGGTGTTTTGCAGGACACATTTTGTGAGGGCTGGATGCGCGGCCCTGCTGTGCGCTGCAGCATGGGGCCCCACCGCAGGGCCCCTGCACAAGTTCAGTGCCCGGCTCTGGCGTGTGGCCTCGGGGCACGGCTCAACGCATGGCACCGGGGCACACGCCAGCATCTCTCCGAGGCCCCGGCCCCGCTACCCACAGGCAGCCCTCGAGGCGGTGCCCCGCCCCGCCCCGCCCCGCCGGTCCCAGCCGCTCCGGTCCGGTCCCAGCCGGTCCGAGCCTGCCGCGCCACGCAGTCCTCCAGCCCTGCAGGGAGCGCGCTAGCGCTCGCCGCGTCCGGCCGGCGCTAGGACCCCGCGGAGCCGCGCCGGAAGCGGCTGCCCGCGGCGCGCGCCCATGGAGCCGGGCGGCTCGCGCCGCCTCAGGTACGGGGGGCCGCGAGGGCGGGACGGGCCTTAAAGGGGCAGCGCGCGCTGCCTTCGCCCCTGACGGGGCGGGCGGGGGTCCCGGGCGGCGTGCGGCGACCTCGGCGGGGCGGCGCCGCCTGCGCAGGGCAGCCTGGGCCGGGTGGCTCTGCCCCTGCCTGGCCGGCAGGGGAGGCGCCGTCGGGGGGCCGGGGCCGCCGCGGGCCCAGGCGCCGGGGAGGCGGGCGGGGGGGTGTCCGCGGGCGGCGGTGGGGGGTCGCCGGCCTCACCGTGCCGCTCTCCCGCCCCGCAGCACGGCGGAGCTGCTGGCGGCCCGCGCCCGCAAGGCCCCGCCGCGCTCGCGCGGCCAGAAGGACTTCGCCCCCGACGGCTCCGAGGAGCAGGCGGAGAAGCTGCGGCGGTGCCGCGAGGAGCAATGGCAGCTGCTCTCCGAGGAGCGCGTGGAGCGGCTGTGAGTGGCGCGGCGCGGCGCCCCGGCCGCCATGTGGGCGCTCGACGGCGTCGCCGTGTGCCGGTGCGCGGCCCGGCCACCTCGCGTGGGGGCTGAGGGCGGGGGGATCGGCGGCCTCCGCTTCCCTCCCGGCTGCTTCGCTGTCAGGGCTTGAGCAGCCGCTGTTAACGGAGCCGGTTCGGCTAAGAGAGGCGAGCTGCGGCCAACAGCAGGCAACCGTTAACATGGCGGGTTCCCTTGCGGGGAGGCCGCCCCGGCTGCTCCCGGCGAGCAGAGGGCTGTGCTGGTAAGCTGGTGGCTCCTGGGGGAGGGGGGGTTCACAAAGCCCCCTGAAGGGTCCTGAGTCCCCTCAGGTGCCTGTGTGGTCCCTGAGTCCCCCTCTGCGCGTAGCAGCTGCTGCCCGCCCGGACGCGGCTCCGGCTGCACAGCCCGTTGGAGCTCCCGCGTGCTTGTGGCCTTGCAGAGATTTGCCTGACTCCCCATGCGCCGGGTTTATCAGCTCTGGCGGCTCCAGCAGCGCTGCCAGTCCCTGTGGGTTATCAGGTCCTGGGAGACTTTCACATGCTGCCTCTCAGCACATGCTTTTCCTCTGTCCGGCCTGCTTTTTTTTCTGGCAACTGGTTTCTCCATCCACACTAGTCAGTAGTGATAAAAAACACTCACACAAACTCATGCTGCAGGGGCCTTTGGGATGTTGCTCTGAGAATGGGGAGCTCCAGCAGAGCAGACAGCCGGGACTGTTACCTTCCGCTGGTCACAAGCAGACTTGTTCGAGTACCTGCATAGCTGCATGTTTGGGGCAGCGGTGGAAACTGTGGCACTGACCAAGGATTCAGAGCAAATCCATGGCAGACCCTGCAGGTCTTATCTCCAGTTTCCTTGACGCAGTCACCACAAATGCATGTCTGCATTCTTGTAGTCACCCTGTGTTTCCCCTCTGCTAGTAAATTCTCCCTACAAGACCATGTACTTTGCTTTGTGGGTGGGATACAGCAATTCGAGGCTCTGTCCTGGGAGCATCTGAGCAGTCTTGTATGATATAGCACGGATCAGTCAGGGCCATGCATCTCCAGCAGGCCTCTGTGTCTCTGGGCACATGTTTGTGGTGCTGCTTTCAGACACTGTTAACTAGTTGATGTTGACAAAATCTTCAGCTAATACTGCCAGATCTAGAGGATGAGGTCTTTCTGAGGCCTTACCCTGTAAAAATGCCAGCTAGAAGTTTGCTGCCTTTTGACACCTTCCTGAGCTTGTTGCATTGCTACCACAGGAGATGGCTGTGTTACATCTGCTGGTAATAACAAGCTAAACTTTAACCTTCTCAGGGGCAACCTGGTGAAAGCTGAGTGGAAGCCAGGACAGGGCATTGTGGAGCTGCAGTCCCCTGCGGTGAGTCTGGTCCTCAATACCATCGTCTCCTGCTGGCAATTGCAGACTGCTTAACCCGCTTCTTAAATGGGAGAGAGCCTGGCTGTCAGCAGAGAGCGCCCAAAGCCCATCAAGGATTTGTGCTTTCTTTCCAGGGGAAGTTCTGGCACACCATGGGGTTCACAGAGCATGGCAAGCAGTGTCTGCTGCCTGAGGAAGCTCTCTATCTGCTGGAGTGTGTAAGTAGGATGCCTGTGCATGGATGGGGGCCTTGGGTCCTTCCTGAGTAACTGAAGGAACTGTGGTAGCTGAGCACTTTTAGACTGAAGTCTGGAATCACTTGACACGTGTTGGTCACTCCTGCAGCTTGAGCAGCTGATAAACACCTGGTTCTCAAGGGGTTGTCTCTCTTAGCCTGGCAGCTGATGGAACTGTTTCTCTGCAGGCCCTGGGTTCATATGTAGTACTCTAAAGTGCTCCGTGTGCCGTTGACACTGGATGTCAGTTGGATCTGCGGCCAGTTTATCCAGCTGGTATCAAGTTGAACCCACTTCGATGTCAACATGACAACAGTCTAGGAGGGTGTTTGGATGATCTGAATTTTTGTTACAGTAACAGTAGAAAGCACTTTTATCAGACTGAAGGAAGTATAAGGAACGTACTTACCAAGTTTCCTGCTGAGATTTCTCTCCCTGCCTGCTGAGGGTGATAAAACACAGGTATTTATGTATCAGTTACTTCTTTACCTAAATCTGTGCCGGGGCTTGGACTTCCACAATCCAGGGAAACTCAGTGTTCTGGGAATTTCTGGAAACCAGATTGAACCAGGATCTTCCCATCCTTTACAGGGGTTAATTGGAAAAGATTTGACACCGAGAAATCTTTTTCCTCAGATATGGTATACTGGTAATTAGGACATATGAGACTCGTCAGTGCCTGCTCTGTTATAAGTTGATTTCCTCCCTTATCCAACATATTTTACATAGTCTGCAGTAACAAGGTTCACAAGTTCATTAGCACTCTTTTTCTGTACTTCTCAGAGAAGCTGACAGGAACTAGTAAAGCTGATGTGGCTGAGGGGAACGAGACCAAGTTGCTCTTCAGTGTTTCTCTGCCTGGATAAATGCTAGTTAGGGCTGGAGTTGGTTTTCTTGGCTGTGGAGTGGTTTGTCTCTCGACGGACAGCTGTCATCAGCTGAATAGGTGCACCAAACTAAAGGGGAGCTTGTTTTCTGTTAGCAAAACTTAATCAGATTACCAGCAGCTGATATCTTCCCCTGAGTCCTTGCAAAGGTAGGGCTTCTTGCCTCTGGTAATTTGACAAACAATAGATCATAAACAAATTGATTTGAAAGTGAAATTGTTTAGTTGGTTGCTGAGTACAGAATCACTCCCCAGAAGCAGAAAAGATCAGTTAGATGCCTTTGGCCTATCCCATGGGAGAGGTGTGGTTCCCAGTGCTTTGTTTTTCTGTGTGTATTTTATGAGTAAATACATACTAAAAAAAGAAAAAGGAAAGAGAGGTGTAGCCTAAAACTGCCTCCTGGAGGTTAGCTGGTATTGCCTGGGGGACCCGCCCTGGGATCATTGGTGCTGCACTAAGTGCAGCTGAGGAGCCAGCCTAAATGCTGTTGCTCCAGCTCTCAGCTGTGCTGGTCCTAAATTTTTCTGTAGCTGTGCTGTGTCCTGAATCACAGAAATCATCAAAGTCAGAGAAAGTGATCTCTCAAAGCAATGAGTATTTTAACAGTTGAGTGTCAAGCTCCAGCTGCGTCATCCAAACAGATCTAGTGGTACAGCTGAGGGGGCAGCGGCGAGGCAGGAGCTAACAGCTGTGGGGGGAACTTTTTTCATGGCTTTGCTGCTAAAACTAGGGTATCAGGGTGAACACTCTGCCTGGCTTTTCTGCTAAAACCATGGTATCAGGGAACTGTGCATGTGAGGGGGACTGCAGGCATGTGCATAGGCATGGACATCATGTGCTGATACCAGCTGTCAGGACCAGTGGGAGGGACTGGGGTGAGCTTGCACAGACTGGTTCCCTGCGGTTCCCTAAACACCAGGTTTTGCCCTTCAGGGCTCTGTTCAGCTCTTTTACAGAGATCTGCCCTTGTCGATCCAGGAAGCCTATGAGATCCTGCTGGCCCAGGAGGCAATGAGCCTGCCGCATTACCAGGTGCGTTGGGAGCTCCAGCTATTGTGGGCGGGTGAAGGCCCAGCCACTGCCTCATGCCCTGTTCCAGTGGCTGAGGGCAGGTAGGACAGGGAGGGAAGGAGAGTCGTTCTGAGTCTTTCTCAGTAACTTCCTTTTGTATGATCAGTTCCTGTTTCCTCACCTTTGTTTTTGGGCCCTAACCCTAGGGATTTCTCCTCTGCTGGTGCCATACCGTGTTTACCCAGTTGCAGCAGCCGTGCTAAAGTAAACTGTTTGGTTAAGGGTAGTCATTTAACCTTCTCGCTTTTCTTCGCTCTAAGGTATTCAGCCACTTGAAGCAACTGGGTTATGTTGTACTGAGATTCAACCCCAGGTAACCGGCTTTTCCTTTCCATGCTTTCTCCTTTCTGAAGACCCTCAGCAGCTCTGTGCCCATTGTATGGCCCCAACAGAAGGGCAGAGAAGAGGACTGAGGAAACCTTGCATATCACCTTTTGGGAGGATTAAAGGCTAAAAGCGGCCCTCCACCCTTCCTTGTTCCTCCCTCTTGAGGAGGGGATCAGGAACATGAAATGGGGCATAACTTGAGGACCATCCTAGTCCTGCTTGTGGATTTGTGCTGTGCCTGGAAAAAAGTTTTTTGCTGCTGTGCTCTAGGGGCTGAACAGAAGGGTAGCTTTGCCACCCCATCCTGCCCTCAGCCCCTGTGTTGGTGTCTCCCTGCAGCACTGTCCTGTCTCCCTATGAGAGACAGCTGAACTTGGAGAGTCATTGCCAGAGCTCCGGGAAACACCATCGCAAAAGGAGGAGGAGCTCCAGCCCTCGGTAAGGATGTGTCCCCTCATGTGCTCTCCTAGACTAACCCTTTGCCTTGCCTGCCTAGAAATTTTGCCCTGTGCCACTTGTGTTTCAAAGCACGAAACAAGTACAACCCTAGTCTCAGCCACTTGCCCCCTGCAAGCTGTCTGGAGTTCTGGAGCTGAAATCTGGCCATCCCACATGATGTCATGTTAGCTGAAAAACTCCTGGAGGCATTATCCAGGTGGTCAGAGGGGCAGGATCAGTTCATAGCACAGCTTCTGTGGTGAAGAGCCTCCTTCTGCCCACGCTCCCAGGTCTCCTTCCCTCTTCTCCCAGGCCCTAGCCCGGTGCCCTTGCTGAACTCTTTGCAGGTCAGCCCTTCTGTCACATCTGTACTTCATGTGGGGTCAGTGGGGGTGAACTGCCCTTGTGCTTCTCCTCTGCAGTGATGAGATGCCAAAATATAACGGAAGAGAGGTCAGTGCAGAAGAAACACATGGCAGATGTCTTCTCTTGCCCTTTTTTTAGAGGGAGTGCAGACACTGCAGTGCCCATCCTTCTGTTGTCCACCCCCTTGATGCTGCTTACGTGCTAGGGCTGTACAGCAGAGAGCGTAGTGGGGTCCTGGTCCCTGCACACAGCCCCTAGAAGCTGCCAAAATGCAAATAGGAGCTGGCATAACTATTAATTTTGCTAATAATCATGACAGTTTCCAGTAGGTGGCATCATCCTTTAAGAAACGGGAAGGGAGAGACTGAACTGCAAGTCTCCTGTTACCAAGTAAGTTGGTGCCCAAGGAGTTAGGGTGGAGTTTTAGGAGCTGGGAGATAAAACTGCTGGTTTAAGAGCTGTCCTGTCTTTTCTGGGAGCCAGGGACTGAAACTCGCACCGGTATGAGATGCTGGCAGGGCGGTTTCTGCCTAGTCTGTGCTGTTGCTAAGGGTTTGCAGAGAGACCTGTGTGGGGGCTTCTGCCACCCTTCCCATCCTTCCTTCAGGCTTGGCAGAGTTCATCCTTCCTGTTACCAGGGAGGAGGCAGGATTCAAAGTGAGTAAAATCCCACTGTGAACCTCTCCCTCCCTTTTATGCTGCTGCTTCTGTGTTTAGGTCACATGAGAAGAAACATAAAGTATCTGAGGGCCTTCCAGAAGCTGACGGGACCTCCGAAAAGGCTGGTGATGGCTGTGGAGACTCCAGCTGCCTCCCCGCAGATGAGACCCCCTTGTTAGAGCAGCCAAAGGAGTCAGATGCTGGCAGTGGAGGGGGAGAGTCAGCCCCAGTTCTTCCTGATACGGGACAAGAAAAGGACTCTCCCAGCCCCTCCAGGAGTTGGGCTGGAGACCACAGGGAGAGCAGCCCTGGCACCCGCGCGTCCCGCTGGGATTTTACCACCATTGTCTTGCCAAACGTGGCCCCAGACCAGCCGTGCACACGTCTCCCCTCACCTGACAAGGGGCTCCTGCCGGAGAACGTGCCGGGGAGGGAAGTCGATGCCGCTTGCTGGTGCAGACGCATCAATCAGAAGCGGGAAAAGCTGTCGCGAAAGGAAAGGGAGCAGCTGGAGAGGGAGAGCAGGTACAAGAGCAGTGTCAATGCAGACAGGGAGGTGAGGCGCTGCTCCAACTGGCAGGAGTACAAAGCCCTCCTGAAGCAGAGGAGCCAGCAGAAGGTTTGGAGACGACCGCCACATCTCTGGGACCAACCTGTCACTCCGCTTTTGCGGCTGGATGAAGCCACCTCATCAGGTACTGGCTCTGGGAGGGAGGAACGTGGCGAGGACCCCTCCATTCCCTGAAATGGCACTGCAGACCGGCAGGGGACAGAAAGATTGCCTTTCGTATGGCAGCAAAAGGGATGATGTGGAGATGCTGAACATCAGTTTAGAGGAGAGTTTCTTAAGCAGGAAAAGTCTCATTAGAAGGCCTGGGCAAACCAAGAACAGAGGAGCCCAGCCACAAACAGGAGGAGGGAAGGCGGCCTGTCCTGTTGCCTTCCCTTTTTTTTTTTTTGTTTTTTTTTTTTGTTTTTCCTATAGCCCATTCAAGTGCCAGGATAAACAGGGCTTTGGGAGGTCTTCTAATCTGTTCCCCATGTCATGCTATATTGCATTCCTTCCTGCTGGGCTGTTAGGCATGTGAGATCAAGGCAGGCAAGATGCAAAGCAACTGCAGGGTGTTCTGGGCTGCATGTTGGGAGGAGATGAGGAAATTGAGGTCTCTGAAGTAGCCAGTGGTGACTGTGGTGCCGCCAGCCATTGTCGAGGAGGAAGACTTGCGGGTGGTGGTGGGGTGCTTAGAGTGCCCTGGGAGAGAAATAGTTGATCTGATCCTTCCTTTTCCTTCTCCCTCCAGCTGCTGTCCTCCAGCAGATCAGCGTGCTGCAGCCCTCCCACATCCTGGATGGAGCCTCCCGGTTAGTATCCCGCCAGCCAGCTCATGCTGTTAGGGAGAGGGGGTCCCTGCGTGTGAGGTCTGCGAGATGCTTTCAGCAGCAGTGTGGGAGCTGCTTAGTGTCCAGGAAGCTGAGAGAATCCAGTGCTCTGCTCTGTGGCCCTGTCACATCTTTAGCAAAGGGCTAGTATTTCTATGAAGCACTGGGTTAGGGAGCTAAGGCATTCCAGGCTGACTGTAACTTCAGGGGTGCTCTCTTCTCCTGATGTTCCCTGTCGGTGCACTGGCCAGGGAATCTTGTCCAGAGGTTTGGTTGTGTTTCACCTCTGCCTCATCCCTGAAATGTGCTGCTATCGCTGCTGCGCAGTGCTTTGCTCCTGTGTCTTTTGTGTTTGTGGTACATTTTGCGAGGGATGCAAGGAGAGGGAGAGCATGGTAGATGTGGGGAAGGAGTTTGCTCTGGTCTGACATGAGGATGTGGGGGAATGTCTGGGAGTAATTAGAACAGTTGCAGGGTCAGTCACTTGTCTGGGGACTGAAGCTTTTTAAAAGGCCCAGACTAGACAGGCTTCAAGAGCTTTTGCTCCCTCCTTCCTCTGCTGTAGCTCTACCCCGTGACATATCAATCCCATAAGCACGCAGATGTGTCCTCTCTTCTGCAGGCTGCAGGAGGACACAGAGGGCATGACGATAGACTTCAACGTGTATCAAGCAGATGCTGTGGCCAAGTTTAAGAAGACAAACCCTGGAAAGCCATATGTCAGGATGTGTGTACGGAGGTATCCACGGCGTGTTATGGTTTCTGTTGAAATAGCCCCATTGCTGTTGTGGAAATGAAGTCCTAATGGTCTGTAAATGACCCAGGATCTTGTAAGCTTTACAGATCATCAGGGTGCCTGCCTTTAGGGTGGTCCTGCCCAGATGTTTCCTTTTCTTTCTGTTCCTCCTTTGTTGGAGTCTGTGGCTGACGATTCCCCCAGCCCTAGCACTCAGCCCACGCTGTTTGGTCATCTGGCTGCTGCTCATGTGGGTATTACTGGAGTCAGGAACAAGAAGCAGCCGCAGCCGTATTTATGCAATGCCTGTGAAACTCGCAGAGCCTGGTTTAGCAGAGAGCCATATGGTACGTGAATCCTCAGCCAGTGCAGATCCCTGTGGACTTACGCATAGATGTACCTGCCTAGAGGTGACTACAGGCTCAGGGCCGTGGGTTCAGTATTTTGATCTTTGTCAGATGTAATTTTGCGTCAGGCAGAAACGGAGGGTAGGTATCTGCTTTCCTGCCAGATCCAGATTCTGATACTTAAATTCCATAGGTGCTGTAAAGTTCAGTTTCTGCCTTTTCTAATTTTGATAAACTGTCTCTTCTCAACTCTTTGTAACTTGAGTAGAGACAGGCAGGAAGGTGGTAATGCAGTTTTACAAAGGTCTGTGTTATGAGTGAATAGGATGATTCTTTCTACACAAATATTTCCATTTAAGAATGAGCTGACTCTGCAGAATTAAAAGGAGGTGAGATGTCGATCCCAGCAACCTAAAGATCTTCCTAGCACAAAAGTATTTAGATTGCATTGGACTGGCAACTTGCCAGCAGCCCTGTGAGCTGCATCTAATAGGCACAGCATGGAGCAGTCTACAATTGCCCTTGTTTTCGGCAAAGGATTTGACAGCTCCTGGTTCCTGGCATGCAGTGTTTCTCTCACTGCTGGCAGCCTCCTGCTTTGATTGAGAAGTGTGGGGAGGGTCGCTACCGGCTCATGAGACCAGAAGGTGACCATTGTGATCCCTGATTTTCAGGGATGCCCAGCTGGGTGAAGTTCGAGGGTGGCCTGGCTCATTGCTGCGAATTGTCTAGCTATTGTTCTGTCTCTGATAATTGAAACGTCCCGGGAAACCTGGATTTATGTATTCTTCTGTGCTTTGAAAACTATTTTTCCCTCTACAGCTTTGATGAGCAGATTCCATCCCTCCGAGCTTTGAAGCAGGTCACATATCAGAGTGGGGATGTCCCGGTGGTCTTTGCACTGGTGGACCATGGAGAAATTGCCTTTTATTCGCTAAAGGAATTCAAGCTGCCAGTTGATGTTAATCACTGAAGTTGCTGTCGCGTGCAGAAGTGATGTGGGATGAAGGGGAGAGCTTTATTCAGGATTTGCTTTCTTGATTAATGGAATATTATGGAAAACAGAGCCTGTGATAACCAACTTTTACACTTGGTAGTCGACCACTGCAACAGGTGTCACTTAACCAGGAGGTGGCTCATCCATAAAAGCAAATTTACTGCAACCAAGCAGTGTGTGCAGCTTAGCGGGGCATATCTGGACTGGAATACGCGCTGCTTTGCTCTTGAAGCCACTGGTTCTCCAGCTTTCTGATCTCATGGACCCACTAGCCTTTCTTTGACTAGATCTGTCGTCTCTGGCTGTCCTGTGGACCACTAGAACACTTTGCTGGTGACCCTCTTTTCGTACGTTAAGAACAGCTGTGCTAGGCCGGTCTGAACGGTTGGAGAATCGCTGAGGTCAGCCAGGGGCAGAATAAGCTGATCAGAGCAGTGGTGGTATCCTGAGCCTCTGTCATTCAGCTGCACCAACAAACATCGGATCAGATTCTGATGTGAAAAACAAAGTCACAGCCGTAAAACTCGGCCACAGGAATCAAGTTTCTGGATACTTGAGAGCAGGAAACTCTGGTCTTTGTGCACTGTTTCATCAACCAGAGGTCACAGAAAGCCCCAGAGCATTGCAGATGACACCTTGGCCTTGTGCTGTAATGGCTGTCCTGAGATGTGCTTTGGCCATGCAGCATTATATCTCATTAAAATTATGCCATAATATCAGCACACTGTGTCTGATTCTCTCACGAGGGTTGTACTCAACCGTCTGTGTCATCTGTTGACATCCCTTTTTCTGGCTGTGGTTCCTTGTCTTTTCTTTTGCAAGTGAGAGAGCCTTCCGCAAAAAAAGAAGCTAGATTCCTCATGAGCCTTCCAGTCCTGCGGCTGTTGTGCTCCAGACTGAGGACCAGGATCCCATCATTGCTTTCCAGGCCCTACCACGGGAGCCTTCTGCCAGGATATCCAGGTACCAAACCTGCTTTAGCCTCTATGCAAAATTGCCGGTGAGGAGTGCCAGAACGCCTGCTCGGTGGATAGAAGGATGCTGAGCAGGGCCGTGTTCGGTATCTAGCTTTCTTCAGAGATGTAATACCAATTGTTTTAGATGCATTTTATTTGATAATTAACGTTTGAGTTTCTTTTTTGGGGGGGGGGGGAAAGAGGCAAAGGCTAAAGAATAAAAAGCCTTTTCCAACAACACAAGCTCCTGAGTGTTAACTTATTAACGTTTCGGGGGAAATTAGGCAGAGCGATGCTCTGGCGAGGCTGTCGGGACCCCAGCAGCACAAGCTGCTGAATGCTGCTCTCAGTCATGACATAACCCCTTTCCTACCCTAGTTTGTGTTTGCGTCTGGTCTTGCCGCCAGCCGTGCCTTAGTTCCCTAGGAGGGCAGCGTGAGTCAGAGCTAGGAGGAGTCGGTACCTCCGCGTACAGTTCCCGTTGGCACATGACGCGCTGACATCTTCCTGGTGTGTGGTCAGAGCTATCCGAGGTGGAAGCGACCTGCTGCAAGCACTGTGCGATTCCCGGTTCATGCTCACACCTGTATTATCAGATGCTGGAAGTCAGCAGGGCTCCACTGAGCTGAGGGTCTAATCTAACTGCTCCTCTGATGCACTTTCCTCTCCCTCCCTCCCGGGGGGCTGTTCTCCCTCTGATGGTCCTCTTCAGAAGCCAGGGTTGGTGGCAGTTCTGGTCTATCTCCTCGGTGCTCTCCCAGCCCGTTTTGCAGGTTAGAGGCAGTGGGAAGTGAGTTTCTAAGAACAGGCAGAGCCAGAAGAGCTCCGGTCCGGCCCCCGGGGCTCACGGTTGTCCTGGAATTAGGTCAAATGCTCCTGTTGATTCCAATCAGTCTCGTCCGCTGCTGCCGAGGTGGAACTGTATCGGTGGACAAGAGCCACCCAGTGAGTTTCGCTAGGGCAGAGACTCCCTGATTCAGCACTAAACAATTACAACTTAATAACCACTGCGGGGAGGATTGAGAAACTGGCTGCCTGGCTCAGCACCACCTCAACACCATCCGCCAGTGCCTCTCCTGGGATGGGGCTGTGATGCAGACCGATACCGCTGCTTCATTTTGACCTGTGACGTAGAACAGCTGGCTGTTGCAAGAAGGTGACAGAAGGGAGTCTTTTAATTTAGTAATTTCACCTTTGAAGCCTGGCTGAGACGCTGACCATTACTGGAAAACTTGTCCGAGGTGGTTTCAAGCTTTGCGTGGAGGCGGAGGTGGGGCAGGGCCGTTGCACTGTCGCCTCACTGCCCTTCCTAGCCCGGCTGCGGTCCCTCGCAGCAGGACCCGGGCTCTTCGCAGCAGAGCGACGCGCGGCGGTGCCGAGGCTCCTCCCAGCTAAGGGTTCGACTTTCTGTTAGGGCTTTCGGTCTCCTTGGGAGCCGGTGCCGGATGGGCCCCTTGTCTCGGCCTGGCGCGGGCGGCGCTGCCGAGCAGCTGGGACGGGGCCCCGCGCGGGCGGGGGAGCAGCACTCCGGCCCCGCCCCGCGCCCGGCCCCGCGCGTCCGCGGCGCCCCAGGGGGCCGCTCAGCACGAAGGGCGTGACGCGCCACAGCGCGGCTGCCTATAGGGTGGCGGCCGCAGTGGCCGCGCCCTGATTGGCTCCGAAAGAGCGGCGCGCTGAATTATTCATGAGAGCGCCGGAAAGGTGGGGCCGGATGAAAGCGAGGGGAGGCCCCGCCCCGGGCGGTGATTTGCATGCGGGGCCCCGCCCCGCCGCACCCCTCCCGGAGGTGCCCAGGGAGGGAGGCCGGCGCCGCCGCCGCGCAGGCGAGGGGCAGCGGGAGCGGAGCGGAGCGGAGCGGAGCGAGGCCGGGGCGGCCCGGCTCCAGGCCCCGCAGGTGAGCGCGGCTCGGGCTCCGGGGGCGGGGGCGGCCGGCTGGCTGTGCGCGGCGGGGGCCCTCCCGGCGGGTCGGCGCCCGGGGCCGGTGTCCCCTCCTCGCCGGTTCCGCGGGCCGCGGCCGGGGTCGCTCGCGGAGCCTCCGGGCAGGTGCTCGCCGCTGCCGCGTCCCCTCCGCCGCGGCGCCCGGCCCTGCTCCGGCGACCCGGGGGCCGGCACCGGCCCGGCTGCGGGGCGCCCCGCCCGCAGTGCGCGCGTCCAGCGCGGCCGGCTGTGGCTCCCCGTGACCTTTTTTTAAATTATCCCCCCCCCCTTTATTTTTTCCTTTTTCCTTTAACCGCCTTTGATTTACTGCGCCGCTCGGACGGGGCGCGCGGTGCTGCCGGGCAGCTCGGAACATCCTGGGATTTTCGCCCCGGCGGCGGCGGCCGCTGCGGCTCCTTCGCTTCCCGACTTCCTGCGCCGGCGCTGGGGGCAGCGCGGCCCGGCCCGGCCCGGGGGGTGGGGGGTGGACAGGGCCCCGCCGGGCTCGCCGCTCCCCGCCGCCTCCGGGCGGGAAGGCTCGGGAGCTGCTTCGCGCCCTCCTGGGGCGCCCTGTCCGCTTTTGTGTTCCCTGCTCCTCCCCATCGCGCACGGGGTGCGGGGCGCTGCTTTTCCCTTTTCCCTTTTCCCTTTTCCCTTTTCCCTTTTCCCTTTTCCCTTTTCCCTTTTCCCTTTTCCCTTTTCCCTTTTCCCTTTTCTTTCCCCAAATTGTCAGCGCGAGGCGGGCGAGGGGCCCGCTGCTCCCAGCCGCCGCGAGAGGCGAAGCCGGGGGCGACGGGAGCGGCGGCGGCCTCGTCTCGGGTCGCCCCGCGGCCCCCGGAGGGGAGGCTCCGGCGTGGTGCAGGGGGCCCGTTGCGTGTTTGCAGTTACTGGAGCTGCTGCAGTAACTTTTGAGGGACTCTGCAGCGGAGCGGCCCGAAGCCTTGTGCTGGTGCGAGGGCAGAGACAAGATGGGAGGAGAGCTGCCCTGGGAAGATGAGAGCCGTCCCTTGTAACCTGCTGCTTGGTTGGCAACGCCGCTCTCCGGGGTCACCTGAGAGCGCTCCAGCCAGCTGGAATATCTCGCTCTACCGAGTCCCGGCGAAGCTGTTGGCCCAGAGCAGGCGGCCTGCGGGCTTTACCTCCGAGCAGGGAGGCTGGTGCTCCCGGCAGGCGGGATGCAGAGCGGTGGTAGGTCGCGGCCGAGGCTCCTCCGTGCGTCCTGACGCGTTCCTCCAAAGCGGCCTGGCCCACGGAGCGGGCGAGGGTGGTCTGCGCGAGTGGCGAGCGCTCGCTGGTCCTGCTCCGTGCCGCTTGTTGGGCTCTTCTAGACGCAGCTGCTCGAGGGACTCTGGTTTCTGGAACTGAGAAGGAGGAAGAGTTCTTGAACATCTTCACAGGATGGTGCTGAGGAGCATCTTTTCTGTTTGGTCTTGTACAAATTGCAGCTGCCGTAGCTGCTGACTAAAGAAAGTTACTGGAGGAGTTAAACTGGGTGAGATAGTCCCATATCTTCCAGTTGCTTTTTGGTGTAATAATTTGATTATTATCTGGGAATTGCTTGTGGGACAGATGTTTTTTCCTGACTGGCATAGCGTCTTGAGACGTGTCAAAGGGTAACAGGATTTAAACGTATATGTGTAATGCAGTTACTACATCCCAGTAAGAGGATGCCATACTGCTAGTAGCCTCATGTTTCTTTACAATACTTTATCCAGGGAGGGACTGGCGATAGTTGGGAGTTCAACCTCTGTGCAGAAGTTGTATGCGAACTCCAAATCTCATCTACAAGTTTCTTCTAGATGAATTTCTCTGTGTTTCTTTAGAAAGAAAATGCTTTCATTCCCCACTATTTTTGGTGTAAAATGCCGTTCCAAAGTTATTTTTGGGATGACGAGCCGTTCTTTCACTTGAATCACACTTCTTATTTGGAAGTCTGCAAAGAGTTTTGCATCATGTGCAGTAATGTTGACCAGTGCAAAGACTTTGTTCTGCTGCAGCATTTTGAAACTTCATGTTGTCATGCTCCCATGACAAGGAGAATACAATAGGAGTCGTAATGACACATAAGGTTTGCACAGTTAGTGAATTCATCACAAGCAGGCGGTCGTTGGTGACTCTGAACACAAAGCTGTGAAAGTCCATGAACTTTCCTGACTGGTGTGATTGGTTCTCGATAGTTTTCTAAGAATTCTTGGGGAACCTCTCTTCAGTCCTTACGGGTGGCCACCTGCACGTAGTATTGATATGCAGCCTGTGCAATTGCTCATTTACATGTCTTTCTCTCCAGATTTGCCAAAGTAAATCCTTTTTATGGAAGGATCTTTCAGCTGCCTTTCTGCTAGTGCCTGATTATCGCTTGCAAGATGCGTCTGAGCACTGACCTGTTTTTATAAAGCTGTGAGTGATGGGATGCTACCAGTTGATCAGCAGTTATGTCATGTTTGCTTTCTGCTTGGTCTCAGTAAACTATGAGATTAATGATGTTTTTAGAAGGAACATCTTCCCAAAAGAAGCTTTATCCTGGGGGGAAGAAGATGGCATCTTACACTTCCAAGCTTTCCACATGCTGCAACTGTTCCTTCATTTGCTCTAGCTCTTCTGCTTGGCTTGTGCTTTCTTACTTAGCCCTTGTCTCGTTAGCACGTTACAGCTGAGCTAGGTTATAGAAGTGAACTTTACAGTGACAGCGCAGCAAGAAGATAGCTAGGGATTGCTTCACTGATTTCAAGCTAAAAGTTCTGAAACTTGTCATTTCGGTGTGTCACGTCTGTTGGATCTGACAGCTCCTGCCATTGATACACTTGAGACCACTAGTATATAAACGATGCTTTGATTGTCTTTTTGTGGAGAGGTCATTAGCGTTAAGGAATAGCTTGTCCCTGCGTAATTGGTCCAGCCACTGTTTTGTTACTGTTGACTGTGTTGGTCATAGGAACAAGGCAAATTTCTGGGTGTGGGCAGAAAGCCTGGTTCAGACGAGGCCGCGGTGGTGACTGTTTGTTGTAGGAGTGCTGAATGCTTGTAGTTCAAACAAAGCTTGTAGATAAGACTTTTATTTTAGCAGGGTTGGTACAGCGTTATCAGATGCAGAGGTAGAAGTCCTCCCTTGGAAGGTCCTGTAACACAGGAAGGGAAGATGACGAAGGAAAGAGTGAAAAGCAGGAGCTCAAAGCATGGGAGGCTTTGGGAGTTCTAGAGATGTTTCACAGTATTTTAGAAAGCTGGCTGCTGGAGGGTATGCCATTGAAAACCTGCTCAAACTGAGTAAAGGTCACCTAGGAGGAACAGAGAAGGTGTCTTGCAACTCTACTATGCGAACAAAATAAACTCACTATGGGTATGTTCTTGTTGTGGGAGTAATTTGGGCCAATATCCACATTTTAGTACTGTCTATGTAGGAAAACCTTCTGACCTGAGCTGCTTAATCTTGTAAAACTGGATTAACTTGTGTGTGTAGGACTGTGACTTAGAGCACTGGCTCTGTTGTAATTTTGGCTGGAACTTCCCCTGTCGGGGAGGACACAAGCAGAAATCACAGCAGATTTCTACAGACGGCGGTTTCCCCGCAGCCCAAGCCCAGCTTGGAGGAAATCTAGAGCGGCTCAGCAAGCTGGGCACATGCAGCCAGGCGCGAGGCCAAGTGCAAAAGTGATGAAGGCAAAGCAAAACCTCTCCTGTGGGAGTGCTAAGGCAGAGCAGCAAGTGCAGTAACTGCTTCCCCGAGGAGCCTTTTGCCCTCTGTTGCGTGTGGGTCCGTCGTGAGACGTGGCATGTGTACTCGCCATAAATCTCAACATCCGAAATGCACTGAGCCGAGCAAGGAAGCCAGGATGAGATCTGGTTTTGATGTTAGCTGCTCCTCTGTCTGTGACTGGAAACAGGATCATCTTGCAACTTATGCTTTCCCTGTATGAATGCTGCAGGATAATTGCTTTCTGGCTGCATCTAATTGAATGAGGTGGAGGAGGCACCTCATAATATTTGTCTAAGCATAGGGCTAGCAAAGCTGCAGGAGCTAGATGGAGGAGGCCCTCTGAGCCTTGCAGCCAGGTGTCCATATTCTGCATGTGAGCAGCATTGGGATTGACTCAGCCCTGGGCAACTGTTGCTTACAAACAGACTGACCTCGGTACATCCTCGAAGAAGAGTGTTGCACGTAGTTTCTGCTGAGAGGCTGATCTTGCAAAGCATAAAGAAGCGTTTCCCTGGAAAATAAGAATATTAGCTACGTGTAGAGCTGGCAGGGTTTCAGAGGCTACTGCTGAATTCCAGTCTGGCTACTGGTAGCCACAACTGCTACCATATGGCTGCAAATGCTGACTGGCAGATAACCGCCGAGCACGTGGGATTAGGGCTTTATGTAAGACGCCAAAGGTGTGTGGGAGAGAAACTGGTCTGCTAATATGTAAATGTGCATCTGGAAGATAAGGTTATACAGATGGTGGAATCTTGTTTTTTTACTAGAATTGGAAGAGGCGCTTATTGTATTAAAAAGAAATTTCTTTTATTTACAAGAGCCTTGCAAACTTGTAATAATAAATCCCCTTGGACAACTGTGCTACAGTAGATGCCTCCTGTTCCTTTCTTCCCTTCTGCCTTTGTTCAGAAATACTTTGTTTTCCTTCTTGTTTCCTCCTGTTCCTTGATGCTTGGGGATTCCTCGGCCTGGCATGACACCCTGCTGCAAGTCAGCATGAGGTGACTTTTGTAGCATGCCCTTTCTGATTGCAGCGGACACACCAGCTTGCCAGGATGATGTTTCTTCATGTGAGTTACTGTTTGGTTCTACGAGCTGCTATGCTCCTCAGCCAGTTGAGCAAGTTGTTGTGGGCTGGAGTGTGAATGCTAGCTCTCTTGCATAAGCAGGTTAAACCAGCATGCTTCCAGATGCCGTTAATATTTCAGGATAAAACATTCTAGCAGGGTGTTAAATATAAAGTAGTGTCTCAAATTAAGCCCACTTTTTCCTTTACTTTGCTTCTAGCAGTGAGTTTCTCTGCTGTCCCAGGCTGAGGTGGTCTCTCTCCCAGTGTCAGGAGCATAATTTTGGATGTTTCTCCGTGGGTTTGCCTGGTTTAACAGGTCGGGGACATCGATTGACCGTGGGAAAGGGTGCGTCTCTTGGGCACTGTGCTCCCCGTGCCTGGCTAGGGGCAAACCGTGCGTTGCACCTGGGGGTGATGCACGCTCCTTGCAGAGCACCGCAGCTTGTGATTGCTCCGTAGCTTTCCCTAACGGTGAAAATAGCCTTGTGTAAAGGTGTCCCTCTTTCTGTCAGGATATCGGGGAAAGTTTGTGATGGGAGATGACGTGATGCCTGGGCTGAAATTTCAGAAACTATATCTGAGTCTTTGTAGGAGGCTGTATTTTTCAAGTTATCTACGCTTTTGTTTCTTCTCTTCTTGGGCTGCCCTGCTGTACGTGTTTCCATGCGTGTTCTTCATCTCCACTTGTGCTAGCAGTGCTGTTTTGCTGCGAGTCACTAATCCAGATGCCTCTAAGCTGCTCTGAGCCACTCATTTTCTCCGGGGCGAATTGAGAGGCTAGTGATTCTGGCTGGGGCCCGAGTGACTTGGGCTTGTCTTGGCACTGATGTGGCCTCCAGGTCCCCCAAACCCGGACGGCATCCCAAGCCCGGGCGGCATCCCAGTCCTCTTGGCGAGCCCCAGACAGTGCTGCACCTGGCTGGAGGTGCAGGAGCAGGGAAGGTGAAAGGGCAGTGATGCAAGGCAGGGCGCAACCTCTAGCTCAGGGAGTTTCTAAAGAGACTTGTCAAAATTGAGGAAGGTGTGCTGGCTGCGGAGCTCCCTGCTTGTAATGCTGTGGGTTTTCGTTGGACCTTCACAGCTGGGAAGGCCTTGCTAGGAGCCATTTGAGTAGTCGCTTGTTTTAGTTCGTTAACTGAAGACCATCGTTGTTGGCTAGAATATAGAGAGAGCCACTTGTGTATCATCCCTGCTACCCGACCTCTCCCCAGACGGGCTGTGAAAGCTGTCTTCCCTCGGTCACCCATCCAGCCCCGTGGTTTGGGTCGAGGGCCTGAGGTGCTCTGTTTGCTTTGTGGTCCTGGCAGTCACCTGAGCCCTCCTGGTTCATCTCTCGCCGCTGCGACGCTGGCCTTGTCCCCATCGCTGCCGCCGCTCCTGGCACCGGGTTGCTGTGGGGTATCGGCAGCGATTGTTTGTTGCATCACAGAAGTTCTTGCCCCCGCTGTGCGCCGGTTTCAGTTGCTCATGGAGGAGCTGCTGAATAGCCATAACTTCCCGCCTAGTGAATTAAGCTCAAGAAATAGAGATCGGTGTGGCCCAGTAGCTGCTTCGTGAGCAGCTCGGCCACCGGCACGGTGCAAAGCGGAGCCTCCGAAGGACGGCTGGGGCGGGCAGGAACTCCTATCCCCGGGTAAGTTGTCAGCGTGCGAGTCAAACCTTTGCTCTCGGGTTGGCAGTTCTGCTTGCGCTTAGCAGCGCTGCAGAGGAGGGAGGTGACGAAGGCTCTCCCGAGCTGCGGGCAGCGCGAGGCTGCAGCCGGTGCAATTCCCGGGCTGCAAGCCGGGCTCTCCAGCGTGTCCTGCTCGGATCCTCCTGGTGCGGGGAGAGGCGGGAGGCGGTGCGAGCTGTCCGGAAGGGCTTGTGCTTCCAGCTGTGCGTCGATCTGCAGGTGCAGGATCCCCTTCCCCCCCCCCCGAGCAGCGAGTTAGGCTTAATGTTTTACAAAAGCAGGTTAATAATTGATGCGTCCGCCCTGCAGGCAGCACAGTGCCCTTTCTGCCGTACCCATGGAGTGAGCCGAAAATGTGATTCTTTCTCTTTTTAGCTCAGTAGCCGGCGGGTTACCTGGGGTGAGAACTGATCCCAGTCGATAGTGCCTGGGAGCCCGGGCGCTGGCCTTTGCAGCGGGCTTCTCCAAACGTTTATGCAACTGCTGCGGTTTTGCTTGCCTCTTCCTCGGAGGAGGTCAGCCGCGGAGAAGGCCAAACGGCCCAGTGTAAAAACACTCCTAAAATCCCCTTTGCGTATCTGGACACAGCATCTCGTGGCGGCACGGACACCGGGCTCCTTTGCGGGTCTGCTTGGGCGATGGGAAAGTGGTGCTCTGCGAGCAAATCCTGCTGCCGGGGACGGAGGGCTGCGCGGTGTCGGGTTTTAGTTACTCTCTAGCTGTATTGTCTCATCCCGCTCCCGCTGATTCCTGTTACCTGCTAAACCAAAATAACCTACTTCTGCTTGCTTCTCTTCTCCGGCTGCTTTTGTTTATACGGCTTTGCCTTTTTTTTCCCTTTGTTAGGATTTCTGGTGCCAAGGTAACACAGCAGGGAAAATGAGAAGGTTCTTAAGACCCGGACACGATCCAGTGAGAGAGAGGCTCAAACGTGACCTTTTCCAGTTTAACAAGGTACGGTGCTTTCCTCAAACTTTAAAGTATATGGGTGTGTGTGAGGCAAATCCATCCAGAGTCATTGCAGAGTGAAAAGGGAAGGAGAAACTACCTGACTGTGGGTGGAAAAGTTAAATTTAGGAGAGGTGGTTTGTTCTAGTTTTCAGTACTGCACTTTTTTTTTCCTTCTCTCCGGTGTGTTCAAATGCCTGACTTGTTTTCCTAAAGCGCGTGAGCATGTTCTCAATTCTGGCTTTTGTCGTTAAGAAAAAGCATCTTGTCATGCTGTTGGTTCGGGGGCACTTTGGGTGGAAGAGGAGATCTTCACTGCCGTGCCGTGTGCTGTGATTGCGTAGGGTATAGGGCGTCTTTGCAGTGCCGCTCTGGCAGTAAACGCTTTCTGGAGCTGCACCCAAGATGCAGCTTGTGATGCAGCTGAAGCAGCTGCCAGGTTTCTCTGCCCGTGACTATGCTTTGGGTTTATAAGCAGTAGCTCTATTGTTTAAATGCAGAATTGGAGGTCCGAGGTGGAAATATGGGAATACCTAGGCAACACAGTGGCCATTCATAATAAACTTGCTGTTATTTTAGTCTGAATCTGTGTCTAGGGTGGTTTGTTTTGTTTTTCTGCCCATGCCTCCACCTCCTCCTTTTCCCCCTGTGATTTGGGAGCAGCAGTGTTGGGCTGCGCTACCTCTCCAGCACTCTGGGCATTTTCTTCAGAGCCCCGGCTAGTCTGGCCAGGAACACGGTGTTTTCATCTTTGTAAATACCTAATATTAATTCATTGGTAGGCTAATGGCTCCTTACAATACCCTCCCCTGGGTATCAAAAGTATATTTGTAGGTTTTTATTTCCAAGGTTAAATGGAATTTGGCTGAGAAGGATGATGGTAAGTGCTGTAAGCCGAGGAAATAACCTTCTTGATTCACTAAAACCCTAGTGTAGATATACCCTTAAAGTGGAACTTGGATATTTGAAATGAATCATTTAATGTAATTTGGTACTAATATGCATCATTTGCACACACCCCTTCCCATCATCGAAGAGACAAAAGGGACTCGGCCTGCTTCTGGCCTGTTTTCTGCTCGTTACCATGAGGAAATGCAGCTGCAGTAGAAGCTTCAGTAAATGAAGTCCAGTGTTGAGTTGCTTCTACTTAGCTGAACGCAGCGTCAGCTTCAAAAGACATCCCAGCGATAGGCTAAAATGAATAGGTTAAAAGCATATAACATGCTACGTATTTCAGAGCAACCTTTGCTATTTCTGCCTTGAATAAGTCTTTCTCTTATGAGAACTTCTGGCTAACCTTTACCGACCAGAGCAGGACTAATCTGGACGATGCAAAACAGGATTGAAAGAGCTAGCTTTTGCAGCAGAGGGAAACTGCCAAATGTACTAGAGCTTGGCATCAGGATATGTGACTTCATTTTTACCTTCGGGTCTGAATCAAATGGCATCTTGTTTCTAGGGAGGTGGCTACTTCGGACACTTCCTAATGATTTACTGTCATTAACAACTTGGTGATGAAAGGCCTTGCAAAATGCATTTGCACTTTTAAGCCAAACTAACTTGTTTTTTCCCAACAAGAAGTTGGAAAGGGAACGGACCAGTGCTTTTACGTTATACTGAAATCTTTTATATTGTGCTCTTACATATAGCTTGTTCAAATCTCATGTCCCATTCCAGTATTTCTAGAGATAGTGGGATCCTTTGAAAGCCTACCTTTGATACGATGAACATCTACCCACAGCTAGGTAGGCTGAGAAGAGCTGGGAAAGACAGACCTTAATTCTGACCTGTCGAAGGTTGTGGCTACAAAGAGCCAGGAATCTTAGAGTATTTTCTGGGCTAAGACTGTCCTTGTCTAACGTGCTAGTAAAAACAGTGTGGTGGGAAGCAAATTTTTTAATACCTATTATTTGAGGCCTTTGAAACACTTCTGGTTAAAAATCCCTTTGAGAAATATTTTGTGGGACTATAAGCTGCTGGTGAGAGGATTTGCATCTCTTCAGTTGGTGACTACCTATGATGCTGGTAGTGACTAAATGAAAGGTCTGTACCTTAAAAGTGATGTGGTGCTGCTGCCCTCGTTCTACTGGTTACACGCGAGTTGAGTATGAATGCATACTGCCATGCACGTTCAATGTGAGCGGAGTGGTTTTGGCCATGTTGACCCAGTAATGGACTTTAGAACCGCCTCCTGCATTTTTTAATTGTATACATATGCCCTTATGTATGTGTGTGCGTGTATAAATATATATATTTTATATGTGTAGATTTGTTGCGTTTGGGTTTTTTTGTTTTACTCAGGTTTCAATAAGCTGTGATTTTTTTTTTTTTTAACTGTTTTCCTCTTGCATCTCTATTCTAGAAAACAGGCGGTCTGGATGGTTATAAAGGACTGATGACTAGACTAGACTAGTTCTTCAGGCTCTCCTTAAACCTGTGCTTGTTTCGCAGAAAACCTTCCCAAATTCTGCTCGAGCGACTTAGCTTCGTGTGTCTCTTTCTCGGTATGGCTGAGAGCTTCCCATGCTTGTGTGTACCTGTTGCAAGACTGTTTTTAGCTCGGTGGATAGAATGAAGGATAAGGTATGTGTACTTGGCAGTCTCCTTCTTTAAGTTTACCTGCTTTTGGAAGTAGTATCTGGATGCCTTTGGCTCAGCCCAGGCCCTGCAGAACAGACATGTTCGGGCTGGCACCGTCAGACTACACGATGGGTAGCACACAGGTGAACCAGCCTGTCTCACAGCTGAACGTTACCAAACCGGGAGCATTGCGTTTAATTTAGGGCTTTGTGTTTCTTTCCCCCTCTTCTTAGCCCTCCTAACCCTTCGCTAACGGGTGTGATGGATAGCTTACCTTAAATACTCAATTAGTGTCTATGCAAAGTGGGTTTAACGTATTCTGACTTTGCTGTTTCTGCAACGGGCACGTGAAGCAAGGTGCAGGTTTGTATCGCGTGCCGTTGGGTTGGTCTCCACTTTGTCATAAAACAATCTGAGGGGAGAAGCGGAGAGGAATGAGAGGAGGAAGAGGGAGCCGAATTTCATCTGCCCAGCTTTAGTGTGGGCTGAGAAACAACTGTTAAATTGGCCGCATTATTCCTGCAGTAAATATGACTGACATGAAGCGTTTCTCTTGGTTAATGCTGCTGACATCAGGCCTCTTTTCACTGATGCTGACAGAGCTGTAGTCTACGGAAAAATGAAAATGAAAGCTCCTCGTTTTCCCCAAAGAAACAAAGGCCCTTTTGAGAAGGAGGCCACGCCGTTGCCTCTCCGGTTTCTCCCTGGGGCTCTGCTGAAAGGCTCCAGTGTCGCCCTGCTGCCCGCCGCCCCCGGCTGGGTTTACCTGCCGAGCAGGTGAGAGCCTCGGCTGCCGAAAGCCTGCCCGAGAGACGGGAGGAAAGGAGACGCGTTAAACAGCTGACTTAATGTGATTAAAAAGAAAAAAAAGCTCCTGCATGTAAATAAGTGCAAGGAAAAAGTGAGGGGTGGTGACTGCGGTGGGAACGCCTGGCCCCGTTGGGGTCCAGTGTGGCCAGAAAGCCTCTGCGTAGCCCTTCTTGCCCTGCTGGGAAAGCACATGAATGACGGTGGAGGGAGTTATCTTCCCTTCTGTCCTGTGGGTACCTCCGTTGAATAATTTAAGGCAATCAGAAACCATTAATAGATCTGTTTCACTAGATACACAGTTGTGTAACGGGCTGTGGTTGTTACTGACAGTCGCTCTCCTTGTGCTTGCATTGCTGTTGTCTGCAGTGGCGCGGTGCTGCTCGCGGTTTACTCCTGTAAATGCTCCTTGCAATTGCTCCTGGTAGTAAATTACTCCTTGTAATAGTCACTGTAGCTTTTGCACACTTGTCTATGATGTGTGAGGTTTATTCTGAGTTTTCTATTAAAGGCAAATCTGGGGGGAAAATTACCTTCCTAGCATTAGGACTGAGTGGGGCACTCTCAGTTCTGCAGTTCATTGGTCTTGTATTTAAAAAATAAAGCTTATATTTACTTGCCTAATATGTTTACAAATTAGCATATCAAAGCCAAGGTATAATTAGGCCAATAGTAAGGCTAGCACTGACATCATCCTAAAACGTAGTATGTATTGTATAGGTCATGTTTTTCTATTATGAGAATTATGGTTGTCTTGTGGACTGGAAGAAATCTCAGACAAAACTCAAGTTTCTCATCAATGTTTCATTAAAAATGACACCTAGTTCTGCCAACAGCCTGACAGTCCAGTGTCTGTGAGCAAGCTGGAACTAAAACTAACGGCAAAATTGCACGAGTTTCTCCCAAACAAGTTCTTTGCTCTGTTTTGGGGGAAGAGTATAGTGGAGTCTATAACTTATGTTACAGCTGATTCAGTTGAACGCCTGATTTGTTGTTAAGGTAACATGTTATCTTGGGTTTTCTTCCCCAAGCTATATACCATGGCTTCATACTCCCACTCTTTGGCAACTAGAAATCTTTGACAACTAGAAATCATGGAAATTCTTCACCTGTATTAGATTAGAAAGCTGCTCCATTCCCATGCCGAGTCTCTAGATTTAGTTCCTAAGTTCATAGCGCCTCTAGGAAGTTTTGTGTGTGCTCACCAACCTTTGCCTAGTTGCAGCAACTTCAAGTGTAACACTAAAAACTCTGGCTTCTCAAAATCGTGTTTTAGTAATACAACTGTAACACTTGAATTACCTTCTTATAATATAGACAAGTAAGGCTGGAGACAAAGCTATCATGCAGGGAATAAACTAGCTGTTTTTTGAGCCAGTAGAGATAATCTGAAATTACTGGATATAAAAGATTAAAATTTAGCACCACCAGCTTTGCCCATTCTTGGTAATTGGTAGTTGGTAAGCAGAAAAATGGGAAATGCTCCAATCTTTCCAGTTCTGTGTCCATTCTAAAATGGCTCATCCTCCCCTGGCATGACTTCAAACTGGGGTAACTGCTGATTTGGAGGAAGGAGGTCTGTCTTGCAACTTCTGATTTCTGGTCAAATGGCCAAAGCCGAAGCAACCTAGCAGACCGTGGAGTCAGCCATCTCCTCCTGTGCCCGTGCCTTTGAGCAGGAACAGTGAAAGGTCATTAAACTACTTTGTGGCTGCCTTTCAGCTGGGAACACCTCGGGCTAATGGCATGACCACACAAATGAAACAAGCTTTTATTTGGTTCTCCTACAAAGGATTAAGCTAGGATTAATCACTGTGCAGGAAATAAAGTCCAGGTGTTAGTTTTAGGTTAAATAGACCATAATGTCAGATCAGGTGGCAGCTCCATCTCGGTGAAATGATGGAAACAAGGGTGGGAGCGAGGAGCAAGTGCCCGCTTTTGTAGGCAGAGGGTTCTCTGTTTATCCATTTACTTTTTCTTGTGTGACTGGTCCTCAGGCTGCTTTGAAACAAATTCTTATTCTCTAGCTGTCCAACTTGCTTTAGCAATACATCTCTTCCTGTAGCTATATCTGCACTGGAAGTACAACTGAGTGTTTTCCAGTGCGGTACCCTATTAATCGTGGCACACAGATCACTCTTTACATAGCTGTATATTCTTGAACCTTCATGTGTGCTTGTTTTCTCTAAACAATGACGACAGCTATCCACTAGCACTTCTAAAAACTTGATTGAGCTATTTCACAGACAGCTTGGTCGCAACCTATAAGGATGGCAGAAGGTTCTGCCAT
Source organism: Dromaius novaehollandiae (assembly GCF_036370855.1). Lineage (NCBI taxonomy): Eukaryota > Metazoa > Chordata > Aves > Casuariiformes > Dromaiidae > Dromaius > Dromaius novaehollandiae. Next base: position 8,900,669 of record NC_088115.1, on the reverse strand, counting down.
AGCGAGTAAATGCGTCAGCCCTGCTAAGTGTGCAGATGGCTGTATACCGCGCGCTCCAAATCTTATTCTTGATGCGTTGTGCGTTGGGCAAGCCACTAAGAGCAAGCAACATACTGCTTATCCTCAGTGATAGTTACTGATGTCTTCTCCTTACGGAATGGCTTTGATGTAGTCTGAGGTAGCCTAGTGGGCTCCTGTTTTCTTTAAAGTCTGGTGTTCCTCATGCTACCTCTGGAAATTGGGTATCAGATGCAGTAGTTTTCCTGATTGCCCCATAGGTAATCTGTTTAGTTTTCTTGGTAAGTGCTGGTGTTCACTCAACACTTCTTCGTAGCTTGGCACCGCTTCCTGATGGCAATCAACAAGTGAAGGTTATGGAGGCTGATTTATATGGAATTTAACAGATAAAACTGATCTTACAATACACAGTAATTGTGTCAGACTTTGAAATTCTGCTAAACAGGTGGTTTACAGGAGGTAAAGTTGATAAGGACTGATCCAGGGCATTGTGGAGACTGAGCAAGCTGTGCTTCTGCAGAGTTATTTATAAATTTAATATAAAGAACAGTGTGGATTACTGGTTTTGGGATATTGCTTTTTCATGTCTGTTGCACTTGTGCATGTCTGCGCTGTGCAGCCAGGGGCTGTTGGGTCAGATTTGGCCTGAGATTATTTTCCAGCAAATCTAACTTGCTCTGTTTGAACACTTCAACAGAAAAAGCTATTATTAAATGCTGTGTTTCAGACTGCCATGCCATATTTAACTTTTGTCCTTCATCTGTGTGTAACCATGTCCGTGAAACATGCTGTTAATTGTAATTTTTTTCTCTCTACCAGACTGTGGAACATGGATTTCCCCACCAACCCAGCGCATTGGGCTATAGCCCGTTTCTCCGCCTCATGGCCATTGGCACACGATCGGGAGCCGTCAAACTGTATTCCTTCAAACCCGGGACAGATTTCTCTGATAGCACAAAAAGGTGTAATTATGTTTGAAAACATTGTCCGAATTTCAACTAAGACAAAGTGCAAATTTGTAAGGACAGGTTACTGAACACTAGAGCAGTTTGCCTTAAAGTGATTTCAGTCTGATGAGGGTGGGATTGTCTTGCCAAGAGCTGAACTATAGCTCCAACAGAAGCAGAACCTGGTGCAGATATTAGATGGGGCTCTTTGCTCTCGCTATGCAGGAGGTCAGACAAGATCTGGCCTCAGCTTAGTAATCATTCATGTTGTAAATTCCAGGCTTGTTTAAATATTTGGGGTAGGGGCCAGAGTTCTGTTTTTTAAAGCAATTCTATTTCAAAGGTTAAAAATGAAGTAAAAAATACTTTCAGCTTCCTGAGTTTGTGACCATCCAGGTGTTAGAGACCTAAATACTTTTCTTTTTCTCCCCAAAGAGTGATGTCCAGTCCAATATTGCACGTACAAGGCACGGAGTGATTCCCGTGGCACCGTGCCAGCTAGGCGTGCTGTAAAGCGGGCATGTTGCTCAGCCCAGAAAGGAAAAGTTGGTGCTCTCTGTGCCTGCTTAATCATTCCCAGGGTTGTTTGTGTTCAGAGGCTGGACTCCACATGCAGGCAGGAGCCATCTGTCTCCTGGTTACAAATTAGTTAAGCAGGATTGTAGTGTCAGGGAAACCGCTAAACATCTCTGAGAAAAAACAGGGTCCAGGCACCTCTTCTGCGTAGGCTCAGAAGACAAGTAAACTTCCACCTTCTCCTGTAGCAACCCACCGCAGGCACAGAAAATCCAAGTAGGTTAGCAGTGGTTCTCCTCAGTCCGGATTGCTGACAGTATGACCTGGTTTCGAACTAATCTCTCTTCATGTTGCTTGCTTGCAAGCTTCTTATCAATTAATTGTAGCTGTGGGTCATCTTAAATACTGCTGATCCTCAACAAACCCTTCAGATATGGCGCTCCTGGGGTGGAGTTCATGGGTTTACATGAAGAAAACAATACTGTAATGCAGATACACTTTATACCTGATCAGGTGAGTGTATTTTCAGTTCTTCTGTGACTTATGAAGACTTCTCTTAAGCAGGTGTTGAGTTTAAAATTGGTCTGGGTAACTGGGCTCCTAATATCAGGTTTATTCAAATGCTGCTTGGTCTGGAACACTTATCCCAGTATATTTTGCGCTCTCGGCAACGCTCCTCGCCACAGAGATGTTTGATAAAACTTAGAGTAGGTTTATTGTTTGTAACTGGCCATTTATCTCAAGTACAGTGGGAATGGTAATAAGGCCGGAATAGTTCAGGCAGCCTGATGCAGAAACAAAAACTTCCTTTTCCTTTTGCAACTCCTGTTCTGCAGGACTAAAACCACCCAACCCTGCTGCAAGAACAGATGGAGCAGTAGCTACTGCTGAACTGATTTCATTATTTTGGGGAGTTCAAAACAATACTGCTAACCTAGCCTGCTCTTAAGGTTGTTGCCCTTGTGTTTGTCTGGGTACTGAATCTTGCTTTTGGGGATTGCTGAACAGTTATTGGCACAAACTAAAAACAGGAAGATAAAACTTTCCTAGTGGCTAGTGGCTGTCTAACCCCTTTCCCTTCTCTTGTCTGGCAGACTGGCGTCCTACCCGTGTGCTTTACTACCTGACACCCCCAGCATATCACCAGTGGCCTCTCTGTGAGAGGGATTTAATTCTCAAGCCAGTTTTGGGTGGCTGTTTGCTTAGCTAATGGTATAAACTGAAACTCCCATGGGGAGTGTTGCGCCAGGTGTGGCTTTAGCAGGCAAAATGCCTCAGTTTGAACATACAGCCAGAAGGGCTGGGCTCGTAAAAGGACTCTGACACAACCCTGCAGAATGAGGTTGAACACGAAGAATGCGAGGAGTGCGGTGTAGTAGACTGCATTAGCCCCACCCAAGGCTGGGGTGTGTTGCAGCAAACCATGCCGAGCGAGAAGGTGCTGTGCTAACGGCTCGCACATGCCTCACTGAGCTCACATAGGCTGGTTTTCAAGGGCCTAAGTCCTTGTCTCCCCCCGCCCGGTGACAGCCTCTGCCTCTGTCCTCTATAAAAGGTTTTCAGCCTTTAGGCTACTTGCTGTCTCCCCCAAACCCTGAGGTCCCATGTCATTAACTGACAGCACTGCTGCACTGCAGCTGAATGCAACTGTGCTGTATATATCCCCCACTACGAAAAGCTGCGGCTGGCTCCTCAGTCCTGCTTCAGCAGAGGGGGTTATGAACAACAGCAACTTTATCGCTAGATCTACTGTGCTAGTTTTAGTGTTGTGATTCTCCAACGAAGGATGTTGTCTGGTTTTGTAGTGCCAGCTGGTGACGCTGCTAGATGATAACAGTTTGCACCTCTGGAGCCTGAAGCAGCACAGCGGAGCATCCGAGCTGCAGGAGGAGCACCGCTTCACGCTGAAAGGGCCACCTGGGTAACCTGCACGAGTGCTTCTGAGCTAGTTTTGGGATAAGTAAATAGGAAGCAAGTAGGAAAATTCTGCTATTCTAGCTGGAGCTCGTCCTCATCTTAGGGGCTCTCTTGCTCCTATGAATCCATTAAAGGGGCTTCCATGGAAACAGTTTGCTAGGGCCCAGGAGACCACCTCTGAGGACTGTTGTACCAATGTAAAAACTGATTTTATTTTTAAAGGTTAATGTGCATCCACTTCTGTGTGTACAGGATCAATAAATCTTAAGGTTAAGCAAATCTAATCATCCATTAAGTAAGAGTTTAAAATATTGCTATGATTTCAGTTTCACGTGATCTTGCCACTTTTGGGTGAGCTATTTTTAGCTGCTTTGGGGACAGCTTAATAAGAGAGGCTGCTGTAAAAAGGCATCTGAGTCTTTGTGCACTTGCCTAAAGTCTTTTGACATAATTTATCTTAAAGGTAGTGTTCTCCTCCTTTAAAATATCATGCCTGGCTCAATCTCAGCCATTAAGACAAATGACCCTTCTGTAAACGTCCCTGGTGAATTGTCGGCTCTCGAGTTCAGTGAGGTTTTGCCGCCTTGTGTGCTGCTAACAGATTCCCTTTGCATCCCCAGGTCTCCTCCGAGTGCTACGCAGATAACGGCTGTCCTTCCCCATTCCTCGCGGGAAGTTCTGTATCTTGGTACGGAGAGCGGCAACGTCTTTGTGGTGGAGCTTCCATCGTTCAGGGTGCTGGAGGACAGGACCATAACCTCCGAGGCTGTGCTGCAGCGGTGAGTGAGCAAGCAGGCGCCGCTGTGTAGAAGTGGAATCCCGTTAGCAGATATATCCTTTATTCAAACGTTACCCTTGCTTAGGTATTGGGGCTCATTGTTATGTATTAAGCACCATCCAAATCTGCAGGACTCCTTTAAAATAACTTTTGGCCTGGTATGTGTGAAGTGACAGTTTCTGTCCCTGTGAACCCAGTACTGTCGCTGCCAGGATGTGGGTGGAAGTGTGCAGGAGACACTTGGAATGAAGCTGCAAGTCTTGTGCCCAGTCTCTTGTGTTTACACCTGCAACAAAAGTTACACTTAGCTGTAATTACACATTTACTTTTTCAACAATAGGTTGAACTTCTTATGCTGCTTTGCCCAAATGAGGATTTTGTCACTCTGGAGGTTTAAGTGCTGCTGAAAACTTTGTCCTACATTGTGTCCTTGTCACTTCCTTCTGACATGGAAATGTCAGTTAAAAAAAAAAAAAATCCAGAGCCAGCTTTATGCACAAATTGTTAGAGAAACCAAATGCCTCTGTTCAGTACATCTGTACGTGATTATTCCTACTGTAAGGGTCACGAGAGAATAGTGCAGGCAATTCAGACTGTTTTCACATTTCTGGGGGTCCACTCCTGGAATTCACTGCAAACCATCGGTTTTCCCTTTAAGAAAATGGGACGAGATGCTGGTTCATTTGGCGGGCCTCCAGGAGCCTGGTGTGATGTCTTATATAAGATTTTCTGTTGTTTGACAGATTCTTGGAAAGATCGTACTTATTCTCATCTGTTTTAATTTTTTTGTTGCTTTGGTCCTCCTTCTTCCTTAACTGTTATTACAGTCATATTGGATTGCACCTGGAGTAAACTTTTCTAGGTTTTCTCTTCTGCTTCTCTAGGGTGCCAGAAGATTACTGTAACCGTCGATCGTGTGAACTGGTGGAAGCCCTCCGGGAGCATCCTAAGAACCCTGACCAGATCCTGATCGGATACAGCAGGGGCTTGATTGTCCTCTGGGACCTTCAAAATAGCAAAGTCACACACCATTTCCTGGGCAGCCAGGTATTAATCTAGTCCAAAGTCAATTTAGCAGAGGGGAAAAAAAGCTGTCTCCTCTCGGGGCCCTCTGAAGACACGTGGGTGCAGGGAGAGCCTGACCAAGCTGCTCTTGCTAAGAATGAGCTGGTTTTGGAGGGGTTAACAGTCCTCTGGAGAGCAGTCACTGTGTCTCTTCCTCTTTAGCAACTGGAGAACCTCTACTGGCAGAGGGATGGCAGTAAATTCATTAGTTGCCACTATGATGGAAGTTACACCCAGTGGCCGGTATCCAATGACAACAGGCAGCCTGAGCCTCTGGAAAACCTTGTGCCTTATGGTCAGTATGTGGTTACAGAACTCATCCTTTCTCTAAGGTTTAATTGTTGTATGTTCATCTGAAACTCCGACTCATTTTGAGCTCGTGTGGAATATTTAACTCAGATTCTCCCTAATGTTAATCCTGATGGCAAAATGCAGTGCTGCCTTTTGAATGGCTTGCAAGCCTAAATTAAAGGATTTCCAGTCTCTTTTGGATTTTAAACTCCTTTGAATCGCTGAGGTCTGTCTTGAGCATGGAGGAAAAAAATGTGTTGAAGAAATTTATATGCCTTATGAAGAAGGGTGCTTGTGATTCAGCTCTTTGATTTAGTTCAAGTATCCTGTTCAGCAGGAGTTGCTTGGATCTTCTGTAATTAATAGTGAGCTAAGTGCACTTTTTGTCAAACAGCAGTGATGAAATGATGCCTCTGATTTGCTGAAACCCATCAAATGGGAATGACCTCATCTTTCAAGCACATAGAAGCTTCTAAAGCTCTATCACCTTTACATTAGTTTCAGGAATGGCCATGTTTTTAACAATCCTTTCTAGTTAATCAGCTCCTATAGCAGCACTACCTGTCCCTGTTAGCCATCAGCAACATAGTTCAGAACTTCCCCTTGGGTCTGAGCCTTGTTTTGTTGAGGAGTGCTGTGGGAATGAGCACATCCCGGAAAGACTGTTGCATTTGATGTGGCTTGGCCTGGGGAGGTGGTGGTGTCTCCAAATTCAGGTGGCTCCCTTTGACAGGGAGGCTGAGGTGACCTTGGGTTGCATACTCCTAACTAGGTGAAGCAGAGTAAGGAGCTTCCTGTGTAAAGATGCACTTCTCAAATTACAGTAACTAACGCTGTTCTCTTAGGTCCTTTTCCTTGCAAGGCCATCTCCAAGATCTACTGGCAGACAACAAAAAATGGGTAAGTTCTTGGTCTATCCCTTCACTCCTCTCAGTATTTTTAGCAAGAGGCCCTTAAAGGGTGCAGTGTTTAATGCCATAACATCCCTTTAGAGTAACATGGTAAGAATTTCCTTGTCAAAGTTAGACTTGCCTCAAGTCTTTGAAATTGCCCTTACTCCTCATTTCAGCCTCTGCCACTTACCTATGTCTTTCTCTTCAGGCTTCCTTACATTATATTCCAAGGAGGGATGCCCCGGGCTAGCTATGGTGACCGGCACAGTATCTCTGTCATCCATGGCAGCCAACAAACAGCCTTTGACTTCACATCGCGGGTGATAGACTTCTTTATCATCTTCAGTTCAGAGCCTACGGCAGGTATGTAGTGAAAGGCAATACTGAAGAATTAGAATGGCTGTGTAAGCATGTGGATGTTTTCCTGGTGTAAATAGCAAATGAAATGCGGAGTCTACGCTCAGTTGTTTGGGTTTTCTGAGACTTTAACAGAGATACTGTGCCAATTAAAGGTGAAGTGTAAAATACTGGCATCAAGAATGTGCCAGCTACAAATGCCATACATTCTTTTTTTTTTTTTTTTTAAAAAAAAAAGTAAGCTGCTCCATTAACGAGGAAAGACCTCTTGGCCTCTTGGAGGCTGGACACTGGACATAACCAGGTTGTGAAGTCAGGATCTGGATATTCCTATTTGGAAATAGTACTTCAAGGGAGGCAATAATTAAAAATGCAGCTTACTCCCACTAAGACAGTGTTTCTCTTAATTACTGCCTGGATTTAGGACTAAGGCTCTGGGTAATAAATCAACAAAGGGTGTCCTAGAACCGAGGGTCAGTATATAGAGTATGTAATTTACTTACTGCTGGCAAACATGAATGTAAACAGTTCTAATACTGAATAGCTCTCATTCCACAGCATAGCTCGAGCTTGTCAGCGTCTTGCTTCCATTGAAGAGCTTTGTTACTCTAGCTTCCACAATACCCATAATATATATTATTTTTCTTTTCATGGAATTGTCAATGACTTCACCCCAAAAACTTCCTTTCCTGCTGGCACAGGTCTTGCTTCTGGTTAACTTGAAGTAACTGAGTAGAAAATTACTGTCTGAAGCTCTGCAAAAGCACAGTATTGGAAGTTGAGTCAGAGCAAGCTGCTAAAGTTTAGATGCTCTTTAAGTGCTTGCAGGCAGATCTTCTATGTTACTGAATCTTCTAGGCTTTCTAGTTTCTGGTTTGCTTAGTACAGAAGTTTCCAAACCTATTCCTCTTGCATGGTGGTGGTGACAACAGCTCCCAGCTACATGTGTGTGTGCAGGTTGGCTCCCTCTGGCCTGTTGTGCAAAGCAGACTGCAGAACCAGCGGAGGGACGACTTAGGAAAGCAGGCAGAGTGAAATAGGCTTTGGATTTCTTGTTTTTCCTCCGGTGGATTTTGTTCAGTGACTTGAAAGGGTCTGTTAAAACAGGAATGAGGCAGTCCGTAAGTGTGATGAAGCGCTGTTACATGTTTGTTATTATAGTCTTCGCCTACACAAGGCTGTCTTTTAGAAGCTTGGTTTGGTGATATCTTCCAAATACACAGAACCTATACGTCTAAACCTTCAAGCTTAACAATGCCATTAAGCTTGAGGTACTGTTTAGCTTTTTATTATAAAAGAAGCCAGGCACTCTTACTTTCTGTGAAGTTGTCAGAGCTGAGATTCTGAATAATGGAATAAAAGTCTTAAAGGTGAAAGAAATCTGATTTCTTTTTTTTTTTGTAAGAGATTTAGGCTTTATTTTTGTACTGCCCAAGGATTGAATTATCTAGTTAACATGTCTTCTAGTGGGTACAGGCAGGAGCTGTTGCAGGAAGCTGGAGCTGTTGTCCTTAGACAAGGAAGTTATTTACAATAAAATGAGGTTTCTGTGGTTGACAAGCTTCCTCATGGCTGATTGCCTGCGCTTAGTGGATCTGCGTAGCTTGCCTTGTTCGCCCTTAAGCAGTTTTCCCTGCAATGGTAATAGTAAGGTATTAATTGTATGCCAAAGCCTTGTAATTTAATAAGCACAAAGCTCATGCATTGCAGTGTGATGATAGGTGGTGACTTTCCACAGCACTGAATATGGTGAAATTAAAAAAAAAAAAAATGTGTGGACTAACCCTTCCTGTCTTTTGGGGGGTTTGTTTTTCATTAGTATGTGGACGAGTTTATAGAAGTCATTAAAAATTTTTAGTATGTTTGCTACTTTGGCAATTTAAAACAGATTCTTTTCATAAGCAATGGGCTCAAATATTTGCCTTTGTAGGGGAAAATGCTATTTTCAAACAGTATATATGGTTAATGTTGGCAGTATTGATCAGAGTGCAGGGCTGATCATGCACAATGCAGTACATGCATGATGACCTGTCCAATTCAGAAGGTCTGTAGACAACTGCAAATGGTAGTATACAAGTTAGTGAACTAAAACTGGATTTGAAACATTTTAAAGTATCTCCGCAGTCTTCATGAAGAACCTGAACTGATTATTGCTGTGTTATGGCTGTGGCCAGTTAGAGGTGAAACCCAGGATGTCTACGAGAGTGGTGCCAAGTAGTAATTATTTTGAGTTACTTCTACAGGAGTGGTATATCGTTGCCTATAGACTTGCCTTCTTGCGAGTATATTCCAAATAATCAAATAACTAAAGGGAAGTGAAAGCCCAGGTTAGGGAGCCTCGGAGAAGAGCTGCCAGTTTGCTAATGGCTTGCACTGTTTATTCACCCATACCCCCCGGTGACACAAATGCAACTGTGCATTCACTTAGATTTGTATAGCTTCGTTAATAGCTACTGGTGTGAAACAATTCATAGCTCTGGTTTTCCCCACCAGTTGCTAATGTGGCTGTCTTTTACGTGTTACTGCAGACTAGGTGTTTCGTGTGGGTTAAGATTTCTAGTTGTAAGCAGAATTAACTTCTTGATTCAGTGTGCAAGTGTCACATCTAAGGTTACGTTAACAGATTTCTTTTGCTTGTAATCATGTCTAACATGTATAAATATATATTAGATGTACGCACTCGTTAAAGTACAGAGGATGTGGCTCTGTGCTAGAAGCAGGGAAAACTCCAGAGTGAGAGTGTTGAGTAGTAAATACTTGTCAGTTCAAGCAGAGAAGCCTCCTGCAACACCCATGGCATTACTGTGTTTAAGCAGCTTAGCCTAGCTGGACTGTGGTCCATACAGTACTAAATGGGTCATTGCTGGGGTGTATACGTGTCCATCCACGCCCTGCTGTTAATTAGCTTTAGGTAGGACTTTTGACTTGTATTGATGAGTATAAACTTGTTTTGTTCAGCTGTGGATGCGGTTTTGAGATTCCACCTCGAAGAAAAACTAAGTCCCTCTAATAGTCCCAGCAATGATGTAGAGGAACATGAATTTGCAGTAAATCTATTAATATCTTGAATTCTATTAATATCAGTGCCTCGATAGGCCCAGTTAACACAGAAGCATTTAGAGGTATTGCCAACAAAAACATGTTTGTGTAGAGCTCCATGACAGTAGTTTCCGTATAAGCTTTACAGGAAGCTTGTTTCTATTAATCTTGGGTAGTCTTTTTTTGTTAGCCTCAATGAATCTTGTTTCCACAGAGTTTGATGACCCTTCTGCTATGGTGGTGCTGGCAGAAGAAGAGCTGGTAGTGATAGACTTAAAGTCTGCAGGCTGGCCAGCAGTCCATCCCCCGTACCTGGCTTCTCTCCACTGCTCAGCCATCACCTGCTCACACCACATCTCCAACATCCCCCTGAAACTGTGGGAGAGGATTATCAGTGCTGGGAGCAAGCAGAACATTCACTACTCCAATATGGTATGGCAGCTTTAACTATAGACATGATCACATGTGTTTAAGAACAGCATAGCGTGCTCAGAGTGTGGGTGGGCTGTGCTGCTGACAGCGTGTGCAGGGCTGAGTCCCAACAGGCGCTGTCCTGCCTCTTAGCAGGGTTGAGAAGGGCTTTTTCCCAGACCACCACCAGTGCAGTTGCTCACACTGTGGGGATTAAAACGTGATTTTTTTTTTCAGGCTTTGACAAGCCAGAAGGAAAGTGTGAGTGTTCCCAGCTGTCAGGGGTAACAAACTCCTCATTTAGAAGCTGCAAGCTTTCGGCACAGCTTCTTGAGGAAATGTGTAGAATATCTTCTTCTAAAAAGCACAGCTGGTGTCAGAACAGGAACATCTAATCCAAACAAAAGCTAACAGCATGGGCTGTTTCACTGCCACTTGCACTAAAGTTCATGCTCTCCTGCTGACTGTGTATTCTCTTCATACTGTCGCTGCCTTGGAAGTCACAGTCTTCCCTTAATGTATTTGTAGCCATGGCCGATTGATGGTGGCACCAACTTAGCTCCAGATCCTCCTCAGAGGGACTTGCTTCTAACAGGGTATGTACTTGATAAAATTCAAGGAGCCCTTCCAGCCTATTTGTCCTTCCTTTTGAACTAACTGAGGCTTTCCCTTGGGATTACAGTCTGCTCATCTTGTAGAAAGAAGAAACTTTACAATATAACTTCTCAAAGCTGGGTTGCTTGCTCATAAAGCAAAGCATTTCTGCTGCTTTTGAGAGAACAGACAGGTCCCAATATCCACAGATAACCTATAGAGCTGCCTTACTTTTGCTTCTGAAATGTTGTCCTTTCCTTTCATACACTTCACTGTACAAGTGCAGGCAGTAATCCAAACTGATTCAAAGGAAGGCGGGTAAATGCAGAGCTTAATCTTGCAAGTTTTAAGCTTTTCCCTATTTACACTGTTGTGAATCTCAAAGCGGTTAGTTTGGACTCCTGTCTGTTTTGATCAGCGTGAGCAGATTTAGCTAAGTGCTGGAATGAAGTAGCTAGCAAGAAATTGCCTCACCACATAAAAATGTATCATTTTCTTTTCAAAGCACTTTCAAGCATTTCTGTGGGCTGTTCTTCAGACACTTCATTCTTGATGCAGCAAGTTGTTAGAAGTCCTGGGAAGAATGTTGCCAATTCTCACCTGGAGAACTAAGATTAAAGCTTGATTTTTAGCCCATAGCTTTTCTACTAGTAGTATTTTTTTCAGGGTGAGTTGTTCCTTCCATGTGCTTGGGCTTTTTTTCCTTTTTGGTGCTTTTTAGAGTAACCTTAAATTCTGTATTGATGTCAGATCAAGAACAAACTGGATTTAAAAAAAAAAAGTCTTGAAGCTATAATTTGCCATAGTTCAGGGCTTTGTAAATAGTGTGGTTTAACCTCTGACTGCATTGTTTTTCCCCTCTGTTTTATCTTTGTGATTTGCTGTGCCTCTGTATGACCTGTGCTTTCTGTAATCCTCCCCCATACAGGCATGAAGATGGCACTGTGCGCTTTTGGGATGCATCTGGCGTCTGCTTGCACCTCCTTTATAAGCTAAGCACAGTGCGGGTATTTCTCACAGATGCTGATCCCAATGACAATATGAACACCCTGGGTGAGGATGAATGGCCTCCACTTCGCAAGGTAAGATAATTATTGCTTGTGGAAGCTTTCTGAAGCTGAGGAGTTTTTATTCTTGTACTACTAATACATCTATGAAGATTAGCCACTGTGCACACGTACACGCCTTCTCCCTCTCTCTCTCTCTCTGTTCTAGGTTGGTACCTTTGACCCTTATAGTGATGATCCCAGACTTGGGATCCAGAAGATCTACCTGTGTAAATACAGTGGATACTTGGCTGTAGCTGGAACAGCAGGGCAGGTATTGATACATAAATAGTCACCGTTAACCTTGCTTTAGTGCAGCCTGTTACAGTGCAAATTGGAGATGTGTCAAAATTGCAAACACTAATTTCTGTAGTGATTAATCAATCTAGTCACTGGAAATGTTGTCTGAGGCTGCCTACTTTCTTTACTCTGTGTTTTAGACTTTATCTAACATTATTTATCATCCCTGAGAGGTGCTTTAATTTTTCCAGCTGTGGAGAACTTTTCTGACCTTTCTTGGCTTGATGATGTCAGTCTGGCTGACTTGGCAGCTTGGAGGACTGCCTGGGTAGTAGAAGCTCTAACGGCTTGTTCTCTTCCTTTCAGGTACTGGTGATGGAACTGAATGATGAAGATGCTGAACATGTTGTGGACCATGCTGAAGCAGATCTCCTGCAGGACCAAGAGGGCTATCGATGGAAAGGTCATGAGAAACTAAAGACTCGAGATGGTCCTGTCCGATTTGAAGCTGGTTTTCAGCCATTTGTTCTGGTCCAGTGTCAACCACCAGCTGTGGTCACCTCATTGGCCCTTCACTCTGAATGGAAGCTCGTGGCCTTTGGTACCAGTCATGGTTTTGGACTTTTTGACAACCAGCAGAAACGACTGGTCTTTGTGAAGTAAGTATCTTCCTTCTAGGAGCTTCAGGGTAATCCCCAGTTACAGATAACCTGGAAGTCCTAACTAAGCAAGTCATGAGAATAGATTTCTAGACAGCAGCAGTATAGCAAGAAGTTCTACCTCATTGGACTTCTTGAAGATCTTCAAGAATATAAGCATATTCTTGTCTCTGCATTCGTACATGTCATGCTGAACTTTTAGTAGTGATTGCCACTCAGTAGAAAGTGACCATGTGCCTACCATTTCTCTCTCTCTCTCTCTCTCTCTCTCTCTCTCTCTTTTTCTTTTTCTTTTTTTTTTTTTTTCTTTTTTTTTTCTTTTTTTTTCTTAGATGTACACTGCATCCCAGTGACCAATTGGCTTTAGAAGGCCCGCTATCTCGGGTGAAATCCTTGAAGAAGTCCCTCCGGCAATCATTCAGGCGGATCAGAAGAAGCCGGGTGTCTAGTCGGAAGAGGCGAGGAGGTAGTGGAAACGCCTCTGAGGTGAGGGGTCCAGCTTTTTGGGGCCCTGTCTGTATACAACTTGGAGCATGTAGAGTCCTGATTAGACTGCCCAGGGAAGGAGGTGGTCTGCAGTCCTGCTATGAGATCAGTGGCTGATTGGTATAATGGCAAAAATAGCAACATCTGATGCTGCTAGCTGTTAGACAAAAATAGTTATGTTTTCAGGGGAAAATGTACAGTCTGGCATTGAACCTATGATTCAGAATATACCTGCTCGCTGGTATGATGGTGCTTTCCTTTTCTATTGCCTGCTGCTCTTCCTACCTCCCTCTCTTCCCTGTGTCTTTGCAATGGGGAGAGGAGGACATGAACTTGGAGAAGAAGTAAAATAAATGGCTACAGAGAGATGCGAGTATTAGTTCTGTAAAGCTCCCTGAGTTTTATGTACTGTAACTGGCATGTGTAGCTGGTACCAGAGGAACAGCGTTCCTACAGTGCACAGCGGGCTGGTAGGGAAGGAGCAAAACTAGTTCTTTGCAGTGCATCCAGGTAAACTGGGCTGCTCTGCTCTTCTGAAGCCATGTGTTAACCTGCATCCTTGTGTTGTGGACAAGGGAGAGATGTTGTGCCTGACTTGCAAAATGTCTCCTCATCTTTGAAGGTTCAAGAGGCAAATGCTAAATTTGACCAGGATGCACTGCAGGAAATGGAACTGGCTCCAGTTCAGCGGAAGATTGAAGCCCGGTCTGCAGAAGACTCTTTCACTGGCTTTGTGCGCACCTTATACTTTGCTGACACCTTCTTGAGAGATAGTGAGTAGAAAAAGCATCTCCTTTCTTCTGAGTGGATTTTTCCCTCTTCTGCCAAGGAATGCGTTAGAGTCTTACTGCCAGGAAAATTCAGCACCTCCTGTGTTGTATCTTCTGCTATGCTGAAAAACTAATCTAGGGCAAGAACATATGTTGTCATGCAGAACTGTTATTTAGCTGTTCTGGCTGCTGGCTGATCCAAGGCCAGTAGTAGTTCATCCTCCTAGGCAGTCTGAAAGCATGCGTTTTCAAATGTGCTGAAATGGCTTCTGACTTCTGAGCATAAGGTTTTCCCTGTCGTGTTACTCTGAAGTTCATCCCTTGCCCCAGCACCGCCTTTTAATTTTGGTGAAGGTGGTGGTTGGGTGAGCATCAGAGCCCAAACTTTAAGCTTCCTCTGGTCATATGTGATATAAATACATGAAAACCGGATGCAGCAATGGTGGTGACTGAGGGAAATAACACTGTTTCCTTTACTCACATGCCCTATCTTGGTGGAGAAGTTTTGGAAAGAGAAGTGCTAAGAAACCGTAGTTTCCCTGGAGAGTCTGCCATAATACAAAGGTGTTTAGGAGATGAACAGAGGGAGGATGCATACAGCTAGGGTGTTAAGGAAAGCTGGTATCCAAGGTTGCCAGAGATGGTGGTGTGCTCATGAGCCCTCTCGTTGCTCCAGGCTCTCGCCACTGCCCATCCTTGTGGGCAGGCACCAATGGAGGTACGGTCTACGCGTTCTGTTTACGTGTCCCTCCAGCAGAGAGGAGGATGGACGAACCTGTCAGGGCAGAACAGGGTAAGTATGGCTCATGAAAACAACTGTCCTAATGGATCTAGGTGTCACTCTTATAAGTGGTGTGTCTTTAGCCATAGAAATAGAAAAGCAAGGTGGCTCAATTACTGCTGTTTACCAGTGAGAGAGTGGTGGTAAATATAGCGTTGTCTGAGCAGAGCCTGAGTTGTCTGACCTTCCTTAGCCTCGGTTCCTGCTGACTTCAGAAGTCTGTATTTGCATCAGCTGTCATTAAAGCTTACCATCAAGTCACAATGTGCATGTACCTTATTGTGACAGATGGGTCTGTTGTCTTTGTGTAATGGTAGTTACTGTTTAACATGAACCCGTTTAGTTCAAATACCCTTTAACTCTTAAATCTTTTTAGATAATGTTTCTATAGCAGAGGTCTATAGCTCTCCAGCTTTGAGAGGGTGTGAGTTGCGTTTCTAGCACAGCGTCTCTGACTAGAATCCTGTTTGTTTTTTTTCTCTTCGTCTTGTCTAGCCAAAGAGATTCAGCTGATGCACAGGGCTCCTGTCGTGGGTATACTCGTCTTGGATGGGCGCAGCAATCCCCTCCCAGAACCTCTGGAAGTAGCACACGACCTTTCGAAGAGCCCTGATATGCAAGGCAGCCATCAACTGCTGGTGGTGTCTGAAGAGCAGTTTAAGGTATCACACAGGAGGTGCATGTGGACTGCATGTAAAATGTGCTAAAGCACTGAGCAGTGCTCTTTGGAGTAGTCATTCTTCTGAACTTGAATAATACTTCAGGAATAGTATTTCAGTGTGGTACTGTCCAGAAAAATGATGACAATAGTCCTGAGCCCACGGAAATCAGGTGTGTGCAGACAAATTGAGTATTCAGCATAATGATGTGCACACTGAATATAGATATTTTATTCCTATATTAAACTCTGTACAAGGCTGCTTTTGCTTTTGGGAAAGAGCTTTTGATTCCGTGGTTAGTTCCATGTAACACTGTACAGAAACAGTAATTTATAGGCATTTTTATAAGCAACTAAAGTTTCTTGTTTTGCATACTAACTAGCTTAGAGAATAATCCATATGTAGCATGTTGTAGGCTCTCCTTGTTTTTTTAATGTGGAAGAGCATGCAATCTAAACTGCATTTTTTTCCTTAATTTTTAGCTGACTACAGCAGGCTTTTGAAAAAACTAGGAGAGAAATGCAGTTTGCAGCTCAAAGTGTAAAACTGCTTGATGTCAGAACAAAAACAGACTCTTAACACTGACTGGCTTATTATTATTATTATTATTACTATTATTTTTGTCTCATGAACAGGAAGCCAGGTTGATTCAGATTACACTAGTGTGTATTCACTGTGAATAAAAACATTGTTAAAGGAGGGAGCAGCAGATGTCCTGGGGTGCGGCTGCTGGCCTTCACCGTGCAGGAAGGAGTTGTCACTGTCCTGTTTCTATTGACAGGTCTTCACATTACCCAAGGTTAGCTCCAAACTGAAGCTCAAGCTGACGGCACTGGAAGGCTGTCGGGTACGAAAGGTGACAGTTGCTAACTTCGGCAGCTGCAAGACAAACGATTACAGTGAAAACGACCTGGCTGTCCTGACTAACCTGGGAGACATTCAGATCATCTCATTGCCCTTCCTCAAGTTACAGATCCGCTACCCTTGCATCCGCAAAGAGGATGTGAGCGGCATTGCATCCTGCGTCTTCACCAAATATGGCCAAGGTAAGGTGTGCTTTTCCCAAATCCTCTGCCTCTGCTGTGTGTTGGTGACAATGGCAGAGGAGTTGTTAGGGCTCAGGTTTTAGAGCTGTCTGCATACGCAGGTGAGCATTGCATAAATGTGTCCATGTTGTATATTTCTGGCCAGTTCCAGTTGCCAGCAGGTTTTGATGTATGAATTAGCAGAAACATATGTGAGCTTATTCTGTTATTCTTAACTTTCAGCTAACAAGTTGGATGTGCCCCATAGGTAGCTCCCATCTGGCCACCCCCTTCTTCCTCAGAGATAAGGGAATGGCCTTCTAAGTAGCAAGCACTGTGAAAGTGGGCGTATTGTACCTCCCACATGTGGTTCTGGATCAACACTTAAATTGCAGAACTGGGATCCAACATCTAATGGCTATTGAAGGTGGATCTCTGCTTGGCAGTTGAGTCTTTACATCTCTCTGTGCTGCTGGATATCTTTTCATAAAAGTCAACATAGCACAACACAGTTATCCATCAGCATAATCTTAAATTGCCCAGTCTCTTGGTTAACTGCTCTTAGGGAAACTGAGGTAGTAACTTCTTTGCCAGGGTTATTCTGATTTAGATAAGAAATGCAAACAGGCCCTTCTCTGTTGAACATAGATGACACTTTTATCTGTTCTTTTTTGGGTTGTTTTTAGTTCTGGAACCACGTTCTTGGACTTGAGAATTGTTTATAAATTCTCTCTGTCCTCTGTAGGTTTCTATCTGATCTCACCATCGGAGTTTGAGAGGTTTTCCCTTTCTACCAAATGGTTAGTGGAGCCCCAGTGCGTTGTTGATGTGCCAGAACTTACAAGCAACAATCATGTGCACAACAGGTCTGGCATGGAGAACACTACAAGAAAATCCAGGTAAAGTCCATAAAACTCCTACACACTATGTCTGGGTAGTGCGACCTGCTCCTGTGTTGCAGGTGATATAAGCAAGCCTGTGGTATGAGTTCAAATTGTTTCTGTAGCCCGTCTCCCTTTCCAAGCTGTCTCCTACAAAGTATTGCATTTTACAGAGAACCTTTCTTTTAAAATATATCAATATAGAAGGCAGAAGTTGTAGTAGGATTATTGTTTGAAGACTCTTAGCATCATTCCTAGATGGATTGGCATGAGGAAATGTAACCTTCTCCCTATTTGCAGTACTGCTGCTGGGACAAAGTAATCAAGCATGGGAATTGGCCTCCTGGAGCTAGAGTAACAAGCTGTAAATTCTGGCTTGCTTTAATTAAGGGCTGTATGTTATCGAAGAGACTGAACTATTGCTTTGTGAAGGAAAACTTAGTGCTTCTTCTTTTGGGACATCAGCAAATGATAGTTTTGACACTGATGGAGGTCCTATAGGAATTTTATTCTGAAAGATTAAAGAGGTTCTCCACTGCCCTCAGACTTCTGTATCACCAATACGTGATGAAGCCCTTCCCACATGCTTGCTCAACGTGCCATTTAGTTAGCATGCACTGAAGCTTCTCTTAACTGCCAAGAGTATACATGAATTCTCTGTACTCCTATGCCTGAGAGTCAGTGTTTTTTTGCCCCCCTTCCTCTTCTAGGGGATCAGGAAGGACTTCGAGTGACTATGGAGAAGATGGTAAGCAAAAAAAAATGTGCTAAATACAGCATTTCAAAGTCTTTCCTGTTGCTACAGTTCTTACTTTCTACATAAGAAAGGAAAAGTAAGGAGGGATATGAAGAAAACACTTTGGTCTGGATACTGCAGTTGCTAGCACTAAAGTAGGTTGCCTGTGGCAAGATCGTCTTGAAAGAATAGAATGTAGTTCCTGCTGGAAGGAAGAGGCTGTAGGAAGATAAGGTCTGAAATTACAGGTATCTGCTGTTAGCCAAACTAGTACTGCTGGAAAATACAATTCAGTACGTGAGAAGCTTTAAGGATTAGTTGGGAAGCATTCAGTAAAGTTGAAAGGACTTGAAGAAAAAACAGTTCTATTGTGGGTTTACAAAAGTGCATGTATTTCATGAAAAGGGGAAAAAATTATTAGATAAAAACTTTTTTTTTCCTGCTCTCTGTTTAGAAAGGAAGTCTGGGAGGCTGATGGAACATGCCTTACTCAATGATGAAAGTGAGTGAGATGAGCTTGCTACTATCAGCACAAGTGCATTTGTGGGTGGGAAAGCCGGATAGCTGCTGGGAATTCTGCTGGTTCCAGCACTTGGTTCCAAGGGATCTGCAATTACACCAAAATGCTAGAGATACTGTTTTTTTCATGAATCAATAAACACGAGGGGTTGGACAGATAGTAATACCCTAAGGCAAGGGTCATTCTGCATAGCTATATTCCCTGCCCTGATAAAAGAAGGCCCTTTTACTTTCCAGTAGGACTTGTGTAAAATGACAACTGGGACAGACTGTTCCTTTGGGGCTCTGGGACACTGGGACTGGCAGCATTTCCTCTGGCAAGTGACTGCTTCAGTCCTTTGTGCCAGCTTGTTCAGTAAAAATCTAGTACCGTTGAAGAGGCAATGATATTAAAAGGTCTGACCTCCATGTGGTGGGAGGCAGGTTTTAAAGGCTGTTCTGCCGGGAGGTGGAATGTGGCTAGTCTGCTGCTTTGAAAGCAGATCTCCACTGGCTCAGCTCACCTTTTTTTTTTAACTCTCTGCTTTCCAGAAGTCCTGAAGGAGATCCAGAGTACTCTGGAGGGGGGCAGAGGGTAAGTACTGACCACCTTCTGTTCCTAAGGGATGGGGCTGGTAAGGGAGGGCATTGCTAAGGAAAGCAGGGGAAATTCCCAACGTGATCGTAGGAATCCTTGTGCTGGAATCTGATCATGTGTTTGTCCAACAAACTATCAAAGGGAAATAGTGAGAGAGAGGCAGGTTCTCTTTCACGTGTTGTCCCTTGACATTTTTTTAATGAATAATGCTTTGTCTCTTTCTCTCCGAAAAGCAGGAGAGATCACATTCCCACATCCCAAAGGAACAGGACTCTGAGTATTCGCATACAGGTTTCTATTCATGTCAACCCATACTGATCTAAGGGCAGGCCACATGGGCTCAGTTGGCCGAGGATGGGACTCTGGAGTTTTAATCCTGGCTTGACACTGTCACTTGGATGTGTTCAGTATCTCTGCTCCCATTCTGTCTGTACGGTAGAGCTAAACTACCACCATGGGTGCGGGACTTTATCTTGTCTCCCTGGAACACTGATGTTCAGGTGACAGGGGCTACCAAGTGTAGACAAAGGACTACTACTTGCAACGGATGCAGGAAGCTTGGTGGGATTGGTAACTGCTGGTGTGTAAGGATAAGCGACTGCCTGACATGCTCTGCTCTGCGCACTTCCTCTGGACACTACCTAAATCCTGGTCTTCTGTCAGCAGCTGGGAGTGGATGGGGTGATACTGCATGGCAATAATGAATCTTCTCTTGTGTCATTACAGGAGCTATGCAGAAAGAAATTTGGCAAGAAGTCCATTAGGACATGGACTAAGTAATGGAGGAGGTAGGTGAGGCTAAAGATATCTCAGGTCCGGTGAAGCAGCCAAAGGAAGCAGAGAGTGCACTGAAGTTTCTGATAAAACTTAGCTTATTTAAATGGCTCATGATAGGTTGCGGAAATCTGATCTGTGTTTTCAGGATAGGAATCTGCTGGTTGTGTGATGTACTTAAGTGTAAGCACCCTGTGTGCCACACAAGTAAATATGCTGCACCATTTCTAAAGGAAGAGAGGAAAAAAAAACCTTTGAAAGATTCTGTCCGACTCTTAACCTTACCATAAAGGAAGCCTGAGAACTAGACAGATTTCATCACTCTAATCGCTTGAGACTTACTAGGGACTCCTGGATAGAAAGGTGCCTTCACTGAGCATAACAGGATGCACAGAACTCTGTGCTACTACTTTTTACCCTCTTCCCTTCTTCTGTGCTCGAAAGAAGGCTTGAGTAGTGACCACAGCAACATGTGAGTCTGTAATTCTGAAAACCTATGGGTGGAAAACAAAGGCAGAGGGGGGAGGCTCTATAGGGCTGTTGTCTTTCAAAATAAGTTCTTGTATGGGTGTCTGTGGAGATGCACCTTCTCAGAGAGCTTTTAGGCCCCGTGTGAATTCTTGTAGCTGATGCAGTGACACATACCTGTGGACCAAATACTGGTTTCTCTCATTGGCTTTCAATTTCTCTTTCCTAAAATGGCTTTTGCATTCTTTTTTTCTCAAAGCAGATTGACCGGAATTCATCAAGGACTTTCTGGCATTGGACCGAGTGCCATAACGCTACTGACTGGGCAAACCGTCCCTGGGGAGAGGGCAGGGGCATTGCTGCTCCCTGCATTGCAGGCTACTGAGCTGCAACTTGCATGCGTATGCATGCCTGCCTCTGCCTCCCCTTTCAGTGCCTCACTGGAGACATCTCCTCTTGGAGCCCGCCTTGCATTAGGACAGAAGTGGATCGCCTGGTCTGATGCACCACCACCATGCCTCTGAGTACATGTAACTTTTTAAATGTTTGCACATTTCTCTTTTCTACTGGGCTGGGTTTTAAATTATAAATGTTACTGCCTTGGTGCAGGATTTTAATAAACGCACACTGTTACCTCCAACTGGTTTAAAATTATTTTTTGTACAATTTTTTAAAATCGTATGGGTATTTCAGTTTTAATGGAAACATTTTAGAAGTTTACTTTTTAAAAAAACATTAAATAATATATGCTAGATTCCTGTGACTGCTGTATGTGGTATCTGAATGAGTAATTTTGGTTTTTGTTTGTTATGGTACTGTTAACTGGCTTTATGGATTTGGGTAGAATCTATTTTTGTAGCCATTCAAATTGGAGGAAAATTAATTGAACTTGATTTTTTTTTTTTTGTTTCAACACTATGTTGCTCTTTTTTGGAAATAAAACTCTGAATTCCCTTTTGTGATCCTTGTCTGCTCTCATATCTCTTCTTTCTGTCAGCAGCTTCTTTTACACTGGCAAGAGGCCCATGCTCATGCCTGCTCACCTGCTGAAGAAGATGGAGCGGTTTGAGCTGTAGAGTGTTGGTGGAGGCAGAGTGGCCTCTTTCACTGGTGGTTGTTTGGAGGAGATGCACGTGGCAAACAAGTTGATTCTATCACTGTCCTGTGATCTGTACATTGTGTTGCCAGAAAAGAGCAGTGGTTCAGATAATAGTCCCCAGTAAGGCATCTGCCAACGGGTCCTGAAATAACTTGGGATGATAACACACCGAAGGGAGAAAGAGTTGGTCTAGCAATGCTTTTATACTAGTTAGCCATGGGATTCTGAAATGAAAGTGATGAAACTGTGTAGAGGATTTTGTTGCACTTTTTTTTTTTTTTTTTTTTGGTTTAGAAACAATAAATTGTCCCTTTTTCTCAGGCCTGACACTATTTTCTTCTTTCCCTGCTAAGAAAGAACACGTTTTCCTGGGTTTTTTTCTTCCCTTTTCCCCTCCTGTAACTTGCTTGTAGCACTGTGATAGTTGGTGCAAAAAGCTAAATCCTCCCAGACTGGTGCTGAGCTGTTGTCCTTGGCGTGCTCTGGAATTCTCTCCTGGGATTCCCTCTTGTTTCAAGCTCTGTTTTTATAATGTCTTCCCGAGCAAGGCAGAGGGATCCTTTATTTCCTATAGAGTACAAGGGAGGCAATTTCTATTCTGCAGGAGAATACGGTTGTAGAGTTGCTGTTGCTCAGATGAGGTTTCAGACATCCTTCCTTCTAGCAGTTATTAGCATCTCCTTTGAGACCTAATTTATCACTAATGAGGTTGTAGCCTACTATTCTATACTGTGTGATCTGAAAAACTAGTTTCATTATTTCCTTATTTCTACTAGTTTCATTACTTCCTTGTTTCTATTGCTGTGGGACTGAGGCTAACAGAAGGGTGGCCTGTTGTTTTCCACCTCTTGTGCCAGTCATTGGTCCTGCAAATTTATAGGAAGTTATGGTTTAATCAGCAGTTTCTGAGCTGGCATCATCATGTGTATATGTGTCATCCTGGTGCACCCAGCTGCTCCTTTTGCTACTTAAAGATGGATTGATTCTAATGCCTTCTTGGAGTAAGTGATGTGGATGTCCTGTTCAGAAGGGGCAAATGCAGTTCGTGCCTTCTCCCTGTTTCACTGACATTACTGGAGAAATTGGATAGGGTTCCTGAAGGTGTTAGGACAGTGTTTTTGTGGCTTGTCTAATTCATCCCCTTAAAAGTGGATTTAGATTTAAAAAATGGATATCCAAGTTTCTTGCTGTTTTCTTGAAAGTATACAAGCTGGGCTACCAGTGCGATCGCAGCTGAGGTGAAACAGGGATAGTTCAGGGTATGTGCTGGAATACGGCAGGTTCTTACTAGCAATGTTTATTTTAAACCTACAGCACAGTGATTCCCTGGAATAAGCTGCTTGGATTATTGTTGTGAGTAGAGGCATTAATAATCCTTTCTTAGAGCTGTCGTGCCTCAAATACAAGAAAAGCAGAGACGGGATGAAGCTGTGGGAAGAGTGTAACCCTTGTGTTGTGCTTTCCATTGCGTTGTGCCCCAGCACTGTCTAGAGCTGAGCAGGAGAGGACAGAAAGGCTCGTGACATCCAAAACTAGGGCATATTTTCTGTGCTGTCAAGAAGCCACTAGCAAGTAAAATCAATGATGGGATGGGATGAGGTATTCAGGAGGGACACACTCTTTTTAGTGAATGTCTGTAAGCAGCTTGAGAATGTAATGAAAAAATTCCCTTTGCATCTCTCCCTTTCAGGGATGCCACAGATCTAATTGTCTTCTCTGAGTCTTGCTGTTACTCTTATTACTGTCAGCTGACAGGGAGACTAATAATAGCCTGCTTCTGATCAGAGGTTTCAGCTGCTGCCAAACTGCTTGAGTTTTGTGCCTCCCTCTACTTTTCACTTGAAGTAGTTGTCTGGAGTCTCTGTTAGCAGCTCGCTGTCTCCAAGAGCTAATGCTTAATGCTTGAAAGCACTCAGGACTCATTGGCCCTTATTAATGTTATTGCCGGTCAGGCTTTGGCAGCGTTTCTCCCCTGCTCATGCGGTCATTGGGGCCTGGCATCATTTAGTGCCCCTTCACTGCAGGAGCTGTTAACACTGGCTGCCAGGGCTTGAAAAAATCCATTCTTGTAGCTGTGCTGGCGGCGCGTTCCCTAACCCTTGCAGACCTGCTTTGCTGAAGAAGAGAAAGTCTTGGATCTCAATTAAAGAACAGCCCAAATTTTCCACATCTGAATACACATATTGGGTATCTAATATGGGACACTGTTATAGTGGCCTGAGTTTCAGAGGTCAAATGCTTTCTTGTAATGTGAGCTCTTTTATAGGGCTGCATAGTTAGTGCCAAAAATCACTAGTCCTGCTGGAAAAGCCTGGCATGGGGCATCTCTTTTTTTTTCTTAGTTAACAGTAAAGCGAACTTCCCTCAGATGCTTAGCAACTGCATCTTTGCTGAATTTGTCTAACAATTCTATCAAAATATTGGGAGGAAAAATACATTTCATCAGCTTAGTCATAAGGCCCAAGGCATGTCTGGTTTGTGAGAGAATGCAGATTTTTTTGCAGCCTAACTGCTCTGTTTCTTAGAATATATGGTTTGCATCTATTGGGGCTAGAATAAATGTGTGCCTGGGTTGCGGTCCTAACTTCAGCTTGTAAAGCATGTCACCATCTACACGGCTGCGGGAATTGGGATGCCTCTGAGAGCAGGATGAGGCTCTGCTGAATCGGCGCGCCTGGAGAAGGAGACCAGGTCAGTGGAAGTTTTCTTCTAATGCCCCACGGTCCTTGCTGAGCCCCGTTATTGGCCTTAGTGATGTCTCTCAAGCGTAGGCCGAGGCTGCGTTGCAACGCCAGCTCCCTCCCTGAGGTAAACCCAAGGGAGAGGACCGATTCCTTGGCTGTCCCAAGCCCTTGGCCACGTGAAACTTGATGCCCTCACTGGCAGCACAGAGCCCCAGGTGCTTGGGGTGTTTCCACACGGGAACTGGCCTCTTCCTCGGACACGACGGCGCTGGGGAGTTCAGTAAGATTTCCAGATCGCGCAGAGATCCCCTTTCGTAAGAGGGACCAGCAACCCCCCTGTGAAAAGGCTGCTGTGGCCCTTGATCACCCTAAGGGTGATTAATTCATGCCGCAGCTGCCGCTGGGGTGGAAGCAGCCCCTCTCCAGTGCGGCCTGTAGCCCTTTGTGTGCTGCGCTGTGGAGAGGGGCCGGCGGCGCAGGCCTGGCTTTCTCCGGCGGCGGCTGCAAGCTCTGTGGTGTTTAAGGCCAGTGTGTGAAGTAAATGACGGAGGTGAACGAGCTGGCTGCACGGCTGGGCAGGCTCCTGCCTCAGGAAGGGGAACCTCTTCCCTCCTGGTCCCCCGCAGCCCCCTGAGGCGGGCGAGCTCCCCCCGCTTCCCCTCCCGGCAGCCGCGAGGGTGGCGACCCCCCCCTGCCGCGGGCGGGCGCGAGCGGCGGCCGCGGCGCCTCTTCCCGCCCTCGGGCGCCGCCCGCCATGGCGGCCGCTGGGGGCGCCGCTCCGCGGGGCCGCGGCGGGGCGGCGAGGCTGTTTGCGGTCCCCGCTCGGAACAGCTTTTGCTGCCGGGTGAGGCCGTGCAGGGCACTGGGGAACGAGCCGGGAGATGGGCCGAGCCGTGCGAGGGTCGTGCTTGGCACGGAGCAGGAGGCTGCCGCGGTGTCGGGGCAGTTTGTGCCCCAAAGGGTCACTCAGCTCTGCCGGGGGCTCGAGAGGGCCGAAATTTCTCGTGGAGAAACGCTGTTGTGTCGGCAAACGCCTCCCTCCGCTTTGCATCCCAGGAAGGTGCGTTGTTATAAACGCAGGCTGAGCTGTGTTAACAGGCTCCTGGTTTTGTCACCTGCTTCAGTGGAGAAAGAAGCAGCCAAGAAGGTAAGTTTGTATCAGGCTGTTACCACTGCCCACCTTCTCCCTCGCTACGTAGCCAGAGACTGCTGCATTTCGACTCTTCATGGTGTAACTTCTGCGTCCAGAGCTAAACCGTATTTAAAATGGCCTGGTCGGTGGCGGGGGCTCTTTGTGGGGAGTGGTCCTGAACGCAGGGCCAGGGAGAGTTGCCGCGGAGGAGGGGATGCTGCCGCCCGTCTCTCCCCCAGCCGTGTCAGAGAGGCAGCCTGTGCCCAGATCCTTCCTCCTCAAGGGATGCAGTCTCTTATCGCCTCTGATGTGCTCCTGTGATGAATGAACCTGTACGTTGTCCACTTCTTCCTAAAGAGCCTTTGGGTGGTGCTTATTTGTTTAAAGCCAATCACTTGTTCTCTGCTTATACTTGTGGCGGTGACTTCAAAAAGGATGCTTGGTTATGCTCGTGTTCCCCTCAAAGGGACCTTAGCGTTATCAGATGGCTGTGGTGAGTCCTTGGAAAAACAGGCTGAGCTCCTGAAGAACATCTGCTGCTCCAAGGACATGTCTGGGCTGCTGAGTGCCACCTTAAAGTCAGATATTGCAGCTAGAGTCTTGACTGGAGGTAGGAGTCCAAATAAGCAGAGAATATATAGGTTCAAGTAAGTGGTCTTGGGGCTTCAGTGGACTAAAATGTGTAACTTCTGACCTCAACATGGTTTGTTCAAGCAAATGCTTAGTGTTACTTTGAAGGTACCTGCTAGTTTAGGTAGTGTATTGAGTTGAAATGGTTTAAGCTATTGTCAAGGGGGCTTTATTCCAAGTTCTGCTCTCTGAAGTGTACTGAATTTGGAAATGTGTCTGTCCTTTAGCCAAACCTGACTTTGGTGAGGTATGCTTAAAGGGTGTGATTGTTCTGCAAGCAAACACATCCTACTGCCCTTGTTCTAACTAACGCATGATGGAATAGGCTTGTGACCAAAGGAGGTTTCATAGCCCCCAGTTGTCTTGATAGTCTGTGATGTTGTCACTGATGGGATAGTTTGATCATAGTTCAGACCTGATCAGGACCTGGAAGAGCAATAATCTCTCTGTGATCGCCCTGCATATCTGGACAAGTTTGCTCGTGTTTCGTAACCACAGCTTGCTTACTACAGATGACATTTTCATGTACTTTCATTACAGGAAAACATTTTGAGTGCCATTATACAATAAAAAGGATTAAAAAAGAAATCCGTCTTAAGGAAATTCAGTTATGTCAAGTTACTCAGCCCATGAGGTACTATTTCTGGAAATAATTAAATTCAAGAGCCAAGTACTAGACACTTACTAGAGAATTTGCCTTGTAAAAAAGGCTAGTGTCATAATATACTTAGTTGACTTGCTGGGGACTCCACATGTGCCTCTTCACATGGCAATGCCTCAGCCCTGAGGGCTCAGGAAACCTTTACTAATAGCAGTCTGAGAGTCTGGGCCTTAGGACTTCTGCCATTCTTGCCATCTGCAACATTTGGCTGCCATCCTTAAAAAAGCTTGCTTTAACTAGCATAAGTGTGATATAAGAATTTCAAAGTGAAATCATATCCTGTTGTCTCTCCGAAGTGCATTGCACTTTCAAAGCATCTAACCTTAGTTTGGATGGAAACCACTCCTAGTTTGTTTCAGCTCTGCTTAATGATGTTGCACAGGCAGATTCCTTTCTGCTGTTCTTTGTGCCTGTTCAGCTGTTACTTAGAGGTTTGTTTGTTAAATTGTTAGAAAAGCCAGTTTGAGGGTAAGGTCTTCATTTATTAATATTTTAGTGCACAAGAAAAATGCTTGTCCCAATAGCTCATGTCATAATCATGAGTGAGTGTATCAGAGCTCCATGTACCTTTTTCATTAATAATATGGGTGGTAACCACCATTAACCCGGGTAGTTTTTTCTTTGATGAGAGGAGGCAGACAGGAGCTGCCCTCTTTTCTTGTTTCATAAGGCTAAACAAACTTGGTTCAGCAGGTTAACTTGTTCACTGACGTGCTTATCTCAGGAGAGCTAATTCGCAGAAAGGAACCATTCCATTAGAGTGTATACAGCATGGAAGTGACTCAAGTTTTATAAACCATTTCATTTTTAAAGTGGTATCTATTGAGAGGTATTTATTACATGTGGGGACATCTCCTGTGCATATGGAGAAACTAAGCCTCTCATAAAAAAGCAGGGATCTATCTACAGAAGATTAAGGAAATTAAAAATCCACAGTGGAATAAAGCAGAAGATACCGAAAGACTTGTCAATATTAAATGAGGGAAAATTTTCATCGTCCTATAGAATAAATGGCAAGTTTTGGAGGCAACCCCTTTGAGAAGAGCCTTTGAACATATCTCTTAAAGGCCTGGCTAAGCAAACCACTCCCAATTTGCCCCAGATCTTTGATAGCAAAGCACAGAAGAGTGCATGTGCCTGCAAAACTGTCAAGATAGTATTACAGGGCATATATATATAGTCACATAAGTGACCTAATATCATGCTAAAGCTTCTCTTGTTCCATTATAGGATACTCTGTCTTTGACAGAGAACTGTCAAAGTTTCAAAGCCAAACATTCTTCTAGGTACTGTTTAACCTCCCTGTACCACCCTCCTCATTCCCCCAAGAGCTTCAGAGCATTTTTTAATTATTCTACTGTCTGTAATGAACACACACCAGAGTGTAACTTAAAAACAACATCACTTAATTTTATTTTGAAAATATTAATAGTCTATCTAAAAATGGAGGGGAAAGGTGGTTTGGTGGAAGTCTCTGAGGCAGGTGCTGCTTGAGGAAATGGCTGGCGTACAGTTGATTGTAGGCTGGGATGTTGCAGGAGCGCAGCAGCCTGCCGTAGCCAACTGCCAGAAACCCTTGCTTCCCTACTGCCAGCACCGGCTGTAACGTTTCTTTGGTGGGAGGTGTTCAAGCTGATTTTCAGCCCCAAATTGTTCAGTAAGTGTGGTGGGGGAGGAAATGGAAGCCAGGCTCCTCTTGCGATTAACTTTGGGATTCTGCTCGTAGCTGTTGCCTGCTGCTCCTCTGAGGTCAGGCTGGTGGTGGGCCGTGTCTTTGGTTGCCTTGGCTGATGCTGTGTTCTCTGGTTGAGCACAAATATCCCTTGTGCTGCAGCCATGGTCTTGTCTCCTTGGCCAGGGAGAACATCTTCTGTAGAAGGACTCTGCCTTCGAAACGTCAGCAGGTTCTGTCATGGATGTGGCATCAACAAAATGGCTGTACTCTGGTGGGATCGGGCTCCTCTTTTTCACCTCTTGGGAGGTTTCTTTTTTGCACCGCACCTCGATGTACATCTTCCTGTTAGGTGGTAACAGTCTCGGTCTCTTTTTGGAGGAAGTAGCAAGCAGCAGGTCTGTAACACAGATTCGGACGAACTCCTCGTCCTCTGAGTGCTCCTCTGAGTCTTCCTCTGAAATCTCCTCTGCGTCCTCTTTGCAATCTAAAGGGACGTTCACTGGCTG
Source organism: Dromaius novaehollandiae (assembly GCF_036370855.1). Classification (NCBI taxonomy): domain Eukaryota; kingdom Metazoa; phylum Chordata; class Aves; order Casuariiformes; family Dromaiidae; genus Dromaius; species Dromaius novaehollandiae. The sequence continues at coordinate 8,871,835 of NC_088115.1, read as the reverse complement.
GTCGCCTGTAGGAGCAGGGTCCGTCTCACGAGGCGATGTCTTATCTGTATTCTTGGAACAGTCCTCTGATGCCGAAACGGATGTGGGTGCAGAATCCTCGTGGTCCTGTGGAGTCAACGCCTCCAGAAAGTAATCAGCCTTCTCACTGGAGCTGCAGCTGGGCTGTTGCGCCTCATTCCCAAGGGGCAGAGGTACAGGCCCGTGCGATGGCTGTGGCCCTTGGGCCGAAGTGCTGCTGGGTGGCTGGCTGCTGGGCAGCTGAGGAACAGCAGAGCCCTGGCATGGCTCCTGTTCCTGCTTTTCAGGCCACGCACGCATTACGCTTTCGTCTGCCGGACCTGGGCCTGTCTGCTCCGCTTGGTCAGCCCTCAGTTTACTCAACCCGCTTGGCCCTCGGAAGGGTCTTGCTGAGGTTGAAATGTTAAGAAAAAAAATAGTAGTTAATCCTTTTAAGAAGAGAGAGCGCGAATAGAGGTGCTCCAGCTTGTGGAGTAAACCGTTTAGAACCTCATCCTCCGCTAGTGTTGTCCCAGTGTTGCCAGGAGACTGCAGGTTCCAGAGCAAACGCCTCGCAAGCATCCCTTGCCCGCTGGCAACCAGCCGCGGGGGCCAGGCAGGGCTTCGGCCCTTGTAACGTCATAAACACGGAGCCATCACTGTGGTGGCTTTGTGACAGGCCATACCTGAGAAATGGCCTGTCCAGTAGCATGGAGGTTGCTACCAGCCCTAGGGAGTGCTTTTGGGCCAAAGCCACCTGTATGATTTCTCAAACAACAGCTATTAGCTGTATTTTGTTTGAAAAGGCCGGTCTACCAGTTAGTGACAGTTCTCCCTACTGAAGGACTAAAAATTACGGCTGGCAATTTCTAAGGGGCCTGGGGCGGGTTAACCAAACAATTGCCCTCAGCTTCCATTGGAGATGTTGGACAATTAATTCCCACTCTGTATGTCTTCTGTAAGATCTACTTTTGCTGCTGTGCACCCGGCAGTGTGAGAGTGCACGTGTGACGTGCGACAGCCAGCATGCTGCAGGGCTTCCGCGTTGCTTCTATTGCTTCTAGCTCCAGCACTAGCTTGCTGTCAGTTGTATACCCTCTTCTGCAGTTTTGTCTGGGGTAGCGCTTTCTTTGTGGTATCGTAGCAATGCTTCATTAATATTAGTAGAGCCTGTGTCTCTTGACATTGACTGCATCCTGCCATTTCGCTAAGTTTTTTTGTTTGTTTGGTTGGTTTTTTTTTTTTTACTATTTATGGCAAACCTGATCTCTGACACAGCGGCTGATCTCTGGCAGAATAGGGCATACATTGTATCTTATTGAACTGAAACATTAAGCTGTATTTACAGCTCCAGGTAGAGCTGGTGTAGATCTGTGTTGCTGCTGAGAGCTGTTCTGCCCTCCCCTGCCGCTTGTATCTGCTCCCTTTTTTGTGCTAATATATATTTGTGCTTTTTAGTCTTTTTTAACAGGGTTAAATTTTTGCTGACCCAGTCAGCTGAACCAAGGCCACCATCCTGCCACATGATTCGAAGGGAGGGGAACAGTCGGCAGGAGCAGTTGCAGGCAAGTGGGCCGCTCGCTTTGGAGAAGGCTCGCCTTTACATCCGATTAGCTGTAATGTCAAACTGCGCCTTTGGTGCTGTAGTCAGGTGACCCTCAGAACTGGTGCAACAGAAGCCGTTGAGGAATACAGAAAGGACTGGAGTGTCCTCCTTCAGATACCAGTTATAAAGTCAGCTTAGCTGTAATATAAAACCTCACCCCTAGCTGCTCGATTCCTTCTGTCTTTATCTCTGCAAGCTTATTAGCTTCTGCTAGGAATTCTCAACTACCTGGGTGTAATCATTTCAGTCTGGACAATCTAGCTTTCCACTTTGATTCTCTGATTTCTACTTTGGGGGCTATGCTGCTGCCCGCAGAGAAGACATTGCTTAGGGAAGAACAGGCCCTCTGGGCAGCCACAGGCCCGTGCTGTGGCCCACACAGTTGGGGAGCTCGCTCTCGCATGCATGCATGAAGAATCAGATTAAAAACCAATTCAAATCCAGGGGATTTCACTGACTGAAATAAATTTATATCAAAATCATAGCTTCCAGCTACAGAGGAAACTCCCTAGGTATGAACTGGAAGGGAAACGGGGACTGCTCCTTCTTTGAGGTCACCCAGGCACCTCAGTGCGTCCAGTGAAAAGAAAGTATGACTGAAGGACAAGAAAGCACATCCTTTTGAGTTATGCTCTCACTAACACAGGACACAACAGCAGTGAAGATGCAGTCGAATGACAGTTGGGCCTGTTTTCCACTTTGCTGTCATTACTCCATCGGTTTACTCACTGGTGTTACCTGCTGTGGTTACTGGTCCAGCAAGATTAAAGTCAGTACAGGTTTGCAGGGCCACACATCTTCCCTTTGCTCTTTTGGGGCACTAATTGCAGTCATAGATCAGGGGAATAAAAGGAAGAAGCCTGAGCTGGATCTTAGCATAGTGCAAAGTCTTTCAGCTCAGACCCAAATAAAATCCATCCCTCCAGTTTGTTGTAATACCATCTGTGGTGTGTGGGTCTGTCCTTCTGGCTGACCTCTGGGTAAGGGACACGGGACATTAGCTTGCAGTGCAACAGGATCATCCAGCCTTATTGAATGGCAGATAATTGGGCAACAAAGCACTCCTGAAATATTCAAGGAGGTTGTTTTCAAACGTATGTAACTTAATTGTTTTGGTTTCTTCTTGCAGTCATGAATACTTTATTTGGCTTCCTCAGGTTACTACTGGGGAAGAGACCCTTGGAGACCTTCTAGCTCATCTTAAAATGGTGGGAGGAAGGGGGCAGAGGCTTTATCACTTTGGAGCAGAGAGAGGACTGGAATCCCCTCTCAGCAGCCTAAGGTGCAGGCTCAAGGGAGGATGTTTTCTGTCAGTATGAGGCAGCATGAGGTATGGAAGGAACAGCGTTGATATTGTATGTTAATGCCATGAGAGCTAGAAGAAAACAGAACAGCATTGGCCACCATCACCCCCAGCTACCACCGTACAGGATTGTTGTGCACCTATGCACAGTGTCATCTCTCTGATCAGTCATGACCATTGTCTGCTCATTTATGCCTGTGATTTAGCAATTTTTAAAATTCAATGACCGTATTAGCTCTTTACTTCAATGGCATCAATGCTTTTATTTCCCGTTGTTGATTTAAGAAGAATTTGTGGCAAGGAGGCACTGATGTGTTGCCTCTTTTTAATCACATTTAAAAAATGGTGGCTGAATACTAGCTGAAATGACCTGATGTTTTGCATAAATGAAGGAATCTTTAGGAAGCTGGGGAGTCTTGTACGTCCTCAAGGCACATAGCCTCTTTTAAGCCTTTTGTTTCTTCCATCTGCTGCGGGATTCCCCAGATAAAACTCTTTCTGCACAGTAAAAGGGCTTTTGAATCAGAGGACCTGGCTAGCTGGAAATTCCCCTTGGTACTGGTATCCCTGGGTAGCACACAGAGAGCAAAGAGAATCTACTTTCCAGCTGCTTAACCCACCTAGCACTGCCTTCTCAGCCCTGTACGTCCGGACAGAAAAGGGCACGGGGCGGGGGGAATAGAAGTGAAACTGGGAAAGTGCAAGCAAGATGTTAGTTCCAAAGATGACTCAATTCTCATTGCACGTACCAAGTTTTAAGGGGGCTCTGCATGAGGGCAAGCTGCATCACTGCTCGTACTCCTGTCTGAAGTGAATTTGTCTCGTCTTTGACACAATGGCATGTGCAAACCTAGGTAGTAAATCAGTGGCTGAGATGGGCACTGAACCCAAGTCTCAGGCTACGTGCTCCATGGTCCAGTTTGCTCAGGGATCTGTAGGTGAAATTTGGAAATGTTCCATCTTTGCTGTTAGTTACCTTCCCTTCCTTTAAAAAGATATGAACAAACTGCCAACATTTTGCTAGGAGCACTTTAAAAGCCAAACAAATGTAGTGTTTAGTCTGTGCAGAGAATTCAGGTTGGAGGTGCTGAGGCAGACAGGCTTGAGACTGAACAAAGGTGGAGAGGGAATATTTGCAGAGAATCAATTTAGCCTCTCTCATCTCAGTGTAGCTCAAAGCAGACATAAGTCTGATAAGAGAGATAACTTGATCAGTGCCTTCTTCTCAGCCATCCTCCTCAGGCAAAAACCAATCATACTGTCTGGGACTTCTGACAAGTCAAAGAAATCAAAGAAACACAGAGGGCTCCAGTTCTGCCTTGGGTTCAGAGCCTTGAAGAGGCCCCAGCTGATAAAGACATACTTTGTTAGAGCCACTTCCTCCACAGGAACCCTCAAGAGTTGGATTTTTCAGAGAAGTTTCTTCCCCCCTGCCCACCCCCGAAGTTTAAAGCTAATTGCCCAGGGGGGTTTTGCATGGTTGGAAAAGGAATTTGCGCTCCAGATGACACCAGTCATCTTGGGCTTTAAAGAAAGAATCTCTCTTCTCAACAGACAGAGTTATTTATAAATAATGAATGAAAGAAGGTGATGAAATAGTTAACTAACCTGTTGTTCTACAGGCCTATCCTTAGCGAGCTAAGGAGGACAGGACCATCCAGTGGCACAAAGCTTAGGTAAAGTGGGTTTTTTCTCCAGCTCAGCACCCGGTTTTTGTCTTTCCTTCTTGATGGAGGAACCCTCGCAGCATAGCGCATAACAGCCAGGGGGTTCTTGGAAGGCGATAGGAAAACAGGCCCCACCCAAACAAATGCTGTTAAGCATCCACTATCTTATCTTAACAGCACTAATCACATTTTAGGTTAGGGACACTTGTTCTGGCTGCTGGCCCACCTAAGCTTATCTTGTTTAATTTCTCCCCCCTTCAGAAAAGCCATTTTGAGAGGGGAGTGTGGGTAGAAGGGGACTTTGCCAGGGCCACTTTCACAGGAGTTAAACACGGCACCAACCATGCTGTCCGTTTGCAACCTGGTGAGCGCAGAGGGAGAACGTGTACAGCCCATGTGTGTGTGCTTGCACTGCTCTCTGCTTTCTTGGGAAAAACCTAGGAAGGGGAAAACCATCACTGAATTTGGAAAAACCTAGGAAGGGAAGAACCATCACTGATGGTGGCAGCAATGCTGTGTGGACATAATCACTTTCTGTCCACTCCAGCTGGGAGTAACCTTGACTTGCCTGCAAAAGCTTAATCTAAAGGGGAGCAGAGCTTTATTTGGAAAAGCAAACTGAGCGGACATTGAGTCTTTCTGGATGTTATTGGACTGAGAGATTTAGGCAAAGTGAGGGCACGAATCGTGCTGGTGTTGCCGCCATCTCAGTGCTGAGCTGGAAGCTGCTTTCCTGTTGTCAGCAGAGAGCTTGGTGTTGGCAGCGAAAAGAGGAGGAGACTACCTGAGCTGCACATGTTTGGCTCCCTGAAATAAAGCTCCAAGGTTGCAGAATAAAGAGGCCTATGATTTAGTTCTCTTCACCAATTTAAGCTCTTACTTGGATGGTATCGACAGTGCCTTGACTGATAGTCTCTTGGATTGTAACAGGCATTTTTGGTACTGGAATCGACGTACCCTTTTCAGTCTCTAGAGATGAACCCAGTCATATGGTCTCTGAGCCTGGCCTCTGCCTGGGTGAAATCTCTCCTATCCTCTTATCCAAAACCCTGCCAACCAGCTGGTGACATTGCTGGTTGAAAAGTTCAAAGGTGCCATGAGAAAGCTTGAATTATTCATGCCGGTTTCCTTCCCTATGCCTGGCACAGCCCGGCCAGAAGTGATGTTAGACTCCACAGCTGGGCAGGCTTGCAAGGACGCTGGGACAGGCTGCGGGCTGCTTGGAAGCGAGGCACAGGAGAACGAATATGTTACCGCATACATGAATATGAGCTATGATATGTGGCGCTGAGCAACTTGCGGGGATCAAGACGGGCAGTGTAGGTACGTTGAGAAATTTACTGTGCAGAGAGATAAAGAAGGAGCTTGAGCAATTCCTACAGGTGAATGAAAGCATAAGCTGTTAAGACAAAGTTCCAAGCATTTTCTGTTAAGGCTAATGACTGTACTTTATCCTCTGTATGAGGTAGGAGAAACCAGTCTGGAGTACTGTGTTTATGGAAGATGAGATTCACTTCTCTTACTGGTCTTAAAATAATACCAGGTATCTGCGCTTCTTTCTGGCTATAGATTCGTGCTGTGTTTCTTAATATCAGAGGTTCTTCTCTCTGATATAAGTAATTCTCATTTCCTCTGAAAAGGCAGAATAAAAATCAAACTGTTCTTTTTCCTGCGGTGATTTAGGTGGAGTTGTTACAATGAGTTGAACTGAAAAACTGATGAGCAGGATCTTTCACCTGCTGCAGTGTGTCAAGGAGGCAGATGGTCCAGGGCAGTTAGAAAGCAGGGCTGATGTCAAAGGAATTGTTTATGTAAGCAATGATTCATCTTACCATTCCCGGTGATAGCAGCAGTGTCACAAAACAGTCTACTTTAAAACCTTGTCTCAGAAAGAACTGTGTACTGCAGATTTTCATGTTCTAAGCCAGATTGAGAATCTGAGGTCCTATCTTTACAGCGAGTCAAACTAAAGTCCTGTGTCCAAGCTCCCTACAAACTTTGGCAGTGTTCCCGATATTCCTCATCATCCAAGTGTTGCAGCACTTTTATTTGGTGGAAGATTTTAGCTTTCTGGACACGTGACTATCTAGCAGTAATACATAAAAACAGACCCCCCCCCTTTTTTTTTTAAACTTCATTTGACGTTGTAGAGAAGCAGTACCAACTTTAAGCGTTCAGGACAGAATATGAACACCTATCCTGTGCTGAGGATTTAGGGTCTAATTCAGCTACCATTAATCTCGGTGACAAAAGTCCTGTTGCAGGATTTAAAGATCTAGGCCACTAGTATTGGTGTATTAAGCATGTGGGGCTGAAATAAGGTGACTAGAGATTTACGTATTTGAGAGGCTACTGTTTAAAGAGAGGATAAAGGAAGAGGATTTGATGTTAGAAAATGAGCTCTATACTGTGCAGCATACATGTCCAGGATGTTATGAATAGTGTCAGGTCTAGACAAAAGTGAAAAAGCAAGTTTAGAGGGAACACTAAAAACACGGATTGTTGTCTCTTTAGCCAGGTTTGCAGTGCTGTTTCTATTACTTCCTTCTCCCTGATGTTGAGGCAACGTAACAGTGCTTCTGGGCAGCAGCTAGTTGCTCAACACCAGAGCTGCAGCTGGGGAAAAGGGAGGTACTGTTTTTCCAGATGCAGAGGATTGTTCTGCTATGCAGGAGAGAACAAATGAGTAGTACACAAGAAAATACTTGCAGTAAAACCGTGTGCTTTATACAGCTACTGTGCTCCTTTAGAGCATCAGTCTTCCTGGACTAGGTAAATCTCAAATGTGGTTTTGCTGCTCTTCTTGGGCTGGGTGAGGCCAGGCAGACTTTGATCAGCTGAGTTGTCCTTTACCAGTTTGTCATTCCTAGAGCACTAGAATGTATTTTCTTTTGGTATTTGTTTTTAACCAACTTCTAAGGATGCTTGGACAAGTTTTAGTCTGCAGGCAAGTCATAGGGCATTCTGGAGAGCAGGTGGACTTCATCACTGGACTGCCTTCTAGCAGTGCTAAATGTTAAAAATTCTCATTCCTTATCAAATTTTATAGCAGGCACAAAGATTTGAAGCTTTATGCTGACTTGCTATCTTGACTACTCACTCTTCCTCCCCCTCCTCCTGCCCTAGGGCAAGAAGAGGCCTTAGACTGGATGGAAGCATGTTTCAAAAAACCTTGGCCAGGACCCTTTCAGGCTAGCAGAGTGTGTACAATACCCAGCAGGAGTTTACCTTTTATATGGGGAAGAAAACATTGGTACTGTATAGTATAGCTAATTCTCCCAACTCAATCCCATCTATCAAGAATTGCCCAGCACCCTTGTGTGTCTTTGCAGTCTCCATTGCTGTTGGGTACTGCTGTCACAACTTGTACACTGCAACCATGGCCACTGAGATGCAGGGTAAGAGCTGTAACCAGATAAACATGTTGCCAGTGTCCTGTCAATAGTCCTACCTCTGACTGAAGGCTTGCAGACACTGTATTTCATCCCTTAGGTAGGTTAACACCTCATGGAGTTATGATGAAGGTGGGAATTAATAACAGAATCTTGACTGCTAGGTCCTCAGTTGCTGTTGAGAGAAATTGTAAGAATATGGTAGAAGGATCTCTTCTCCCTGTAGAGAATCTACAGAGTTGGCTGTAAAACAAAGAGAAAGACAATGAAGGAGCAAAGGGAGAGAAGAGTTTAACATAGAAAGAGGTGAGAGGACAAAATACATAATAGAATTTCCCTGTGTGGTTTGTCCTTATGCATCGTTGGCTAGTGTCACCTCTAAGGTAACTATGAATGTCCCCAATATGAGGCTTTTAACCTTTTTTCTCTGGAAATGATATTGAAGACTGTTGGATTTCCTTGCTAAAAGATTTTTTTCTATGTCCCATTCCCTTCCTCTGTTCACCTCCCAGTTTTCCTTTCTCCATTCCATCATTTCCTTTCAGTTATGCCCTTACTGTTCTCTGGTTTGGACCTTTGCCTTGAAGTGTTTAGTGACTGGGGGATCAAAACCGTGCTCTGCCATTAACACCTCCTTCAGACGGATGGGTAGAACTCGAGTCTGGAGCCCAAGTGGTATTTTGGTTTGTCTGAAGCAGCAAGAGGCTGACTCGTAAAATAAAAGTTCTTTATAACTGAAAAAGGTAGAGGTGATATTTTCTAACAGACTGAAAGAGCAGGACTAATCCTATGGGCACTTTTACATCCTTTGTTTCCTGTCTGTGATTAGAGGAAAGATGAAAAGATAAGCAATGCTGATTAACACTTAGAAGACTGACCATTCCCTAGCCTGCCAGCTGAGAACAGCACACTCAGGAGGAGTTGTGTGGAGATGCCTTTGCCTAATGGAGCAATACTTCCTTGTGACTTCTTGCTCAGCCTAGCCAGAAAGGCATGAACGTTTGTTCCTGGAACACACCCTTCAAAATCAGCCCCATCATGGTAAAAGAAAAGATGGAGTCAAACAGTTCCTCTGACATGCACCAGGTCAGTAGCAGTTGTCGTCTTTGGTGTAAATATGTTTGCAAGGATTTATCTGGGTACTTTTGCAATACAGTTATGTATCCACAAAAATCATAATGTAGCATCAGTTATATTGGTGTGAAAATCCTTTTGCTGCAGGATTCCACTCAGTATTTTATGTGCCAGAAGCAATTTTGAAGAGCAGACTTATACTACAGAGTTAACCTACTTAGTTTTAACTGCTTTTTTCTGCAGAGATTGTGTGATCACTTGATTGGATTTTTATTGTTACTCTCCACTCTCCCTATGATATTTATTTTTCCACCACTTCATTTCTTCTTTCTTCTTCTCATTCCTCATTTATTCATTTATTTATTTAGCCTTCTCTCCAATCAGATTTAAGCAGAGCTGTTGAGGGGCAGACTTCTTTGCTACAAGAGCTGGTTTCCACATATAAATTTTGCTACTTGGGCTAAACTGCAATTTCAGGATGGGTCAAATCTCGAGCATGATCTATTTAATAATGTCCTTCTCTTGCACTGCAGAAAACTTAAAAGGTTTTCCCAGGGGTAAACAGCTACTATTTAACCAGAATTAACATATTTATTTAAATTTAGTCAGCACTCGTTTGTTAAGAGAGAAGCGCTAGAATAAAAGGAGGAAGAAGAGGAAATGATCACAAAAAACAGGGGTTATATTTTTGCATCAATTCTAGTTTGAATTCTAGTACTTCATTGCCAACTCAACTTGAACAGTTTGAGTTGGATGCCTTTTTTAAACAATTGGTTGCCGTCTTTTCAGTTCTTCTCAGTGATACAGCATCTACTCAGTATTCTGTATTTTCAGCCTTCAAGCTAGTGTTGTTCCTGTAGGTCCAATTGTGATTCAGGGTACCTAGGAAACTGAGTTAATGATTTACTGTTCGTTAATTTGCCGTAGATCATTAGATGTGCTCTCTCCTTCAGCACAAAGAAGGTTAAAAGAGAGGGAAAACCTGAAATGAAATAATCTTTCTTTCTTAAACTACAGTGTGGCCAAACCTTTGTCAGCTGTGGAAGATCACGGACTTTGGTTCAGTTGTCTGTATATGACTGGCCTCTGGAAAGAGACCTAATAAAAGAAGAAAAAAAAGGGTGATTCATGACAAAACAAAATAGAGACTAACCTGGTGCAAGACAGTCAGCTTGGTACTCCACAGCTGTATAGGTATGGTTCTGCAAACATTTGTTTAGTTCTACAGAAAAGAGGTAATTATCACCTAGGAGGACTTAGCCTCTCTTTGTAGCTTATTTCACAGCAAAATGCACAATGTTTCCTTTCATAGGTGAACTGAGATAAGCACTCACATCCTTCTGAACCCTGGAGAAATGGCTCCTTCCCGATCCAAGACTCGGCGCAAAAAATTTGGAAAAGAGAGAGAGCTGAACTGTGAGAAAAAGGCAAGCTCTCCGGGAGATTCAAAGATCCATTGTGGGACACCGTGGGAAGAAAAGAGTAAAGGCCAGCTGACAGGCAAAGAGTCACTGCCTGAACAAGATGAAACCCTTGAACAGGAGATCTTTAAAAGCCAGAGGCTGGTGAGGCCTAAGGGAAGCAAAGAAAGTGGCCACAAGAAATTATTCTGGGAGGAGAATTTCTCCAAGAGAAATGATCAAAGAGAATCTGGTTTGGGGAGAAAACATGGAGAACAATTAGTGTCCAAAGTGAAGAAAAAAGGAAAGGCCTCCAAACAACAGGATCTGACATCAGGACAAGAAAGTGACGGCAGTACTGGTAAGGAGGAGAAGGCCACTGTGAACAGCAAGAAACGGAGTTTTAAAAGGAAGTGTGGAAAGCATCCTGTTGGTGAAAAAGTCACCGAGTCCTTTGTGGTGCAAAGTGTTGAAGGCTCTTTTCGGAAACATGACTTGCCACAGAAGGCGCACAATGCCAGGCCTAGGAAAAGACACAATGAGAATCGTGGCTCTAAGGAAGCTTCAGAGAGGAAGTCAGGTTCTCGATTCCAAGGCAGTGCAGCACAGGGCAAAGGTGAGACAAGTGGAGGAAAGGAAATTGGAAAACATACCAGGATTATTGTCGCTGAAAGTGCAGAAGATAAGATCCTGGAAGCTTCAGATAACTCTTGTTCTGACTGCAGCAATGAAGCCCATTGGACCCATAAAAGAGGTAGAAAAAAGACTGGAGTTGACAGCACCGAAAGCGGTGAAGAGAGGAGAAGCTCTTCAGAGGAAGATGGCATCAGTGGGAAAGAAGCCATACTAGAAGAACTTCCTGCAGCTGAAGAAAAAGGCTACGAGAAGCTGCTCGATGAAAGCATTGAAGCAGCCAGTGAAACTGAAAGGGAGCAGGTGACCATGGATGGAAGGAAGGACTCTGAGGATGAAGGCACTTGCTTTGCAGGATTAGAGGTAGTGAGGAAACTGAAGGAGCAAGATGACATGCCAAGACAAACAAAATCTATTCTAGATGAGAGCAGTGAGGAAGATGATGATGCAAGTGTTTCAGAGTCCCAACTCAAAAGTTCTAACAACAGAGAAAATGACAATAATGGAGAAGGCAAGGAAAATATATTAGAAAAGGACAAGGGTCAAGACATGTCAAAAGATGACCATGATCATTCTAACAGCAATGGGGAGAATAACACTGAAGTGAACATGGACAAAGGAAAAGAAGAAGTAAGAAGAAAACCACTGTCTAGGGCTGTGAAAGCAGAACTCCACCACATTGACCTTAGCAAAGTACTCGAGGGAACTGAAGAAGAGAAGGTGAATGGTGAAGGCAGCATACTGGAACATAGCCCTTTGCTGTTCAAGCAACAAATGACATTGAAAGAGAAATCCAGGAGGTGTGATACTGCAGAACAAAGTAAAGTGGTGGGACATATACAGACAGACAGTTCTTCCTTAGACTGTAGCAAGCAGGGGTTAGCAGTGATGTTTACAAACAAGTGCTCTTCTTCATCCCAAGTCCTTCTCAATAAGAAAAGCAAACATAAAGATGCTGAGATGAAACTATTAACAAGCTGTAAAACAAATTCTGTGCAGATGGCTTTGGAAACCAACTGTGACCTGAAAAAGGTTGAAAGCATCTGTTCAAAACCTACCACTCTAGAAACACTCAATATACATAAGGAGCCCAAAATAGCTCAGAGTTTTGCAGAGGAAAGATTAAATCATTCAAATATTTCAAACTGCTCCTCTATTACAAAAAAACCATCTGATAAGCAGCTCCGTTGCAAGAGGAAGAAGGTTGGAAAAGTTATTGGAAAGGTTAAACTGGGTTCAGGCCAGACTCTAGAGGCAGAAAAAGAGAAAGCAGAGGAGGAAGAAGTGATTGCAGATGCACCTTCTGAAAAAGAAAATGTGCAAGATGGGAAAGGATCCAAGTACTTGCACACCCTTTCTACTTTCAGAAGAGTCACCAGCTGGCTCAGTCAAAAACCTGCCAAGAAAGCAAGCCTGAAAGCTCGTCTTTTGAGTGTGGCACGTGCAATTGGTATCTCAGGATGGCTTCTGAAGAAATTTGGGAAAAGGAAGAAGAGCAGCAAGCCTTTTGGATTCAGAAGGAGAATGGCAATCAGGATTGTAAGCACCACTGGGTGGGTTGGTAGGTCTGGCAAAACCTGCCCTGCTGCAGCGGGACAGCTGGGAATGGATGAGTTGAATGACAAAGCATCATCTTGGCCATTAGTAGAGGGGAATGGTGGTGCTGAAACGACAGAGGAGCTGAGACATACTGATTTGCATTCTGATAGTTCCCCTCTTCATGGAACCTGTTCCTTTCCATACTTACTTAGCTTGGATGAAGAGGAGAAGTGCAATGTTGCCGATGCCAAGTTTGCTGTAGTGTTCCCTAGAGTCCACAGCATGGTTCAGACAAAGAGTTCCTTATCTGGCCGCTCTGGGAGTGATTATTCCCTGGAGAAAGTGACAGCTCTATCAAGCAGAAAATCTGTGATACCTGTGCAACAGGGTTGCAGATTCAGATGTGACATTTCCAGATCTTTGATGGATCAAACCTCTCAGAGAAGCAGCCAACGATATTCCTGCAATGGTGAAATATTTGCATCAACAGCAGGCAGTGCAAGACAGGTGACACCTACTGCAACCCAATACAGAGTGACTAGGCTTCTGAGTGCCTCACCCCAGCAGATCAAAACTCCAGAAGGAGCTTCCACATCCCAGTTTTTCAGCACTGGGCAAGACTTGCAGTCTCACCACAAAGACACTAAACTCTCCCTTTCTTCAGAAGCATCTGGAAATTACTGTTATGCTCTGGGGTTCCTTCCACAGCAAGAAGAGGATCCAAGGTGTATAGTAGATTATTCCAGTGAGGTAGATGTCAAGGAGAGTTCAGGTGTCCTTCAGACTGTAGGGTCCAAAGTCACATCTTGTGTTCATTGGTCTCAGCAGCAGGCTCAGAGATATGATCCTGCGACATGGCTGAACTCTGAATTGCTGCTCCCACGACTCACCATTGAGAACCTAAGCAAATGGACCATTTACAAGGACCCACATCTGGCAAACAGCCGTGGGATGAAGGACTTCAAGGATCAGTGGGAAGCAGAAGATATTACAGAGGATATGCTAGAGATGGATTTAATGCAGAAACAGGTACAGGTGATGTCTTCAGGAGTCGTTTGAACAGAGTGTTTTGGGATGAAGCTGAACTTCTGATTTTCAGTAATGTCTCTGTGTATTTCAGGTGTACATGAGTGAAGAGAACAGTGTGGAAGTTGAGGAGACTGAAGATCTAACTGAACTGGAGTATGTATTTTCAGCAGTGTTCTGCAGCTAACACAAAGTCACAGGAGCTTTTTTGTTATCCTTTAAAGCTCCCATTGGCTCAGCAGCAGAAAGCACATTGTAGATTCTTGGCTACCACTTGAGAAAATAGACTGAATTTGGTGCATATCTTAGTAGAGGATATGATGCTCCTGAGAAAAGCTAAGTAAACGGCTGAATTGTGCTGTTTAAGTCGTGGACCTGCGCTGAGTCAGGAGCAGAGGGAGCTCCTGACTATATCGTGTGCAGTGTGTCCCCGTGCCCTGCTGCACAGCGAGTGCACGCTGAGTCTGGAGGGTCACACACCAGAGAGAGGAGCTCACCATGGTTAGCTGACTTTCTTTCAGATGCATCTGGGGAACTCTGGCTCTCCTGTTAAACTATTCCCAGTCCTGAAATGAGTTTTAAAAAACAAATCTTCTTTATGTATAGGAAGAATGAGGTCCAGAGGCTGTTGTGACCTCTGTGATGTTGCAGAGCGACAGAACTGGGAACATACCATTCTTTTGGATGAAATGGGCAGTAAATCAAGAAGACTTGCAGGATGCGAGGCACATTTCTGTTATGTTCCTGCTGGCGCTGACATCTATGGCTTTCACAACTCCCATTGCCTGCAACTATGGCGAACTCAAGCCCTAAATCTTTAACAGTTTTAAAGTCACGGGTGTACTGCTGTTGTCAAAAGAGAAACACCTAACGTGGCTCCTCACACATGCCCTGGCAGCCTGTACCCTTAACGTCCTGCTTGGAGAGACAAAGGCTGTATGCAGGGAGACATGATCATGACACAGACAGGGACAGGCTGGATGTTCTGAGCTTTGGCTGCTTTATTCTCTCTGATATGGTTAATCCTGGACAGGTTGAAAATGCTTAAGGCCAGTGAAATAGTCTCATATCCCAGCCTCCTACAAAATTCCTAGGAGCGCAGAAAGGTTAACATTAAAACATGCAAGTGAAGTCTATGGCTGACAAGTCCTTTCCTTTGTTTCTAGGGAAGTCTGTGAGCGCTCAGTTCTGCTGTGCCTGAAGAAGAGGTTCCATCGCAATCTCATTTATGTATGTGTAGTGATGTATTTTTTTCTCAGTGCTCATTCATTCTGAACAGGGAGCCTCAAGAGAAGATGATTTCTCTCATTCCATCATGCTTTGATATTTCACCAAGTAGCACAAAAGCTCCCTCATTCCTAGAAACAGTGATAAGAAGGACATGCACTGTTTTCACTTAGAAAAGGGGTAGCATGGAATGTTTGTGGTGAAACCTGAAAGCCCCAGAGTTTCTCTTGAATTTTGGTATTTCTCGCCAACTTTTGAGTGTGCTTGTGCTCAGTTTCAGGCTCAGCTGCTCCCAGTGCAGAGAACTCCCCTGTCTTAGCAAACCTGGTCCAAGTAAAATTTGCGGATCTCAGGATGAAACTTTGGACTTTCGGCAAACATTTTACAGTGTTGCAGTCTGGAGCTAGAGGAACAATTGTTCTCTTTCTCACTTACTGGCTCAGGTGTTCAAACCTGTGCCTGAAATACCATGTGGAGCTTGGAGAGTAGGAAGTGACCAGAGAAGAAAAAATACCCTTTTCTCCCACACTATTAATGATACAGGTGTGAATATCACCACTAGAAAATTGCACTATGCCCTGAATGAGCTGGCAGCATAGTCAGAGTATATAGTATTCCTTTAAAGCTCATTTTAATCTTTGTATTAGTATATGTGTGTTCCCAGTCAGTTGCATTCCTTATTCAGAAAATTGTAATAAGCCACCAGACATAACGAAACCTTTTTCTCCTGTACTTATTTTTGGCCTAGACTTACATTGGACAAATATTGGTTTCTGTGAATCCTTTCAAAGACCTCAATATCTACTCTGAAGATGTGGCTACCCAGTACCAGCAAGGGAGTCTCTCCAAAAATGCCCCGTATGTTTTTCTTTCTCAAATAACTCCCTAGACTCTTTTCCCTTTGGGCTCTGGAAACTGTTTTATTTGCTTCAGGCTTTCCGATAGAGCAGGATGAATGTCACAGGAAGTGAACAATCTATTTGCCAGAGTGGTAGTTGCCTGAATCTCTTTAGCTCAGGTTTCTTCACTAATGGAGGAAAGTCCTAGATTCAGTGCTGGCTGGGACTGTAACGTGTGCCTGTATCCTGAGGAGTTCCTGGCAATATGCACTTCCCACTGCTAACACTGGCACAGCGCTAGCACTGCTGGAGCCAGCAACACAGGCAGGTTCCTCTAGGGCAGATAAGACTGCTGGGGCCACCTGTATTAAACACCATGGCACAGAGCATTGCTTAAGTTGGGTTGAAGAGGTCCTGCAGGAACCTGAACCTTGTAATGCCTTTTAACAGTGATACTGACCCAGAGTTAGCAAGAACAAAGCTCTGATTTCCCTGAGTCCTTGCATTTCTCAGATCGTGATACTGGCCCATCTCTAATGTAGATCACTGATAAATAACCTTTCCATGCCATGTTTGTGTGGCAGAAATGTAGAGTCAGTTTAGTTAACTGGAGTTTCCCTTTTGTGCAACTAGACACATCTTTGCCATAGCAGAAATGGCCTACACGTTATCCCAGTCATCAGCACAAGAGCAATGTGTCATCATCAGGTAAGAAATGAAGGTACTCTTTTAAAGGCTCACTCATTTCCTAAGACTTTCATCTTTGTATTTCACTGACCATGAGTTTATCACTCAGGCTCCTGTGTGAAGGCTGTGAGTAGAGAACATAAATAAGATGGTTCACAGTTTGCACAAATATAGTTTGAATTTAGTTTCTCCTCAGTTTGGGGGAGTGAGAGAAAACGACTTTGTCCTTCCACAGTGGATTCTTATTTGGGCCTCTCTTGCCAAGTTGTCGCAGTGTTTCAAACAACATGTGACAGGTCTTCATTTGTTGTAAATCAGTACAACTTCACTGATTTACTGTAACAGGACCTTTGATATGGTTATATTAGGTAAATCTGTTTTGACCCCTGCTTCCTTAACTCTTGTTCCTCCAGTGGACACAGTGGATCAGGTAAAACAGAAGCTGCCAAAGCAATTGTGCAGTACCTGGCGATGCTGTACCAGAGATCAGACAGCTGCAGGATCACGCAGGTAAGAGGCAGCTGAGTTTGTGCTGTGATGGCTTGGCAAGAAGTGGAAGCCAAAGTTAATGCAAGAGGCCGTATTGTTCATGCTGTTTCTCCATTCCTTTTTCACTGGGCTTTGGATGGGTTGTGGTTCAAAGTGAGGCTGCCATGAAGCCAGGGGCACAGCTGATTTACTTGCTGTTGTTTATTTTAGTAGCTAGGAGCCCTGGTGCTGTATAGGCTGCTGCATCTGTTTGAGCAGAAAGATGATCCCTGCCTCGGGGACCTTATAACAGAGTCTGGGAGTTGAATCTGAACAAACACAGAGCAGAAGTAAAGTGAAAGATCATTGCAGTGAAGGGGAAAAGCTCATATAGCTACTTAGCCATGGGTGGAGATAGTTACACCATGATAAATTCCAGAAGAGACTCTATATCCAAGCTGGAATTAATTCAGTGAAGTCCCATCTTACTTGGATTTTCAGAATAACAGTTACTTAAGTTCCTTTTGGGTTTAAAATCTGTTCTCTCCCTCTTTTCTTCAAGCCCTGCAATGTCCTACCTATCCTGGAGAGTTTTGGGAATGCCAGAACCATTCTCAATGACAACTCAAGTCGGTTTGGGAAGCTTCTGCATGTCCACCTGCAACAGTGAGTTAAAGGGACATCATGGGATGCTGCCTTTCCCAGCTGTCTGGGGGTGCTTGGGTGAGGAAAAGTCTAGCAGTAATCAAGGATCGTGCAAAAGCCCTCCCTCCCTCACACCTTGTTTTCATCAGGATAGGAGGAGGGTGAGTTTACACCCCTACTTTTCTTTTAAGTTTCCTCCACAAAAGAATAGATCTTTACCTCTCAAAATGGGAAATAAATTAAGAACATAAGAACGGCTGAAGTGGTTTATATCAAGGAACGATTTAAACCAGTATTGTGCCTCTGGCACTGGCAACAAGTGTCCACTGAAGCAACAGTAAGAACAGAGCAAATATATATGATGCTTCTCTCTAATGCTCTCAAAGCCCTTGACCGTTTTCAGCTCAGGAGTTTTTCAGAGCCTGTTATGGTTTTCCAGTTTCCTCTTGAACTCATGTAAACTTCATGCATCTGCAACAATCTTTGGTGAGTGTTCTACAGGTCTAACCAGTTCTGTGAAAAAACACCTCTTTTTGTTTTGAGCCTTCCTTTCTAACATCTGTTTTTGGTTTTGGGTTTTTTTTTGACTATTGCCAGGCACTGAGCTGATGTTTTTGTGGAACTGTCTATTATTACCCAAAGACCTCAGTCCTAATTAGTAATGGTTAGCTCAAAGCCTGTCATTTTATACCTGAAGCTGGGATTACTTGTGCATCACTTTACATTTATCTACAGTGAATTTCATGTGCCGTTTTATTGCTCAGTCACTCAGTATTGTAAGGTCCGTCTGTATTTATTCGCAATTAGCTCTCATCCTCACTACCTTGGATAACTTCATTTCATCAGGAAGCTTTGTCATCTTTCTATTCAGCCCCTCTTTTAGGTCACTTATGAAACCTTGAGTTGCATATCACAGATCAGAGGATGGACACACTGTGGAGCTCCTGTGGTGACCTCCCACTGTTATGAGGATTGGCCATTTACTCTTAGAGTTGTTTTCTTGCTTTTTAGTCAATTATATATCCATGTCAGGACCTTCCCTCTTGTAGCATGATTGCTCGGTTTCCTTAAAAGTCCCACAGCTTTGTCAAAACCTTTTGGAAATCTTTGTAGACTATATCTGTCAGATCACCCATATTCACATGCTTATCAACTTGTTCAAAGGACTCTAGGAGGTTTGTGAAGCAGGACCTCCTTTTACCAAAGCCATATTGACACTACTCAGATCACCTGTATTTATTCAGATGCCTACTAATTCTGTCCTTCGTTACACTTCTGCCTAATCTGCTTTGGACAGACAGGCAGATGGTCTTACAAGCCTGTAGATCCTTGCATACAGCTTAACTCCAAACTGCTGGCCTCATAGCCCACTATTGCTGTAGTACTTGGGCCTCCTGCTGTTGGTCTGGGATCATGTTGTGCAAGATGAAATTCAAATATAAAACAAAAAAGTGGTCCCTGTCCCCAAAAGCTGTCAGCGTGACATAAGGAATAGGTGGGTAAGGACAGATGGGGGAGTGATAATCAGAGATGGTTGAAGGGAAGGTGTGTAGCTTGTCCCCTGAACATTTTGGGGACATAAACTGTGAGAATCATTGAACTTCAGGCTCCCTTGTACTCTGGAGGTTGTTCAGAACCCAACTTGAATCTTGAGGGATGTTTTATAGCTGCTTTCTGTGTCTGATCCAAAATGCCAATGTTGGATGTCTTAAAAATTCAGACCAAGTTGGTCAGATTGTACCCTTGTTTCTTAGCAACAACTCCCTCTGCTAGACCCTCAGAAAAATGATTTAGAGGAAACCTGTCACTAGCCTCTGACAGCATGTCTCCATCTTGTACTCAGTGGGGCCATGGTGGGAATGTCCATCTCCCAGTACCTGCTGGAGAAGTCCCGTGTGGTATTTCAGGTGAGCACCAATAAGCCCCCTCCCCCCCCCCTTTAGAGGGGTCCCTCACTCTCTTTGTATTATTCATATTTTATGTTAAGTTCACTGTTAAATAAAGGGGGTGGGAATAAGTAAAGGAATTGCCTCCCATTTCTTCTGTCAGCAAGAAATATGTCGCAGGGTGGCCACTTCTCTTATTTGAATAAAATAGGAGCTCTCTCTACTCCAAGCAGGTTGAATTAAGCCACTTATTAGGGCTTACTGAAAGTTAAGTCTTTCCTCACCCCATTTTTCATGATGTCTGGAGTCTGGAAAGGGTCAGATATTGGAGCCCTGTGAAAGGAACTGCTCTTGGATGGAATGCTCTCAAGGTGTCAGTGAGAAACCCTGGAAGCTTTTCAAATGACCCAGTTCTTGGGTGGTTTCTGCCCTCATCTTACTGACCTCAGAGTTTCAGTGTCCACCTATTTGTTTGGTTTGTGACAGCATGTATTCTTTAGGGTCCTGGAAATGCACTCAAGTCGGTTCTATAAACTGTATATCCTATTAGGCCCATGGTGAGAGGAACTACCATGTGTTTTATGAGCTACTGGCTGGGCTGCCTATGGAACAGAAAGAGGAGTTGTACTTGCAAGAGGCAGAGTCTTACTTTTACCTGAATCAGGTGAGTGATGTGACGGTGCTCTGCAGCAGCTGCTAGAGTGAAATTGCTGAGACATCACTTCTCTCTGATTAGCAAGGCCCTTCATGAGGCACCTGATAACTTTGCTTCCCTCCTGATGTGCTCCTCACAGGACTATGCTGAAGTTTGTTCTGCTCCTTCTCACACCTGACCCAAGAAGGAATGCCTTGGTGTCTTATTTCCGCTTTTTCTCACCGCTGCTTCCAAAGAAAAGCCTTTTAAAAAAAGTCCAGCTGTCCTGTGGCCCATGGCTCCACCTCGTGGTGTGGAAATCCCTTGCTCATCGCCTTTTCTTGCATTTGTAATTTATTACGGGACTAAAAAGAACACGGGGAATTTCTTTTTACCTTCTCAAATACGCACTTGATTACTTGACTGAGTCAATGCGTGGAAAGTCTAAAACCACTGAAATAAACTTTAGATTAAGATTTATTTAAATCGGAAAATTGTTCCCCAGACTTTTGGCGAGTCATCATCTTGGAGCACAGTTGCTTTTGTTTGAGAATGGTTTCCATACCCAGGGAGTTTGCAACAGCAGCAAGATATCTTTCCTGTTTCAACTGCGTGGGTCAACTTTCCCAGGTGAAAAAAACCTCTTTTATAGCAGCTATGGCCTTTTGAGGAATGCTTGAGAAATTGCTATCATCTTTCCTTCAGGCAAGGAGGGGACATGTAGCATTAATGACTCAAGGATGGAGGACAGTTAAGGGCCCATCCTACCCCATAGATACTTTTGAGACAATTGCTAAGGGCTAGAAAACTTATCTACTTGAGGGGAAGTCTGTCTTGGAGGTTGGTAATATACCTTTCTCCACCACCTGGGAATAAGCGAGAAGACTATGCTGTTTCTGGCCTGGATCTGTGTTTCTGAGGTCTACTGGCAAAGTTGTGTTGACTTTTGCTGTGGAAAACTTGCACTTGTCACCAGCATTATCCTGCCAGAACCTGCTGGATATGGTGCAGCTGCTCTGGTAGGAGTGTGTTTTTTGTCAGCTCGGTCAGCACTGTTTGCAGAGAGGATGTTAACTACCTCTGCGGAAAGATGCTCCTAGATTCTCATGGGGGGTTTCTAGTGGCAAAGGCTCTGTGTTGTAAACCAGGCCCTATGATGTGTGATGTTCTAGGTGATAGCTAACAGGAGTGTCTCAGCCTGCTGCACAGAAGAAATGGAAAAAAGATCAGATCATGTGGAAAGAAGTTTAGTAGAGACTGACAAAATCTCTCAGATCTCTCTTAGATCTCAGGCTTGGCAAGAAAAAGCCCAAGAGCTGCCTGGACCTCATTCTTTTCCTTATCTGAATCTGATGTCAGGTGGGAGCTTTCATCAGAGACTGCTCTTGTACACAGGCAGGTTCTACAGACCTCCTTGACCTAGGACCTCCATGTGCTTCAGGATCAAAGGTGGTTGTTAGGAGTGTCATTCTTGCAGAGAAAGGCACAAGAAGGATGGGAGTGATTTGCCCATAGTGAAGGTCTATGTCAGAGGTGAGACTATAACCCAGGACTGCTCTCTGTGTGTATAGAAACCCTTTGCCTTGATGCATCAAGTTCTGGTACAGTCTGGGGTAGTAACTCTGGCATGCCTCACCTGGAGGAGATTCTAGCATCCCCTCTCCTGTTGAGCTGTAATCCAGTAGTGGGTAAGGGATGTCGTGGGTGCCCGTACTGGAAGCATAATCAAAGCACATCATCTGTGGGCAATAGAGATCTTGCTCTCAGAAACTCCAGGGAGAAGAGAGACTGGTCTGCTCTGAATGCTGAGCTCCCACTAGTGGCAGCTGGTTGTGATGTCTCTGATCTTTCTGTTTCAGCTGCCTCCAGCCCTTACCCTTGCAAGCCTGGTCTGAAGCTTGCTGCTGGGGGCAAAGGGGACTGACAATGATTATTTCTCCCTTTTCTCTTAGGGCAGAGTGTGTGACATCCTGGGGAAGGAGGACAGTCAGGACTTTGTGGTCTTGGTGCAAGCTCTGGAGGGAATCAGCCTTTCAGACGATCAGCTGACCTCCACCTGGGCTGTGCTGGCTGCCATTCTGCAGCTGGGGAACATCTGCTTTACCTCCTATGAGGTACGCTAACCCTTGGCAGCTTGGGATTGGGCTGCTAGTGCTGAACATTGCAGTTGTCCCATGTGATGGGAGCAAGGATGTTATTTTTGACTGAACATGATATGACCTGAAGACCATTCTGTTCCTTGGATATGAGGTTCCAGACTGACCTAGGCTGGGACAGAAGATGGGAGGCAACCAAGGGTCATTAGAGCTTGGGCAGCTGTTTGAGGAGCCAAAATGAACCTAGATGGTGGTGTTCTGCCCAAGCTGTGACCTGTCCCTGTGCTGCTGAGATGCTGTCAAGAGTATTAGTTTTATCTGGTGTCTGGTATCCAGTCCACAGTTGAATCTGTTGTTCTTCTCCATTATCTAGAAAGGATCATTTGAACATGCAGCCATTGCCAGTGATACTGAGATTCGGATTGTGGCCAATTTGTTGAGTGTCTCAGCAGATCTCCTGCAAAGTGCTGTCACTCACCGGGTCACTGTGAGTACCTCTGTGGCCCTTTCTCATTCATCCTGAGGGATGACATGCTTTGTCAGCAGAATGGCTGCCACCTTGTTGGGTCTAAAATCTGGGAAGTAACTGCAGAAATAAAATGCTGCAAAATGGTTCCTATGCTGGATCAGGAAGAATGGGCTGAACCCCTCAAGGCAGCTCTGTCAGGGTGGAGAGATCGTAAAGTGGCAGAACTCGCATCTAGGAGGCTCTTCTCTAACATGACATGGTTTCAGGCCTAACATCTTGGCTAGCTGACTCCCCAGCGCAGATGTGGCAGCAAAATTCTGCTTTTACTTTTTCATTTTTGTCACCTGGGGAAATTCTGAGGACAAAAAGAAAATCTTGTACTTAAGCTGGGCTGATTTTCTTGTGGATTTCCAAAAAAAGAGGTATATTTGCAAGATAATAACAGTAAATCCCAGTTCTTTCTATGTGTCCAGGTGATGTCTTATGATCGGATCTTCACCCCTCTGTCTGTAGAAGGAGCCATTGATGCCAGGTAGTTCCTGCTGCTGTTCATGTGGGTTGGTGAGATGCACCCATGGGTTCTGTGTCTGCTGTAACTGTCTTTACTTCCCTCTCCCTCTCAGGGACTCCATTGCCAAGACTCTGTATTACCTTCTCTTTGAATGGCTGCTGCTGAGGATCAATGAGTGGTTGGCTCCCTCGGAAACAGACTGCACTGTGGGCATTGTGGACATATATGGTTTTGAGGTTGCTTTTCCCATTCCTTTCATATTTTATGGGCTGCACGTGTGTGTGCTAATTCTCTCCAGTCATTGTCAGAAATGGGAGAGAATCTGATTGTGTCTTTGCAGAAAGGAGACAGTATTTGTACCATGTAACTTAAGTGCCTGTGTTTGGGGAGGGGGGAGTACTTCTCCTTCAGAAGCAGTGGAAAGGGCTCCTTCAGGAGGTGATTTAGCACATTTACTATAGATTCTTGCCATGAATTGCCATCTGGAGGAGCCCATCTCTCCCATGACTTCGTGGCATAGGTAGAATCCTAAGGCATATACAGTTGGGTGGATTGGTGTGTAGGTGGAGTCCTAACTGATGTAGGCAGTTAAAAACCTAGTCTCAAATGGTGAGAATGGTTTCTGGTGCTCCCGCCATGTCAGCCTTGCATGTTTCATATCTTTGCATGAAGTGACCAGTATGGTGCTGCATAAATAGTGCATGTATCTGGCTTTCTAAGGAAGAGGAAAATGATTTGGGATAAAATCAGACCAAATCAGCACTTTCAGTCAAAATGTGAATCTGACCCATTGTACTAACTGATGTACTGTGTTGAACACAGATCAAAACCGTGGTTTCAGCAAGTGTGCTGGAGTTTAGAAATCAAGGAGGTTATTTGTGATGTTAACAGGACACACAGTGATTTTGACTCCGTGGTTCTATTCTTATACAAAGAAGATTTAACAAAATCCCCCCAAATTTCTTAGAATGTTTATTCTTAAGCAAATTCCCGTAAAAAGCAGCTTGAAGTCCTTTGCCCACAGCCTGTGTTCTGCTGCTCTGCAGTAGCTCAGGGAGCCAGATCATTCGCTAACCTGTTTTCATGGAGCAAACCCAGAAGAATTTCTGATATAAATAAGCTGCACTGATAGAGGGAGCTGAATGAGGTAACTCTTAATGAATCACATTTTAATTATTGCTGATGCTACTACTAACATAGATAAGAAAAACATTTTTAACACAGTTTTAATCTAGCTGTTCCCATTTTTTCCTGAAGACTTGAATGAAATTGAAAATATGTTCAACTGTCTGTTAAAATGTATTTTTTTCATGTGCTTCAGCTTGAGTAAGGGTTCCCAGCCTGAGTAGGAGTTAGTCCAGAATCCACTGAAGTTTCTGAAGAAATTTGCATTGATCCAGTATGTTTTAGATCAGGCCAGGAATGGGAGAGGTGCAGGGATTTTTGTGAGGCCTTGCAGGTGAGACTTTTTGAAACTGAGGTCGGGGTTGCATGTAGAGTTCTCAATCAGGAATAAGTCCCCTTGTGGCATGCATAGACTCGTGTTCCTGCCTCAGTGAGCTTCTAGATGCTTTGCAGACTTGTGAACAATAAAAAACATGCAGAACAAGGGCACGGAGTGGTACGTGCTTGTCAAGGCCCGTGAGTCTTACGCTTAGGATTCATGTTAAAGTCTATGCTTGGACTGGTGCACACTGAGAACGATGGTGCCTATACAGGTTGGGGTGTGCATCCAAGAGTGTATATCTCTTTCTTCGTGCTCCTTCACAGCTTGTTTTGCCTCTTGCTGTTCAGACTAGTCGATAAACCAGACTGAGAGCTTGCAAACCAGATATAAGATAATTTGAATTTCTCAGCTTCAGCACCTCTTATTGATTAGAACAAGTTGTCCGGACTGGGGGCTCAGATCAGCACTAGCTGGTGCTGTGTGTTGTGCCCAAAAGGCACAGCCTCCTAGGAGGCTGCAGGTTGGACGTGTGATGCCTTTTTGTCTTTGCAGGATCTAGGGGTGAACAGCTTAGAGCAGCTCTGCATCAACTTTGCCAATGAGCATCTTCAGCATTTTTTCAGCCAGACTGTCATTGCCCAAGAGGAGGTAAATGGAACTCACTCAAATGGCAGCACATATGGAATGAGCTGAGGCAGCAGCAGCTGGAGAGTGTCCTTTAATGGGGAAGAATGAAACTGAACGGACTTGGCCCTGTTAAGCAGTACTCACGGGATCCTAATCTAAAGAAAGCTGGCTATTACCTTTTACTAATTGTGTAGTAAATTAAGAGAAAGAGAAATTGTTAGTGCCTTCTCCCTCTTACAGATTTGGTAAGCGATTTGGTCAGGGTCCGGGGCCTCAAACCTCAATTGGTACTCTTAAAGCCTGTTCTGATAAATTCATTGTAGCACTTTACTCACAACTTCACAAGCTCCTGGAAACAGAAGCGTATTTATCAGACTCGTTGACTTCATAATTCCCTTTATTTTATTCCAGCTAGAAGCCTTCCTCCTTCAAATGAGGAAAATCATTAGTGGATTTAAAAGAAGTTTCATAAGACAAGAACAGATGATTCTAGGCAGGTTTCTAACAGCAGGGAAACACTAGCTTCCTGAAGAGTAATCCAAATCTGTTTGTTAACTCCTTGAATTTATTCTTGTTTTCATGGCTGGATTTGACTGGTTGATCTTTAACCTGCAGGAGGAATATAGCCAAGAGCAGTTAGTTTGGATTCCTATTTCCAAGATGTACAGTGAGTCATGCCTCGATTTCATTTCTGCAAAACCCCATGGCATCTTGCGTATCTTGGATGACCAGACTTCACTGCCTCAGGTGAGGAACTCTTCTTATCTGATTCCTCTCACAGGATGGATATGGCAGGGTAGTTATACCCATTTACAGAGGTATTTGTGTGTGTGTTTACAGAGGTATTACGTGTTTCTGACTTCATTTTAACAGTGGCTTTTTGATCCACAGAATATGTTGAGTGACAGGAAACATGTTTATCATCTTCTTTTCAGGCCACTGACCACACTTT
The DNA here is from genome assembly GCF_036370855.1 of Dromaius novaehollandiae. Lineage (NCBI taxonomy): Eukaryota > Metazoa > Chordata > Aves > Casuariiformes > Dromaiidae > Dromaius > Dromaius novaehollandiae. Next base: position 8,845,710 of record NC_088115.1, on the reverse strand, counting down.
CCTCCAGAAGTGTCATTACCATCACGGAAACAGCCCTTGGTACACCAAGCCCAAGCTACCTCTGCCAGTCTTCACTGTGAAGCACTATGCGGGCCCTGTCACCTATCAGGTGAGCTCTGTGGACTGGCAGGGGGAGCAAAGGGCCAGAGTGGAAGCATGCTGTGGGTGTCCTGATGGTCCAGCTCTGAGTGCTGTGAACAAAACCCTCTCTTTATAACTGTACGTTGCTCTAGAGTGTCAGTGTATCAGCAATGAGGAGAGACAACTAGGGCTGGCTCTGGGCAGAAGCAAAGTAGGTAACTGGAATTACCTACTTTTTGCTCACGCAAGAGCCCTGGAAAGCCAGGAAAGCTGGTGCTGCTGAAGTGGACGAAGTGAGGCATCAGACCCTGTCTGGCAGTGTCATCCACTGTGAGGGGGATAAGGAGCCATCCCTCCTACAAGCAGCAGCCGCTTTCCTCTCCGCTCTTAGTGGCAGCAGGAATAGCAAGCCTCAGTCTCTAGCACTTACCCCCAGCCCCCCTCTCCAGCTGTCTGTCCTAGTCAAGGTGTATGTGGGAGAGGTGTGTTTGCCTGTCTGGTTTGTTGATCTGTGCTGTGCATTAAATCAGACTTTGCCTTTGCAGGTCCACAAGTTTCTTACTAAAAACCGTGACCAGCTGCGTCCAGAGGTGCTGGATATCTTCTCTCAGAGCCGCCTCAAGGTAGCGTAGTGGATGAGGATAAGGATCTCTGCTTCAGACACCTAACAAGCCCCTCATGGCTTTCATATGAGAAGCAGAAAGAGCCTGATCAGGTTTGGGGAGAGCCTGGAGGAACTGTGAGAAGATTTGTTCTTCATGGGAATTCAGCAAGTCCCTTCTTTGGCTGCAGTTGATACATTTTATATGTATAACTTACAGACTGCCTCAGGATGCAGCTGGGGTCCTGGCAGTGCTGGAGGCAAGGGAAACTGATCCTCCAGTTTCAGATAGAAGGGACTGTTCTTTCCATGTAGCTGAGGGAGCTTTGATTGTTCCTCTGTGTCTTTCCAGTTGGTGTCTCACATTTTCCAGAAGGCTAAGGCTGCCCACAATCAGCAAAGGGAGCTGGGGGCCAGGGGGAAAGGGCTCAAGCCTCAGGCTTCCACGTTGGTGTCCAAATTCCAGCAGTCTCTGCAGGACCTCACAGCCAAGCTGAGGAGGTGAGAGATGCTGTTACGGTGCCATCCCTACTTTGGGTTGATTGCTGCACCCAAAAGCTTCCCCTCCTTGGTTATTTTGGGATGGACTGGAGTGGGGGCTTGAGCACGGGCTGGTTGTGAGCTGCTGAGGCAGAAGGAGAGGATGGTGTAGTGTGTTGGAGAGAGGTGTCTTGGAAAGGTGGAGGCTCTGTGAAGTCTGCCCAGGTCAGCACAGAGAGGAGGCTGATGAAAGTTTCTTCCTTTCTTCTGCTTTGCAGGAGCCATGCCTTCTTCATTCGGTGCATCACCCCTAATCCCAAAAAGGTAAGGCAGCATCCTGAGCAGCAGAAGTGCTCCAGTCCTCTCCAGCAGCTTGCTTGCTACAGTTGGGGTTCGGACTTTTATTTTTTCAGTTGATAGCTGAGACTTTTCTTCTGCTTTCTTTCTCTCATGCACATCCCTGTGGCTGTGTGAGCTGACCACGTGCTAGGGGATAAGAAGCCAGCATCAGCTGGGCACCCGAAGGATTGATGGGTAGTGTGTCCTGTCCCCACAAACCATTGGAAGATCTGAGGACAGGACAATAGAAGGAGCCCCTTTCCAAGCGCTCAGCCCTCTGTCTCCCTTTTTTTAAATTTCCTTTCTCTTTTTCCATTTTTAATTCTGCCTTATGTCCACAGCTGTCAAATATCTTTGATGTGGAGTATGTCACTTGTCAGCTGAGGCATTCTGGGATACTGGAGGCCATCCACATTAGAAAGGAGGGATACCCAGTCCGTTTTCCATTCCAGAACTTCCTAGCCAGGTAGAGTGGTTTATTGGCTTGCGATTCCACTCAAGGCCTGGGTGGACTTGTCAGCGCATCAAGATTTGTTCTTTGGTGACTATAGGTAGAGCCCTGGCTTCCCTTTTATCAATGTATCACCTTCCAGGTACGGACTCCTGGCTGCGAGAGGACGTGACTGCTTGGAGGAGAGGGAAGGCTGTGCAGCTGTGTTGTCTCATGTGGTGGGGAACCCCTCCGAACTCTATCAGATTGGAGTAACAAAGGTGCTGCCTATAGAGAATCTCAGTCCTGCAGTTCCAGCCATCTCTTCACTGGGTATCAATGGAGAGTGAGCGCCTCAGCAATTCTGCCCAAAGAGGGAGAGCACTGCATGCCTCTCCCTCCATTTTGCTTTGCCTCTTGTCTTTGGTATGAAGGAGAAATTTTTAGTGTCTTGGATGGAAAAACAGGAAATGCTGGCTCCAGGTTGTTGTGGCAGCAGGGCCAACTCCTTGGTCCAGCTAGCGTTCCTCGATGGAGGCCTGGGCTATCTCCTTCCCTGCCTGCTAACTGCCATCACTCCCTGATGGCCTGCTCCTCAACTGTCCTCCCAATATACTTCCATCCCTCCCTCCTGTGCCTAAGCCTCCTGCCCTCCCCAATGGAAGGCCACGCACTTCCCTTAGCAGGGGATCTTATAGGCAACAAAGGCTCCGAGGAGGTAAACCAGCAGCTTTTTACTGTTGATCACTCCTTAGAGAAGCTGGTGGCTTCCTTGTGGGTCAGCAGCTGCTCCCTTTGCCCAGGTATTCCTGAAGGAGAAGGCCAGGCAGCTGCTGGAGAGACGGTGGAACCAGAGGCAGAGCTGGGCCATCGTTACCCTCCAGAGGAACTTCCGCCGCCACCTCCACCGCAGGCGCCTCCGCATCCTCCAGGAAAAAGTCACGATCATTCAGGCTCACTTCCGTGGTTACCAGGCAAGGTCAGGAGTCAAAGGTCAGGCAAAGTCCGGCCCTTGTCCTTGCTTAGGATGACAACGTGAGGGTGTGCCTGGCCAGTCCCCTGGGTGGGGAATCCTGTTGCATGAACTCTTACTGGAACGGCTGGAGCTCACTGGAGCCCAGTGAGGCTGTGCAGGCAGTTCCTGATGAGGACCAGGCTTAACAAGGGAATACCGCATCCAGATTGGCTGGTTACTTTAATCTTATGTTTGCCCAATATCCTTGAATTGAGTCCACAGTTTGCCCAAACTTGTTGATATTTCCTTCTCATTTGCAATTCTTCTCTTTCCACGACCCTTTAGGAAGCAATACAGGAGACTGAAGAAAGCTTTGATGCAATTTAAGATCATGATTTTAATCTCCAGACCCTTTGTTCGAAGGAGGAAGTACTGCCAGGTAACTGCCCTATTCACAGGACTTGTACTGCAAGAGCTATTTCTGCCCTAGGTAGAGAGCTGGTGAGGGGTGAGGCCAGGGCAGGGCTGGCCTTCGAGATAGTTTATTGGAAGTGAGGAAATGATGTGGTAAAACTGTCTTTCACTCTCTGACTGCGATAAATGTAGTGAAAAGAAGCAATCACTGAGACTGGCACCTTCTCTCTGTAAACAAGGTACAGAATTGGCAAAGGCAGTACTTCGTGAGTGTGAGCTTCTCTAGGTTGCCCCGCACAAGACTTGAGTCTGTTCCAGCTCTGGACTCCGGAGCTGCTGTTCTGCTCAAGCTGTAGTGAGTCATTCATCTTGCTCTTGCAGTTGCCCAGTTTAATTTCTGGTGTTACTCCAGAGAGTGACTGAAATGTGAGATTTCTTCTGTCCGCTGCGATCCTTCACTGACCTCCTACAGCTACTTTAGGCTGCTGGAATCCTTAACCTTTTAGAAATCAGCCAGGTTCGTAGTTGGGGTGAGAACAGGATGGCAGTGATTTGGGAAGGGTCTGCAGGAAAGAGCTATGATTCTGTCAAAAGTGTTGAATGTGTTTTGCACAAGCTGCTAAAAATAAAATTGAAAATAGGAAGTCAGACCACTCATGGTAGCAGCTACCGTCCTGTAGCTGGCAGCTTTGCGAGTTAGGGAGAGAGGAAGGCAATGCAGCTGCTGGCATAACTAGTAAAGTGCAGGGAAGAAAGTTCAGGTCAGTGTTGTTAAAAGACTCTGCAGAGATGCCTTCTGCCGTGCCGTGTCCAGAGCAGCGTGTGTTCCTGTTCCTTCTCCTGCCCCTTCCTACTTGGACAGGATCCAGCTTTTCTGTCCCAGGCAACCACAGCGGCATTGCTCTTCTGAACTGGTTTCTATTTCTCCAGTGTTTGCTTGCTGAAGCCACAGTACACACAGCAGCAACAATAAAGCTCTCAAAGTTCACCTGCTGGAGAAACACAGCCCTCTTCCTCCTTTCCTCCCTCCCCGCAGCCCTGCCCTTTGGACTTTAGCATGCCTACCATCTTTCTCAGCCCAGCCCTCATAACATCCCATCTAGTCACACCATTCTGCAACGCAGACAAGCAGGAGAGAGAGAGGGAGAGACTGAGACCCTTCTTTTCTACCTTGGAGCGGGCAGCAGGTGAGTGGTGAGGCTATGGGACAGCAGAAAGGAAGGGAAAGGGTAGCGCTGCAAGAGAGTTTGACTGTTGCTGTCCCTCCTACCCCCTCTGAAAGGGTCCCTATTCACGGACAACCTCCTAAGTCCTGTTCAGGCTGCGTTATCACCTTCTCTGGAGCTGATCGAGGCAGGTGAATGTTTCTGACAGCTTGTGTGTGCTGTTGCTTTTGTCCTGAGACGCATCGAATGCCAGGCAAGGGAAGAGGTGTGGTGGGGATGCTGTGGTGGCAAAGGCTGCTGCTGTTGAATTGCGTTGTGGGAGGCACTTGGTACTTGAGCAAAGCTAAGGGCTTTGCCTGAGCATCCCCCTCCCATTCTGTGTGGTGAGTCCTAAGAAGGCACTGCAGCTGTTTCATCGTTTTATCTGCTGAAGCAGATAAACTCCTGCCTGTCCACAGTGTCTGCTCCCAGAAGTAGCTGGACTTATATATATCTTTCTTCCCCCCTCCCGTCTCCTAACAGCAGCAATTTGAGGAAAGGAAGCGAAGAAGGAGGTCCCCGGCCAGTGGTGACAAGGAGAACAGTCCCAGCCCAGAAATGGTAGGTTGACAAGCAGTCCTGGAGAGTCTGAGACGAGACGAGGCAGGCTCTCAGGGCATTCCTCTGCCCTCTGTGCCTCCTCAGCTGGGGGACTGATGGATGTGAATTCTCTGGGGTGTCTGTGAGATGGAAGAACAACAGTGCTGAACTCCGGAAGCACTCTTAGGCAGTGCAGATTCTGGATAAAAATGTGCAGAATGGGGACATCCAAATGACAGCATCTTCTAGGAACCTTTCTGTCTGACCTGCCAAAATGAGGCCCTTGCCATTTTGCTTATCCTGTGGATCCCCAAGGAGGGGATGGACTGGGTTAATGAGTTATTATTTAATTCTGCTCTCTGATCATCCATTTGTAGTAGGGCCTATTTCATTCCTACTCAGTGGTGGAAGCTGGGAGAGCTCAACACTTTGCAGGAACGCAAAGATTGGGGGTGATGTAAACTTGATGCTGCTGAAGTAAAGCAAAGAACAACAACATGCCTGTGATCTAGTGCTGCATTTCCCACTAGGAATTTTACAACTTTTCCTCAAAATGTGGTTTGGGTTTTCTGTTCTTATTAATAACTACTGGAAACCCAGGAGTTTCACTACAGGCTGCCTCTTTTACTTCCACCCTTCTTGTTACTGTTTGGATGCTGGGTTGAGACAGTACCATCTTAGCATTGCCCTTGGGGGCAATTCATTTGAAACTGATGCAGGGATTTTTATGTGTTCTTGCACTTTTCGGTGTGGGCTGGCTTTATACTGCAGGTGGCTTCTCTGGAAGGCTTGTTGGGGAACACCGAAACACCTAGACAGCGTACAGAGCCCACATGTACGCTGGAAACCTAGCAGTAAGGGTGCAGTTTAGCCTGGTATAAAGAGCCTTCTACCTGTATAGCTGCCTCGGTAGGTCATTGTTTCCCCATCACTGGTCATAGTCAGGCATCTTAAAGTGATCCTGAGGAAGAGTACAGTGTTCATTTGTTGCACTAGAACCTGTTCATTGGGTCTGGGAGGAAGAGGAACGTGTTCAGCTGTGAAGGGCAGGAATGAGGCAGCTCTGGGCAAAAGTGTTAACAGAAGAAGTTGTAGATGAAGGGAGATGTTAAATGCTTTATAGTAATATAACTGTATAAGCCATTAGTGGTGTACAGGAGTAACCTGTATCAATTATTAAAGTAATGCTACTAACTAATGTCATTACTTGTGTGTTTAGACAGCATGCGTTTGCTATGATGCATGTAACAAGAAAAGCTGGGTCGACACTTTATCACCCATGATTTTGTGTGGGTTTGCCAGTAATGACAGTAGTAGTATCCAGCTCTGAGTGCTCTTAAAATACCAGCTACTTTCTCAGGTTTGGATCCAGCAGTGTGGAATTTCACAGTACACTTCCTGAATGCTCCACTGAGAAGCTTGTTTTAAAATCAAAGACTTTATAATGAGCAAAATCAAACTGATCAAAAATGCTGTGAATCTATTAATAATTGCTCAGAGATTATTTAGAGAGATGCCAGAATGGTATGCTGGTGAATAGTGGCTTTATTAGGCAGGTCTTGGGGGGGGGGGGGGGGGGGAGTGAAGCTTCTGACCCTTTTGCTCTGTTAAATAGCTTCTTCATCTGAGCAGTCTTGTCAGAAATAAATAAGGTTCCCTGGCCAGCAAGATACCTATCCTGAACTGGGACCAATATAAAGCAGCAGTCTCAGGTCAAGACTCCAGAGCACGATTATCTTTGGTCTTACATTATATGCAGACACTGATGTTGATATATTGTGGTGCAGTAGCCCATTTACTTCCTACCTTACACAAATGTATGCATTGTGCAAGGTACAGAACGGCGAAAAATCAAGGTTCTCTGCCAGATTCTTGTCTGAATTACCTTGGTGAAAATCTGTGCTTCCTCAGGAAACTCCAAAATGGTGGAGGTGCATCAAAAATTGGAATCAGATTTCTCTCTGGTTATGCTCTAGTGCTCTTTAGCACTCTGAAAAATTAAGAATAGCAGAAAAAGGAGCAGGAGGAAGTGGCCCTTATCCTTAAACCACAGTCTCTTCCTTGCAAAATGAAAAACTTGTGAGTAATGAGAGATGAGTCAAAGAAAATTAGTGTGCCTGTCTCCTCTCTGCGGCGATTGCTCTTGGCGGGAGTAACTCACCTTTCCTTATTTTGCTGACACAACTCAGATATTTGTTTTAATGTGATACTTCCTCATTTGTAACCTTTCTGAACATGCCACATGCAGAAATTACTATTGTTCAGATACTCAAGTCCTTGTTATGGCCAACTTTTCAAAGGTGGCTTTACCCAATCTCAGCAAAACAGAGTCCAGGTTTAGCTGTTGTTTGAACTGCAGGAAATTTCCACTTCTGGTACCGCAGTGATCGACTTGCTCACTCTCTCCCCAGGATGTGGGACTGCTGGAGATCCCTGCAGAGCTTGCGGCACTCTTGCACTTAGCTGAAGGTTAGAAACTCTCTCTCCTTCCCTCCCTCTCCTGCATTGTTTTGCTTTGTTTATTATCTTGTTTTCTAGCAGGAGGTTAAATGTGTGCCTGTTCCACCTGCTGTCTCTCACCTGGGCTGTATTTGTTTTATTACCATTGCAGTGTAATTATGATAAAGGCAAATGGATGTTGTGTATGTGTATGTTTTTATTTTCTTTTACTTTTTCAAATCACCAAAATACCATTGATCAAAATTACTTGCCTAGCTCTTGACCCGATCTTGAGCAAGAAGTTATTCACAGTTTCATTTCCTCTGTAACTCTTTGTATAATGTATATATTAAGTTATAATGTATGTATTAAGTTGCAAATGTGAGGCAGGAATTGCCTCCTTGGCATGTTGGTACAACATCTAATAAAATGACAGCCATATCTTTGGCCTTCTATATAGTGCAATAATAGGTAATAATCAGTCAGAAGAATCTTGTGAACTGGAGCAGTCTGTGCTGGTTTCCCTAGTACTCCATACTTCATGGCATACCCCTCCAGGAGCTATTAGCCATTCTAGGAGCTTGGGGACGGACTGCACTGAAGCTGCTCGAAGTTAATGCTGATGGGATGTAAACAGGGAGGAGGAGAGAGGGCGTCAGGGGTCATATTGGTTTGGAGACAGAGGAGAGCAGCAGAAGCTGTGCTGCATTGGGAAATCTCTTCGTTCAGAAAGGTGTTTGCTCCTCTATTATTCATGATAAATCCTTTATCCAGTGTCTCATTATGATAACCTCTGATTTATTTGTTGACCGAGCAATTGCCAGCAGTATCCCTGTGTAACCTCAGTGTTTCAGATCTGCATAACAGAATTGAAATGCCAGGTGTTGTCTGTCCTCTGGGTGTTACCCAGGCATAACAGTCTGAAAGATCAGAGCTGTAAAAGCTCCCCACTGAAGTTAGGCCTTGTGGGCTCAGCTGGAGGCAGCAGGGGTGGGCTGGGTGTTTCTGGAGCCGAGGGGTCTGGTACAGATGCTCAGGTGAGAGTAGGTTCATGGAATAGCCACGTGTTGTGCTGCAAGTCAGATATGCTCTGGCGGCATTTCTGACTGCCACAACACAGGACTTCTTTCTCTTGCAGGTCAGTATCAAGCACAAGCCAACCAGATAACAGAGGCGTTACCTCCAGAGGTCAAGGTCAAAGATGACCTTTCCCTCCCACCTGCCATCAACAGCTATCCCTTCTCCTCCTTCATCAAGTCACACTTCCTGGTGGGAACCTTTTTCATATCTCCCCATTTTTTTCCTACAGAGAGGACATGCTAGTTCTGCTAACAATACCAAACTCCATGTTTCTGTCCTTTTGTTTCCTTGTAGAAGACAGATTTCCCTGCCCCTGGTCAGCCCCTGCAGCACCCATTAACCCATCTGGAAGCTGAATACCAGGAGAGTGCACTTGAGATCAACAAACTGGTGAGAGACTTCTTCCTTGACCAGGGCCTTGTTGAAGAACAGGTGGACTTAAGAGAATGCATTGATGCCTTCATACAAGATGCTGAAGCGCATGGTGGTTACTACTGTTCTTAAAATACACGGTGTGCTAGAAGAGCAGAACAAACTCCAGCTCCTTCTAGGTGTTGGAGCTGCCTGACAGAGATCACATGCAGCCCTGAAGGGTTTCTGTGGTTTTGGTGAGGCATAGACCAGCCCTAGAGGGTGAGTGTTATCTTCAGTGAGTACCTAAGTAAGGCCTAGAAGGTAAAAGGAAGTCTCAGTAGGATTTTTGCTACTGATTCAAGTGAGAGCAGGACTGAGATCAAAGTGAATTGCCTAGTGGCATAGTCTCAGAACTTGGCAGGGCATATAGGAATTAGATAGCTAAGCTTCTGTTTCACGATGTTGCAGCTTCAGTAGCAATATATAATATGGTATAAGGGAGATCTCTCTCCTCCCTCCCTCAAGCACTTATTCCTATACCTCAGTCAGAAAAAGGTTATTTAACCCAGGTCTTTTCCATGATCTGGTTTATAGCTAAAACACACTGGTTGTATCACAGATGTACACTTGCATCAGTATGCGACAGGGGACAGTGAACTGTGGTATAAAGGCTGGAACAAGTGGCTACAGGCAGGGACTTTGTCATCAAGAAAGCTACACCTGGAACCACACCCTAATTCTGTAGTGTTGACGTAATGAGAGACACCGTTACATGGTGGGTCAGCATGGTTCTGCGCTACTGCATCATGAAGGTATCAATAGCAGTTGTCCTGCGAAGACACAAACTGAGTTTCCTGTATAAGGAGGGTTCAGCCCTCTTCTTTGTGGATGTGAAAAGTACATTTCTTCTTAAAAATGATGGGTTTTATTCTCTGAGAATAGAATGAATCTGCAGAGAATTTGTAAGTAAATCTGTTAATCCTTTTGGGAGTTACGTGTAATTAAAATAAACCCTCTAGGAAACGTAATACCTAAAAGCAGTCTTTTGTTTTGTCCCAGTGATCTCAATTATAGGGGAACACAAGCTTCACTGAAGCCTTGTGAATAGGATTGTATTTAAGCAGATTACTATTATTTTTCCTAGAGATTAAATATCATTTTTCTCCATTGCTGATCATAATATACAGCTGTTTCTTCAGCAAAAGCTGTAGTACACAGGGACTTACTATAGAGAATTCCATAAAGAACTAAACAACCACCATCTCTGATTTTTCTCAGTAGTCTGTGACACCCCTACTGCCTTCAACCAGAGATTCTAAGAAGTGTTGTTCTCCCAGAAAAGATAGACCATCATTCATAAATGTCCTTTCCAAAGCTGTCCATGGCACATTTTAGGAAAATTTTAATCTAATGACATATTGAATTGTAGAGGCTGAAAATAAATTATTCTGTACCTAAGGGTGAGAAATATAAATTAGAAGCGCACCTATGACGCTGATGTGCGTAGCAAAGAAGCTGAATCATTGCTTAAGTGAGTTGTTTGAGCATAACATGTCTCATGCTACTTGGTGTAACATTAAATACACCAAAGTCTTCTTAATGTTCAGCTGTTAGACTGCGTTTCTTCATGTCTGGTGCTCTGAGTATTTCCCAGAGATCAGCTCTGAATCAATTTGTTTTTCATATTTTTACAGCTAAGCAGCCTGTGGGCTCAGACACAGGAAGAAATAGCCCATGGTAACTGGCTCATCTATCTGAGCTGTGATGCCCAAAGAAGGGGAATTATTTTGCCCAAGAGCAAATTGGGAGTCAGAGGCAGAATAAGAATAGACTGAAGAAGTCCTGATACTTAGTCAGAGTCCTATCCCTATAAACGCTGTCCGCCAAATTCCCTAGAAATTAGGTGATGCATGAAAACTGAGCACAGATCCAGATTTCAGTGTTGGCTACTCTTGCTAGGGTCACAAACACCCTGATGTCTACAACTCAGAGTTCTGAGGTCACTGTGCAGCACAGTTTAGGCCAGAGCTTTGCAGCTAAAGCTCTTTCTTTTTCCCCTGGATGCTTCTAGATTTTGCGGTTTATTGATGACAAGAACCTCCACGGCTGGCAGGAGGTGCTTCTGGGCAACTACATTGCTGGCAGAGGTTTGAATAACCTGTCCCTGCGTGATGAAATCCTCAGTCAGGTGGTCAGCCAGACATGGAAGAACCCGGACATGGAGCAGAGCCAGCGAGCCTGGGTCCTGATGACAACCTTGCTGAGCTCCTTTGCTCCTTCACCAGCGCTGGAGAAACCATTACTGAAGTAAGAGGAGGGAAGGGCTGGTTATGCTTTGATTAGGGTTGAGAGAGATGAGCAATGTGCTAAAGGCAGCTGCCTTTTCCCAGATTTGTGTCAGACCATGGCATGGAAGGCTACAATGCTGTTTGCCAGCGCAAGATCTTGACAGCAGCACAGCACACAGAGATTGACCCAGCAGCCTCACGGGCCTACCCTCCCACTCAGCTGGAGTGGACTGCGAACCAGAGGAGAGGGAAGATGGTGCTGGATGTCCATACCTTTAATGGTAACTCATGCTTCTGCCCTTCCACCATATCCTAGTCCCTAATGACTCCTCCAGTGCAGAAATCAGCATTCAGAAAATACTTCCATCAGCTTGGTGAAGAATGATCAGAAGACTGAATGCTTCTGGTTGGTGCAGCCACTGAGGATAGGAGCATCTGAATCCAGATCCCAACTCTCTGAAACTTGAGCCTGCTCAGCTCAGACCTGCTACTCAGGCATCCTGAGCGACGGGATTCTTCTGGATTGGGGCCCCTCTCGGCAGAGGTTGCTGTCCTGGTGGTGCATCTCTCCAGATCTAATTTTCCTGTTACTGCATAGGCCCTATAGCAGCATCCAATGTCTTTGTTACGGACTTTCTGAGCCTTTCTCCCCTCCCAAACATTGGCTCCTGCTGCTTCCTGAGTGCTCAGAAGCTCTGCAGACGGGGCACAGGGCATCCCTCCTCTGGCTTGTTAGTGAGGGGAGTGATGGCCCAGATGAGCCACAATATTGTGAGGGCTTTCAGCTGCTGGATTGGAAATTCTTTGAGATGTGCCATGAAACGGTGAATGTGCTCATGCAGAGCCCTTCGTCTGCTTTCCGTCCTTGTGGGCCACTTCAGGAGTGTGTGAGGCTTTTCAGCTGGGCTCTGCCTGTGCTCTCCAGTGCTTAGGTGTTGCTTAGGGCCTTGCCAGGGGCTGTGTGCACTGACTCTTTCTTTTCTGGGCTAGAGGAGAAGTTCTCAGCAGAAGTGGAGTCCTGGATGACCGGGGAGCAGTATGCAGGCTGGCTCCTGAATGCAAGGTACTGCCAGAGGATGGGAGAAGATCTGGGGCTATGAAAGAGACCGGCTTAAGAGTTCAGATCGGTCAGGGCTGCAGGCCACAGACAGTACGGTCAGATGTGGAATAGCCACTCCTTTCACCCTCCCAGTACATGCTCATTCCCACTCCCTTCCATATGTGTGCATAGACTGAAGGTTTCCCTAGGAGCAGAGGACTCACAAATATGATCTATTAGAGCTGCTTCAGAGAAAAGATGCAAAAATTGGACAAATCTTAAGTGATTCTAGTTTCTTCCTGACCTTGTGTGCACATCATTGGTTCACACCCAGAAGCTTAAAGACTTAAGCAAGGATAGACAAGGCAAGAGGAAATTGAATGCAGTGTTTCCCTTTCTCTTTCTTTCCCCATGCCTGCCCTGCCATCTTCTCTCTCCTTCCTTTCCCTGTTACCAGGGGCTGTGATAAGAGCCCTCGAGGGTGGTCTGTCTCCATGTTCACCGGCAACACGTGGCAGGATCTGCTGGGCTGTGACTTTGTGCTGGACCTCATTGGAGAGATGGAAGAGGCCAGGAGCCCCAGCAACCCCTCTCAGTCCTCAGTCACATATCCCATTGCCCCCGAACGAGACAGAAGCTTTCTCCAGAACTCTGCCCTGGATCCGTGAGTCATCTCATCCTCCTGCTCCAGCACTTCTGGCCCTGTTACCCAGTGGCCCATCTCTTCTCACATCACTCTGTGCTGTCCTCATCTCATTTCTGCCTTCAACAGGATCCCCCCTGCTCCAGGCATCCAGGCCCCTACCTTCCCACCACCTAGTCTGCCTCCAAACTTCAACCACCCCTACACAGGTGAGCTCCTGCCCAGGACTATGGATAGCATTGGGAAGGGTCAGGTGAGTTCAGGACAGAGAGGGAGAATGGTTGACTTTTCTTCATGAAAAGTAAGAGTAAGGTGGGGGTTCTGCTCTAAAACATGGCTGTTATATAAGGGCTGGAAAGAGAGGGATGTTCCTTACCTGCCTTGTCACCAGACCCCTCTCTGCTCTTAGATGCAAGATTCAGAGATGACCTGAGGACTCCTGTGGGCTTGGATCACTACGTGGATGATCTCTTCAGCCCTGTGCTGCATCAAGGTTCCAGGGTACCAGTAAGTTTCTTGATGTTCCCTCTTCCCTCCTTTCTCTCTGCAGCTCTCCTCTCCCTGTGACTCCCTTCTCAAGCATTCCTCAGTCTGACTGTTCACTCTGCCTTTCCTCACCTCAGATAAGCGTTTGGATGGTTCCCCCACTGTGAGTCCATTTATCTGAGCACAGACAACTCTGTTTTTTATTGATGCAGGATATGGAGAGCAGAGAGAGTCTGACTGGCCGCATGAAAGGAGGTGGGAAGATTGGACCCACACAGAGAGGAATCTTTCCTTCTACAGGTCTGTAAGGGGATGGGGACAGCTAGGAACACCTGTGCTTGAATGCCTCAAATGCTAATTATTGCATGGGGTCAGCTGATTCATGAAGAGCATTGGACTTCCAGCTTAGGTAATTAGAATTTGCGTTCCTCCCTCCCAGGTGCTGGGAGACACAGACGCTTTGGAGAAGATACCTAGTTACTTGCTTTTAATTTCTCTCCTGAGTTGGTCTAGGGCATAAGGCAGCAGATAGCTTGCCTCTGACCCAGGCCACCTCTTCCCTAGGCCAATATTTAGAAGTCCTTCATTCACTTTCAGTGCACCTTGTACTTTCCCAAAACAATTGTTGCCTTTCCCAGGTGAGGGTTTTAATCTTTCTTATTGCTTCTTTACAGACTTTTCCATCATCTCTAGCTATTCCGTGGGTTAGTAAGTCTGAACCTTGTAGAGGTTCTGGTTTGTGTGTTTGGCTTCTTTACTTTTCCTTGTTTGTGTAGAGCACAAGACTCAGTTATTTTCAGCAGGGTGGAGTCAAACACCACTATATTAATGGCACTGAGAAATCTGCGTGTGTAGGAACACTCCCAACTGTTTCAGAAAGGAGGGGATTGTCCTGTTCATGTCTGCAGTGAGACTGGAGCTATTTATGGCTATTGTAGAGACTGTGGGGCACGACTGTAGGCCCTGTTTCAGATCACTGGCATGAGACTAGTTTGTCACTCGTGGCTACTTATGTCATTCTCACTGTGCCACTGAGAGAATTTTGTGCCCTTTGGCCAAATGTGGAATTGTGCCATTCTCACTGTGTAGACCATCATGATTCAGAAGACCTATGCTGCATGCTGACTCACGCCGAGCTGACACTGATCTCTGTGCCTCTTGCCCTGCTGGCTTTGCTCGGTGGGATTTCTGCTCTGCGGCCTCATGTGGGTCCTAACTGCTGGGAGCAGAGAAATTCCCTTCTCCCCACAGTACCTTCACATGCTATTCAGTTCAGCCCAGGCCAGGGCTCATTATTCATTCACCCATGCTATCTGCTTTAAAGAGACCCACATGGCTGTGGCACTTCCAGAGGTCTTTGCCCATTATTCGAAAGAAACCCTTCTCTGTAATCATACATGGGCAGGAGGTATCTATATGCTTAGTCATGAAGGATGTGGTGTCCTAAGGTTGCAGAAACAGGGTCTGATTCCTGCTAATGAAAAGCTTGTCAGGCCACACGTTTCTCTTTGATTTCCTTTTTCACCTGAGTTTTTCTGTGTATCCTGCCGTGGATGAAGAGATAAGCCCTTCATGTGTGTCTGTGCTTGGCGTGTGTGGAGAGAGAGAACCAGAGGTATCGAGCCTATGTGTTGTGTTCTGCAGGACTGATCAGGGCTTTCTGATCTGGGATTCCCCAAAAGCACTGTGCATGTGCCTCTTTGCCTCTAGGCCTCCCTGCAATGATGCAAGTACCAACTTACCAGCCTATGCCTGCGATGGCGGGGATGATGCCAGCATCCATGCCCATGATGCCAGGGGTTGGTGGGATGGCAACTATGCCAGGTAATAACACAATGTTTCAGTAACTATACAGAGGAAGAGAGTGGAAGGGCTGGCATCCTAATGGAGCCTGTGCATTGGAATATTAGCAGTATTCTGTCATCATAGCACTTTAGACCTTTCATTGGAAATCACAGACTGTGATCAGGAGGTTCAGCAGCTGCCGCTGCAGTGCAGCTACCTCTGGAGTGTAGTCCAGCAGCTGTTTGGCAGCTGTGCAGCCACACGTTAGTGTAGCGTGATCTGTGTTGGGGCTGAAACCAGGACCAACTGTTTCAGAAACAGCTGAGCTGAATGTACAGCCGTTGCGTAGCTCAGCTCTGTGAGACAGAAATGGGGCCAGGCAGGCTGCTCTGGGCTGATGCTCAGGCACAGGGGGGAACGATGCCTGTGGGTGTTTGCACATATGTGTGTGTCTGTCTTTCGCAGCCATGGTTATGCCCCAGGCCCAGCCCATGGTTCCAGCTGTAGATCCAAATCAGTTAGCAGCACAACAGCAAGCCTTTATCAACCAGCAAGCCATGCTCATGGTGAGTGGAAGGGACTGGGTGGGAGAGGCCCAGGAACTGGGGAAGAAAAACACGCTAGCGTATGTATGCGAGCCGTGAAAAGATTAGCCATGCTTCTGCCTTGGGCCTGCTCTGTAGCACTCTGTGCTTATGTGCTGGGAGTTAGGTGTGTCAAGTTGGGGTTATTTAAGACTGCAAAGCTGGGAAATCCCCTCTTTGCCCCTTTGTGTAGACAGGGACATTGAAGCACCACAGGGTGAGAGAGAAGCAGGGGAAAGAGCAGGTCCCAAGATGCCTCAGCTGCAATTCCCAAATGCATTTAAGCTGGATTTGCTAGGGATGCAAATCTGCAGTATTCTGCTTTCTGCACAAAACCCTGTGATGGCAGGAGGGCCCCAGGCTGTATCACTGTTAGCAGAGTCTTTGGTGCGTTGTCAGGAGCTCTGAAGGCCTGCCTTGTCTGTAAAGGCAGGGGACAGGGAAGTTGTGATTGCTAGTGAAAGAATGGGGCAGCCTGACTGATAGCTGCTGTTTGTGAGGCCTAGGGCTCACGCACACTGCAATTCCTTCCTCCAGGCCCAGCAGATGACCCTTCAAGCCATGGCCATGTCTCAGCAGCAACAGCAGCTACAGCAGCGACGGCAGCAGTCTCCGGAGATCTCAAGGCCAAGAGTCTCAACTCCACCGCGACCCCCAGTCACTTCCCCTAAACCCAAGCAGTCTCCCAGCAGCCAAAATGTTGCACAGCCGCCGAAGGCTCCAGAACCTCCAGCTCAGGCGGAAGAACCGGTACAAGGAACAGAGGGTGGTGGTGAACTGGGTTTTCATGTCATACTTTGTGTTTGCTCTGCTCTCCTTCCACTCGGGCAGTGGTTCGGCAGAGAGGAGAGCAGAGAGCTATGCTCATCTATGACACTGAAGCCTTTCAGACTCTACGTACTGAGGCTTTAAGATACCAGGTCAAACCTTGGTGACATCTAGGTCTGTGGAGGGTTGGCTGCAGTACTGGCCAATTCATTCCCAGCTGAGCTGAATTTCAATGAGGTATATAGGAAATTCATCACTTTGAATTCTTTATCTACCAGCAAGCTGTCTTGGGGCTGTAACATCCTCCTCTGGACTTGGTTGATGTTTGCTTGGGTCAGAGACCGATCTCTTGGGACACTGCCAGATGGGGAGAAGTTCTGTGTCAGGGTCCAACCCTAGCGATGAAGGTCATCTCTTGAGTTTAAGGTCACTCTGGAGGTGTCCCTGCCGGCTAGTACTAACTGACCATGTTGTGAACTGCTTTCAGGTGTTTGACTACAGGCAAGACCAGTTCTCTGACAGTGAAGATGATGACTACCCTCGGGAGACTTTCCAGCAGAAGAGAGAATATTTCCAGAAGAAGGGTGAGTCTCTACCACGTTGGGAATTTCACTCATCATGGCATCTTGCTCTGCAGCCTCCACAGCATAACAGCAGGGTTCCCTGTCTGGAATCCAGCTGATCCCTTCAGGAGCTTGTGGCACTGCATGTATCAGGAGCTTTATGTGCCTGTTCAACTGGCTGCAGTTAAGATTGTGAGGCATTGAGTTGCCAGTTTTCTAGAAATTTTGGGCTTGTGACTGCCACACTCTCCTATGCCCTTGGAAAGCACAGGCTTCTGCTGACTGATGCAAGAGAACCAGGCAGCCCCATGCCAGGGGCTAGGTGTTTGTTATGGGTTTAATGAGCTGGGCTCCCCTTTTCTGTGCAGGACAGCAACAGATCCGAGTGAAGAAAGTCAGGCTTCCTTCTAAAACCTGGACTCCTCCAGCAAATCCCCAGCCAAATCAGGAAGAGGAGAAGGAAGAGGAGGAGGAGAAAAGGAAGGAAAAAGAGAAGCCCAGCCCTAAAATAGAGGCAGGTAAGATGACATGCAGTGGAGACCCAAGCAGGCTGACAAGCAGGAACTTTCAGGAGTGAGCATCAGCCCAGGGATATGGCTGGAGAAGGAAAGGATCTGGCTGTTCTGTGAGTCTGCATCTTGAGAAGAGAGGAGCAAGAGAAAGGCCTGGGCTTTATAAAGTGGGATGTCAAAGCAAGGCACAGGAAGGCCAAGGCTAGTCAGGCCAGAAGTGAAAGGGAGGGACCTTCAGAGGGGATTAAGGGCTTTGTCCTGTGCTTTTGCTGGTCTGTTGGTTAAAGCTCTCATCCCCAATAGCTCCTGTTCCTGTCTTGCCACCTCCTGAGCCAAAGCCAAAAAAGCAGACACCAACAGCAAAGAAGGAGTCACCTGTAGTGAAGCCTTCAGGCCCTGAGTCACGGCCTGCACCCAGCCGGGAGATCCGCAACATCATCAAAATGTACCAGAGCAGGCCAGCCCCTGAGCCACAGCCCATCGAGCCTGTCAGGTGAGAGGGTGGGAGCCACCCAGGTGGGCAGGAAGGGAGATGAGGGGGGACCACATCTCAGCGCTGCCGCATGGCTCCGTTGTGGCCATGACCCCTCTGCAGCCCCAGCGACTCTGTTTTCCCTTGTCTTGCAGGAGAGTGTCCAAGCCGTTTATGAAGAAGAATGATCCCAAGAATGAGGCTCTGGCCAAGCTGGGGATGATGAATCTCCAGTCTCCCAGATCAGTGAGTTTCTTCCTCTCTGATTTGCCAAGAGCTCAGCAGAGAGAGCCTGTGTATGTAGCCTCCAGTGAGTTGGGAGCTATCTGGTACTGCGATAGGAGCCGAGTGCTTTCTTTTTTGGCTACAAAATAGTTGTGGGCTCAGAGCCCGTGGTACTGCCCATCCTCGAATGCATTCTGGTCTGTAAAGTTCCTTCAGA
Organism: Dromaius novaehollandiae; assembly: GCF_036370855.1. Taxonomy (NCBI): domain Eukaryota; kingdom Metazoa; phylum Chordata; class Aves; order Casuariiformes; family Dromaiidae; genus Dromaius; species Dromaius novaehollandiae. The sequence goes on along the minus strand of NC_088115.1, from coordinate 8,827,210 downwards.
GAAAGGATGAGCTCATCCATTTCCCTTGGAGAAAGGCCCTGAAGCAACAAGGCTTATTGTGGTATATTTAGGGCTGATCTGAAAGAAAACAGTTCAAAGAGAACTATTTTTGTGTGCCCCACATTTGGTCCCAAGGTCCTGTTGATGTCTTCTCCCCCCTCTTCCCCCCCCCCCCCCCCCGCCTTTCCAACTGGAGGATGGAGTCTCAAGTACTTGGTTCTCTGCACCTGGATTTGCTCAATCCTCATCTATTTGTGATTGTACATTGACTTGCAGGTTGCAGTACCCCTGCTCACACAGGTCTTGCGTACAGAGCTGGGCTGCTGCCCTGAGGATGATTTCTGACAGCAGTGTCAGGGCAGAGCACAATGGTGCAGAGAATGACTGTGCTGAATGGTTTTGCTGTCTTGCAGCCATCCCCTGGGCCACTAGAGAAGAGTCCCAAGGGGATGCCTCCACCTGCCCCACCAAAGAAAGGCTCAGCTTCCAGCTCCATCAAGGAGAAGCAGATGCCTCTCCTGTCCATCTTTGGTGACCCGCCAAGTACTCCTCCAGGTTCTGAGACCCCTCCTGCTCCCCCGCCTTTGCCTGCGCCTTTCCTGCCTGGGGACCGAGGCCGGCAGGAATCTATAGGGAAAGGTAAGCGCTGACTTTGTCAGAGTGGGTTTGGTGGGAGATGGAGGGTCAGATTCAACCCAGTGGCCAGGGCACGAGGAGAGTCACAGCACGCGCCCTCTTGTTTGCTAGCTGGCCAAAGACTGAGTGGGCTCTGGGGAGAGGCCTGAGACTGTGTGAAATCAGAGATGCTGTCAGCACAGTCGCTGGCCCAGCTCTAACTCCTTACTTTCTTCCCAGTGCAATGCAGGACGTCAGACAGGAATGATGAAGGAGGGGCTGGGTTTTTCTAAAAAATGCAGCTAAAAATAAAAAGGACCTTTGGGCTACAGCTTTAAGTCCAGCCCACAACACATTTTATTGCATAGTTGTTTTATCAAAGCTGCAATTCAAGGGACAGACTTTGGACTAGGGAGGAATGAAAAGGGAGGTGTTCTACCTTCTACAGTCTCTGGAGGGTCCTTAGAGACAAGCTAAGGAATGTGGGTGTGTTTCTCAGAAGGACAATGGGAGCCTGGGAGATCCTTGGACATTGGCCACATAAAGTATGTCTGGATGCTGCCCACCTGAAAAATGGGGTAGCTAATGCTTCCAAGCAGTGTTTTGAAAGTGTTATTCCATCCTAGGTTTTGCCTCTGAATTTCATTGGGAGCCTAGGGCCATAATTCATTTTATACTTTATTATTTTGGACACATGTACCACCGTCTTTTAAGTTGTTTCAAATACTCACCAGCATCGCACTTTGTAACGTGCAAAGAGCCCATGCACATTCCTGCAGGCTTACATCCTGCAGCAGCTTCTCTGATATAAAAGAATTGCCCTATTATTTCTTTCCCGCTTTTTTAAAAAAAACGATGTTTAGGAAGTACTGTGAAAGCAAATTTAGGTAGCTGGATTAGCCTCAAAAATCCCTACATTCTTTTTAATAGGGATATAGAAATGCCTGCAGAGTGGGATCTATTACATTTCTTGACCATCTATGAACTCCAAAGTTTAAAAAGTTGTGACTGCTTAGATGAGGACATTCCTACCTTGTAAAGGAATGCTTTTGAATGATTGCCTTCAAACTGAAATCTCTAATATCTCTCCTGCAGAGAGAAAATCCAGTGCAAGTACTAGGTGCCTTGGGCCTGAACCTTACAGTATGCAAACTTGGGAGAACTTTTGTGACCTTTTGAATCCTTCAACAGTCGTTTTATAGTGATATAAACTGAAAATGTGTCTGAAAATGTGAAAATGTGTCAAGCTTAAGCACAGTGGCAATATTTTGTCTGGGATGCTGTGTGCTCCATGTCTCTGGAGTGCTTCGTTTTTATCCTGAGCACTGAACTTTGTGGCTGGTACAGCAAGTAAAGTGCTGTTGGAAATGCTGGTACTCACATGAGGACTATTTTGTGCACGCGTTCACATTAGCTCATCACTGACCTTGAAGAGGGTTCCTGAGAGTAATCTTCCGTGAGGCACGTGGCACTGTCCCCTTTCTCTTGGTAGGGCAGAAGGGAGAAAGGTGACTCTGTAGTCACCAAAGCCCATCTTTACTGCTCTTTCTTCCTACCCAGCCTCTACTGTGACAGTGGCAGAAGATGATGGTATCAAGACCCAGCTGTACAGACTCACTGCCAGTGTCAGCTTCTCCTATGTTAACCCTGCATGGAAGATCTTTCTGCGCAAAGAGGTACAGTCCATTTGCTGAGGGCCTCGTTGTAGGGGGAAGGAGCTGGTCCCACAGTAGGTTAAAATCTGCCTTTGCCCATGCACCTGCTGTGATGTTCGAGTGCAAAGATAGTTCTGGGAGGAGGCCACATGACACAGGAGTGGGAGTTAGGGGATCATCAGGCAGTTAGAGCATCAAGGTCCTACTGCACCTTACTGAATCTTGTGCCTCAGTTTCCCTACCTGTCCTGACCTTCCTCTGTAAAGAACAGAGAGATCTACAAATGAAGTGAATCTGTTGTTACCTGCTGCTTTCTCTTCAAAATATTACAAATGTGTTTAAAATCAAGTGTTGGAGAATGCACTGAACTGAGCAAGGTTCTCCCTGTGGTCTTACCACTTTATTTCTGACCCTTCACTTCTGGTTCTTCTGTTCACATTCACCATGTCCCTTCTCCCACTGACTTTAGAGATGGACTCACTCCTCTCTGGCAATAGGGCATATAGATTACAAAACATCCCTGGTGAGCTATTTCTGCAACCTCTGTGACATAAATGTTGCTTTTCTCCTCCTCTTGCAGGTGTTTTACCCCAAAGAAAACTTCAGTCACCCTTATTGTCTGAATTTGCTGTGTGAACAGGTATGTACTGGTGTATGACTCGGGGCCCCTCACCTCTGCACTGGGGGACAAAATATTACATAATAACACTGCATAAGCTGCCTTCACTTCTGCATCCATAGTCGTATTGGTCCCTTCCTCAGGGCCACCTAGCCAAGCCCCCACTCTCTTCTCTCTGATACCCAATCTGTTTTACAGCGTCACATGCTCGAACACACTCAGCTGTGGCCATTTGCATGGAGCACTCTCTGTTTCCTTCCTCTGCAGATCATCCGTGACACCTTCTCTGATTCCTGCCTGCGGATCTCCAGGGAGGAGAAGCGCAAGATGAAAGATCTACTGAGTAATTAACAGTCCCATCCTCCTTCCCTCCCTGTGCCCACCCCAGCTCCTGGTTTTAAGTGAGAAACAGGCCTCCGAGCCCTTTCAGGCAGGACTTTGTGCAGAGGAGAAATGTTTATCACTGCAGCAAGAAAGCACATTTGTGTGTGCTGTGTAGTTCAGTGTAGGAACATTCATTTATTCCAGATGGCCGGAACATGGCCCCAGAATTTCTCTGAGCCAAGGAAACTTAGTTCTGATGTGCTTATTGTGGAGGGAGAAAACTGAGGCACACAGATGGGATTTTGAAATGTCTTAAAATCCATCTGTCTTCTTTGACAGGAGCTTCATGCAGAGGGGGACAGACACTAGTAGTAGACTGGTGTGTGCAAGTAGTGTTAGTTCTTCCCATCACAGTGTCCTTTTGCCTCTGCATGCTGTTTGCTGCCCCCAAATCACTAAGAATGGTGTGAATGAATCCCTGGGCAGAGGAAGGCTTGCCACTTTTGCCTTGCTGAGAAAACATCTGCTTTGTATCTCTGCTAGTGGAGTTTCAGGTTGGTGCTGATGTCCAGTCCATTCAGGAGGATGGGATAAAGAAGAGGATTGTACTGGCTGCTCGGGATAACTGGGCTAACTATTTCTCCCGCCTTTTCCCAGTTCATGTGAGTCTTAATCGTCTCACCAGACCGCGGGTTTGCTGTGGCTGTGTGGCTCTGGTTCATATGGGATGTCTTTGTGTTTCAGCCGTCTCTTCCTCCCTGGCCACACATCACTCACTCTTCTGTGCTTTCTCTACCTTTCTCTTCACTTGCATATTTTCTTTGCTCTCATGCCCTAATCCCTGCTCCCTGCTGTGATATAAGAGTACAAAGCTCCCTGCTTGGCAGCTTCCACTTGAGTCTTTGTCCCCATGGTTCTCCTATTTGCCTCTCTGCACCCTCAGACTCCTGCTCCTCTGTCTTCCTTTACCTACTTTCTCCATTTGCCAGGCTGCTGCAAAAATGTTGCTGTTTGGCACCCCTGCCAGCCCAGGCGTCTTTCCTGGTACAGCATGGAATATGTGGCAGCATGTTCCTCCTCTGCTGCGTCCTGCCTACTACCGCGTTTCCTTTATAGGGTGAAAATGGAAGTGACGTTCAGATCCTGGGTGTTTCTCACCGGGGCCTGCGGCTCCTGAAGGTGGTAAGGGCGGCTGGCTATACTCCTGAGCACCTGAAGATTCTTTGCAGCTACAGGTGAGCAGAAGGGCACTGGTTGCTGCAGGAGGATCGTTTGTGACTTGCAGGTTGCTTTTAGAGTGGTCAGTCAGTGGGAGGCAGACTGAATGGGCGAGCTGACAAGTTCCCTGGTTGTACTGTGCTCTCCAGAATTGTCTCCACCCTGCCGTGACTCACTGACCCTCTAATGAGTTTGGTGTTTTCCTTTCCTTCCCACCTTATGCTTTGCTTAAAATAAGTGAGTGCTAGGCCTGATTCAGCACCATGTGTGGCATCAGAAGGAAGGTCCTCAGAGTGGTACAGCAAAAGCCATCAGCAGCCCACAGTACTGCTCTTTATTGTTATGAGCATTGGTGAAAGACCACCCTCTGGAGCATGCTGAGGCCTCTCTGGCCTCCTCAGAGCCCCATCCCCATGAGCTGCTGGCTGCAGTTCAGGCAGACCCCAGCTCTGGCAGAAGCAGCCTGAATGTGCTGGCTGTGTTCTCAGCTTTGCAGATGTGCTGTCGGTGGAGCTGAAGGGCAGCAATGCCCTGGAGTTCTCTCTGAAGACAGAACAGCTCTTCCTGCGCTCTGCAAAGGCTCAGCACATCAAGGCCATGGTGGAACTCTTCATGCAGGAGCTGAGGCAGGTGAGGCACTGGCTATGGTGCAGCAGGCAATGAAGGTGGTTTCCCCTGTGGCTCTGACAGGGTGATAGTCCAAGTCCCTTGCACCTTGGGAACAAGATCTGACCTCCCTATCACTTTTTTCCCAGGATACCAACTACGTTGTTGCTCTGCGCAGCTATATCACAGATGACAAGAGCCTCCTTAGCTTCAAGAAGGGTGACCTCATCCAGTTACTGCCCATGCAAGCCGTGGAGCCAGGTGAGGGAGTTTTCCTGAGATCTACAGGAAAGATGGGGACTGGGTTCAAGGGCCTGCTGGACTCATGGAGCCCTACATGGTGCTATCAAGCAGACCAGAGGAAAGCAGACTGTTAAGGGCTGACATTGTCCACCTTTGGCTCTGCCACTCTCTGATCGTGACCCACTCTGTTCCTGCTGCCACAGTTGTAGCGAATGTTGCCTCAGAATGGCAGAAAGCCTGGTCAGAGACTGATGCTCTCCTTTGTCTGTAGGATGCCTTACTGCTTCTTTCTCTTTGTGGCTGCCATGGAGCCTGACTGTTTCTCTCCCCCGTCTCTGCAGGTTGGCAGTTTGGCTCTGTTGGTGGCCGCTGTGGTCTTTTCCCCACCAGCCTGGTGCAATTGGCTGCAGCCCCTGATTACCTCAACGTCAGCATGGACAGACATGGAAGGCTGCGGAAGAGCATGAAAGCTCCCATGGAGAGCAGGAACACCAGCAGGGAGGTGAGATGTCTTTGGGGGACTGAAGGGGGACATGGCTGGGTGTGTCCAAGGCCCTAGTAGTGTCTTACATCCAGGCTGGGGGAAGGAGAAGATTGCTTAATCTTTGTAGATGGAGGCCCACCAATAATGGGGGAGGGAGGCACCACACACAGGTGAGACCTGCTCAGGTCTTGCTGGTGAGGAGAATATGCACTGCATCAGCTGACCTTCAAGTGGTTTTGGTGCCTGTCCCTGCAGAGCTCTGTTCCCAGCCTGACATCAGAACCCAACAGTATCATGCTTGTTCCTGTTGGTGATCATTACACCATGATGGACTTCGCCACAGCCCACTTCCGAGAGGCTCAGTCCATGTGAGTAGGCCATGGTCCTTCCTGCGCAGGCATATGGGCCTGTGTAGCCTGACCTATGCCAGCCATTTCTGTGTGTATCTCTTGGACTGGCTAATGTTTTCTGCCCTCTGGCTAGGCTGAGATGGAAGGAGATGTCTGCTGAAAAGAGGATGTCTGGTGAAGAGAAGAGTGCAGCTGATCTAGTCCGGCACACCAAGGTGAGCCCAGTCTCTCCCCATGGCTACAGCTGGAATCCCAGCTGTAGCATTGCTTCTGGCTTTTCTCCAACATGGTAAAAGTGTGCAGGGCAGATCCTTGGTTGCAGTCTCTGCAGAAGTGTAGGTGCCCCCTATTCTCCAGTGCTGCATGCAAGCTGTTGGGAGCTTGTGTCCTTCATGAAGCCTGCAATGCAGCTCTGTGCTGATCTGCCTCCCCTCTCTACCCCTCTGCTCTGGCCCTGCAGGTCCCAATCCAGGAGTCTTTGCTCCGGTACTCTGATAGTGAGCTGAATGAGCTGGCTACAAAGAACTTCATGAGTAAGTATCTCCCCAAGATGCAACACAGCAGAGGCTGGAACAGGGCTGAGCAAGACGGCCCTGGTGGCCACACACAGACACCTTGGGGTTCAGGGTGGGGAATGAAAATTGTGAGAGGAGAGCCCCTCCTCAGGCACTTCTGCCATTGATAGCCACACGCATCCTTGCTGGAAGCACACAGCAAAATACACTGCCTTCAGGGCATAGTGTCCAAGATCACACACTGCCTGGGTGATGCCCCACCCAGAAAGTATGTCCAGTGCAAGTGTAGTAATAGTCTGTGGAGCAGAAAGACCTTCAGGATTTTGCTAGTCTACTGCCTGCCCCATGGCAGAATCAGCTCTGCTGAGACCTAAATGCTAGCCATTGCTTTGCAGCTCTAATGCGGTTCATGGGAGACCAGCCAAAACTCAAGAACCAGAATGAGGTTGAATGCATTTATGAAATCCTTCAGGTTTGTGACTTTTCCTTGGGCAAGGTGCTGAAGCACCGATGGGAATGAGGGGCCAAGGCCTTGCAGGGAAGGCAGAGAGCAGGGGGAGCCATAATACACCTCCTAGGTGAGAAAAGAAACTGAAACAAAGAGGCTTTTTAAAAATTGGAGAGGGATGTGTGTGCAAATGGCTTACCTGGATATCACTCCCTGGATGGGAGCACAACCTGCCACCTTCTCTGGGCCCAGATAGCACTAGAGACCAGAGGTTGTAAAGTCTCAGCTTTAAGCTATGGTGGGAGTTAGGGATTTCCTGAGGGGGCTTAGGAGGTGGGAGAGGAGAGTCACGGAGCAGACTTGGGGTCTCTCTGATGCTGTGTCCTCTCTCTGAATGCAGCTGTGCAAGGAGAAGGAGATTTTGCATGATGAGGTGTACTGCCAGGTCATCAAACAGGTCACCCACAACCCTAAACAGTGAGTACTTGCATCATCAGCTCCTGTGTGTGCATAGCTGCAGGGCAACATCTGCCATGCTGGATGGACAGCAGAGCAGGGGAAGAGGTGTGTTGTCCCCAGCTGCTCAGTTGCTGGGGCTTTTGCTGAGCACCCAGGCTTTTTCACTTCAAAGGACAATCATCTTTGTGTCTCTGGCTCCTGAGGTATCTGGCACTGGTAAACATTCCTGGCAGCTCCTAGCTGCGGTGCTGCTCAGAGCCCCGATTTCCTTTTCAGAGCCCTGGGGAGTTGGTACAGCAGTCAGGACTGACTGGATCCCACACTGCCCTTTGAGGTCGCAGCAGTGGTGTTAAGAGTGGCTGTGCCTGTTCCTTTTCTTTGCTGCCAGAGTAGGTTGGTCAGTCCCTTCCTCATAAGGATACCCTGGCCAAGGGCCACCACCTCATTTTTGCTGCTACCTCCCATAGGTGTTAAGAAGGGCAGAGGTTCACTATGAGCTCCTTGGAGCAGAGATTGTGTTGTTCCAAGGTGTCCACAGTTCTTTCTGTCCCGTAGGGAGAGCTTGCTGCGTGGTTGGCTGCTCCTCAACCTGCTTACTGGGTATTTCCTCCCTTCCAACATCCTGATGCCCTACGCCACCAAGTTCCTGCAGCAAGCCAGCAGCGATCCATCTAGCACCCACCACGGTATGGCTATTTCTGTGCCCTGTAAAACAAACGGCTCTCCTCCTTGTTACTAAGCCCCAGTGGTCAAGGAAAGAAGACAGAATTCAGGGGGGGACATGGGCCGATGGGGAAATCCCCTGATTTTGTCAAAGAGAAGAAATGAGCAGGGTATGAAGGGGGCCTGGGCCTGCAGGCAGTGCTTTGTGTCATTTCCTGTTTCATCTTCACCTGAGCAACGAGGGGTTATTGTGTCTCTCTCTGGGGCTCAGCTTAGCTCTGTGACATAGACCCAGTTTGACAGCCAAACCGTAGAGGCAAGGCAGGCTGTGCTCTTCCGGAGTCATCAGATGTGAAGCATTTGGGCTGGAATCTTTCCAGAGGAGAAGAGGGTCCCATCACTCCTGTGTACTCCTACTGCCCTGGGCTGTCTGGGGCTGGCCTCTCATGATTTGGACAGGTCCTGACAGAGTGAGGGACAAGTGAGGTCTCTTTCCTCTCCTAGTAGTGGACTGGCTTGAATTCAACACAGCCAGGATGACCCAACACTGCCCGAGTCAATGCTCAGCCTTCTGTCTGGCTCAGCACATGGAGCTTCTTCCTTTCCTTGCAGATATAGCCAAGATCTGTCAGAGCAACCTGCGGAAAAATGTCATGTATGGGGGCCGTCGACACCTTCCTTTCCCTGTGGAGATGGAGGCACTGCTGGTATTTTGGGGCAGAGGAGTGGGGACATTGGAAAGAGAGGGAGGGCAGATGCTTGCCTGCAGGTGTGATGTGCAGTGTTGCTACATGTGGAAGAGGTTGCAGGGGCAGTTAGCAGTCCAGGAGAGGACATGAGGCATGTACCTGTAAGGGGCTGGGGGGTGCAATGCCATGGGGTAGATGTGGATGTGGGCAGGGAAGAGGCAAGTGCCGTGGGTCAGGTAGTAGAAGGCAGAGATGAGGAGGGAAGATGAAGAGGAGACCTGTGTGGCTGGTGGGATCTTGTGTGTCTTGCTGCCTAAAAGACTGCCCTTTGCAGAAGGGACGTGGGGCCCGCCGGCTTGTGATCTTCATGCCTGGAGGTGTGGAATTCCTCACCAGAATCAAGACATTCACCGTGAGTTTTCTGCTTTGCGTTTTTCCATTGATCCAGACTCTGAGCCACACCAGGGAACTCCTTTATCTGACAAACCCTCAGGCCTAGTCTGTGCTTCCCATGGTGCCGTGACAGCACATCTCTGCAGGGCCTGCAGCATGCCGGGACCACCACACCCAGCCCATATATCTGCGCAAGGGCTGGAGCCATGCTGCTCCCCTCCAACAGGCCCAGCATGTCTCACTGTTCTGGGGCTGCTTTGGGCTTCCTGGCCAAAGTGCGTATCCGCTCCTTTCCTTGCTTCAGGTGGCCAGGGAGCTCTTGCAGGAGATCTGTGAGCAGATGGGAGCAGGCGAGCAGGAGGAGATCCGGGAATTTGCTCTGTTTGCCATCAGGAGTGCCACAGATAACCTTGGCAAGTAGAGAGCGACTAGCTTCTTTCTTAGTTTGCCCAACAGGCAGTACCATGGCTACTGTTTTCGATGGTTTCCTCACCCTTGTGGGCCTTGGGGAGGTTCTTCTCCAGCTGTGCCCCCTGTACTAAGGTTAGGGATGGTACCTTCTCAGGGGCTGTGGTGTTTGCTCCTGAAAGCTCTTCGTGTGTGTGCGTGTGGGTCTGTGTGTGTCCATGTCCCTTGGAAATGGCTGATGCTGGGTGTTGTAGGGGCAGGGTGGAATAGGGGTGTGCAGAAAGGCTCCCCTTCCAGGCCATAGAGTTTGACTCACTGCCTCAGCTTTAAGAGTGACGACCATCTCTCTGCATTAACGTGTAGAGAAAATAGTGAGGCCAATGAGACCAGAGGAATATCTTCATGATTACCTGCTGGAGGACAACTTGGTCACCATGAGTTTGCGGAGGATCACCTGGAAAACGCCTCTGCACTTCGAGAACAAGATTTATACTGATATCCATTATGGACAGGTAAGCAATAAAGGCAGCATGTGCACCAGGAACCTCCCTAGCAGTGGCTTCTGAGAGCCCTGCAGCAGAGTTGGTTTACAGGCCAACAGGGATTTTCCTGGAAAACAGGAAAACCAGGGGGCTGAAAAAGCATGAGAACTTCAGCCGATTGACTTGGTTTGCTGTTTCTGGAAATGGCTACTATTTGATGCTATGGATCCAAGGAAGGCACTACCCCTATGGCCAATGAGCTATACTGGAGAGTGATGGTGGAGGAGGCAGCCGTCACTGTTCCAGACATGGTTTGTGCAGTTCTGCATGCTCTTCCCGAGCCCAGCAAGCTTCTGCTTTAGTGTTTTCAGCTTGAGCTCTCTGCAAGGCAGGATCCGGATCTCTGCAGCCTGGGGCTGCCCAGACCTGCATTTACCTTCTGGCAGGTTTAACAACGGCACTGTGCTGTGCTTTCTCTCAGGTGCTGTGGGATTACCTGAATGGGAGGATGCTGCTGGGCTATAGCAAAGAAGTGGAGACGCAGGTGAGCATTTTGGCAATGCTCCAGCACTGTGCCAAAACAACAGAGCAGCAGAGCACAGTTCCCTCCAGGTAAGCTTGTCTCAGGGTGGTCTGTTATCTCTAATGGCTGCTGGCATTGCAGAGTCAGGGGAAGGTGCCTGAAACTATTCTGTGGATAATTAGAGAATGGACCATTCTGGTGGACATTATACACTAACTGCAAGCGCTTAGCGTCTGACTCCTGCCTATAATCAAGAAAGTTTACTTCCCGTTCACACTCTGAATGCTTACCATCCCTTATCCACATTTCCTTTTGTGACTCCTCCTGAGCTCAGGGCCATCAGGGTGCCACAGACATTTCTCATGGCTGCCAGTCCTATGTGTTCAGGTTACCAAGAAGAAAGTGCTTGAGCTTATAGATGTAGCTGTCTAATTGGGCTGAATGTGCCTTTGCTCTTTCTCATGAGGGCCAATGTTTTCAACCCTGGGCACCTGAAATCTGTGGTGAGGTGCCTAATGGGAATGAAGGTGTCCTCGGGTACTGGGAAAGGTTCTCAGGCCCCAGCTTCTGTCCTGCAGCCCTCCTAAAGCCCCGAGCTTTATTTTGATATTCATTTCTTCCTGTATCCTTGTGTACTCTGACTCAGAGTGGTGTTAGTGGTAGGATGTCCATCAAATCCCCTTAAAGCATCAGCGTTAGGAGGTATGGGAATAGCCCTGCTGAGCATGGGGAATGCTGCTCAGTGTAGTGCTTTGGAGATGCAGGAGCAAGACAGAGATGGAGTGCAGTGTTTTTCAGCTGAGACTGCCTATGAAACAAATACCCTGTAGTTCTCCTTCCATGCTACAGTTCTTGCTTGAAGAGCTCCTGTTGTCTCTGGAAGAGAGGGATTTCTCTCAATGTAGTAATCAATGGTACACAACTTTCTTTCCTATGGAAATCTGATGGTCTCACTGTCTGTAATGTTTCCTTCCACGTTATTCAATTTGGACACAATCTGTTGTGCTCTTCCCTCTCCCTCCACCCTCACTCTAGGCCTTGCCAGTGAAAATTATTGTCACAGCCCCTCCTTGCTTCTAACTTCCCTGGCTGAACTTTCTGTTTTAGCTGGGCAGGGGGTGAGTCAGTCTCTGCTTGTTGGCACAGGGAGGAGCTGAAGGAATACATGCCAAAGCCCCTGCAGTCCTGCTTCAGCCCTCAGGCTCTGCAGAACCACGTTGACCTGCTGTTGAGAACCAGGCAGCCACCCCAGCCGATGGACGCAAAAATCCAGTTTATAGGTGAGGAGACGTCCAGATCTGCTAGCGTGATGGCAGCTGTGTCTGAACCTACTTTTGGGGCAATTCATGAGCTTGGCAAGGACCTTTGGAGCTTGGAGTGGCCCAGTACACGACTCCCTGACAGCCTCCCTCTGCAGAATGGCACTTGCTCGCAAGTGTGGTGATCATGGTATAGGTTCCACCTCTTGGTAGAAGCCTGCAATAAATTTTCAGATCCCTGTATGATTATGTTTAAATTGATATTCTGGCTGCATGCCTGTTTTCTGCCCTTTAAAGAATAGCACATCCATTCACATTGCTGACAACTGAATATCAGGGACCTAGGGAAGGAGGGAGAAGTTGTCAGTCTTACTTTTTAATGTAGAAAAGCTTGGGAACACTTGCAGCTTTTGACTGTCTTAGGTTGGCGCAGTAGATTCTTGGCTGAAAGCTGCTGCTTGAAAGCCACCTTTTGCTTTCTTACAGAGCACGTGATCAATTTGCCTCTCTTTGGCTACAACATCTACCTCGCAGAGAGAATCAGTGATGAGACCATCCCCGTGCCCTGTTTCTTTGGTGTGAATAAAGAACAGATCATTGTGGTGGATAGCGTTGCCCAGGTACGCCAGACAATTCTTCCCTCAAGCCCAGAACCGTGATGCCTGCCAGACATTAGCTTTGACTTTTAGAAGAACCTGTGCAGGAAGAGACTGTATTTACCTGCATGACAGCCATTCGCTGTAATAACAGCTCTAGCCCAAAGCAAGTGACAGACAGAGTGGTAGAACAGGCATGCATACTGGCACATGCCCTTTTGTAAGCACAATTGTCTTGGAAACAAGCATGGTCTGTAGTAAAACCAAGTCTAGGTCACATTCCTATTTGTCTCATTCCTGCAGCAGTTGTATGAACACATTGGCAGCATGACCCTAGCAATTACTCTGGCCCTTCTTTAAAGAGACTTTAAAGAGACTCTTGAGACAAATCCTCCTTGACTAGAAGCAGTTGATTTTGTTCTTAAAGACTGTGCCAGAGTGCTCCGTGTCTTTTTCTCCTTGCACAGATCTGCTGCGTCATCCCACTGAAAGAGCTGCAGAAGATGCGAACTCTGCGGCCCACCTCTGATGGTGGGCTTCCTGGCGTGGAACTGAACTATGGCTCAGCTGCCAGCCCCAAGACTCTGTGGATTGAACTGTCACAGGTGAGATGATCAGCCTTGACCCACAGCTTTGTCCTGGCAATTCAGAAACTGCCTTGCACTGCCCCACTGAGCCACTACCAAGCGACAGCACTACTGCTCTCTCCTCTTCCAGAGGTGCTTGGGGCAGTGTGTTTCCCAGTTCCCAGGATGCAGCTTGAGTTCCAGTGCACAGCTGATACTTAATTATGGGAAGTTATTTATGGGAAGATACTTAATTATGGGAATATTTAATTATGATAAGCAGGGATTTCTGGGACAGCAGTAAGTAGAGAATGACTGGTACTGATTTGTCTTTTGACAGGCTAAAGAAGCGTATCACACAATTGTTGTCATCTTGAGTCAAACTGAATTTCAGCAGTAGAGCTTGAGAAGAGAAGAACTGACCAGGCAGAACAGCACTGGTTTCCTTTCTTTGGGCTTGTTAGTGCTCCTTGCCCTGTCCTCTGGAGGAGGCTCTCCCAAAAGACATCCTTGATCTCTGCTGCTTTCCAAGACTGCCACCACAGTGACAGTCTGTTTGTTGATGGACTGGCCCATAATCTCACCCGCTGTGACTTGCAGTTCAGGCCCTGTGAGTTGTACTCTTCCCTGAAGTGGTGTGTGCGCTGGCTGAAAGACCCACACAACACATTTTTCACACCATTGCCTTTTCATAGCCTGCTTCATCACAGAGCAGCTGAACAGATGGAAGCACAGAGGCAACTGCCTTCAGGCTATGCAGTGTGGGATTGTTTTTTCTTTTCTTTTTTTTTTTTTTTTTTTAATTAATGAACAGGCACAAAGACTGATGCTTGCTGGAGATTTTTGTATCAGAAAGCAAAGCCAGGGCTATGATATGACTGCACTGGCTGCTTGTGTTTTTCTAAGACCAGTTTTTTTCTCTATCTTGATGTGCAAGAGATGCCCTGCAGCAGGGTTTGTGAAGCAGGAGCTTGTAGAAAGCATCTTAATTACAAAGCAGATCAGTGTTAATATGCAATTACCACATGTGCTGGGTCACAGATTGAGCTGCAATGGTAAGAATGCTTATTGTTAATTAATCTCTTACTGACATAATTATGTGCATCTTTTTCCTTCTACTATAAAGAACTCAGTCATGTCCATGCAGCTGTCGTACTTAAATGATGGCTCTATGCCCGTGGAGAAAAGTATTCAAATGAAACTTGTAGTACAGCACAGGATAGAGTCCTTGGTTGTATAAAAATGCTTAATTTATTTTTATCACTACAGCTATCTTACTGAAATAAAACATACCTGCATTTTTGGGGGACTGCAATAAAATAATCACATAATAGCTATTTTGCAGCTATGAGATGACAGATCCTGTTTTACATATAACATGAGACGGTTGACCTGTAGGTAACTGGAAAAGCTTTTGGAAAAGGATGTTACTGTTGGCTGGGAGTGGACTAGATCTGAGGGCACTCAATGCAAGCCATGACCCAACGCTGGCTCCCTGCTAGTGAGCTGATGCCAGCAGTAACAGCTGAGTCTTTTCTGTCAGGAACTTCCCTGCAAGTGCTACTTGCTGGGGCCTGGTAGGTCCCAGCTGAAGCATGCTCCACCTTCCCCCTTCAGCTGTGTTGCTGCCAGGCTAGTGAGGCACCACAGCAACATGAAACAGAGGAAAAGATTTCTGAGGCTTAACTCATTCTTCTTCCCCTTCTCTTTTTATGAGCTTTTGCTACCCTCCACTGAGGCAGAACTCTCCACAGCTCTCCTGGTTAGAAATGCCAAACATAGTGATTCACCACCATCATAACCATCCCTTACAGGAGCTCCCTGATTTACCAGCCACACAAAGCACTTCTGAGAAGTTCACCCAGCCAGACAGCAGCTGAACTCTATAAGCACTAAATGCTAGAGAGACAGTAATCCCACTTAAGTGGCCAGTAATACAGGATCTTTAAAAGGAAGGTGAAGTGGAAACCATCAAGCAGCAGCTGAAAAACACTTTTGTGTGTAAAAGGCTTCTTGTAGAGCTCTTTTGGTCCTACCAGACCAAGTTGAAGATGAAACTGACTTTGACTTTGAGTTAAACATTTCTAAGCTCCTCTTCTGATTCTAGCTGGAAAAGTCCTGCAGCTATCAGAGCTGGAGATGTCTACTGCCAAAGACTTCCCACTCATCATATCCCGGTCTTGCATTCATTAGCTGCCTATTCAAACACAAAGAACGAGCTTTCATGTTTGTGTTCACAGTGATGGAGCATTGTCTTAATGTAACTTGAGACAAGTTTATATGATAGGAAAGAAAGCTTCCAGGAGTCCACAACAGCTGTAACATTTTATTGTCAGTTCCGCACATACCCTTCAGTATATTAAAAAAAAAAAAAAATCTGTTGAGTACAAGTGATTCAAAAGCCTGTTTCTTTCATGGCTTCTCAGGCTGTGGATTCCTCTAGCAGCACTAGTACCTGAGGCCACCACCCTCTTGTAGGCACAGAACAAAGGCAGAACCCAACAAAAACCCAACAGAAAGGACTTGTGCCTGGGGATCAGGTTATTTGAAGCACGCTGATGCCCTAAAGGTTCAGGTCCTTATATAAATATAGCAGCAGAGGCACCACAGCATCAATTTGAGGGCTACAGCAGTATGCTAACCAGTTGCAACAGCAGCGTTGCCCTCTGTACTGGATGCTGTGGGTGAGGCACAGGAAGCAGATATGGCTTTAGGGGTTACAAGCAAATGCTGGAAACGTGTCAGCAACCTTGGTGCCACCTTTCGAGAGGTTAACACTGAAAGAGCATCACCACTTAAAGGGCAGGCAGAACTAGACAGTTAAAAAAAAGTTAGGATTAAAACAAAAAGAATCTGAGTTTCTCTACCTTCGGAAAGTAGGCAGTGCCCACACGGTAAAAACAAAATACTGCCCTCCATGGGAAAATGTTCCATCCAGGAACTCAACCACCAACTCCATCATTGGCAGCCCTGAGCAAAGCATGTGAACGTATTTGTAGCGTAAGGCTTCTACTGGTAACACTTAAATAAGAACGTAAGAGATGGGGGAGAGGGGGCGAGGGAAGGAGCCATCTAGGGAGCAAAAGGATGCTATCCCAAAGCAGAGTCCCAACTGGAAAATCTGAGCCCTTCCCAGACTGCTGCGGGGGCCAGAGGTTGGAGGCACTGCAGAACACCCGAGGCAGCAGCCCCTAACCTACACAGCAGATGCAGACTTTACACCTCCTGGCAAGATGTGCTGGAGGGCTTCAGTACCCTGGTTATTGGAGAAACTCTCCATAAGTTCACAGAAACTGGTTTCCTGGAAGTGAGTGTCACTAAGGTGACACTGCAGACAGAACAAAAAAAATGCAGCTGGAGGAAAAAGCTCCCTTCTGCATTTTCACGAAACTCTCCTTGGCCAAGTTCAGCAAGATCCCCTGATCCCACCTGCTCGAAGAAGGAAAAGAGCCAACAGGATGCAAAGATTATCTCTCTGAGCTCTGCAGCTCCTGCCAGTCTGTTTCACTCTCACACCTGACCCGTGTTTTGAAAAATTCCTTGATGAGTCTCTGTGCTTCTTCCTTCACTGCAAGAGAAGAAGCACCACCTTTGAGAAGATACTTAAGACATCTGCCCCCTCTAATAGATCAATCCACTTAGCAGCAAGAAAACCCAAGGTTGTTGGTGCTATCCCCAGCTACTAACTCACCAGTCTTGCGGGCAGGGTTCTGTTCTTCAGTCAGTAGGTGAGACAGGTGCCGAGCAAAGCCCTTAAACAGATCCTGCAGGGATGGGGAGGAGAAAGAGCAGGAAGTCGAGATCAGTTGCGTCACTGAACCATTTCCGCACTCGTTCTGCTTTTAGCATGGGCTGGCTGTAGCACAAACCATTCACAGATTCTTACTACAGGAATGCTGTAAGCCTGCAAAGTGACCTGACCCTTCAGTGCTGGGTGAGCGTGTGCACACACATGCTGCCTTGCAGAATACATCAGATAAACCAGACTAAAGCTGAACCTGATTTGCTGCCATTTCGTGAGGTGGGAGTTCTAAAAACCTGCCAGAGTTTAGTGTGAAAACATAAACACTTCTGAACAAATATAGGACCAATATGATGCCACTTTAGCACACACAAACCCTTTCCTGGGAGAGGCAAGTTACTGGACCTAGAGTCACTACAGCAGCACGTACCAACATTTGACTTGGCAGAAATGTTCCTATCACATTTTTCCTTCTTGGAGCCCCCATATTACTAAGTAGATTCAGTATCCTTCTGCTAGAGAGGGCCTTGAACCATGCCCTACCTTGGAAGCAAATTTGCCACCCTTGTAGAATGGGGTCAAATACTTGACAACGATGTCTGCTGTCTCTTTGAGGGACATGCCTTTGGTCACTGGCTGGATGGTCTTGCTGGTTCCTTCTTTATCACACTGTGATATGTTTGGATCAAAAGTCACTTTCTTCTTTGCTGGACCAACACTTTTGCTTTCTGGCTGGGACAGAATAGAAGATTTTGCTGCTGTCCGTAGCCTTTTTGTTGCAGGGCTTTCTATATCCTGGAGACAGGACAGAAGAAAACCAAAACTATTGATTCCTGTAGCAGCATTAGCCTTCCAAGCAGCTATTGCCTTCTGAGAACATGAATTGTTGCAGCAGGCTTTTCCTATAGCGAATACCATGCAGGACTCTCTATAATCCATTTTGCCTGCTTCCTGGGGACATGAAGCTGTGCAGCCATAATATCATCCCAGTTCCCACACAAAGGAAAGGGGCTTTGAAAAAGTCCTTTAAGACTACCCTATTTAGAATTAGCCTATGCCTTTATTAGGGCAGGTAATTGCTAGATCATTTCTTATACAGGAAAGTGATAGGAAAACATCTCCCAGGCTGTCTGCTGAGAATACACCTCTCAGGAAGAATCAACCACCACAGGAGAGCTCACTCCCATTCAACTTGGAAGAGGAAGTAAAAAACTGCACTCTCCAGGAGAGACAGCTACCAGGCAGTCACAGACACCAAATGCAGAACCAAGGACTGAAAGGCAAGGAAGGCTGTGTCCATGGTCTGCTGCTGAGTGGTCCTGTGGGTTATTGGCCTACAGCTGCTCCCTTGACTTGAGAAAACAACTTGCTAATTATAGTTAGTTACCGATCCAGACAGGATGGAGATACTCGTTCCAGGCAAGTCATCAGCAAAGGGTACAACCACATGCATTCCAGAGAAGGAGAAACAAAGCAGAGCAGAGGGGAGGCTTTCCAGACCTGCAGTTTGAGTTGCTGGCATGGGCCCAGCGGGCAGAAGGGGCATACCAGGGGGGCAACTCAACCATGGCTCTCCTCTTTGCTGTGATTGCAGCTGGGCTCTCCCCCAGACAAATAACTATCAGGTGAAGTTCAGACTGGGAACATCACTCCCAGAGAGAAACTTGGCACAAGCTGAACAGAAGGAGCAGAGGAAAACAGCATCCATTAAAGTCTTACCTCATCTGATCCTGGTCTCTTCCCATTCTGACCTTCCCCAACAGCGGTTAGCTCGGCTTCTGTGACAGTTTCAGCAGCACTGGTATGGGAAGAGTGGAGAGAAGGACAATTTTAATTATTCCACAGTAAAGACGTTACTGCATTCACTGTCAGTGGCCTTGAGGCTCTCCATGGTAAAGCAGGAGCCTCCCTCCCCAGCCTCTAACATGCATTTCCAATTTCCAGGACAAGGCTGGTGGAGCTCTGAAGGCAGTTAGTATAGCAAAGTAGAGAGCACAGAGGTAGAGATTTTACCTGGATTTTTCATCAACTTCTGTCTGAAGTAGTTCAGATTCAGCAGCCTGCTGGGTCTTAAAATTCTCCTCTCTCTCAGTCAATGTTCCTTCCATCTCCTCCAACTCTTTATCTTCTGCCAGGGACTGTCCAGTCACATACTCTCCAGAGACATCTTTGATTTCCTGAGCTATCAATTTCTCTTGACACATGCTTTGAGAAGAAACCTGAGGTAGTGTCCTTGCAGAACAGCAGTCCTCCTCTGCTGAGCTGCAACTTGTGGCTTTAGATCCAGCTTTAGTGAGGGAGAAGAACTTGGAAATGTCCTGTGATTCTTTTATGGCTGCTTCTGCCAGCATTTGCTGCTTCTTGCTAGGTTTGGCCTTCTTAGGAGGGCTATCCCAAAGGGAAGCTTTTGTATCTGGACTGGGTTGCTGTCCCTGCTTTTCAGGAAGGAGTACTTCTCCCCCAGTACTCTCACACACTGCTTTGGTTGCTACTTCCTTCTTCTGGAGAACAGGGATTCTGGTGTCCAGTTCCAGATTGCAGTTGCTGTTGTCCTGCCCATTTGAACAGTCTTCTTTTTTGACAGGCTTGGCATTGCTCTCCTCCTCAATCTTCAGCAGTTCTGAAGCTGTCTGGAACAAGCTGGATTTCTTTGGAAACCCAGCTCCCACACGCTTGGGTTTGAACTAGGGAGAAAGGAAGAGGAAGACAGATTTAGGATACAAGAGCATTAAGGAGGTTTCACGTGCAGAACCCTGAAAGGAGCCAAGTTTCCATTTCCTTGCCTGCCCTGTCACAGCAGTGTACCGGGAGACGGATGAATGGCCTATTTTTGAGCTGTACAAACTAAAGAGAAGTGGAAGCCAACTTGTATTCTGGAGCCAACAGACAGACCCCACCAAATTAGGGACTGGCCTTTAAAATAGGAGGACTATAGGACCAGGCAAACAAATAACCTTGAGGGGAAGGGAAAGAACAGGAGCAGGAGACTGGAAGAGACACACATGATGAGGGATGCCGAGAAGAGAAGCCATATCGACACCTTCTGCCCTGAAGAGCTTCAGCAGATGTTGCTGCTAAGGTATATCAAATGACCAGACTGAACCAGAGTGTCACAGCCACCCAGCTCTGCTGAAGAGCCTTTCCTCCTGACTGTCACTTTGAGCAGAGCCAGCAGGAGGTTAAAAGGGAGTTTCTTAATTTTGTGGAGCCACAGATGAGGAAGCTGAGTTCTAGCAGGACATTCAGCAGAGGCTAAAGGACTAGCACCTGTTGCACTGTGAACAGATGCATCTCAGGATCCTCATTTTGTTGTGGAGGAGGCAGAGCATCCACACGCTGTGGCAGCACCTGAAGATTTGCAAGAGTGGTCGACTAATGGGAAAGGTACCTGATAAATAGTGGTAGACCAATGGAGTTCACTGCAGCACAGGAATTGGAAAGAAATGCTTCCTTCATCCTGATCAGATAGAACCCTCTCTGAGGCACGCCCATGAGCCTTGGGGATAGAGCTACCAGGTCAGGAAGCCTTGCTTTAAAAAGGCTGTCAGTAAAGGAGTCCAAGCACTGTGGCAGTGACTCCTGCAGTGCAGCAGTCTGATCCCTGCAGAAAGCCAACCGGGTTTGTTTCTCATACACGCACCTGTGCTGAAAAGCCACCAGATGAGCTTTGGTCACTATTACTTTGGGAAAGGTAATATCTGCCAGTGGATGAGGAAAGATTAGTGATGACCAACGTGATCTGAGGGAGAAGCCATTCCTGAGAAGTCAAGCAGTGACTAATCAGGACAAGTCCTCAGTGCACCCCAGGACAGCACGCCATATACTGCAGTGCATACAGCCATAACCTGGGGTGGGCTCTAAAACTGACTCATCATCAAAACCATCAATTGAGCCATTAGGAAAATGGATTGGGCTGAAGTCATAGGAGACAGACAGCATCCTTGGACAGAGCAAGATAAGAAAAACTTATTTCATGTACGGCCTGCACATATGTTATAATCACCAGCGTGACTAGTTGTTCTCACCCCAACAGCTTCATGGACAGGAGACAAAGGGTGACAGGGAAAGCAATTCCAGTCTGTGCATACATCTATAGCCATACAAAAGACTTAAAAAAAAATTTTTTTAAGGGGGATAGCCAAACCACATTATTCCTTCCTTGTCTGTCCCATCACATTATTCCTTCCTTGTCTATCCCATCCATACTCACTCACCGAGTAAACCTGGGATGCGGGGAGGAAGTCTTCTTCTGCTGGATCTCCAGACTTTGTCTCCAAGCTGCTGTGGCTACCAGTTCCTGACCCAAAGAGTGAGAACACTTCTCCTTCTTTTGAGGCCTTGTTGATCTCTGCTACCTGAAGAGAGAACAGAAATGCTCTCTAGTGGCCAGAAATCTTGACATATGCCTGCCTCTGTACATACCGAAAGTTTTAGGGGCAAGACATGCGTCTACCCTGGAGAGACACCTATCTCAAGGACAGGAGCATCCTGAAAGAGACTTCTGTCAGCCAGTTAATGCAAACCAAGGTTTCTCTATTGTCAGTAATAATCTAGGGACTCTGCAGTCCCTTTATCGCTGCACCTAGATGATATCTGGATAAGCTTGCACTGATATGTTAATTTCCAAAGCCTATGGACTGAAGCCAACAAAGATGTGAAGCCAGTGTGATTGTGGCTCCTCCCGGAAACAAAACCACGAAGAAAGATTTGGAAGACATCCAAGGCACAGCAAAGGCACAGCTCCTTTGTCTTTCCTGCACGTACTCTACCATATTTCCCCTTGAGCTGAGGCCACACCTTGTTTAGAGGTCAGGGAGCAATAGCAGACCTAGGGCCCTACCTTCTTTAACACAGTTGCCTTGTATGAGTTAGCCATTTTACTGGTTCGGAAAGCTTCATGCTCCAGCTCCACAGCACAGGCGTGAGGGTCTGACCTGTAACACAGGCTGGGGTGATTTCTGGAAAGACACACTTCTATATCTGTGAAGGGAACACTAATGCTTAAACATCTCCCAGAATGTATAGAAAATTCACACCCTTTGGTACAAGGATAAGTGCTAACACCCGATTAAGGTCTAATGGGTGTGACTTGCTGGGAAACGGAGGCGGTGGTGAGAACAGATTTAAGTCAAAGTTCTCTTCTTCTGTTGCTGGATTTGGGAAGTACGCTATCCCCATCTTGTGGGGCAGGGAGGAATTGTGACTCCTAGAATCAAGCTGATTTAGCAAAATTGGAGCCAGGAATCCTGATGTTTGGTCTTAACATCACCACAAGAAGGATGCTGTTAAGCAAAGCTACATCCGTGGACCCAATAACTTAAAAAGGTATTTCCTGAGAACGGTGATCTCGCTTAGGACAGAGCAGGCCCCATGTTAAGGGATACAGTTTGCTACCCCTTTTCTGTCTTATCTCATACCCTTTTCCTGTTGCTGCTGGAACCTTCTGGTTATTGGTTAAAGCTTCTTCCAGCATCTTCAAGCAGTGTTCCCGTCCCTAGGAAACACAGGATAGTCAGACATGCTCTAATGGAAGTCATGATGCCCCTTGGACTTCCATCCCTGAAGAAATAGGAATGGGGAAGGCAAAATCTTTGCTCTCCTTTGTGAGTCAACAAGATTGAATGTTAAACAGCCTTTCTTACCTTCACCGTGAGCTTAGAGATTCTCCTGCTGAAGGCATCCTTCAAAGGGCAGTCTGCACCTACCACAGAAGAGACATTTGGGAAAGATGTCATAGCAGGGCCAGGGCTGATGGAGAACATCTCAGATCTCATTAGGAGGGTGCCAGTCCAATACTGCTTGGCATGCTCCTCCCTGCGTAGTCACCCCAAGGGCCACCACAATCACCCTCTTACCTGGAGAAACTACAAACTCCAGAAGAGCAGGCAGAAGTTGAAGTGAGATTTCTCTTTCTGGATGGGAATGTCTACTTTGCTAGCTTATGACTGGCAGCTCTCCAAAAACTCCCCATCCCAGGAGGCACTTTTTTGAGACATCCCAGTTCTTAGAAAACCCAATTCTTTCCCTCCCCCCTGCAATGGCAACCAAAAATAAAGAGGCCGAATAGAGTAACATGAACTATCAGGTATTCATTTACAATAGTTTAAGTACTGTGTTGTTAGACAGGGCTCCAAATAGCACAGATAAAAATGGCAAAGTTCCTCAGCAGTTTCCATATAGACCAATTGATTACTGCTGCATAACCAGTGCAGAAAAGAGGGAGCCTAAAAACCCAGAATAGACAAGGTTTTCCTTCTCTCTTGCTCGTTTAGGAAAGTTGTTCAGAAAGATGCATTCCATATCTTCACCCCGACCAGGACTAAGCTCAGATTGATCTCCTCCAGCCAGGCTTCCACAGCCAAAAGCCTAACCTTTGTGCTTAGGGATTGGTACCCTCCAGTGTTGATGCAACATAAATAACATGCAGCTGCAAAATACAAGACTTCCTTCTCCCAAAGGAAAGCCACTATAAATCAAAGAAGGTATTTACTTGGAGGAACAAAGTCTTCCTTTTCTGGTTCTTTGCCCTGGAAGAAAACACAGATCAGTCAAACATTTCCAACCCCGCAACACACACACAGGTCTAGGAACACACAAGACATTCTTTATCTCCCTGCTTCAGGGAAGATTAGTGATGAAATTATGAAGGTGCTGAAAAGGCAGCAAAACAGAGGAAGGGAGGCAAAGGATGGGAATCAAAGCCAGAGGTTCACCTTCACTATAGGAATGTACAGGAGAAGCTGAGTGGGGGAATCTGTTTTTACTAATATCAAAGATACTAAAGACAACTGGATCCTCTTGATTAGCACTGCAGAGAGATCAGTATGTAATTAAATTGAGTTCTTCCACATTTCAGGACTGACCCAGAATACAAAGAGCATGGCAAAAGCAGAGGTAATCAGTAAAAATCAGACCAAGCAACAAGGTGCAATAATTGACTTTCAGTAGCGCCAGGAAGCCTTTAAGTCTGCGACACAAGCTGACAGCATAGATGCTAAAAGCAAACAACCTGTGCATCTCTTCTAAGGGGACATCAACTCACTTTGCGCAGACTCATCTGCTTTTTGTAGAAGTTGTTCCACTCCCGTTTCCGATTTTCTTCATTGACTTCATCCCCATTCCCACCGCTTTCCTCATCATACCTGGATAAGGCAGGAGAGCAAGAGGAAAAAAACATTCCTTCAGGCAGATGCAACATTAGCTGGTTGGGGCACGGGCTTTGGTAAGCCTGGGTAATCCCAGTATTTACAAAGAAGAGGTATTTCAGATCCTTTCTGAACAAGTCATAGCTCTTAATTTTGCTACCATCCCTCAGCCTGGGCAGTACTCTCCTCCACAGAAATTCATGGGATTAACAGCAGGTAACCAGTGCTCTGAGAATGGAGGGCTCCATTTCAGAAGCTCTGCCAGCTTCTCCCATGGGGTTGAGCAGTCACTGCCGCCAGCTGCCACCCCTCCCTCCCTCCCTCTCTCCCTCTCTCAGTTGTTACTGCCCTTGCAGCAGAGATGGCAGAACTGGCGCAGCATCAGCTGCAGTTGTTCACAGACTCATCTATTAAGTGAAATCACCACTGCTAATACTCTGCAATGTTGCGCCTTATGCTTCCCAGATGTAGCTCAAGAGTTTACGGCCTTCTACAGCTGCCACAGCCAAAACTTCCAGGTATCACAAATCAGAACTCTGAGACTGGTGACTAGTACAGCTTCTGAGGAAAAGCTACAAGCGAGTCATGTAGAGGCTCAATAAACCAAGTGACAAACTCTGTTGTACAGCAACAACACTGGCTTCCTCTTCTCAAGTCCTGGAATCAAACCCAGACTCAGGTCGCAAGTACAGAAGTTTCCTTCATCTCAGCTGGAATAGCCTGAAGAACAAAGCTACAGTCACTCTCCAGCTGTTTAAAGTAAAGCAGAGGGCTAGCCCAGGCTGCCAGGCCTCATGGCAGAGCTTCACTGGCACTGCAAGCAGGGAAGATTGCATCCTGCCTGACCTGCACAATAGCTGCAACCCAGCCAGGCCACCTATCTTTGCTTTTTAACATGACGATTCTTGTGGAGAGCAAAACAGAAGAGAAGTTGTCATCTCCACACTGCCAAGCATTTTACAAAATAAGTCATGTTTCCCACTGCACATCTTCCTTTTATTGTCAGTCTGCTAAGGAGTCACTAAAATTTAGCAATCTGCAGAAGAATCTGACACTAGCACCCCATTACATCTTCTGTGATGGCAAAGTCCTCTCAATGGTCCCTCAGCCTGCTGGCCCCGTGACAGCAGTACTAAGCCAGGAATGAGCTCTGGGCCATGTCATACTTTGCCCTCTGTCTCAATTTAAACATTTTGCATTTTTGTGACTGTGAGCAGGGGCTAAGCCCACTTACTCCTTTCAAAACTTTCAGGTTAGTTTCTTGAACCAATCACATTCTGCAGGGCAATTCTTAGGTCAATCAAAACAACTTTTGGCTCTCCGAGACATGCATTTGATCAAGGCTGCCAAAGTGCATGGAAAATGAAATTCCAGCTCCTGCTACCAAAGTTACAGGAAAATACCGCACAGAAACATGTGCTGAAAATAGGAGGGGCAGGGTCTGCAGCTGGAAGATGTTCTCTTCTCTCTGATAGCTTATGTGAGTTGAGTTTGAGCTACCAAATACAGACCTGCTAAAACCTCTGCAACCTCTTTTCCCTCCTTCATACAGCTCTGGATCGTAACAATCCCAGGAGGAGCCTGTGGGCCCAATGCAGGTTTTGCTCCAGCTGTTGCTGCAACGCTCCAGTGACTCCAACTGCCTTTTCACTGCCCCTGGGTTCTTGCAGTAATCGCAGCACTTGTTACAAGGCGGAGTGACATCGCCAAAGTACTTTGCTATGGCAGCATGGCGACAGCTAGGAGACAAAAGGGAAAGTGACCTGGTAATTATTTTCATTGAAGACCTCCAACCCCCAAGCACAAGTTGTCTTTTGATGACGACTTGAGTCTTTTTTGCCCAGAGAATGCCAGTTCCAGCAAGAGACACAGGGACCAAGCCCCGGAGCAGAACTGGGGTTCTGTTCCTGGCACCCTGCTTACGGTCTCTGTGCCCTCCTTTCCCCACGTGTAAAACAAACATTGGCATCAATCTCCTCTGCAAAATGCTTTCGGATTTTGAGAGCTACAAAAAGTGTGCTGGATTAAATATGCACTTATTAATTCTGCATCGTTGGCCAAATATATTCCACGTGAACCCTGTCCAATCAGAACGGCTCTAAGATAAATATGGACAGAAGTCATTTTGTTCCCTACGCCCCAGAGTTTAGAATATGCCCATATATTTCACATTGGAGAGCTTCTAATTTTATCGTTTGTGGTTTGAAGGTGAACAAATCTACATTTCAAAAAGCAGGAATGTACATTAAGTCACAGAAATAAAGTCCGGACTAAGGTAACAGGGAGCACTATTCAGAAAAGGACATTTGGGTTCTCGACTTGCTTCAGATCAGTGGTCAAAGTTCTGGTAGAGTCCAACATCCATGAAAATTGTGATGAAAACCAGTCCATTTGCTCATACAGTATTGCACAACCAGTTCTATGAGCCTTAGCAAACTAGGCACATGAAGATGATTAAATTTTTCCAAGAATCTTCAAAGATTTCTGGCAGACATTAGTGCTTTGGGTTACGTAAAAAAAGAAAATTAGTGACAGATACATGTTCATTAGCAATACAGACAGGAAGCAATTCTTCTTCCAGAACACCCTCTTAGTTAAACGAGTGAAGACATTGATTTTGCTGGAGAATGAAGAACCAGGCAGTCACTTTTTCCAGAAAGCTGGCGGAGTTGACAGGAGGGTTTTTTTTGTTCTTTTTTTTTTTTTAACTTGGATTTCACAGCAGAGGTGGTCTATTGTCTCTTAATTAAAATCCTGATACCAGACACATGGAGACACTTACTTCACCAGGCATTTAGAGACCAAATCCTGCAGCCGGGCAGTAACAAGAGTTATTTTAAAAGAGAATTATTTTACTGCAAGGAAGATCAAAGTGGAGATTTTCCTTCTCTACCAAGGACTGCCCTCGTTGGCTTAGCAACTTGGTGTGCAGAATGGTTCACAGGGGAGAAAAGTAAGAGAGTGAACACTTCATTTATTCTTATTAGCAACTCTTTAAGGCATGTCTGAACTTGCCAGGAAGCTGAGCAGCAAATGCAGTTTGCTTGTGAACGTGTGTGAACGTGTGTGAACATGTGTGAACGTGTGTGTGGAGAACATGACCACATGTCTATCAAAGCGTCACAGACAAACCCTGTCCAGGTCTGCAGTGGCTGTTGGCTCATTCATTCCCACGGCCCGGAGGTTAATTTGCCAAGCAGGAGAGCGAGTGAAGCAGTAAAGCAGCAGGTTCCAGACTACCGTTGCCAAAGCAATGAAATGCGTGTGCTGAAGTGTGACGGACCCAGCACCGCTCAGGTAAGGAGCGCTGGAACAGGGATGACGTTGTGCTGCCCGGGGTAGGGCGCCGAATGCCTGGAAAGGGCTACTACAAAGCTGGCTTTATGTCCCCCTGCAGAGCGGCACTGACTCACCCTCCTCTTGCACTCAAAGAAAGAGCTCCTTTCACATGGCAGCGAAGGGCGGGGGGGACGGGGACGACACATTCGATCCCCTTGTCCTGCCTTTCCCAAAGAGCTACTGGTGCTGCCTGTCCTGCCAGTGCAACGTGATAATAGAAATGTCAGCGAGCTGCAAGTCAGCTTTTTGTTCCCCGGAAAGAAAACAGGCAGGCATTCTCATTAGTCCCTGTCTCTCACACACACTGATCCGAATTAGAGTTAACTGAGGCATACAGCAATGGTCAGGGCCTCCCCCCCCAGCCTACTCACCACACTTACGCTGGGGAGAGACACCCACACGCCCCTCTCTCCCCTAAAGCCAAGAGAGATGTCCCCACGGGAGCGTTTTGGCAGAAGCAGAGATCAGCTCTGAAAGTCGCTAGAATTTAGAGTTTCAAGTTTCTGGCTTATCCAGCGTGTAAAGCCAAGCTCTTTTGGTCCAGCCTCCCATAACTGCCTGCATCTTCATGCAGAATTACCCGAATCAGGGCCACCGCCTCACTTGAGCTAACGGTACCCCTGCGTGTGGTCACAGGGGAAATTCAGCTGCAAAACTGAGACTGCAATCCCAGAACTGTCAGAAGGCCACAGATAGGTTCACCCATAGGAACGCTAGGGAACCACGGCGTTACTGCTTAACTGAAGGCAAGAGGTCCGATACCTAGCTAGATACGCATTGACACGTGGTAGGAAAACTTCCTGAGTCACAGGAGCAGCTGATAGTACGCGGGAGATGGAGATCTGGTTTACCTCAGTCATTGGCAGTTTGCATTGTTATACACGTCCTAAACTTATTTAGTCCTTTAAGCATGCAACTTTATTAGCTGCCTCCCCCACTCTTCAACAGGAGTATGTATAAGCTATCTGCCTTTAAAATGTAAATAAATAAATAAATAAACAAGAATCATTATTTCATTTGGGAGATCCTGCCCTAGCTTTACATCATGGGATAGGATGAAAAGCAGAAGACAATCAAGTTTTGTTAACATGTTCTTTCTGTGGCAATAAATTTCAGGAAAGTGCTAAAGAGACCATGTGGACGTCTGCACCATGCCTCCTTTTGGTACTACCTGCTTTTGCACATCAGATAAAACTGTAGCCCTATTCCTGCAATTCTGCAAAAACAAATGAATCGTCAGGGAATAAACAAAGTCACATGTCTCCTAAAAGAAGCTTTGCCTCTACCAAAATACACCAGGAAAAAGCGTTCCCTCACATGAGCCAAAAAAGGTTCCCAGCCTCACGGGAAGAGGTCCCTGAAAACACAGCAAGTCCTGGAATAAAGCCAAGAGATCAGAGCATTAAAAAGATAAAAATCATATACAGACAAATTATTTAGGTAGATGCCAGTTGCTGAACAAAAACCATTTAATAAGCTCTATCGGACAGAAAGGCAAACTATGAGGCTGATGCGGTATTACCATTTTGCACCTGTCTGAAGGACTGCATCCTTTCTAATCTTAGCTGAACTTCAACAGTCCTCTGAGACAAGACAGCGCGCGTCAGCTGTCCCCAGCATACAAAAGGCAAAAAACAAGGCATCAAGAGAGTAAGTGACTTGGCCAAGGGCACGGAGCAAATTCACGCCTGCAGCATCGTCCCTGCTCCCCTGTCCACGGCAGACGGGGCTGCGCTGTCGTTGCGATTTCTTGCTGTGCTCCTTCCCAGAGCACAAGAGAAAAGCTCCTTCCCCCGGGAGCCAGAAGGAAACTGGGCAGCATAAAGAAAAGTTAACTGCTTTAACACACCCCCAAACCATTGCAAGGAGAGAATCAATTCAAACCTCACTCCAGAAAAAGCTGCAATTAAAGGGAAGAAAGAAGAGACCTCGCTAGGAGGAGATGCACAGAGGAAGCGAGCAACAAGTGCCGGCATTTGGGAACTCGGCGGAATTTGCACCAGCGGCTGGCTCAGCTCGCGGTGGCTCCTCGCGCCCGCTGCCCGCACTCCCTCCTCTCTGGCACACATGTAACATGAAACTTCATATCTCCAGGACAACCAATAACAAAAAAAGGCAGAGACAACAGCTGGCTGTCAGCGGCAGAGCAGAGAGGAGCCGAGCGAGGACCGAGACGCAAGCCAGGATGAGGGGAGAGATGACATGAAAGTTTAAGAAGACAGAAAAACAAGACGAGGAGAGCAGTCCCGTGGCACGGCTGGGGTAAGGCTGAGCTATTGCTGGTGCTCGTTCAACCGTAGCACCTTAACACGCAGCTAGTTAGCAAGTAGCTGGAGCTTTTGTAGCTCTTTGTCTGGTGAACTGCAAAATCAGCCGTACAGCAGAGCGTGCTAGCCTGAATTTGTTTGCAGGGGACACTCAGGGGTGAAGGTGGCGAGAGGGAAAAGCTTTTAATAGGATTGCAGAAAGCCGTGCTGCAGCCGCGCTACTAACAAAAGGACCCAGCCTGCAGCCTGGCGTTGCTCCTTCCACAAACACTCCACAGCAGCTCAGAGCAGAAGCAAGCAACTTTTCTGCTGATTAGAAAGGCTGTATGCTATTTTCTGGTGCTGTTACAGAATTTGACCTTAAGTGATAAGCAGGGTCTAGCACGGGTCATTCTCTGCAGTCATGTTTTGGTGCATTAGTACTCAGTTTGGACGAGAGCGCTGCTCTGCTCCCCTGCACAAACAGCGTATGTGCCGTTAGAGAGGAGCTGCCACCGCAGGCGAGCGCGTGTCCAACCAAGTGGGTGCCAGCCACAGCATTTCCCCAGAGCTCCTCCCACCTGGAGCGGAGTTCTATCCCCCCAAATCCTGAAGCAAACAGAGAGCTTAAAAAATAAACCCTGGTCGGGGAACTAACATACTGTGCAAGTTAAGCATCTGTGTCCAATAGAAATAAACGCAAAGCTTTTACACAGGCTCTAAGGAGAGCATTTAAAAAAAAATCAACTAACGTTATCAGGCACAGATGCTGGTTTACTATTCAAAACAGCCTGAGAAACTAGTGCTCTGAGAGAGAACGCATACATACCCATATGTTGTCTGCGGTTACTTAACAGTAACAGAAGACCGTAAGGTCTGACTGCACTGAGAAGGGCAGGAGAGAAGGAGAAGGAGCCCCCAAACACATGAAACCACCCGCTGTCAGCCTTGGGTTACATAGAGAGGTGTCCCCCAGCCTTACTCCCATCTCTGCTTGCTGCTGGATGTGGGGAGAGGGGCTGGCAAAGGGATTGACCGTAGGAGTCCCCATTTTCTCCCGTCTGAAGCCGATTATTCTGTCTGGAAGAGTCTTGCAGCTCCCAGCACCGAGCCGAAAGCCCGTGCCTCTTCCAGAAGGGCTCCGGCATCCAGCTGTTTACAAACAGGCAGGGAGAAGAGGCAGAAAGCCAGTTCTCCTAGTGAGATGTCTTCCCCAATCCCATACGTGCCCATATGGAGGAATGCTAAGGATCAGGTATTTCCACTCCTCTCCAGTCCCCATTAATGTGGAAAGGAGGGCAAATCCTTACGGACATGTTCTACAAAGATGGAATTGGAATTGCCTGCATGAGAAGACCTAGTAGTTAAGATCCCCGCGCCTGCAGCCTAGCCCAAGGTTCAAAGGGGACGGAGGGAAGTTCCCACCCTGCTAATGAAGGGTCCGTAGGTTGGTTGTTACAGTTAAGATGGTGTCTCAAAGAAAGTATGGGAAAAACAAAGTTTAGGGAAAAAAAAAGAGGAGGAGGGAGCAAGGGGAGAAGGGCAGGGGGAGGGATGCAGAGAAACAAGCCAAGTTTTCCTTGCCGAAAGAAAATCTTAATGGGTTTGGCTGGGGGCTTGTCCAGCCACAGCAGCACGCATATGTGGGGGGGAGGAATCAGCAATATGAAACACATGTCTGGATAAAAGGAGCAGGACATGGCTTGTGTTACGGCTGTCACTGCGCACGGGCCTCAGCCGGAGTGGAAAACAAAAGCGGTTATGGGAGGGGAAGTACAAAATAACCCCAGGTCGATACAGCACATCTCTTCCGTAACACAAACCCTCAACAACCCGCGATCTGCCCACGCAGCCTGCGGTGGGCCAGCGAGCAGAGGACCGCGAGAGCTGGACGAGGCGAGCAGCGCCCATCCCCTGCCCCGTGCAGGCCCCCCACCGCCCCGCACGACCACGCCACACGTCTTACGGCTGAGACGGTTCGAAACCACTTCTTCTGAGGAAGCAGCTGTTGTGTCCTGCAGTTTTGAGTTCCTACACCCAAGTGGCATCTGTACTAAGATTAGACCAACACATGTTAGAAACTCAAAAATGCATGCCATGTCTGAGATCTACAGAGCAGCCAAGGACAGGACAGAGGGGTGGCTGAAAGAAGATGGAGAAGGTATTTCCAGCACTCAGTGGGGCTCCAGATGCCTCACCTCCAACCCCAAACTGTTGATAGATTCCCGTATGTTTGTGAAGTAACTATTTACAAAGCTTCAATAGGCACACAGTTACTTCTCTGTCAGCTTGCTGGGAAATGGTTATTTTGCTGATGTTAGAAGAGACTTTCAGGCTGCATTCAAGCATCAGCAATGCTTGGGTCTAAAAAAAGTTTACTTGTAGAACAGCTACAGATTTATTTTTAAAATTGACCTTTTCCTTTCACTGGATAACACCCCATGGCTCCGTGCCTTGGTTTCCCCACTGCTTCAAAATGGGACTAGTAGCGAGGAGTTGTCTCCTGGGGTTTTGTGGACTTGCTTGTGAGATGGAGTAGAGAAAGCCAATGGGTCCTGTGGAGGCATAGGGACTCTAAGCTCCATGCTCCTGATAGGTACCTCAGCTTCTCAACCTGCTATTGCAGGGCATTCAGTACCTTCTTATATTAGTCTAATACTAGGTTGTAGGGGAGGAAAGAGACATTTACCCTGCTACCTCAAAACCAATCTCCAAATAGTGGGTGGTAGAGATGACAGGGTGTTCCAGCCAAATGGCTAGCCAGTCGGGGCTGCTTTATCATCCAAAAGAATTTGTAGCCTTCTTTTCCAGACCAGCTGACAAAGTCCAAGCTTTCCTCCCATGACATGCAACTGCAATTTACCAGTTTGGGTGTGTGCTGTTAAAAACTGAATTCTCTTGATACTGGGAACTATTTTCATCTGCTGGGGAATGATTATAGGTCTGTCTGGCTCCGTTCACTCCTGTTTTAGGAAAAAGGGCTTGCCTGTGAACCGCAGTTAAGATTCATGTGGCTGGTCAACTGCAGTCGTGCCAGCAAACACTGCATTAACAATGACCCTGCACCCATAATAATGCTGCATTTCTATAGCTCTTTTCATCTCAGAAGCACGTTACAAACTTAGAACAATAAACAATGACACAGGAATTATTACATCTATTGCCAAAATGCATCTACCCTGTAACACCACCTCGCAGCCCAGGACTGTTTTAGGACAGGAAGCACTGCAGACCTTATCCATCTGAAATCAGGAGCACGTTTCAGGAACCAAGAACAAAGCTGGTAGGCTTAGGAACTGCTCAAGTCTTGGGGCCTTCGTGTTCTTAAGAAATATGGTCACAGCTTGTTTTAAAGTCTTAGACCAAAATAAAAACATCCCCTCCCCTTCAGCTGCTCCGCACCCTCCTTCTGTGAGGGTTGGGACTGCCTTCTGAGATTTCCTACCAAATCAGCTTCCACAGTCCATAGACACTTCCCATCCCTGCATTGGTTCAATTCCAATCATCTCATTTGACTTGTCTGAATGAGAACAACACAAAGTGTTTGCTTCTCCGCAACCACAGAGTCCTGGGAAAAAACAGCTCTGCAGTGAGGATGTTGCCCTGGCATTTTGCTTTCATGGACACATCAGGGAGGCTCAACTTCATAAGGTCTCTGGCGTACTGCTGACATGGGGAATGGGCACTGTGGAGGACATCAAATTCACCTTCACAGGCACTTGCTGCACTAGGACTACAGGCGTTGGCAGCTTCAGGCCACTACCAACAGATACCCCCTCCAAGGCTTCATCTCCAGTTTTAGATTCGAGTAGCAACAAGCCCATGAAAGCAAAGCTTCTTGGAGGGAGTACAGTAAAACCAGTGAATCAGGAGGTTGCATCAAGAGAAATAAAACCCTATGGGGCATGTGTAAGCAGCAACCAGGAGTGGAAGCCATGCTTTCATCTACTTTCCTCCTAAATGGGCTCAGTGACTGAAGCAAAACAAGCAGTTAGCAAGCAAAGATCATTTCATTTTGGAACTGTAACAAAACCAGGGACTTTCTTTCTTTCTGTCTAAACTTCTCAGACCATTTTGAGACTCGGACACACAACAATCAGCAAATTGAACCTCTGATGGTGGTTACGCTGCTTCACAGAGATGAAGTCACGCAGCAGGGGGATGGGATGACTTACCCAAAATCACACAGCCACTGAGCCGGTGGCAGGCCCAACACAAGGCCTGCCTTTCCTAACTTCCAGTCTTGAGGCTTAACCACAAACTGAAATTCATGTTTGTTATGCTGAAATAGGCTGCTGAAATGC
Source organism: Dromaius novaehollandiae (assembly GCF_036370855.1). Lineage (NCBI taxonomy): Eukaryota > Metazoa > Chordata > Aves > Casuariiformes > Dromaiidae > Dromaius > Dromaius novaehollandiae. The sequence continues at coordinate 8,793,319 of NC_088115.1, read as the reverse complement.
CACCATGGTTATGAGTAAACAAGTGTCTCACTCCTCAGCAGTAAATTTAAGCTCACCCACTCCCTACAGTTCTTTGATGCACCTGCACAGACACACAGAAAGAATGTGGCTTTCCAAACCAAAAACAGGCAAAAGCTGTCTAATTTTCATCGGTTCCAAAATATTGATAGCAATTTGACTAGCTTAAGGTAGACAGAGGGATGCGGGACTCACGTTCTGTAGTCATCCCAAAGCTCTTTTTCTCGGCTGAAGCACAGAAGCTACCATGCACGATTGGTTTGCGGCACCAAGACATCCTGACCAAAGCTTTTGTCTTGGATATCTGGAATGAAGCATTTTAATAAATGGCTTCATTCTCAGAAGGGCTGAGCAACCAATGTCTCTGAGTGCCTCAGTATGGCCTAAATCCATTAAAACAGATCAGAAGGATAATCTCAGTGCTATTACAGCAATTTTCACAGCTTTATTCGGCAGGCACAGCAGGATGAATATGCATTAAAAACAAATATTAGCACTTTCTGGAAATCTAACTCTACAAGCGCCCTGAACGTAAGACATGCTTCTTTGGTTTTAAAGGATAATCTAATTCTTGCAGCTAAGCAGCACACCCGCAGACCACAGACCTCCCCCTGCACTACTACCACGCTCTCTCTTTTCAAGCAAGGCTAACAGCTCATGGCACATGGCAGATTCTGCCTTATTTTTCAAAAAGAAATAAACCCAGATTTATTCCCCCTGCTTGGCCCTGCAACACGGAGGGGAGCAGAAACATTTGATGATCCAGCCTCACTGGCAACACTGGGTGGTTGAGATGTTTTGAAAGAACAGCCACAAGAGAAAACAACTGCAACCACGAATTTCAGACTGCCACAGCACCCCAGCAGGAACTTCCAAACTGCCTGCCACAAGGCATCAGCACTGTGTCAGCTTCTTTTCTATGCAAGTTTGTCCTCTTGCTTCCCTTCACCCTATCTTCACTTCTTTTTATCTCTAGCTGCAGCTATGGCAAGTTAATGACATTAGTCTGACAACGCCTAACAAGTTCCATTGACTTCGCTGCCCTAACAGCCATGTCACCTCTGCTGTGGCCGGTTCCCGTCCTCGGTGGATGTATTTTTGAGGAAGGACAATGAGCAAGGAGATTCTCAGATGAGAAAAACACAGGCAGAGAATTAGGTTTGCTTCAAACCCCACAGGACCTGTGAGCCACAGAGTCTCCAACAGAACTCAGGGGCTGTTCTAAGGCTCTAGAACAGCAGTCTGGCTCTTGGAAAATAAACTGCCAGCTGAGACCTACAGCCTAACCTAAGTTTCAAATCATTTTAAGAATTTCCCATTTTAATAATCATTATTATAGCTACTGCTTCATCCAGATCTCCTGCACCACCTGGCATCTACTACTGTTGGCAACTGGGAGCTTACTTGAACATAGTATAATGAAAAAAATGGATTATTTCTTACAACTCCACTGTGAAATCTGTAAGTAATGTCATTACCGTTGCGTTGTGGATGAGGGAGATAAACAAGCTGTCTCATGCATCTGCCTTTAGTCGCACAGTCAGCACTAGCCTTACCCTCATGCTAATCTTTAGGGTAAGATCTTGGTTCTCCTGAAATTGATGGCAATAAGATCACGACCAAAACGAGTTCTGAGCAAAGAATTTAGTCACAAGTAGAATGGAAGCTACAAAACTCCATGAACGCAAATAGATTTCCTGGGGGGCTTTTATATATATATATGTATTTTTGAGAAGTGATTTATTCATCGCCCTTTTGCTACACTCCATGAGCAGAACTCCCAAAGCAGTGCGAGCCCTTGGGAGCAGCGTGCAGTCAGAAGCGCAGGCAGGTGGAAAAGCATCTGCTCCCTCGCGGGCAGATCGGAGATTGCACCACCAACCGCAGTTCAAACTTTCTCCCTGAGTAAATTCAAACCAAGGTAAATAAGCAACATTCCTTGCAAGTTTTGGAACAAAAACTGCTTCACTTAGATAAGGCACCATGGGCAGAGGAAGGTCCGTTACGGAGAAGAGAGAATCAAGACAAGCTCCTATCGGTTTAGACCAGGCACTCTGGTAATCTACATGGAGCTAGACAATTCTGATCATGCATTTTACGTTTTACACCCAACCTCAGAAGTCTAGTTCTTATACTTGCTGCTTCTAAAGCATGGTATGAAAAGTCAGAGCAGACTCCTTTCTAGGAGAGCTACAGGCAGGCAGAAATACCCCCAAGGGGAAGAAATATTTTCAGAATGCTACAGCCAGAAATATATATATATTTAAGGTTTTCTTTTGGAGCCAAGAGCAAAAAACACAAATCACTTCACCTCTGCCTGCACTGCCATCTCTTATAATGGAAACAAAGCTGGAAACTTGCTGACACAAAGTCCTACAGTACTGTGCAAAGAGAAGAGCAGCCATTTCTGGAGCAGTTCGCTTGGGTGTGGCAATCATCCGGAAAGAACTATTTAACCCTAGTCTCAAAAGTGACCTTTTCAGGGCAAAAGGCCACAGCTATGCCTCCCTGCTAAGTTGCACAGAGGTCTTTCTGTGGGGCTAGCTTTTCCATCCACCCCCATCCCTACGAAGCCAGCTGGTTCCGATTTTTATTCCTTAGCTTGGGTTTAAAAGAACAAAGAAAACCCTTTCTGCATTGCATAAACATACAAAATGTAATTTTACTTGGCACTGTAGTATGAAAGCCCAGCATGCAAAGAAACAGCCAAGGTCTCTCTCAGTCCTCAGTGTGTTTAGAAAAACTAACTCCAAGCATCCATTTGTTTGAGTAACCAAACCAGATGTGCACTAGCGAACTAGCTGGCTTGTTCTGGAAGCACTGTCCAGATCTTTTGCCTTTGTGTTATCACCAAAAAAAGGAAATTAAATTGCAATGTTTAAGTCCCATAAAACTGTGCTGACTATTACAACATGCACAAGCTAGGAAATGTAATGACCTAAGAGCCTTATTCCATCCACATGTCCAAAAGCTTGTTTTAGGCAAGACTATGCATATTTCCCAACAATCTTCTGTTCCGCTTACTGACTGAAGTAAAATTTTAACTTCTGTAGCTCTCCTGCAAACTTATTCATTGCAACGCCTTGCAAAATTTTGCTTACGGGGGGGCAAGAACAGCAAATACTGGTGGCAAAACTGAGGTATATAACTTTGACTAGACTAATAATATCAATTAGCAATAGTTCCTGATCATCCTTCTCTCTGAGAATAAACAAAGTGTAAGATTACTGGGCAGGGCAGGAAGGACTATCTATCTCTGCGAGGCCCTGACAGACTCGGAGGCTTTTGCTTTGCTCATCACCAGCAGCGATGGATGGACATCCACTGTTCAATTTACATAATACTCCATTAGAACAGAGTGACTACAAAAAAATAAAGAAGCTACACTTAGTTTAGCATATAAAAGTCCTCTGTAAAAACCTGAAAATCATCCAGCTGTCCCCAGTAAACACAGACTTTAGCTTTTAATATCACCAGTCAGTAAGACTGGTTGATAAAGTCCAAGTTTAATGGTATTGTAAAAAGGTGCTGAAGTAAGCACCTTATTTTTTGAAGGGGCTTTCTGTAGCTGGAACCACAGAGTCTTTGAAGGGATCTACTGTATGTCACTCAGTAGAAAACAAGTGAAACCTGTGTACCACCAGCATGCAGTATTTGGAACACCATTTCAGTTACAATTGCATGGCTTTCTGGAAGACAACTGAAGCACAATTGAAAAGAAATCAATTATTTTCACTGGGGGAAAGCCAAGGGCAGCCACTGTCCAGTTTTAACTCCATGCTTGCTGACATAGGTGTACTTTTAGAAGAAATACCATATTTTTGCCTTTGCGTAACAGTGCAACTGTCAAAACAACTCTCAAAGCCAGATTTTGAAATGTAAACAGTGCCAGAATGCATAGACAGTTAATAGTCCTCCACCTTAGCTACTGGGAGCAAGGACTGAGACCAGATAAACTTGTTTTACTTGTGATCCCCAGTGCGCTCTATAAGAAGGCTGGCAGCTTCCTAGCATTAGTCCGTGAAAAGCTTTATCCCCTCTCCATTTGTTTCCTTCTACAGCATAAAGCCTGAAGCGGTTGAACCAGAATGTCTTCTGCAGGCTTTCTGAAGGAAATGCAAGGCATTGGTGAGAAGTTTCTCCTTAAGCTCCAGAAGCTGCCCAAGGCTGACCCCGTGGAGATTGTGTCCTTCTGCGTGATTCTTCTGTTTATTGGTGAGTTTGCCAGTGGAGGCAGAGGGGTGTCAGAACGTCTCTTCTCTTTTACAGGGGCAGCTTGTTCTCGGTCTCTTGTTGATAGGTTGTGTTGTCAGCAGTTGTTTTTCAGACCGTGCTTTGAAGCCTAGCTTAATTTCTAAGTCAGTTTTAATGTTCAGTGCGCATCTCCACACATGTGTAGAATATGACAGGCAGCAGCATAACTCCTCTATTCAAATCTTAAACAGCAATATTTAACCAACCCCAGGTTGCTGCAACGTTTCGAGGCAGAGGAGATAGTTTGTGACAAATGGCATTAGGGGACCTCACTGCCATGCAAAGACACTCAGGTGGAGGACTCCAGTGTCGTTTCTGTGCTTGGTTCAGTGGAAGCAGTATGCTTCAAATGAGTGTATTTATTCGCCTCTGGTAATGGCAAAACCGCTCCTGCTGCCATGTGGGGATGACGTGGAAGGAACAACAAAGACCTGCTCGGCCAGGGGGGGACGAAGTTTGTTCAAACAATGGGGAAATGAGGAGGAAGGAAGGCAGGCGCTCCCCCTCCAAGAGGTGCAGTTTGCTCCCAGCCGCAGCGCCCGAAGGAAGGGTGTGCATCCACCTCGGACGCTCCTCCCCGGGCTGGAATTCAGAAACAGGCACACCTGCTTTTTTTTCTTTCTTTCTTTTTTTTTCATGGCTACGGCTGGTTCCCCACAGGTCAGGTTACCTGGCAACCCATCCGCAGACTGTTAAGGAACGCAGATGCACGCAGGTGCGCGCGCACGTGCTCTTACGCATTTTGAAGGATTAAACATGTCATCCTTTTCTCTTCCGGATAAACTAAGATATCCCTCCCAACCCTGACCATTATACCTAATACAGAATACCAACAGGTTAGCTCACTGCTTTAAAAAGCAGAACTCTGTGCTCGAAGTATCTATTTTCTCAAGCTAAATACGGAAGAACTAATAAAGCCAACCCAGTCACGAATACCTGTCAGCACTAAAGGGCACACTGCACCCACTCTTCAGAAATAGAACTGCCACAGAAATGCCAGTTTGACTAATCAAATCCTCTCTGATGCAACTATGGGGTGACTCCAGTCTCCATCCATTCCAGACACACAGCTCTACCTGGTTGTTGCATTTCATCCCAGAAACAACAGCCACATAAGGCAGGTAAAGATATGCGCCCACGTGGCTTGGTACATAGCTCTTATGATCATGAAATATTCAGTAACGATGATAGGAGTTTTGTGTGTGTAATGGGTGAACTCTGGGCCCACAGTCTGGAAAGCAATCTTTCAATCCAAAATATATAAATACTAAAATTCTATATTTTTACTATTGTTGTATTGCCTACAGATAAACGTACGCAATTTCCCATACAGACACTCTTCCACTTGCCCAGAAATAAATGCAACAGTCATTGTAATTTGTTCTTTACAGTTGCAGAAGAATTTCCCTCTGCCATTTCCTTAATGTATTTATTTACCACTGGAAACAAATCTAAAATTAGTTGCCTAAACCCTTCTTCACTGGGCCTGCCCTATCTGCCCGTCCTGAATCTTGGAACCTGTTGGCTGATTTCAGCCAAGTCTGACAAAGCAACAGGAACTTATATCTTTTGATCCCTTCCAGGTATCCATGAAAGGAGACATCTGGGTGGAGGGGAAAGATCCAAATCAGCGCCCCCACATTGGGGAAGTCAGTATAACTGTATAACGACTTCTTAACCATTACGAGCAGCCAGCTGAGAGCACTGCACTTGCACTAGCGCTTGCACTAGCAAACCAATCGACACACCTATGGCTCCTACTAAGGCCTGACATGTGCTGACATTTGTCCAGCTAAATGGATAACTAATACAAGAGGGGAGGAACCTGGAAGGAGAAAGGTAAGAGACACAGGGCGAAAATCAGCAAGAAACCAGGCTTTGTTAATTCTGCTGTTCATCAAACAACTTAGAGGACATTTTACAACTTAGAGGGTAATTTTCCAGTGATTCTCCCTATGTCAGGAATCAATATCCTTTGCTTTCCTTTCCAGTTACTGTTCTGGTGATGATGATCATCGCCTGCAGCTGCTGCTGCTATAGCTGCTGTAGCTGCAATGGACGTCCTGACCACAGACGTAGGAAGATCCAAGTCCGTCCAGCTGCCCATCCATGAGGTGTAACAAGAGATGACATGACCTACTACCAAGGACATGCATGGACATCATGATTCAGTCACTTGGGAATGACTGCCTACACTAACTCATTGAATATGGCAATAACAATATTAATGAATATGACTCAGAGGACCAGAAGTCACAGCCTGGATTTCATTCTTTCTGCTGGGCTCCATGGTGTGACCACAAAGGTAACGCTACTTTGCCATCACTGTCTCCCTCAGCTGGGATGTAAGGCGGGGTGCACAGACACATGCTACCAAGAGAACACACTTTCCCAGTGAAAACCCTACAGCTGGGCCAGCCAAGGATTCCCTTTGTGACCACGGAGCCACAAACCAAAGCAGAGCCCCTACCCTCTTCACAAGTGATTAATCCAAAGGATGATGCTGGGCACTAGCAAAACCCACTAACATCACTGGGAGGTGCACGTGCTCAGCACATCTGGGATGAAACCCAAACCTGCTCTCTCAAAAGCCGTGCACAGCAGAGCATAGACGTTTAGGTGAGATGTCTGCTGAAAACACAACAAATCGTGGACCTTCTGAGCTTGACATGCCAGCTGAGGCTCTGAGTGCAGCTGGTTACAAATGCTCCCTGCTTCTTTTCCTCATTATTACAAGGATGTGAAACTGCCAAAGAGAACAATTAGATCATGTGCAATATCAATTGTAATCAGAAAGACGAAGGCAAAAGGGGAAAACTCACAAATGTTACAGTTTAATTTGATCGCTCTACTACTAACCATGCTCTCTGCCACCCATCCTCTATGTGGTACTCAGATCCTTCAAGAGTTCTGCTCTTTCTGCATATTGCAGGTGAATGCCCCTTACAGAGCCTGGGAGTCGCAGGGGATGCACAAATCTACATCCTCGCTTGAGGGACCTGTGTGCCTGACTACCTGCACTGGGTGCAGTTTATTTTAGTGGGCATAAGCATTATGCTTAAGGTGTGTTTATTCGCATACACCAAGGCATTTCACAGAAGTGACATACAGTATGGTGAGTGTCACTTCAGGGTATATATGCAGCAGCTGACAGTTGGCACTGTGACAAAGCAGAACGGGCTGCACAGCTGAAGTTAACAAGTGCAAATAAATCCCTTTTCCATGCTGCAGCCACTGTGTATGTTTGGTTTGTATTCTGGTGAACTTCAGAAAGGGATTTATGTATGTACAAGGCTACAGCACAGGGAATGACTTTCATGCCTGGGACAGTTAGGGTTAGGAAGAATATCGTACTGCACCTATTCTGTAAGCCACTGGCATTTTTTCAGCCCAAAATAGTTATGCCACAACATGAAACCAAACGTCTCAAACCAATCATCTACACGCCTGTAGATAAGCCATCTTCTACCCTTGTGGTCAGATTGCTAAACCTGGAAGAGTCAAAGGGATTACACATGTATATAACAGAGCCAGCATCCAGCTAGAGAGAACAGAATCATCAAGTTTTTAAGTAATGAGCTTTTAAACACTCTTCACACTTCAGAGGGGCAACATAGAGAAAACTTTGTAAAGAAACCTCTTCTTTCTGATGCCTGCCTGCACCTGGATTAGTAAAATGAACATTGTATCAGTAACTTCTCATGTATATATTGCACTTCAATTTTTTCAAAGAAACTAGATGTAGGTATCTTGCACTTTTTTACAGCTGCACTTTGGTATAAATCTGCAGCCAGCAACACAGAGGATAGTTTAAAAATTAAGGGAAAAAACCTTCTAAAGCCAACAACATTACTTTTAAATCAAAAAAAGAAAATGTTTCCAGCAGATGTGGATGCTCTTAAAAGAGCAAAGATTTGAGCCCCAACTTGACAATTGCCAATAAAAGGAAGAACCCCAGAGCTACTGCGTGCACAGACTAACAAAGCACTGGCTTTTGTTATGCCATCCCAAAGCTTTCACTCCCAACAAACATGTTAGGGTAGGATAAGCTCAAGTGTGTCATCAGTTTACTCTAAACAACATTCAGAGATGCATCACACTATAACCTCTCTGTCAGACATGTTCTTTTCTCATTTCATTTACAGACAAGTGACAATCAAGGTGACAGGATGTCTCTGAACCCCTCTTTTGCAGGAGATGCGTTCAATTTAACAGACCTTTTTGTTTCTTAATTCTATCACGAGACCTGAGAAAGAACAGAGCTTACTTTCTTCCCTAGCTTGTGCTAGACATGCCAGCTACAGGAATTAACAGGATCCCACTGAGAAATGTTTCAGCAGCATGGAATGGGCCTGTGCTAACAGAGTCAGAAGGAAGTGCTGTGGGTTGGAAATGCATCAACGCCTGACAAGCTGCTGTCACTGGGAACGAGCTCAGAGCTGCCAGGCCTTATCTCAACATGAAAAGCCACAAATACTTGGCTTGCCGGTCATGCTACAAGTTAAATCAGTGACAGACATCAGGCAGAGGGACAGAGGAAATGGTTCCTCTCTTATCTCTACCACTGTTAGTTACTGAATTAGAAGCAGAAGATAAACACAGCATAGTTAGAAAAGAGAAGGGGAGAAAAATCAAGCAAGTCTCTAAAGAATGCAGGTGCCTTTCTGGAGCAGAGGAGCAGCCACCAACCATGCAACTCTGCAGAGCAGGGGTTCCCTAGGCTGGTTTCCACACACTTGCCTAGACCTCACTGATACTCTGCTTAGCATTTCATGCTGTTATACTCAGTAGGACTATTCACATACTTGATGCATATGCATAAGTGTTTGGCTGCATTGGGGTCTGCCAACTTCTTGCATGCAAAAGATCAGGTTGGCCTGCAAGATGCCCAGCAAATCTCCATTCAGTTTATTGCAGTTCTTCAGTTTCTGTTGACTGGAAAAAATGCGAGACAGTCTGAGTCCCTGCACACCACTCACACAAGCCTTAGGTCTTTTTGGCTTCACCCGTTATGCACAGAAAGGGACTTGGAACACCCCGAGCACTAGTGAGGCCGAATCTTCTCTATTTTAAAAAGGAGAGAAAGATTCAGAAGAGCACAGATGAAGGTAAGACTTCTCCAAACACAGCAATTTCTGTACACACTGTAAAAGTTGGAGTGAGCCTGGAAGTATCTGCAAGGAGATAGTTACTTCAGTATGACAATATGTCTAGTGAAATAGTTTCTTTCCATGAGAAACTCACAGTGAACCTTGAAGCCAGCCTCTCCAGCAGAAGCATTTAAAGCTTTATGGAATAGCTTCCACTCAGTAACATCATCCTTCTGGTTTCAAAGTGATCTACTTGGCTTGTGACAGTTTTCTTTTACACACACGCATCGCACTCTCCTCCCCCCACCCATATATACACCTCTCTCCAGGAGCTTTTTATTTGCAGCACCTTCCCTCTGATCTTCCTCAGTTAAGAAAGCAACAGTGAGTCCATTTTATTGCAGCTAACAGCAGTGCAAAGCTCTGTAATGAACTGATCTATCTAAATGGTCATGATGAAGTTTAGTCTAGAGGGCAGTCTTGTTCACAGTTTCATTTTAGAAATGCCAGTCTCTTAACTGAGCTTGCAGTTCAGATATGGCCAGGACCCAGGGAACAAAGCCCGCTTCTTGCCACCACAGGCTGTAATATTTTTTAGATATTATTTAGATATAATATTATTTAGAGGATGCAGTGGGCCTTTACAGGCACTAGGAAGGCTTGGTTGGAATAGATGCATGCATGAATACAGGCAATGGAGAAGAAGAAATGTTTAAATCATAGGTAAATTAAGCCTTTTTAAGTAGGCTCAAGGCCTTTGATTAGATTAGCCACACCTTTGCAAGAAAGCCAGCTGTTAATCATTTACTGCAGTACAAACAGGCAATTTCCACACTTACTCTGCAAGTCTCTGGGTGCAGTGAGGGGGTCCTTACTACAGGCCAAGACCTCTTGGAGTGGGTGCAGAGGAGGCACCAGAAGAAGCACACGCTACAAGCACAACAGCTTCAGGTATTTATAAGACTGTATACAACTCTCTTATTTCAGGAGGCTAACTATAGTCAGGGGAGAGAGAGGAACTTTCTGGGGTGTACAGTCACACAGGGTTTCTGCCTCTGGGTCTGCAGAGCTAATATTGAGGCTTTTCTATCTAGGCTGCCTCCTTTTTAAAGGAAAAGGGAGCTATCTGGAACAGCCTCCTTGTCCTATATACTTGTTGGTTAAGGACTGGCCAAGGGGATCTGCCATCATTCCAAAAACCAAAGCATTAACTGAGTATTTTGGCTGCTTAGAAATAAACAAAAGTTCCAGGAAACTGAAGTGTGAGCTTGTACTCCTAGTCAAAGGTGACTTGGTGAGGGTGAAACACTTTGCACAGCTAATCCTCTCCTTTCATATGATAGTAAGGATGTGGATGTAAGAAGCAGTGAATCAGCCTAAATATTTTGAAATAATGAATATATCTTCCTGTATTAGGCCTGTACAGTAATACTTGAGTGAGAGTGCAAGAAATAATCTATTCTTCCTTTCATTTGAGAAGCATCTAGCAAGGAAGTTTTAGTAAAACCACAAGCTGTTTCCAAAGAGATTCTGGATGTTCTTTAGAAAGCAGACAGCTGGGTCATTATGCAAAGTATCAGTGAAAGAGCAAGTGTGTAGAACCCACTGAAATCCCAGTTTTAATTATTCCTGGATTTAAGAATTCATAAGAGTGCCCAACTTTCATTTTTAGAGATCTTTCCATGGCTATCAGCCAGGTTTTCCCACTGAATACCTGTCTCATGTGTATGCTGTGCAGTTCCCAGTGATGAAGGGTTCATGATGAACATGCTGGGTGATACACTCAATTATTAAAAATAAATCTCAGCTACCAAAATCTTGGAAGGCTGGAAGATTTCTGCTTTACTTCTCTGTAGATCTGACTGCTAAGAAGGCCTCAGCTATCTTCCTTCTGGTTTATGCTCCAGATTCTGTGAAGAGTGACTCTACCTTTTGGAACAGGGATGCCTGCAGGCACAAAAGACATGTGCATATATTGGTTTAGGGACTGTGGCTGTTTCTGCTCAGGGCACAGAGAGGATACATCAACATCTGATGTTATTCTTGTCTAACTCTGGCAGGGTGGAAGCCAGCATGTCATCAGTACAAGAGGCATCCTCAGTTCTGGAAGACCTGGAGAAACGGATTTTAACGAGTGACTGGGCTCTTGGGGGGCTAGTGGTGATTGGTGCCTTCTGTCTCGTCTTCATTGTTTTCCTCTTATTTGCTGGCATCTTTGGGTGCTGCTCATCTCCAAAGCACAGGCGGAGCGGTGCATAAACAGTGGGGCTGAGCGCAGTACTCGGAGCTTTGCAGCCAGGGGAGAGTCAGCGCAGATACAATCCGACTGTGTTGTTCATAGAAATCTTTCTCATCTTCTGCCCCTGGATTGTTATTTCTCCCCATGCAGCTTTCCTGCATCGAGAGCCATATACTAGTGCTAGTGGGTTATTCTGCAAATCCACAGCAAATGCAATACATACAGCAATCATACTCAGGAGCTGCATGACTCGCCAAATACTAGAGTCTCTGACTGACTTTCATCTTTCAAGCAAAACCACAAGGTAGAGATGATAAATGGTCAGCCATCACCTAAATTTGAGGAAGATGCCTTCAGCTGCTGCAGTTTCATGTTTTCTTCTGCCTCACAAGAAGGCAACAGGAGACTCTCCAGCAAAAGCTCAGCTTGACCTTTCTGTCTGAATGTCTGTTCTCCAAAAGCAGCTCGTACAATTATTCTCCTGTCATGCTTGGGCAATAGCCTAAATATACCATGCAAAAACTTGCCTATCGGAATACAAGTCTGTCTTTATTTGTTCTTATTTAGAACCTTGCAAGATTGGAGTTCTAGGTTTAAAGAGCATCTTAGTCTCCTGTACAATTAGAACAAGGAAGAGACAAAGCCAGACAACACAGCTGTAATATGCTACCCTGGGATGACTTGTGGCATGTTAGAAGGTACCAAGCTGGGAGAGGGAAGAGAGAGGAGCAGACATTCGAGTTTATTAGGCCAGTGAGCATCCCTCACAGTAGCAGGGCAAGAAGCAGGAATCTTTCTCTTATGTACTCAGTGAAATACTATTTCCTCCTCTATTAATCTGAGCAAAGGAGAATCTGTTTTTCTCTCTGTCCTCTCTCAGGCATTGCCTCACTACTGCAGCTCAGTTCCAGTGAAGGTCCTTACTTCAAATAATAATCAGGTTTTTTTTTTTATTATATATGAAATGGGAGATGCTGTAAGATGGTTACATGGATCCTAACCCATGCCTTCACTGGGATGCCACCCTGGCGTGTCCTGTAACTACTGGCTTATGCAAGGTTAGTTTGTTGATCCAACACAGCTTTCACAGCGCAAGCGTCTAGTCTAAGACAACACTATCACAACTGACTTTATTGACAACCTGTGTGAGGACCCAGGAAAAACAGATATTGAGAAGTTTCCAGGATCAGCATCTAACCCAATAGACACAGATGCCTCTCATGTTATACAAAACCCAGACAAGCAGCCATCTGGCCATTCTTGCTGTGAGTAGGTGACATGCAACAGAAGGAGCAGAGCAGA